>NC_071501.1:26371785-27010714 GCF_028408465.1 Anastrepha ludens | reverse complement strand
CACAACCCTATTTATATGGTCAGCACAGGTAAGTTTTCTGTTGAGAATAAACCCCAAATTTTTTACATTATCCATAAAGGTAAGGGAACTTGTACTTATCCACAATTTAGGGATATTGTCAACATGCACAACACTATTACATATAGGTAAGACATATGACTTTGACGCGTTTAGACATAAAGAGTTTTCATTAGCCCATACAGAAATAGCAGACAAATCACTGTTTATTTTGAAACATAAATCTTCAACGAGACCAATACGGCTGGACAAGTACAATTGTATATCATCAGCATACGCATGGACATTCACATACTGACAAATGTCAAAAACATCATTGACAAAAAGACTGAATAAAAGCGGACCAAGGATAGACCCTTGCGGAACACCAGTGTGTACGTATCTAGACTGAGATGTTGATTTACTTGTCTTGACCTTCTGCGTTCTGTCTCCAAGGTAGCTGGCCATGAGCTTCACCGCACTGTCTTTGAAGCCGAAATAGTGCTTAAGCTTCAAACATAACAATTTGTGATTCACTGCGTCAAATGCTTTAGAAAAGTCAAGTAAGCAAAGTAGAGTCAAGTCTCCGTTGTCAAAACCAATTCTAATGCCGTCCAGTATTTTAACCATTGCAGTCGAGCAACTGTGGCTTTGTTTGAAGCCAGATTGTAGTGGAGAGAGTAGACGATTGTTCTGTACAAATGATGAAATTTGCACATATAAAACTAGGTTTGAGAATTTAATTAAAGGATGAATAACATGTAATTGAAACGCAGAACATTACGCAAGTGTTGTAATATATTTCCTTAAATGAATGAGAAAAGCTCATTGTGCCTATACTTTTGTCCGGCACTGTGCTGCTCTGCGGAACATTTTTGGAACTTTGCATATTGGCGACGGCGATTATAACAGGCAATGGAACAATGTGCTTTAAACGAATAAATATACAGTTACATACGATACGATGTGAAAGTACTCGGGGCCGCACTTGTCGATGGTAACAGAAGCAGAGGGAGACCTCATTTGCGTTAGAAAGATCAGGTGGAGAAAGACTCGGCCGGTTAGAACGAGAAAGAAATGGCTGGCGCGCTTTGTTAAACTCCGTCAAAATCGCTCAGACGGTTATCGCGCCAAACAAGGGGAAGATATGGAAAGGCATGTCAGAGTTGTCGCTGAAGTATCCATTCGAAAAATACTAAATCTTACCTGTTTTTGTTCACTTTGCATAAGATCCTGGTAGTTTTTTACTAATTTTACCATCTTTCACGAATCCGTTTTTCGTTGGCTTAGTAATCAATTTCTTACTCTCTAAACTGCTGAACAATTAAATGCTTTAGTAGACAAATCTATATTTTCCTAAATTCCTACCTTTTTTTCAATTCTAGCACTAATTCTCTCTCCTCGTCCTCTTCCTCTCCCTAACATGCCCTAACACACGAGTAAAAGAAAAAAAGCAAAACAATCAACATCAGCACAAGGAGAATTGTGTCAGACGAGGTAGAAAAAATGGACCCATCAACGCAAACATTCATCGCTCATGTTGGTGATGATGCATTTTGCGGTCTGTCACACCGCAATGCATTTTGACGGCTGTGCAAAAACAGTTTTTCAAGCTATCAACCACTTTGGCTGCATATGCGCCTGTCTACGCTTGAATGTGTGTGTGCGTGGGCACTTCGCCTCTGTGTGTGTGTGTGTGTGTGTGTAATAGCCACCACCCCCCATTTACAGCTGTTAGCTAGCTGGCTGATCTAAAATTGCTGCACCCCATCACCTAAAATAGTTGCCACAATTTCGTCATTTTGCCGAAGGACTGAGTGTGTCACGTGTGTTGCAGCGCTGCCGTGGTTCACGTCATTCTACGCACACACACACACACGCACACGTGTCTGTTTGTATGTGCACATAGATTGCCAGCGCTGCACTCCTGCGTTGGGCAATTGCTGTTGATGTTTTGTTGGTGAATTCTGTAACTATGTTGGGTAACTGGTTAGCCCATTGGGATTTTTCACACTCCTGCGCCTAGTGGCGTACACCATCGAGCAAGTATGACCGTACGTACGTGCACCGAACGCACTCAAATGCTTCATGAATTGTGGCAACAATTTTCGCTTAATAGAAACTGAATGCAGGCGAAGGCGTAGTGGTGGGCGCCAAGAAGGGGGCTGATATAGAAAATATACTACTAAATTTTAGACGAGCGTGATGGTTTTTGTTTTTGTTGCCATGCTGTTCGGGTAATGCTTGCTGATGTTGTGACGCTCCATTGCTATGACGTTGTAACGGTCACTTGAAGTCCATTTTTTGGTGTTTATTTATTGTCGCTGAGTGGACTGTGGGAATGCATCAGTGACTGCTGATGATGTTGGTATATCCTTTCGCATGTGCTCAGCTGTTGATGCTGCTGCCGGGTTGCTCGCCTCTTCGCCTGCTCGCCTGCCGCCTGCCTGCCTGCCTGCCGCCTAGCAGTAGATGTCGACATTGCGTCGGACAGTGTCTTCAACTGCAATTACAACATGTTGCTACAAAAGTGATACGAATAAATGCTGACACATATGTGGTTTACTGTCACTGTCGGCGCTTGCAGTTGTTTTTGTAATGCGGAAGGGTTGCGTGGTGGTGGTGTGCAAGTTTAGTAGGTTATTTGTATGGTCTTAAAACGGGTGTGTAACATCGCACACGGAGTGAATGTCGCCTGTTGTTGGCTGCTGGCTGCTTCTTAGTAAGTAATGCTGTGGCTGCTGTTAAATAATTTGCGAATGATTGCCTTAATAGCACAGGAATTGTAATCTATATTAACACATGTCAGCGGAAGTGCTTGTCATACTTTCTAATAGCTTTCGAACATAATAAATCACGATCTTGATGGGAAGAAGATACAATTTGATCAACGCTTTGCTAGTACGAAGTGATAGCAGCTACAGCCGAATTGAATTGGAATAGCGTTTCAAGTTATGTTATTCATTGAATTTCCTTTAATTTTTCATCCTTTGATTCGATTCAGTTGCACTTCGACTTATTTGATTAGATTTCGTTTCATTTCTATTATTTGCATTACAGTTTTTTTTTATTTTTTAGCTCTTTTAATTTGGTTTATTATATTATGTTTCCTCTATTTAATATTGTCTAGTTTTATATAATATAATATAATGATATAATAATTCAATTTAATTTTTTGCAATATTTTATTGCATTTAATTTAATTTAATTTAATTTATTTTAATTTAATTTAATTTAATTTAATTTAATTTAATTTGTTCAAACATCCCATTCTTTGAGAGCCACTTACGCAACTTGGCGGCAGCTTTGCTGCAAGTCAGATGTTTACACTGTTTTAATAAGTTTTTATCTATCGTACGCTCAATTAAAATAGAACTAATAGGTACAGACAGATATTGCTCTCTGCGTGTCAGGCAAACACCTGAATAGCCTCACTGAGCTCATGCAACGCTCAATAAATATTCTGTCAAAATGGTGCACCGAATGCGGACTAAATGCGAATCCAGCAAAGACAGATCTTGTTCTCTTCAATAGGAAACAACAATCTCCTCCACTGCAAACAATAACCTTAAAAGGGGAATCATTACTCCTATCTGATTCAGCTAAATATCTAGGAGTTATTCTAGATAGGAAGTTGAGTTGGAAATTGAACATCGAAAACAGTTGTAAAAAAGCTTTCATAGCTCTTTATACTTGTAAGAAAGCTATAGGCAAAACCTGGGGTTTTTCACCTCGGATCATTTATTGGATATATACCTCGATCATCAAACCGATACTCTTCTACGGTGTGGTTGTATGGTGGACAGCACTCGAAAAACGGTGGAGAGTAGCCACAATTGATCGAGTCCAAAGAACAGCCTGCCTCCTGATAACAGGATGCTTAAGTACAACACCTACTAAGGCTCTAAATACGTTGCTTCACTTGTTCCGTATCGATCTGGCTGGCAAAGGGATTGCAGCGAAAGCAGCGACACGCATGAATGCCATATCGAAATCCAATAAGTATCTTGGCCATTCGGCCATACTGAACAGGAACACTGTTATCTCTTCCGACATAGACTATCATGTAAGTCTTCCATCACCACCCTTGCTATTCTCCTGTTCACTCCCAACTAGGGAAGAATGGAAGACAAATCTAACCGAAATCAATGGCCCTCTGACTATATATACAGATGGTTCAAAACAAGACGGCAAAGTGGGATTTGGAATCTTTTCCAATTCCCCTCACATCAATCTATCATTTAGATTACCCGACTACTGTAGCGTATTCCAAGCGGAAGTATGCGCTATCTGGTATGCTGCGAAAACTCTCTTACAAAATAGAATATCACTAGAGGATATCCGCTTTTTCACCGACAGTCAAGCGGCCGTTCGAGCACTCAGCTCCTCTTATACCCACTCAGATGTGGTTCGATCCTGTCTCTTATCTCTTAACGAGATAAGTGTTGAGAATTCTGTCCAAGTTATCTGGATACCGGGTCACAGTGGATTCGAAGGTAACTGCAAAGCTGATGAGCTCGCAAGAGCTGGAGCTGCGCAATCAAATATGTATTAGTAACTTACCCACAATCCACATTCCGCTCTCAACATGTAAATTACTCATTGATCGAGAATTTCACAGCATTGCTGATCGGAGGTGGCGAGTGGAAACTACTTGCGTACGACCAGACAAATCTGGTCATCCTATAATCTGAAACAGACAAAAACCCTTATAAGTCTTTCGAAACACGAACTAAGGCATATGATATCTCTTATCACCGGCCACTGCCTGTTGGGCACTCACGCACGTCGGCTCGGGGTTCCTCAAAACGACCTGTGCAGATACTGCGAGGACGAAGATGAGGAAGTATCGAGCAGACATTTGCTGTGCAGTTGTCCCGGTCTAGCCAGAAGTCGACTCGCTCTTCTTGGCTCTCCAACAATTGACAATCTTTCAGTACTCTCGAACCTGAAAATCGAACCTCTCATCAAATTCTCGAAACGAATTAATATCTTTGACCAAAATCCACAATAAAAATCTCGGTTAGGTGGGGAAATCATATAACATAATGAGGTCTAGGGCAACACAACGGACCCAACTTGCGGTCTATGTGGCACTCCGATGCGGGGTCACCCTTAAACCAACCAACCAATAGGTACAGGTGTGAATATTGTAACAATAAATATGTATTACTAATTTACTGAAGGAAATTTCTTATGATATGGCAAGAATTCATCAGCGCCGCTTTGTGAAGGTCATAGATGATGTGCTTCTCCAATTTGAGCTGTTTGAGGTTTTCCGCCAGATTTTTATGACATTTTATCTGATTTTCATTTTATTTTATTTTATTCAAATTTGTTTCATTTTTTCTTGATTTAAATATTTTACTTGAACTTCTGCAATTTAATGCCATTTTATCTAATTTTTATTTTATTTTATTTTATAAATATTTGTGCCATAATAAATTATGTGTTTAAAAAATAATTATCTAGCAGTACAAGCAACAAAGACGTCTGGCTGGCTCTAAGTAAAAGTAGGTTAATGATGGATTAGTGATTGATATATTATATTCGTCGTAACAAAATTCAGAAATTTGTATTTTCACTTTATTTAAGTTTATTTTATTTGCGTTCTTTTTAATTTTTATTTAGATTATTTTAATTTTATATTATATTATTATTATTTTTTTTAACTTACATGATTTTTACAAAATAATTTTATTTCGCCTTTTTTAATTTTTATTCAATTTTATGTAATTAATTAAGTTTTATTTTATTACATTTTATATTATTTACTCTATATTTTTTCAATTTTGTTTCATATATTTTTTTATTTAAATTTATTTTACTATATTTGGTTTTATTTTACTTAATTTCTTTAATTTTATTTCATCTTATCTATTTTTAATTTATTTTAGTTTATTTTACCTTGTTTCATTGTATTTTAATTTAATTGATTAAGATTTTGTTACTTAATTTAATTTACTTCATCGTATTAACTCACTTACAATTTTATTTAATTTAATTTGGTTTTCTTTTTTTGTTTTATTTAAGTGTTTTTATCTTTTTTGCACTTTATTTCAATTTGGTTTATCTGGTTGTATTTTATTTATTAAGGATTTTTTGATATCAAATATCATTCAATTTAATTCATAATTTTCAATTATTTTTTAATAAATACTATTTGTTTTTATTCATTTTATTTTGCTTGTGTAATATTTTTCTTTTTTGTTTACATGATTTTGTTGTACTTTCTTTTAATTAATTTTTTAAAACTTTATATATTTAACCCAATTCATTTTATATTGATTTTGATTTTATGTACCTTACATTATTTAATATTTTTTTAGTTTACTTCATTCAATTTATTATAATTTTTTTAATTATTTTTTATTTTGTTTAATTTTGGTTATTTTATAATTTGATATATTTTATTTAATCTTGTCTTGTTTTATTTTATTTTTAATTTTTGGGTTTCTTTTAATTTACTCAATTCATTTCGTATAAAAGCGTTAACCAAAAGATTTCAGATTGCTCAGACTTGAACACAGGGAATATATTTTGAAATACTTACAATTTCTTAACTGCTGATGGTCGAGCAATCCTTTTGGTTTTAATTATTTCGCCCAAGCTCAGATCCATAGTTGTTGCGTACCGTATTTCTTTTTTTCCTCGATAATTGGTAAATTAAGAATTTTTTAACTACTTTATCTGCAAATATTACGAAAAAGAAATAAATTTGACCCGTGTGCGTCTGTAAAAAAAAGCCGATTGATGTTTAGTGCAAAGTTGGATGCGCTTGCTCTATTCTGAATGGTATGTAAGCAATGCTATTAGGTAAAAGCAAGACACTTATGCCGAAGCAAATTTTACTTCAACGTCGCTGTTAGGTATTCTTAAGCCAGATCCAATTTGATGAATGTTTAGGAATTAACACAGTTAGGGCCTCCGTACACGGATCGTGTCGTCAGTGGCTTGTCCGCACACAATGCAACTATCTACGAGTATCGTAAAAGTACGAGTTGTCAATATGCCGAGCGATGAGGGGGAGT
Source organism: Anastrepha ludens (assembly GCF_028408465.1). NCBI lineage: Eukaryota > Metazoa > Arthropoda > Insecta > Diptera > Tephritidae > Anastrepha > Anastrepha ludens. The sequence goes on along the minus strand of NC_071501.1, from coordinate 27,003,686 downwards.
TTATTTGTAAATTTTGGCTATTTATATTCTCTGCAAATGTTGTGAATTTATTTAGATATATATTCTTTCTCTCTCTCTCTCTCTCTCTCATTCTCTCTCGTGTCTCTCTCTCTTTTTCTTTGTCTGCCTTGAAAGTTTGACTTCTGTTATGTCTACTACGCTACACGCACTTTTTTTGTTTTGATTTAAATACATTTTTCTTTGCTATCTTTCATGTATGCAAATTTTTTCTACGTAATTTAATGTATATTAGTAAATTGTTTTTCAATTATATATAATTTGATTCTACATATTGAATTTTATTATATCTTAGTTTAGTACATTTAATTTAATTTATGTTCTTAAGTTTTTCTTAAATAAAAAAAAAATAATTTTAGTTTTTTTTTAATTTTTTTAATTTGTTTTCTATTTCTAATTTTATTTATTTGTTCTTTATTTTAATTAAATTTTTTTGTATTTCATTTATTTTGTTTTTATTTTACTTCATTTTAATTTATTTGATCTTGTTTTATTTTTATTTTTAAATTTTTTCTTTTCTTAATTCAGTTACTAATAATTGTATTTTATTTTATTTACATTCTTCTGTTATGTAGTTTGTTTTATTTAACAACATTTTATTTTCATTTATTTAGCCTGATTTTGTTTGTTGGATTTAATTAAATTTATTTTACTTAATTTGATTCTTATTAACTTCATTTGATTCCATATTATTTTATTTGATTTTATTATATTTCTTAATATATTATTTTATTTATTTTTTAATGTCTGTTTTTTTTGGCTGTCAATCCACCGTGGTGACAGTGGTACCTCTGCGCCAAAACCCAACTGTCTGCTGTAATCTTATTCAATATTCACAAATGTCATTTCAAGTCGAAACCTGAGCATTGACGTGTTGCTCGGATGCACCAGCAGCGTTAAGCGACTGACAGCTACCGAAAATTCGGTAGCGCACAAATTCCATTCCACTAAACACTTCATTTCGTGTCTGTTTAATGAAAAGGAACAATTTGCCGCTGGAAAAGGATTGAATAAAGATGTACGCGAAGGATGGCGTAAAGAAGGAAGCTGAAAAACATAATTTTGTGAAGAACTGTAGGTTTGCAGTAGGCATTGGAGTAGATATACGAGTAGCCACATATATAAAGGAATATACGTATATGGATTTTTGTGTATGTATTTGCACGTACTAGTAAGCTGCGGGTGTATTTGTAATAACTTTCAAAAGAGAACTTTATAGTAATAATAATTTTTATTACTATAGAAAATTCGGATTAAGGGGGTATTCTAGTGTAGAGGCATGAATTTTGCCCGGTTTTTGAAGCGCTGTACAAAGAAAACAAAATAATTTTTATCATCCACTTTTTTTACCATTTGTTTATTGATTATTGATTAATACATTAAAAATTAAGCCAAACAAAAAATTGAAATTGACAAAATTATGTGCAGTCAAAGTCTGGGGTTAAAAAAAAAAGACGTTGTCTTGGCGTGCATGATTCCAACCCTCCTGGTGATATGAAAAATAAAAACCAAACGGATTCTTAATTATAAAGGGTGGTTAAATTTCAAGGGCCGATGTTGAATGTGAACCACACCTAAACGTCCACGGCACCGTTGGACTTCTTTCTTTGGGGTTATTTGAAAGAAAAGGTGTAGGTCGATAAGCCAGCAACAATTCAAGAGCTAAAGGATGAGATAATTCGGCACATTAACGGCATAGAACCTCAATTATGCCTCGTATGGAGGTGTGAAGCCGAGGCCGCGGCGACCATTTGGCCGATATTTTGTTCAATATGTAATTGAGCCATACCAATATTATCATAGTAAAGAGAAAAGATAATAATTTCCTAAAAAAATTGTATTTTATTCACAATCAACACCGGCCCTTAAAACTTAACCACCCTTTATATTATAGATGCCGCTATCGAATGAGCCTTCGATAAGTTTAAAAAAAATTTTGTCAGAATATGGCGGCTGTTTGAAAAAAAAAATTGGTTTCGCATATTTTTTCAACAATTCCAATTTTTTTATAAATACTAAATGCAAAGTTATAATCCCGAGCTAGGGTCATCCGATGAAGGAATGTATAAAGAATATCTTCCCCAAATTTGAAATAAATCGGTACATTTGAACCCGTGATAGCCTTTCCGCCAGCGCGAAAAAAGGAGTTTTGAGAAAAACGCTTTCAAAGTTGAATTAAAGTGGTCGGATTGAGACCGATACCATGTCACCAAAAAGGCTATAACTCATGAAATAATAGGAATTTTGAAAAATCCTCTTAATGACATATTCTTAAATATCTAAACTTTGAAAATATGCAAAAAAATATTCGATTTCTTCAAAATTCTACACTAGAATACCCCCTTAAGGTATTACTTGTTGGCTTTTAAATGCTGTTATATACAAACGGAAATTAGACAACATAGGATATCAGAATAGCACAACAAAAGATACGTACTCATTTATGTCCGGGAAATAAGCATTCTTAGTACCTTACCTGAAATGATATTAACGAAAATATCTATATTAACGCATTGAAATTTTTTTTATTATTTTGAAATACTATTATTATTATTTAGTAAACATAGTATAAATACAATGTAAATAACAGAGGACATTTTGAAATACCTTCTGCTCAAATATGAACGAGACGTTATCAATAAAACGGTCCGCGGATGACATATGGCAAAAATAAATTTTTTGTTTTTTGGTAGGGCTGTTATAAGCTTACATGGCAAATTTCAGCGTGATATGTCACATAGTTTGTTTAGTGCGACTGTAAACAAGTCAAGCTCGCGTGTGTTCTTCGAATTTAACGATGGAAATTCAAGTTGAACAAAGAATTTGTTTGGAATTTTGTTATTCCAACAAAATTTCGGCTTCAGACGCCTTAAAAATGTTGCAGACAACCTATGGGGACTCTGCTCTATCGCGTGCACGTGTTTTCCAGTGGTACAAATCGTTCAAAGAGGACCGTACATCGGTTGAAAACTTGCCTCATGAACGTCGTCCAGCAACATCAGTAAACGACGAAAACATCGGAAAAGTAAAGGAAATTGTGCTTGAAAATCGCACAAATCGCAAAATCGGTTAACGCTGAATATTATTTAGACGTTTTAAAGCGTTTGCGCGAGAACATTCGTCTTAAAAGGAAGGAATTGTGGGACAACAAGTCATGGTTCTTGCATCACGATAATGCACCAGCTCACACATCACGTCTTGTTCGCGATTATTTGAACAAAAATAATGTTAATGACTTTTTCCTGTTTCCCAAGCTCAAGTTGCCGCTCCGTGGAAAACATTTTGCGACAATTGAAGCCATAAAAGAGAGTTCGAAGAACACACTCGAGCTTGACTTGTTTACAGTAGCACAGAAAACAAACTACGTAACATATCACGCTGAAATTTGCCATGTAAGCTTATAACAGCCCTACCAAAAAACAAAAAATGTATTTTTGCCATATGTCATCCGCGGACCGTTTTATTGATAACGTCTCGTTCATATTTGAGCAGAAGGTACTAAATCTGCACTCTCCAATACAAAAATTAAATATTTTTCTGTTCAAATACTCAAAAAAGCAGTTCATTGCAACTTCTACCAAAAAAAAATTCATTTTTTTTAAATTCCGTAAGGGAGGAAATATCTTTATAAGGCTTAAAAAATGGTTAATAAATCTAAGCAAAGAGCCAGTTATGGAGTATCAAGAAACGCCGTGATATATACATAAGCTGCACCATATTGGTCTTGCAACGAGACTAGTGAAGTCCATAGAAAATATATACAGCGATACCAAGACAGTTGTATGGAATGGCTCAGAAATTTCAGATACATTGAAAACAAACTCAGGCGTCAAATAGGGGTACTTATTGTCGCCAATACAATTTTTTGTTCTTTACATACTTCTAATGTATGCGGATGATATCATTTTGTTAGCGGATCACCCAGGCAAAATACAAGAGATGAGCAACCACGAACTTAGGTCATTAGAAAGAAAATTTTATGCCAGTAACCCAAATTTCAAAGAAATTTGACGGATATTTTCCTTACCGATGGGTTCAATAGTGAAATAGTTTCTGGGGCCGGATGGTACTTTAATGATATTAATAAGTGTCATTACACTGTGGAAGGAATGGCTAATTGAGAGGAGCTGGAGCTGGAAGCAGAATGGAGCCTTTAGAGATAGTCTGGCTGCACTGAAGGCCTTCGAGAACGCCAAGCGACCCATAAAGAATGCTCAAGAGTGTAAGAAGAAGATTAATTCTGTTGCAAGATGGATAGGGTTTGTACATATATGGCTTCCAGAACACCGCGGTGTTTAAGGAAATTAAATTTCCGATGATTTGGCCAACTGAGGATCAGCGGTTACCTCACAGGTATGAGAGCCCATAATCGGAATCGCTGTAGAACTGCAAAGTGTTTTGTGACAAACTCGAATAGAAAACTGTCGAACTTTCTTCTAAAACTTGGTAGAAAAGACGTTCGGTTGATGGTCGGTATTATTACAGGACACAATCTACGGAGTCAGCATGTGATCACCATTGGAATCATTGAGGAATCGATTTGGCTGTACTGCTTAGAGGCGTCGTATAGCACTCAGTTGTTTCTATGTGAGTAGCCTGCCTTTGCTAAAGCAAGGATACGAATTTCGGGTTCTGATATCATGAGAATGAGGAAAATTCATTTTTTCACACTGGAGGATATTCTTAGCTTTGCCAAAGAATTCGCTGGAAAATTATCAGAGGACTAGCTATCGCTGTGCTTTACGGTGACATATTCATAGCTCAGCGACTAAAGATCCATCGGTTTCGCTGGCTGGGCCATGTTGTCCGAATGAATACAAACGTTCCGGCTATGAAAGTTTTCGATGCGATACCAGCTGGTGGTAGCAGAGGAAGAGGAAGGCCTCCTCTGCGTTGAAAAGATCAGGTGGAGGAGGAATTGGCTTTACTAGGTGTGTCCAACTGGCGCCGGTTAGCACGATAAAGAAACGACTGGCGCGCTTTGTTAAACACGGCCAAAGTCGCGTAAGCGGTTATCGTGCTAATTAGGAAGAAGAAGCTATCCCTATCTCTGTCTCTATCTATCGCTTACTCTCTCTCTTACTTCTCTCCTTTCCTCCTTGACTATCAACCCTTTAACTTGCCAGACCTTCGAATCGAATGGACTTTTTAGCCTGAGTGTTTTAGAAGTTACCATTCTTCCGAGCTCAGTGTTTTAAACGCGGGGCGAAATGTAACGTGGTTTATAAAGTCGCAAAGATTACGGTGGTATGGACACGTCCTAAGAATGAGCGGCGAAAGAGCGACCAAAAAAGTTTTTTAAGCAAATTCTGAAGGAGCGACAAGGAGAGGCCTGCCAAGGCGACGATGGTTGCAAAACGTAGAATACGACGTACGTAAGATGAGAATCTCGCAACCGAGAGCTAAAGCTGAGAGAAGAATGAAGACGTATTCTAGAAGAGGCAATGGTCCACTCCGGACTGCAAGGCCAGTATGATGATGATTCTATCAGTGCTTCTTGGTTCACTTGTTTCAAATTTCAAATCTCAATTTCAATTTCAACATCCCTACTACACATTTTCATATATGAGTCTCACTTTCCCCTCAACAATGTGCATTTCGGTGTGAATTGTCCGCTAGAATCAATGTTTGCACATCAAAAGCCATTAGGGCCTATAAGGCAAGAAGAAACCAAAGCATCAAACGATCAAATTACAACTTTGCGATTTGACTTGCAACACTTTTATGTATATCACTTTAACCATAAATTCGCCAAAAGCAAACACAGCAGCATTAGTTTTAGACATGCACACACACACACACACCGTTTGCGTGAATTCACCTTTAAAACGAGTAGGTATTTTGAATTTTATTGATTTCTATGGGTTTTAATGCCCAGCCACGCTCTATCGTTTTCAAGGCTCCCCTGCGTCGTTGTGCTTGTACGAATACCTATGGAGATGTTTAAATGAATGTGCGTGTATGAGTATATGTGTGTGCGTGTGTTTGAATGCTTACTTTCGCACGTTGTACTCCGCTGCTTTTATGACCTAACACTCCTTCTCTCACTTTCTTACGAGTATAACGCGTTGTTGCTGGGTGTTGCAATACCGTTGTTCGTTGTTTTCGGTCTTTGGCTGCCACGCTCAACAAGTGGTTATCATTTGTAAACGGGCAACGGGCGCGCACTTGAACTCTAACATAACACTGGCACGACACCAGCGCACAAGTCTGCCGCCTGCCCGGACCGACAAGTGCCAGCCAACCATCCAACCAACCAACCAGCCAACCAGTCAGGGGTATGGGCATTCTAGACTTGGCGCAGACAGCATGGAAGTCACCCGCAACATTACCGAGGACACACATTAAAAACGGTGAAAAAGTGTTTTCGTTAGATTGCATGAGTAGGTATGTATGTAGGTGTGGTTGTGTAGCTGTGTGGGAGAAAGAAAATTCGTAGCGTAAGGAAAAAAATCACGGAATCCCTACGATGGTTTTTTTTTCTTTCATTCGCCACTGCTTTGCTTGCTGCCGGCTGGTTTACGTGGGTTTCAACTGCTGGCTGCTATTATCCCTATTTGCTTGGCAAGTGGCAAGTGTCCTTGCCCTAGTCCTACTTTGGTCCTACTAAACGAAGGAACAAAACAAAAAAAAAGAAACAAAAAACAACAGAAAAAAGAGAGGAAGTAGGAAAAACGCAACGTACGGCAATGAAAAAAGTGAAAGCCCATGCACTGAGCAGTTACGCCTGTGAAACGGTTATATGTATGCATGTGTGTGTATGTATAGTAGGAGTATGTTTGCCTGTAGTTTGTGCGGAAAAACAACAAGTAGATAATTTTTCATTTTTTACGAAGATTCAATGAAGCCTCGAACGTAGGCAGCCAGCTGTCCGCCAAGCGGGTCTTAACAGCTGCTAGCTACATTTACTCATGACCTAAGCCTATTTGGGAGTTTTCCGCTGTTTTTTTTTTTTGCTTCTTTATTTTCTTTTTGCATGAAGTGTCCGTGAACTGCGGCTATTCGATGTCGGCATACTCGTAGTTAGGCAAAACAAATGAAGCGTTGAGTGGAATTTTATTGCGGCGCCGACGACAGTGAATACTTTACGCTGCCTGCTGTACATTGTTGTTGTTGGTGTCAGCTCATCAATCAATCAAAGGCGCACTTGTGATTAAAAGTGAAAAAAGTAAAAAAGAAAAAATGCGATGTACTCTATGAGTGAGCCATCTTGGCAATTCATTAGATTTGTGTTGATTTATCGACGCAAATTGCGTAGTCAGTTGATTCGTCAAAATGGAACTATAAATTATAAAGTGCGTTATATGCTTTATACTCACATCTTATTGAAACAATTCCACATTTGCGACTGAATGGGTTTTAGAGCCACGGTTGACAGATTTTCCGATCAGAGGGTCCTGATAGCATTTTTGTTTTTTTGCGATTTACAGTGACCGTTGAATGGTGGAGTTACTAAAACAATCCCTCCTCTCCTTCTGGGGAGTCCTGATAGCATAACAGATTAAGGCTGTCCACTTTAAAACCCACCTAGGCTCATATCCCATTGTGACGCCGCATGTGAAACTTGTTCCGATCTCTTCTAAAACTAACCTGAACTCATCGAAATAAAAAATATATTAGTCTACCTAAGTAGTAACACCGCATGCGACACTTGTCCCGATTTCTTCTAAACTCAACGTGAATTGAGCAACAACTTCAGAATTTCCCTTTGTGCCTGAGATCTTCCAACTCATAAAAAAATTGTCTACCTAAAGTAGTGACGCCCATGTGAAACTTGTCCCGATCTCTTCCAAAACCAACATGAACTAATCGAAACCTTTAGAGGATCCGACTTCTTGCTGAGACTTTCGAACTCGGTAAAAAATTGTCTATTTAAAGTAGTGAGCCTACGTCTGGATAGCGCAAAATAGTGGTACAGAACGAATCATCTCTTCCTCTTCTTCATCTAAACAGATTTTACCGTTTGGTGTCTAGTCTCGCTATTTTATTGGCCCTGAAATTTCTCTGGATATCGCAATCGCCTGGAGCTCATATGACGCATTCAGAGTTTTGTCCGGCATTTCGTGGCTATCTTAGAGGTTGTCGACTGCTTTAAGCGAGATTTTATCGAGCCTGGCTGTCAGTTAAAATGTAGATATCATTTCCAGGTATGACGTCACACTCTCCTGGTGTCACGGTACTAATTATTGCTACTAGTTAAGCCTGAGAAACCATATTGGTGTTTGGAATATATAGTATGTAGAACGCCATCCACCTTTCCCTCGAGCTAAGAGCCTCATGTGTATACATGGATGTATTTGTCATGGCTTATAACACCTTGAAGGCCGGAGTTCTCTTGAGATTGAGAATATTGTGGGGGTAGTTTTTGGAGTGAGTGCATGGGGCACCATTTCGAGAAGCTTCGAAAAATCAGTCAGGATCTTTCTTTGACAGATTAGCTCTGAGCTTTTCCTTCACTTATAATTTTTTTCGTAAATGAAGTTGCGTTGCTTTCACGAGATGATATTATTCATGAAAAACAAAAAAACATTCACTGATAGGCCAAAGCCTGCCTAAAGATATGAAGATTATACTACAGCTTTCTGATAAGAGTATTACAGTTTATTAATAAGATATCTTCGCAACACCAAAAGATCTTCAGGACAGTAGATTAGCTGGTAAGTAGCCTCTTAAGTTAAACTTCTTGGGGAAAAAATTGGGAATGTTCCCAAGAAAGAAGAAAACTTCGATGCCTATTTCTTTTTTATTATTTGTTCGCCGTCTACTAATCGGAGGCCCTCCCAACACCCCCGAACAGTAATATATTTTTGAGGCTTTTTTTTGTTTTTTGTTTTGGCGGTGAGGTTGAGTTAAAAATGCCTTCGCACTATATAGTAACCGTCGTTACTACATGTGTGATGATTCCACTCGAAACATCCCTCCTCTTCTCTTGGATTTTTCAACGATGAGAGGTACTGGTGCTTCGGTGTTGGACACCTTCAATAAAGCTGCAAGGGACCAGACAGAAGCGGAAAAGGTCTAGGCATTCGATGAGGAGAAGCTGGTCACAAAATGAAAGACTGTACGAAAAAGCCCAAGTGCTGCCTATGTACTGATGCCAATCGCAGCGAGACAAAGCATATGCCAGGCACGGGAAAATGCACGATGACAAAAGAACATGCCAAAAAATTGACTATCAAACATGCACAGGATTAAGAATGCAGACCTACTAATGAAATAGATGGAAGAAGAGAAAATGAGCTCAAGCAGTATTGATAAGCGAACAATATGCCCAATCCGAGAAAGCTTGGATCGAAGACGAGTCGGGAACTGCTGCTGTCTGTCTGCCTAGACGCACAAATTTCGCAGTTACTGTGAATGAATCAGTCGATGATTTCGTGTACACACAAAACAGCCAATTAACGATGATGAGCTGTAACCTTACACCGAACGACAATATAGACGAGTTCAACCGGATATTGGAAAGCTTAGAAGGCAAAGCACTTACGTTAGAGGGACGCCTAATCATAGCGGCAGACTTGGATTATTGAGGTTGGTGGCCGTCGCAGCCGAATAGCTTTGTGTAGGACTACCATTCAGTAGGGCCTGGGCTCACTAGGGCCACGCCGGAAAACGTAATAAACTATCGTACGAAAATTTGGTCGAGTTAATCCCATCCTTTGGGCGAAAAGATTTTTATATTCACTAAAAAATAAAGCTCGTTAATAATACCAACATTTTTGATGAAAATAGCGAATTACAGCTCATTACACGCAGGGTTGCAAAGGTGACGCTGTTAAAAGTCAATCTACTCGTACGTATTAAAAAAATTAATTTGTAAGATGTTCTTTGAACGAATAAATACGCATTTTGGAAAATTAAAAGAAAAAATATTATGTATATCAAAGTTTTTTGGTAAATAATAATTTTGTATTTCTCTTCCTCTATACCAGTGGTTGTTAAGGCTTTTACTCGCTTACCATCTGATCGTGCAATTGGCGTACAATTTGGATCCAAGACGCATAACAACTACAAGGTAAAGCCCCAAATAAACAAGGTTGGCGTCATAAAAACGTTTCTGATGGCGCCATCTTTTTAATGAGTTAATGCGTTGGAAGTTACTTCCCTACCTGACTTTCAGTGAAAGCTTGGTGACATTCAGTTGGAAGCCAAGTTATTGCGTCAAAAGTCTCAGTATGTTTACGTCATCGGTACAAAAATGAGTTTCGAACAAGGAGCTAATATCAAATTTTGTTTTATAATCGGTAAAACGTTTACTTAAACATTTGAATTGATGAAAAAAGTTGATGGCGATGATTGTCTATCTCGTGTCAGAGTTCATGAGTGGTTTACACGTTTCAGAGATGGTTGTGGATGCCCAAAATCAGTAATCACCGATAACTCCATTATTTCCATTGTTAAGTTATCAAAAATGAACCGAAATCATGGTGGAAATTCATGGAATCGGAGTTGGATATATCCAAGATGGTGATTTGTCGCATTTTAACTGATCATTTGGGCTTACGAAAGGTCCGTGCACATTTCACTCCGCTCAAGTTAACTGAGGACCAAAAAATTGCTCAGAGTTCAACATTCGAAAGACCTAATTAAAGAGGCGAGAAAAGGCGAGAACTTTCTTTACAGCATTGCAACTGGTGATGAAACGTGATGTTTTCAACATGAACCTGAAACTAAGCGTCGAAGTGCCCAATGGAATGCCCCAGACGAGCCACCACACAAAAATCGCGTATGGAGAAGTCAAAAATCAAGTCGATGCTCATTTGTTTTTACGATTCCAAGGGAATTATCCACAAGGAGTTCATGCCAATGGGCCAAACCATCAATGCAATTTTGTATCTTAGCGCTTTGAAGCGATTGTTGCATCGCATTGGTCGAATTTGCCCTGAATACCGCGAAGGAGCAAACTGGCGCTTAGTGCATGATAATGCACCAACTCATCGATACACTCTTGTGACTGATTTTTTGACTAGTAATCGCATTTTAACCATCAATCACTCACCGTATTCACCTGATATGGCTCCCTGTGACTTCTACCTATTTAGAAAATAGTGTTTGGTCAGGAAAGGAAAACTTTTTGCTTCCATAGAGGCCATGCAAGAGGCTTGTACCGACATCCTAAAGTACATTCCGGTCAATGACTTGAAACACTCTTTCGATCGCGCAAAACAGAGAGCTGAGGCCAGAGGGGACTATTCTAAATAAATAAACTCGAAGTTATCAAAACAAAGCTCGTGTCGTTTCTATTTTAGCTTAGTCTTGTTTGTTTTGGTTTTCACCTTGTAAATTATTTTAGAAACAAGTGTTTCATACTCTCGTTGAAAACTTGGACGGAGTTTATAAGCTTCTGTAAATACTCATCAATAATCCAAACGTAATCGCGTAAAAATGGTACACTATTGAGATGCTGCATCAATTAGATGAATATAAATCATAAATTTTATAACAATGCCATATCCTGAAATTCGTATACTTAAATAAAAAACACTGCCGTTAAAAAATGGTATGCTTTGATGGTGTTTTCTAATTCACTCAGTTTAAAATACAAATTATTTCATCCACATTTATTTTTAAATATCGAATGTTTTTCATCAAAGCAGCTCTCGAATAGTAAAATTCTTTCTTTATGATTTGATTATGATTTGGTTAGAGAGAGTTTCAAAACAGAAATCGCACAATCATATTTAAGCTCAAGGTTGACTTTGGGAATGCTTGTTATTATTACTATTATTTTTTTTTTTTTTTTTTTTTTGCTTTGGAAACTGTTTTTGTTTTAGATTCAGTCACAATATATCCTGGTGCTCACGGAACAACATTTTCGTTTAAGGCCAAACGAGCAAAAATGTGAGGAAACACATTACAGTTTGGCTTATCACTTTATAAAATATGAAGTTCTGCAAATCTGATTTCTTTTTATAAAATTCAGTCATCGTTTTTTGTGTGCCGTATTTACCTTTTTTTTATTCCTTGATATCTCTTATCAAATTAACAATAAATAGTTTGTACGTGAAATTAATTATACTATATAATACCGCTCTTAATCAGAGCATAAACAAGAGCGGAAACAATCTCAGATCAACTTGAGCGATCCTGTGCAATTTTTCGAATTTCATGCCAGGAACATCTTGATTGGTATTCCGCGTGTGTTGATCGCATCCAAGTTGGTCGTGGTCGTCCTCTTCTTCTAGAGCCTTGTGGATTCCATTCTAGGGCCATCTTTGCGTTGTCGTTGTCTTCTTTGCGTAAGGTGTGCCCAATCCAACGCCATTTCCTTTCTTGGATACCCCGCGCACCATTGGTGGCATGTTTGCCACAATTTGAGCAATGATGCTCTACATGAAACAGTTATTACCTATGGTATTAAAAATATAATGCTTTCACTCCATCGCATAGCTTTATTGCAATCAAATGGTTTTTTGTATCGCTCGATTAGTTCTTCTACTGCGCTTGGCGCTAACTTCGTGCTTACAGAGCGCCTCCCTCAATGTCTGCTCGTTTACGACTACTCCCTATAACATTTCTCTGCTGAAGTATTCGTCATTCCCTGTCTGTTAATCAATGTAAAGTTAATATTAGCTATTTTATGAGTAATAATTTCTCGTCTATTGTTGGCACATCCACAATCGAATGGCGTTTCAACTAAGCAATCATTCAATGTTGGTACGAGTATTCAGTGGAAAGATCAAATGTAGCTGGCAAATCTTCATATCCATCATACTTCAAGTTTATTGTTCTTGTTGTTGTTGCTTTTTCTTTTTTTTTTTCGCCTGAAAATAAACTGTAGGGCTTATAAATACGCTTATGAACCGCAAACACCTCCTCTTATCACCGCAATCGATGCTTGGCAGCAAACATTCTTACATTCATACAACAACACAACAGTTGTATGTCATGCGATACCAGAATCTGACATATCTGTCATGGCATCTTTTTGTGCGGCATTGTGAGCGAGCGCCCGCCCGAAGGCGAAATCCAACAGCACAACCACAAGTTGATAGGGGGAGGGCGGTTATGCAGCAACAACATTCCGCAAATGTATTGAATCGCGCGGCAATGTGAAGCGACGTCAACATCGTCGCCGTCGTCGTCGTCACCGTAGTCGTTGGACACTACACACCTACAGTTACATAGTACTAGCATAGCCACTTCACACACTTCAATGATGGATCAAACACAACAAGTATTCGTATTCGTACTCACAGCATCCGCATCCGACAGCATTTACAATGCGAGCAGTGGTGCTGGGCGGTGCTGGGGGACACTGTAGTGCGTCAGAGTCGTGCCATGGCGTGGCGCGTCGTGTCGCATCACACAAAGCGAGTGTCCAATTCATAATTCACGCTCGCCTCTCGTTTTGACGTGAATGCTCAAGATTTGATTGACGATCACGTTATTGTGGATTTATGTGTATGAAAACATTGTTTACTGGTCGAATTTGAGTCAACTGTGTGGCTGCATAAGCTGGCCGATTTAAGTATCTCGTACGCGAATCTACACTTCTGGTCTGTGGCGACGGTGTGAATTGTGATGGCTGGCTGGTTGATGTTATTGTTGTTCGATTGTTTGGTAAAAGTATAAAAGAGCGCGTCTGTAATGTAACTTTTGATTTATTGCCAATTAATCAAATTAAAGTGTCATAATTTGTGTTGAGTGAGCCTAGTAATTGCGGTTAATTTCGAAAATGCAGGTAAACCTTAATAAGTATTCGCATAAAGCGTGAGTTTTTGTTTTTGCTGGAAAGAAATTAATGTGCTTAACTCTTTAAAGTAGTTTTGGCAAGTTTGTATTTTATAAATTGGAGATTTAGATTTTTCTTCGTAGCAAAAATGCTTCTCGAGCACAAGCGGCAAAAATAGCTGGTGGACAAATTCTATAGGAAATGGTATGCTAAGACACCAAAACTTAGAAAAAAGTACAACAAATAGCAAGTAAGGAAGTGCTAAATTCGATCCGTACCGAAATTTATATACCCGCGCACAGTTTAGTAAAATTTAAAGTAAAATTTTGGCTGGATGTTAATTTGTGAATCGAACTATTGGACAGTATGTTTTTGAAGGAGCAGAGAGTTTGAAGTACCTAAGGGTACTACTAAAAAATGGCAATAGTTTTCAGGGCTGCATCCCAGATCGACTTGATCTGGCTACGGCAACCTGAAAGTACCAAAATCCAGACTACTCTCGCGCAGTCGCAAACACAGTATTTATAAAATAATAATACGAGGGCGATTCAATAAGTACCTGTGTTTGAAAAGAAGACACCATTTTTTTAATTTTCTTTTCAATGCAGTCCCCTTTTAGAAAGATACTGGTCTCGCAACGCTCCGGGAATTTTTTAACCTTTCCGAAAAAAAAAAAGAACAGGATTTGTCGAACTCTCTCGGCGATGACTTCCTGGTTTGAACTAAACTTTCTTCCCGCGAGCCATTTCTTCATGTTAGGGAACAAGAAAAAGTCACAGGGAGCCAGATCGGGTGAATAAATAGTCCCACCTTTCTGGTCAATGAGACTGTCTTCGCTTTCTTTGAAGCAGATTCACCGAGAGAAATCCATTGTTTTGATTATTGCTTAGTTTCTGGTATGTAATAATCCAGATTTCATCAACGGTGACAACTCGATGCAGAAATTTCTTCGTTTCTCGCTTAAATTTCTCCAAACACTGCTTCGAAGTTAACAGCCGCATCCGCTTGTTGTCCACCGTGAGCAATTGCCGCTCCTATCGGGCCGACAATTTTTTCATCGCCAACTTATCATGTAAAATATTAATTGTCATTCCGGTCGATACACCTACGGCCTCTGTTACTTCGCACACTTTCGTTCGTGGATCAGCGAGAATCATGTTGTGAACTTTTCGAATGATTTCCTCGGTGACCATGTCTGGTGAGCATCCTGGTCCCTCCTCATCAAAAACGGATGTTCGCCCAAGTTTAAATTCGTTGAACCAATATCTAACTGTGGTCATAGATGGCGAAGCGTCTCCAAAGACAGCATCCAACTTTGCTTTTATCTCCTCGCATTTTTTCCCATCCAAAAACAAAAAGCGAATCACCGAAAGATACTGTTTTTTTTCCATCTGAGCGAAAATCACGACACACGTCTGCCTCGAATAGTTTGAAATTTGTTTTGACGTCGTCTGATAGATGATAGCACACGATGCTAACACCATTTTCCTCAGGAACGTCCTCTGTCATCAAACACGGGTACTTACTGAACTGCCCTCGTAAGACCAGTTTTAGCGCATGCCTGGGAGTCATGGGTAATGCCAATCAAGGATGAACAAAATCTCCGAACTTTCGAAAGTAGAGTCTTACGAAAAGTGTATGATCCAATCTGGGTTAAGGATGGTTCTTATATAATCAGATACATCGAGGAGCTGCTGTGGAAGATATCGTTTAGTTCGTCAGATCGACACGTCTTTAATCATTGGGTCATGTCATGCGCATGAGTAAGAAAAGTCCCATAAAATGCTTCTCAAATTACATCGCGTGGGCCACTAGATGCAAAGGAAAGAAACGACGACGTAATTGAAGATATCAAGAAACTGAAAATACATAATTGGTGGTCTGCTGCCTTGAATCATGTGACTTGGAGAGGCCTAGATGATGAAGATAAAGTTCACCTCTGATGAGCTGCTTGCCCGAACAACGCTGTCTACTGATGATGGGGTTGTTAATTTTTGGAATAAAACAAATTCATACATATTGAGAGTTATGCCTTGAAAAATAAAATGCATGGACGGAATTTAGCCTTAACACGTAAAAAATTGGCGTGGTTGTTTTTCAAATCTCAATAATATTTAAGCCGGATTTAAATGAGATCCAGAACTATAGGGGTACAAAGTTCGGATGAGTTTTTGATATCGAAAGACGATGTCGAGGTAAATGCGTTTAACGAAAAGTGTGCATAGCTCTGCCCATTCTTCTAAATCTTACTTTTTGGCATCGTCATTTACATTAAACTCGAGTAATTTTGCTCCTACCTTTGAGTCTATGTGCTCTTCTATCAGAAGGCATGGAATAGAAGAAATCATTCTCAGAGGGTTTCACTCTATGCTATCCAAGAGCCTGCTTATGGCAGATGGAAAAAACGATGAAGGAGTTAAGGAGCCTATCTACAAGGCGGTGTACTATGACCCCTACTTTGGTGCTTTGTTGTGGACTCTCTTCTTAATAATCTGCAAGAAGTTGGACCCATCAAAGCTTATGCGGATGATGTAAGCGTCTAATCTCAGAATGTTCACTATGTGCAATAAAATGCAGGTAGCTCTAAACAAAATTGCTCATAGATGGGAATTGCATGGTCTTTCTGCGAATGCTATAAAAAGTACCTTTGTACTTTTCACTAGGAAACGTAATATGGCGAGCCTGTTACTACCCACTTTGAAAGGAGTAATACTGCAGCTGTCTGCTGAAGTCAAATGACCTGAGGTAATCCTACAGCGAAGTATGTCCTCGGGTATCACAGGCGCCATATATGAGAGCGATGTCTAGCGATGCCCTTAATGCCATCCTGACCTTTCAACCTTTAGATTTTCAAATTCGAAAGGAAGCGATGCAGGCTCAAGAGACCGTTAGACTTTAGTAGAAAGCACCTGACCGTACTTGTGGGTGTTATCACAAGGCTCACGCCTGTGCTAAGCAAATGGCTAATCTTGGCCTATAATGGCCTATCCTGCCGTGAGCATGAGGACACTGCAAAGCATTTTTTCTGTAGCTGTCCGCTGTTTTCTAGAATCAGAATAGGCTGTTGAGGTACGATTTACTGAGTAAGTATAAAGTTCATACTCTTCCTCTTCCGGAGCTCTTAAGGTTCTTCAATGAATCCAAAAGCTTAGCGGGAGAATGGCCTCAAACCAATTTTCCAGTCTTAACTCTATATTGTATTTATCCTGTCTCTCTATTCCTTCCACTGTAATCTATCCGGGTGTAGTGCAATTCTTTTCCTCACTTCGTGCTTGAACTTGTCTAACCTCACACAAGTCTAAACTAATCTAATATGAGTACCAAGTTTCACTTCAATATATTAATTTTTGCCCGAGCGGACAAACGAAGGCTAAACCAAAATATTCTCCTTGGAAGTCAATGCAATTCTGCATTCGCCGGAACTAATGTTCAAAGCACTTTCACTACTCAGTTGTGGACTCCTCGAAAACGAGCTGTTTAAAGACTTCAACAGCTTCTTCAGACATTGAAAAACGTTGACCTGGCATTTTATTTTTAATCATCGAGAACAAAGAAAATCTTTACCTATCAGGTGTAGGACTTGTCAGGTGGATGACCCATTAATTCGATCTTTTGAGTATTCAAAAACTCTCTTGTGATCTTGCCGAGAGCTGGCGTTGACTTGGTGAAGAGTGATTCGTCTTGAGCAATTGGTTGTTTACCACTTAAGTCAGACGAATAGACCTAACATATTCCAACACTCGATGTTATACTGGCTAGTGTACTAGTTGACGCCACTCATTTCAAAGAGGCTAAAACTGCAGGTTTAGTTTTAACTATGGGTACTTCAAAATTTTAAAAATCATAGATTTTATCTCCGCTTGGTTTGATCAGTAGATATCTGTGTTGGATCCAAGAGAATCCTTCGTCACTCAGATATTATTAAGGGAGGATTGATGAAACAAGCTGTTTCAATGAATGTCGGCTTCCGGATCACTATGATATTTTATAGGTGGAGGTTTTTTTTATCGGGATAGCGAAGAAGTACATCAGTCAGACAACAATAAGTCCATTGTACTACACTCGAGTCCTCTTTTTAATTTTCTTTAAATTTTTCCGACCTTCTAAGAAATCTGTGTAGATCTTATGGTGCCAAGGTGGCTGCTTTTTAACGCATCAGAGCCAAAGACCTCAAACCTTATTCGAGCGAAGACCGGACAGACGCACAGAAAGTGGTCCGCAGTCTAATCCTCCTCTCCACATGTTGGGTAGACTTTGAGGTGGTGGTAGTACCTGTCAAAGGGGCAATCGATTCGTTCCTGATTAGTGCAGTGCTCTGATTGTGAAATCGTCCATAGTCGTGGACTAGCTGATTTTTCTTTCGAAGTAACTGATAGTTTCGTTAACGACAGGGAAAACTGCAGGGTTTATGAGTTAGTTGAGCGCGATGTGCGTGCAGGTTACTTTAAGTTATGCTTTTAGATGGGTGAGCCTTGAATCAGCTCGGTGAACGAGGAACGAGAACTTTAGCTATAAGAACTTAGAAGCTACATTGTTGGTCATGGGTGGTTGAGAGAGTTTCCGGTGCGGAAAAAACTGCTGTACTTGTTAGTATTGAGAGTTTTAACGAGTCGTCGTATGCTGTATATATAAATTGGCATCCATTATTCTTCTTCATTGGCGCGGTATCTGGTTGTGCCGAGTTCAATAAAACGCACCAGTAGTTTCTTTGTTATGCTAGTAGACACCAATTAGAAGTGTCAAGTGAAGTCTTTCTGGTCTGGGTTCTTTCGACGCAGTGGAGACCTTAGTATTGATTTGCTACCACCCTCGGGCAGGATGCTCGAATACTTTGGAGTCAACTGTGCAGAAGCTATATGAAAGATGACGAGATAGAATCATCGCAGCCTCTAGTTCTTAGGTACCCTACTCTGACACCTTCGCTCTTAGTTTCTAAATACGCATGAGGAGCTTTCTGCGGAACTTTGTTATCAGCACGCAGTGACTTGCCATCCGTAATGTTTAGTAGTCACTGCTCGAGCATATCCTCTTCTCCTATTCTCTTGACACTATTCTCTCGTTTTTTGAATTTTTAATGATACCTTTTTTTCTCGATTGTGCTCTTTGGGTTAGCCATCTAACTTTAACTAACCTAAGTCTTTTCATGTTGTGAGGCTAATAATTTTAATCACTTAAAAAATACCAGCTTTCTTGAACCACCCTCATGTATATTTAGGTATGTAACGGCGAATCTCTGCTAGTTGCCAAACACTAAATACAGCAACTGACAGCTGTTTGAATGACGTAGCCAATGTGCGGGTGTGAGCGATGATGAAGTTTGAGCAATTCATAGAAAGGTGAAATGACAAAATGATTGAAAGGTGAATTCAATGTGTAGAAATTATGAAGAAAAATTGAAAAGAGGGAAATTGCAAATAAAAGAAAACGCAAAAAAACAAAAGTGCAGAGTGGAGAGCTCAATAAGTGTGAAGAGAAATGACACGAAAAGAGAGCTTTAACTGCGCGCTACAAACGCGAGAGAGTGAGAGAGAGTGGGAGTGAGAGTGAACGGAAAACAGTTGATGGTCGATAGTTGACAGATGACGAATGAGGAATGGTGAATGACATGCAAGGCAGACGACAAATAGAAGGCACGATGGAGTGGGGTGTGGCGGACGGATTGACGAACAGACAGCAGACGTATTTAGCGGATGGGTAGTGCAGTTGATGGAATGAACTAACGAACGGACAAGCGAATTGAGGGGCAGACGTGCATGGCATGCCAGTGCCAGTAGCAGAAATCTAATTCAGCTGAATTGACAAAGGGATACACAAAAGTAAGCTCGAAGGTATGAAGTTGCACTGGACCTTAAGCGGGTTTAGTAAAGAACAGTAAGTGGGCGATGAGTTGACAGCACAACGTCGGGAATTATAATAAACTGATGTGACTGACAAGAACTTTTTGCGCAGACATTTATGCGCACACACACACATATACGCTCATATGCACACATACATACATATATGCGCATATGTATGTACATGTGATCCCAATAAGTAACAGACGTGCAACATGAAGCGATTCAGTGCTGTCTGTCTGTGTGGCTGTCTGTCTATCTAAGTGATTTGCTGGTGAAAGTTTGACTTTCATCGAATTGTGTATGATGGAATTTTATTTGAAGCGGCAGAGTGTAACTTGAAGACGGAAATTAATTACGAGCGAGTCAGCAGAGAAAAAGTTTGAGCAGGTTAAAAATAAAAGCGAGACGAATGCCAAATTGAGGCGACTTCAAGCCAAGGCAACTGGGGCGGGCACAAATGTGTACATAGCTGCAGATGCTTACGTGCTTAGGATATTTCTGAATTTATGGACGCATAAATACGAAATATTCACAAAGTAAGTTTTTGTGAGCCAAATGACTAAAATATATATTTTCTTTTATTAATACAAATCGATTGGTGAAATGCGAATGTGGCGTGTGAGAAGCTCAATCTACATGAACGCACATTCATACATACATATACAGACACACACATGCATACACCCATCAGCAGCACTCCTTCATTTGGGTAGGGCTTTGGACGTACAATCGCAAACTTGATGCTTAAGTGAATGCATAAATCATTAATGGATGTCCCAGTTGGCACATTCACCTCATTGGTCTTAAATATATGAATTATATGAATGTGCAAACATTTGATTGCACTGCACACACACACACACACACAAACATAAATCGCCGCCAGAAGATGCCTGTAATTAAAAATATGAGAATATTCCATCATCACACGACGATGGACGACACAACGCTGGCAAAAACAATTACACACATGCATACATACATGCATACATATACACATAGATAAACATACGTGGCACTTTGACCATTCGGTACGCCAACGCACAAATCCTACTGAGATTTATGGCTTCATAATCTGTAAATATTACCTACTCATATTTAATGTTTTTCTACACTTAATTTTATTGCGAAGGCTTGGCATATGCACATACATACATACATAGTTTACGCACACACTTGCATATGCTCATAAACACACATATTTCATATAATAACACACATACGCATACGCATATACATACATATAAGCCGAAGCACATGAGTTTGTACATTATCGCATACATCACTCACTACTCGATGGGTTCGCCCTGACACATACACTAATTAAGTGCAACAACATAATTCTCACCAAACTTGGCAATCATCTGTGGAGCAACGCAACAAGATTTGTGCGTTGCTAAGATCCATCCACACGCTGCAGGGATGAGCGTAACGCTAACGAATATTGGCAATCGGCTAACGAATGTGATGAGTAATGTGTCTGTGTGTGTGTGTGTGTGAGAGTAATAGTGAACAGGTGAGTGGGCAGGATGAGATAGTTTTGCAATCGCGGTACTCGAATTAATACGGAATGTGGAAGTGGAAGTGTGGGTGGAGCATTCACACAGATTATAGTAGATTTTTTGCTGTGCAGCTCTCGAATACTGCAAAAATGCCTGCAATCTCAACTTATGTTTCATTCATTTATTTATTTATTAATCAACAAACAGTATGCTTACAGGATATAAGATGGATAGATACAAGATCTTATGACAAGAGACTTCTTAAAAGTACACTTGGAGTGAGTAAAAAAAAAAATCAAAGTCTAAGGAAGCAGAATAGGCATTAAATTGAGCCAGCGTCCTCCTAAAAGGAGCCTTCTTCCAATAAACACTTTTAGCAATACCCACAAAAAGCACTTCATTACAAAGGGAAATGCGTGCGGGAACATTGAATTGAATTTTATTGTGCAGATTTTTATTTATTTTCTTCTTCAAGTATTCTTTGGTCGACGCGACCTCTGCTCACTTGCGGGTTCCAATCCAGTGCCATTCTCGTGATACTCATCATCATCTTTTGGCTCTACAGCTCTATGTGCGCTTTGACCTGCTGCACGTGGGACCTCCATACGCCTCGTGGGACCTCCATACGTCTCGAACGCTTGCGACTTTTTTCCAGTTCGTTATACTAAGTTTCTTGTTGTCGTCCTCTAGTTCGTCGGCCCATCTTGTTCTTCTTACTCTAGTGTTGAACACTCTGGCTTCTACGATTGTCTTCTGCGCCCTCGTACCGTCCATTCTTGTAATGTGACCCAGCCATCTTAACCGCTGCGCTTTGATGAAACGTATAACATTTTCGCCCTTTATCAGTTGATTTAGCTCGTCGTTCCATCTTATCCGCCACTCGCCGTGATCTTTGATTGCTCCGAAAATTCTTCTGAGTACTTTTCGTTCGAATGCTTGCAGTTTTGTTTTATCTGCTTCAATTAGCGTCCACGATTCAGCTGCATGGCATAATACTGGTCTAATGATGGTTTTATACAGAGTCAATTTGCATTGTCTGTTTTAATAGTTTTGTTCGCTGCTAGAATTCTCTCATCGATGGTGAGGCTCATTGAATTGTCTCTACTCAGTTAAATAGGTAAGGGATTCAACGATTTGAAAAGAAAAATCTCCAATTTTCAGTTTGCCTGATGTTGGTTTATTTTGTCTGGACATCATCATATATTTCGTATTATCTTCGTTGATTTTAAGACCAACTTGTTTTTTCTCGTGATGCTATCTGGTGGTTTTCTAAGCGTGTGACCTATACATCACCACTTACT
Source organism: Anastrepha ludens (assembly GCF_028408465.1). Lineage (NCBI taxonomy): Eukaryota > Metazoa > Arthropoda > Insecta > Diptera > Tephritidae > Anastrepha > Anastrepha ludens. Next base: position 26,981,350 of record NC_071501.1, on the reverse strand, counting down.
GCGCTTGATTTTCCATAAAATGGGTTTCTCATTCGTTAATATCCTCTGCGCGTAGTTGCTGATGGATTTGATATGTACAAACTGTTGAACTTCTATCGCATCGTTAAAGACGTTTGAGCTCTGGCGTTGCCTGGACGGTTCACAGCATATAGCTAGTTCTTTCCATTTCTAGTCGATCGCATGCTTTAGTCCAATCAGCTGTTGACGATACGGTTTGGATTGACGGGAGCAGCTCATAGTGGGCGATTCCTTTTCAAGCTCATCAAACACACATCAACAGTGAAACCTTTTTGGGCATTAGGCCGGAATTAACGATGGTTTCTAAAGATTTTTTCCGATAGTCAAGCCGCGATCAAGGCTCTGACGACGCCATAGTGCAGATCCAAACTAGTTAATTCCTCTAAGAAGGAGATCAAATCTCTTGGGTGTGCAAGTAACACATCTCTGCTCTGGGTTCCAGGATATAGAAACGTAGAGGAAAATGATATTGTTGATGAGCTTGCCAGGAAGGGTGCTGAATTGGTCTCCTAAGCCTCCTACCCGATCAGCGCCATCCCTTTGACAGTTGTTTAAGGGCATTGTACAACTTATTTCTCAGGAAGGCGCAGAACAAATGGAGCTCCATTTCTTCACGTGCTATTTCGAAAACTTTGTGGACCGAGCACAGGACTCAGAAAAGCCTGGATACTGCACACAAAAGAAGTGCTCACCAGAGCGGTCTTCACCTTAGACGTCCACCAGAACAGATTCATTAGAGCCGCCATATTGCTGTTGCATTAAATACTGTATTGGGCCTATAGATAGTACCCAAATTTTTTGGTCACCTGGATTAAAAAGAATGTATCGAATGCTCTCTACTTCTGCTTATAACCTAGCGCGTTCCAACGCCGAATTCGCTTCACCCAACCCAACACTGCGCCCGTATGTTAGTTAACTGTTTTCGACCAGCATTTGCAGGGCAGAAGTGAACTCAAAGATTGCCATTTCATACCGAGTCAGGAACATTGATATAAAAAACTTTTTCTATTTAGCATTTCAAGGCCCGCTGTGGGAATTTTACCTAAAAACTATTGACAGTATGCCACAAATACAAAGACACTCGGCAGCGGCAGTTCTAAGTGCTGTAGGAATATTCCTTGTAACGACTAGGGATTGTTCTTTTAGTAATCTAATCCTATATATCTTCGGTGGTCGATCACAAGATCAACACTAAATGATGGGATTGGCCCAATTTGCTTCGGTCCAGGCTGATATCGATGCGGGCACCCTCGACCGCAAGAATATTTCCTTACATTTGCCACTTAAATGCATTCTCTTCAACAAAGGGAAGTGCGAGCACTGGCCTGTGTCTAACAGCTGCAATAGCTGAAACGATGATGCTTGGTACACGAATTCAGAGATCATCGCCCATATCTCTAGGTACTTCAACGGCTCCTCGGAGTCCCAATTTTCACCCAGCTCCGACCCTAGTTCGAGATCCGGTCATTAGCTCTTGGTCGCACAATTTGTTCCATGTGTCAAGTGAAATACATATCAGCAGGCTCAATTCTTGCCATGGTTGACGTCCGTAATTGGGTGCGCACCTCATTAGTAGGATACTACTGGCCTACTTTGTAGGCCCCTGCATACGACTGGGATTTCAGTGGCAGGAGCTTCTTGTTGCAATTTGTGGAAGGAAAATGTATGTGGAGCTAAAATAGCCTTCGGCTTAAAGATCTTTGCTTATCGAAATCAATGCTTAGAGCAGCTCTGAACAATATTCAGAATCCTGTAAACATTTCGCACGCTCAGAAGCCTTGGAGCATTCGAACATTGAAGAGATGGGCAGTGCAGATTGTGGTGCTTCGAGCTCTCTGACAGCAATTTTTAAACACGAATTCTTAGTATTAAAACTAGGAAACTTGATGGTAGTCTTAAAATCGATTTCATAGGGTTGTGACTGTTCATATTGTGAAGAGCGAAAGCAGATAGGGTATGAATCTTTTTCTTCATCTGTCGTCAGTGAGAGTTGGGTTTAAAATTAGAAGTATATAAACAAGTTCTGTTTCATTTTAAACAACCAGTAGAATGCTGCTAACGCCTGCAGAAGATTGCTCAGCAAATCCAACTCCACTTCATTTATTTGGACGATCACAGGAAAGGTAGTATCAAATGAATTGTTTTTTAATTCTTATTTTGTCTTTCTTTGTCGAAATTTCATGTGAATCAATGCACTGAGGTAATCCCAACAGCCAGAGTTTTAGTAGCACGCAGCTTGAGAAACTCCCACATAATGGCTCAACAAGCTTTTGAGCTTTCAAAACATCGAATTGATGGGTGAAGTTCCTGGTAGAGATGAATTGATGCCGAAGAGTTCTGATTTGCCATTCATTGATGTTTTCTGCTTTCTGCAGATTGAAAATGAAATGTGGACAGACGTTTTTTGACATTTTGTAGCTTCCTTAATTGGATAGGAAAAAAATGTTTTTAAGATTGGTTCAAAGGCCTTCGTGGACAATATTTTGAAAAAAGAAAATAAAGCTCTTCTCGATTATAAATATTTACTTTTACTTTTATATTTCAAAACTGAAGTAGCAACCCTCGTTTTTACACGTTTCAGAGATGGTTGTGAGAACATAAATGACAATGAATATACGGGCCGCCCAAAATCAGGAAAACTCCATTGAAATTGTTCGTAAATTTATCAAAAATGAACTGAAATCATAATAAAATTCATGGAATTGGAGTTGAATATCTCCAAAACATCGACTTATCGCGTTTAACTGATCATTTGGACTTACGAAAGGTCTGTGCACGTTTCATTCCGCTCAAGTTAACTGAGGACCAAAAAATTGCTCAGAGTTCAACATTCGAAAGACATAATTAAAGAGGCGAGAAAAGGCGAGAACTTTCTTTACAGCGTTGCAACTGGTGATGAAACGTGATGTTTTCAACATGAACCTGAAACTAAGCGTCGAAGTGTCCAATGGAATGCCCCAGACGAGCCACCACACAAAAAATCGCGTATGGAGAAGTCAAAAATCAAGTCGATGCTCATTTGTTTTTACGATTCCAAGGTAATTGTCCACAAGAAGTTCATGCCAACGGGCCAAACCGTCAATGGAATTTTCTATACTGGCGTTTTGAAGCGTTTGTTGCATCTCATTCGTCAAATTCGCTCTGAGTACCGCGAAGGAGGAAGCTGTGGGTTATTGCATGATAATGCACCAACTCACGGATCCACTTTTGTGACTGATTTTTTGACTAGAAATCGCATTTTAACCATTAATCACTCATCGCATTCGCCTTATGTGGCTCCCTATAATTTCTACCTATTCGGAAACTTGCATTTGGCCACGAAAGCAAAACGTTTTGCGTCCATAGACGCCATCCAAGAGGCTTGTACCGACATCCTAAAGGGCATTCCGGTAAATGAACTGAAACATTCTTTCAAAAAGTTTTTAGATCGCGCAAAACAGTGAATCGAGGGCAGGGGAATCTATTTTGAATAAATAAACGCGAAGTTATCAGAACAAAGCTCCTGTCGCTTCTATTGTAGCTCAGTCTAGTTTATTTTGGACTTCACCTTGTACGTCTTGTTAAAGTCATCTAAGGATGCTAGCCCAAGAAGAGTGATTGACTTGACAAAAGTCCCTCTTTTAGGTTTGGGAATTTCGCTGTCTTATTTCTGGAGCAATGCTCACATCTCGACTTCTATAACTCTAAACCTATCATTTCAAATATGAACAAGCACACACACATCCATTAACGCTTTTTTGTAGCAAGAATTATAGAGAGAATACAAATGTATACGCAGATGTGAGAGTTTCTTCGTTATGGCAATATTCAAACATTCATATATGACCTGCACATATGCATCGACTATGCAGGCTTTCCTTCTTTATATATACACACACACACACACATATGCACCTACATATAAGTTAACTCATATCCATCGCTTTGTATTTTCACTAGAGGATTTATCCTCCGAAATAAATAGTGTTATAAGTAAATGATAAATAATAATTTATTTGAATACATCGGAGAGCAGTGCTAATTGGAATTGATTAGATCCGTTGGCTGTTCACACGCTTCGCATATTTATCTGTGTCGATAGCATATGTGCCGCCGCATACATCCGCATACGCCCGTATCCCTCGTTTGCCTCGTACGTATGAAAGAAGTGGCTAGAGTAGCCACAAAAGTTCCACTGATGCATTAACGAAGGCTACAGATGTGCATATGTACGATGTTCATATGTGTGTACACACATACATCGATATGTAATATGTAGCGGCTACTTGCTTGTATTGACGTGGGATTATGTGGCTAAAGAGGTTGACTAGCGAATTCGTTTAATATGAGATTTCATCAATATTTCACGTAAAGCGGTAACTTGCAAGAGCGATTGATTTATACTGGTAGTTATGTGCATATGTATGTATTGCGCTAATATTTATAAAGTGCGAATCGAGGCAACTGATTAATAAACTAAGGAGCATATTTTTGGATTCTGCATTGCTTAAGCACCGGATCAGCTATAGAGAAGAGAGATAAGAAGAAGAAGAAGAAGAATAAGAATAAGAAGAAGAAGAAGAAGAAGGAAGTGAAGAAATTGCTTTTGGGCAGTAAGAGCTCAGTTAATCAGCACTTAGTTGGCTTAACTTAACTTAACTTAAAATTCTGCCCAATTTGCTACGTGGAAACCTAAAATTTAATTTAAATTAAGAAACTGTAGATTTTAGGCTCTTATGTTTCGGTCTACCTTAAATTAAGAGCAGTGGGATAGTCGCGCTTGCCTTATCCCCGAATTTGTAACTCCTAAAAATAAAGGTATGTTTTGATTTTTTTAAAAGAATTTATGTGATATGACATAAGTTACAATTTAAAAGACGAAACTGCCACGTTTCGCCAGTGAAAAATGCGAATGAGACTTGGGCGAAAAGTGATAAGGATAAAGCTATAACATTTGCAAGCATCTATCCAATATCTTTCAACCGTACGAAAACCAATGCGATGACTTATACTCGTATTCCTGCTTAGATCAAGAAACCACTCTAATTCCACATATGTATACAGCTATGGACACGTAAATGGCACAAAATTTCATATGAACGCAATATGAAAAATTTTGTGCTATTATCGGTGCCACAGTAATACTCCAACTTATGGCGCCTAAATGCACCGTTTTGTCTGGTTTGTTGTTTACCGTTATCAGTTTCTTTGTAAACATCGCTGATTATAAGTGGACACATAAATGGCACAGTTTGCTTTTATATGCAGTAAAGACGCAACCTGCATTAGATGTGTACAATATTTTGTTTAGTTAGACAATCTGTATTATTTAAAGTGTTTGGAAAAAAATTAACACAAAATGGGGTCAGGTAATTACACAACAATTGAAGAAAGAAGGGTCATAAGGTAAATGCATAAATCAGGGAAAAAAGTGGCAGAAATGGCTAAAATTTTGAGCTGTTCACGTAAAAAAGTATACAATGCAATTAATTCAGATGCTGGTAACCCCGAAATACTGACAAAAGGCAAAACTCGGAAGCCAAGACTACGAAAGACCGATGCGCGAACGGATGCTGCCATTATTAGGATGGTGAAAGTTAATCCTTTTATGTCATCGCGGCAGATAGCATCCGATATTAGTCAGTCATTGGACACAGAAATATCCTTTCAGCTTGTTAGAAGGCGGTTAAACGAGGCAAACTTGTTTGGACGCATTTCCAGGAAAAAACCACTTCTGTCTAAGAAAAATATTATATTTCGAAACGGCTAGCTTTCGCCAAAACCAATGAAGGGAAAAGTCTAAATTTTTGGAAAACCGTGCTGTGGAGTGACGAAACCAAAATCAACAGGATAGGACCAGATGGGAGAGTATTTGTACACCGACCGATATGCCAAGAATACAATCCTAGGTTCACCCATAAGGCGGTCAAATACGGTGGCGGAAATATCATGCTATGGGGTGCATTTTCTTGGCACGTAATAGGCCCACTCGTTCGAATGATGGTAAAATGGGCAAGTTTCAGTACTTAAATATTTTAAAAAACCACATGGAACCTTATGCCTTTGAAAATATGCCTGGTGTTTTATGCAAGACAATGACCCCAAACACTCCTCCAAAGTAGTAGTAGGGAAAAATTTGATGTTTTGGACTGGCCTGCTCAAAGCCCTGACTTAAATCCAATCGAAAATCTGTGGAATGAAATTTAGATGGAAGTGACAAGGAAAAACTATAAAAATTTGGATGATCTTTGGTCTGCCGTTCAGGAATCATGGTCCTCCATATCCAGCAACAAGTGCCAAGAACTCGTAGAAAGTATGAGTCGCAGGTGTGAAGCAGTAATTAAAAACAAAGGCTACAGCACAAAATATTAATGACTTGCAGGTTTGTGAAACAAAAACAAGAAAAAAATATTCTTTTAACTAGATTTTCTTTAATTTTTTAAGGTTGTGCCATTTATGTGTCCAACAAATTCTGTTACCTTTTCAGAATTTTTAAATTTTTTTGGTGTTCAAATTGAATTCAATATTTGTTTTGTGTTATCGTTGAATACAAGAAATAAATCTTTATAAAGAAGCAAATACCTGTTCGTTTTTTTTAAATTGACGTTAGTATAGCATATCAAAGTTGGCTTTAAAAACTGTGCCATTTACGTGTCCATAGCTGTAATTATAAGCGAACAGAAAAGAGAAATCAAGCAAGTAGGTACTTACTTACTTACTTACTTACTTAGGGGGCCACAACAACCTATTACCGAGTCACGGCCGACCTCATTAGCTCTCTACAGGCGCCTCTGCTCCGCGCGCGCCTTCTCCAATTCTGTTCACCAAGCGAGCATAGGGTTTCTTCCACCTGGCCTTTCCACCGGAGCAATGGTCTTCTTCTGCGTCGGCTCCCTTGCACTTCGCCCTCGAACACCTTCTTTGCTGGAGCTTTTTCATCCATACGCACGACATGCCATAGCAAACGCAGCCGTTGGATGGCGATGCGTTGAACTACGTCAATGTCGGCGTAGAACTCATACAGCTCGTGGTTCATTCCTGAACGATAGTCTTCGCCAACGCGCACAGGACCGAAGATCTTACGAAGAACTTTTCTCTCGAACACCCCAAGAGTCTTCGCCAACGCGCACAGGACCGAAGATCTTACGAAGAACTTTTCTCTCGAACACCCCAAGAGCGGCTGCAGCGCTTTGTGACACTATCGACTTGTAAAGTTTCAGTTTGGTCATGCGAGAGAGGACTCGACTACTCAATTGCTTACTTAGCCCATAGTAACACTTATTAGCAAGAGTGATTCTCCGTTTGATCTACAGGCTGATATCGTTGTTGCCAAGATATATAAATTCTGGCACAACTTCGAAGGTATAGTTGTCTGCAATGACGTGCGTTCCTCCTGCAAAGCCGTATGAGCTTCGCTGGTATACCGAACTCAGACATGGTGGCGTGCAGGCAATTCCTTATTGGGCTATCGAACGCAGCTTTATAGTCGACAAAGAGATGATGGATGTCGACTTGCTTTTCATGGGTCTTTTCCAGTATTTGGCGTAATGTGAAAATCTGGTCGATGGTAGACTTACCACGTCTGAAACCGCACTGATAAGGCCCGATCTGTGTGTTGGTAAACGGCTTAAGTCTTCCACATAGGACGCTAGACAAGACCTTGTAAGCGATGGTTAGAAGACTAATGTCCCGGTAGTTGGTGCAGATCGTCGGGTCACCCTTCTTCAGTACAAGACAAAGAACACTGATATTCTAATCGTCGGGCATGCTTTCTGCTAGCCATATTTTGCATATGAGCTGATGCAAGCTCCCTATCAGCACATCGCCGCCAGTCTTGAACAATTCAGCGGGCAAGCCGTCAGCGCCAGCCACTTTGTTATTCGTGAGCCGCAACTCTGACTTCGTCATGACTAGGTGGTGGAACGTCCAAATTATCGTCGATTGGCGGTATCGGGTCATCTTCTACTGGGGCGGAATTGTGTGCGTCATCGCCAGCAAGTAAATTGCGGAAGTGTTCCCTCCATATGCCCAGCGAGGGCTGTGTATCCATAACCAGATTTCCGTTTTTATCTCTGCAGGCTGATGCTCCGGTCCTGAAACCTTGTGTCAGACGCTTGACTTGTTGATAGAATTTTCGAGCATCAAGCAGGGACACTTCAAGTAGCACTTACGTGCCGTTTTGATACCATAATGTAGGCCATCATTACCTGTGCAAAGAAAAATTATTGGGAAGAGAAAACCTTCTACAGCCATCCAGTGCTGTTGATGTAGTGGAGGAGAGAAAAGGGATCTACGCTGGAGAATTTTCCCGATAATAATTTGGCGTCAAAAGCGAAGTATTATCGGGAAAGTTTTCTGGAGGTTGCTTTGAAGCCATGGACAGACAAACATTTCGGTGGCAGACCATGAACGTTTCAACGGGACTCCGCACCGTCTCACAAAGCTGGAGTGAACCAATAATGGCTAAGAAACAACGCTCCAAACTTCATAACATCCACACTAACTTCATAACGTTCTCTCAAATTCACCAGGCGCAAATCCGATGGACTATTCTCTTTGGACCATTTTGGAGAGCAAGGTCCGAACTAAAATATTCAAGTCTCAAGGCGCTGAAAAAAGCCATTGTCCTCAAGTTGGCAAAAATACCAGCAAGTCACATTTGGGCAGTGTACGATTCGTTTCTGGATGGTCTCAAGGCAATAGTTAAGGCAAAAATCGAGAAAAATTATTTTTATTCTTAATTTTGTTTCATTTTCACACATTTTTTACTTTGAATTAAATAAAAATAGTTTTCCAAACTGAATTTATGACCTTTTTAATTGGTTACACTTCGAGTGCCGGACCCTGTAAGTATTAAAGTAAAGAATACTGTTCTGTTACTGGTTTCGTTTAGTTCGCAAAGGGAAAAGAGCTGATTGAACTTAAATCGAACGAATTATAGAGCACCCAAAACAAAATCGTACCAATTGCCATTTCTGATCCAATCCAAATCCACGTGATTTAACGTGATTTTCAAACCTGGCACGCAAGACAAGAATGAAATAAATGAATAAGATTTCAAATTAATATCCAGAGAAGAAATAGAAAAATTCAAAATGCCTCCACATTTAAGTAAACAGTGTTTGAACAAAGTGGCGGAAAATTAATCATTCAATTTTATTTTTGAATAAATCTTTTTCAAAATAGCCACTTTCTGTGGGCGAAGCACATGGAAAGGTTGGGCATCTCAGACAGTGTACTCTGCCCAGCTTGTGAAGAGGAGGATGAGACAGCGGACCACTTCCTGTGCGTCTGCCCCGCCTTCGCTCGAATCAGGTTTGAAGTCTTTGGCACTGATGTGTTAAGAAGCGACCATCTTGACTCCTTAGCACCACAAGATCTATTCAGATTTCTTCGGAGATCGGGTAGATTTAAAGAAAATTAAAAGGGAATCCAAGTGTATTACAATGGACTTAAGTCATGTCTGAGTGCTGCACTTGCTTGTTGTCCCGACCAAAAAAAAATACAAAAAATGATTTTGTGTACTGAAAATCTTTATTTTGACCTTTACGCGTTCCATCGCTAGTCTGTTTGTGTACCGCGGCCTAGTACATATGCGTGCCTTTATAATTCGCACCTTTCAATATGTATAATAATTCATTGAGATGTATGTATGTATATATGCATGTATAAGTAAGTAAAGCAATATCCCGTAGCACAAATGTCATTGACTGCGAAGAAGTGCGGTTGATGCTTTTTGTCACCAATTCTGTGACAACTGCTGCTGGTGAGTTGAGTGTAGAGTGGGCGCATTGAGAGGCAGAGATGATGGGCATACGCATTTACGAGCGGACACACACACACACACATACATGAATACTCGCCTATGAGTACACACATTTGACCATGGCATCTATGACAAGTATGAAGGACTTTAAGTGCTTGAAGGATAACGCGCGCCTTAACCATTATTCCTTCACAAAATATGCGCACACACATACACACATACACATACATAAATATGTATAATGTATAAATATGTGTAGAGTGTAAAACATCCACATCCCAAACCGATGGCATAAAATATTATATTAATCGAATGAGTGACGGCTTTTATTTGACAGGTACATTGTTGACATTCAAGTGTACATATATAAATATTTCCGTTTGTATTTTTATACAATATATAAAAGTTTGGATAAATCTACTCAACAATAATCACAGAAACCCATCATATTGCATTTATCAAAAAAAAAAAAGAAAATTCAGAATAAAATATGAAGGTCCTTCGCTTTCGCTGGCTAATACCTTTCAATAAGCACATGACCAACAACAGTACATATACTACGTAGTATAAGTATTAGTAGCGAATGCGTGAGTGAGTCCTTAAAGCATTGTGAGTGACGGCATTGCATGCCAAGCCATCATTTACGAGTATTTGACCATTTTTTGACAGAAAAATGATACTTTGACAGCTTTCGCTTTTCGATTTTCTTCTTGTGCCAACATTTTTGAAAGCATTTGCAAAAACTCATTTATTAAAAATAATTACTTTTTTGGTATGTGACATTGTGAGCGAAATAATAAAGTATGAGAACGTGGGCGTCCTTCGTCGACACAAACAACAGCAATGGCGGAGGGGGAAATGTCAAAATAATTCATTCAAATGTCAATCACAGTCATCATTTAGAGAGCCAACAAAAGCTTATGTACGGGTACGTGCGTATATTCAAATAAAATCAAGTATATGTATTACCAACACAGAGTGGTCCGAGTGCTAGTTTATTTTCAAATGTAAAGCAAAATGAAGGGGATAAATACAGGGTGGGACATATAGCGTTTGCTTTTTGAACCACCTATTTTTTTGAGAATGGTAACACAAATGATATGTCAAATGTGTTCATAATTTACTTAAAGGTTTGACATTTACGAAATGGGACGCTAAACGCTTGAACGAAATTGGGAAATATTGAAAACCTATTTCCAAAGTGGTGAGTCTTCTACTCAAACTGTGAGAAATTGGAAAAAAAAATCAAAAAAAAAAAAAGATTTGCCAACAAGTTTTGTTTGTGGATCAATTTGATAATCGAGTTCGTGAAAGTGGATCGTTAATGGATAAAACAACACGTGAACTTGCTCCTACAGTGCGTACACCCGAAAACATTGCTGCTGTAGCCGAAAATGTGCGAGAGCATCCAACAACCTCAACTCGTCATCGTTCTCAAGAATTGAACATTTCACGTACTTCTTTGAGGAGAATTTTGCATAAAGACCTCGGTATGAAGGCTTACAAAGTTCAATTGATGCAAGAACTGAAGCCTAATGACGATCCAATGCGTTTTCGGTTCGCTCAATGGGCAGAAAATCGTTTGACCGAAGATGAGCTTTTTTACCGAAAAATCATCTTTTCTGATGAAGCTCATTTTCACATCGGTGGCTACGTCAATAAGCAAAATTGTCGGATTTGGGGCTCAGAAGATCCACACGTTACTGTAAAGAAGCAAATGAATCCACAACGAGTCACTGTTTGGTGCGGTTTTTGGTCTGGCGGCATCATCGGGCCATTTTTTTTTTCGAAAATGAGCGAGGAGCCGCGGTTACAGTAAATGGCGAGCGAAGAAGATGACATGGACGACATTTGGTTTCACCAGGACGGTGCAACTTGTCACACTGCCAAAGTTACACCCGAACTTTTGGCTACCGTTTTTGAAATCCGAATAATCAGAATTCGAAATCGAAAATCCGATATTTGGCTGCCTCGGAGCTGTGATTTAAGCCCGTTGGACTATTTTTTGTGGGAAGCCGTTAATGACAAATGCTGTGCGAACCATCCACAGACGATTGATGCTTTAAAACACGAAATCGAAGTTGCCATTCATGAAATTGGAGCCCAAACAATCGAAAATGTGCTTAAAAATTGGGTTGATCGAATGGCCTACTGTAAAGCCAGTCGTGGTAGATGATGATATTATTTGAATGATATTATTTTTAATTCATAAATGACAATGTTCAATCTTCAAAATAAAAAAAAAAAAGTTTGAAAAAATATTGATTAGTTTTTTTTTAATGTCCGATTCAAAAAGAAATTTTTACATGGCCCACCCTATATATTCTATCTAAAAAAAAGTAAAAAAAAACGTACAAAATCATTAAAAAGAACCGAAGATATTTCATTGTTTACTGAAGTTTCCAACATTTAATAAATCGCAAAAATTTTAAACAAAATTTTTTTTTTTTCAAAAAAATTTTATTGAAAAGCTAAATTTGTCCTAAAAAACTATAAAAGAAGTTCCAAAATGTTAAAGAGAACAAAATATATTTCACTGAGACCGAGATTTTCAATATTCAATAAGTCTATAAAATTTTTAACAAAAAAACAAAAAAAATTTTTTTCAAAAAAAATTTAATTTAAAAAGTTGTTTGATCCAAAAAAAAAGAGAAAAGTATAAATGTGTTGAAAGGAACTACAAAAAGTCTAAACAAAATTTTTTTTTTATTTTATTTGAGAGGACTTTTTTTAGAATATATAATGATTAAAATTCACTATATATCTTTGTTTGTTTTGCTAAACAAAATTCAAAATTGAATCTCTATTGAAAATCTATAAAATCTTGAACTAAAAAAATTAAATGCTTTTCCAAAATTTTATTTCTAAAAAATTAACATACGTCTTAAAAAGAACCGAAATATTGGATAAATCTCAAAAATCTTGAAGAAAAAAGCGAAATTTTCTGCAACATTTTTTTTATGTAAAATTTTTGTATCAATAAATTAAAAAAGGGAATCAAGAAAATTTCAGTTTAAAAAATTCTATACCAAAATTTTCACCATTGAATAAATCTAAAAGAGTGTGAACAAAAAAAAGAAAATTTAGAAAGTATATTTTATCCTGAAAAAGAAAAAAAAGTATAGCAAAAAAAATTAATTTTTTTTTCACAGCGATTTTTTTTTAAAAGCTCAGAAATCTTGAGCAAAAATTAAAAAATTAAAAAAAGAATTAAAGCGTCTTAAAAAGAGCCAATAAAATTTCAATGTGGAAAATTCTATACCAAAACTTTTACCATTGAATAAATCTGAAAAAGTTAAAAAAAAAAATTTTTTAGAAAGTATATTTTATCCTAAAAAAGAAAAAAAAATCTATAACAGTGTACAAAAGTCGATGAATTTTACAGCGAAAAGCTCAAAAATCTTGAACAAAAAAATCAAATTTTTCTGCAAAATTTCTTTTTTTGTAAAGTAATAGTAAAGTAATAGAATTTATATTTTGTCCGAAAAAAAACATAAAAATTCAAAAAGGAACGAGAGATATTCCACTGGAAAAAACTCTGTACCGAAATTTTCGACATTGAATAAATTTCAAAATTATAAAAAAATTGCAAGCCACAATTAGATCAATTTTCACTATGTCAAAAATACTTGGTTAACATTGGTGGCGAGTTAAAGTTAGTGGATTGATTTACACACACTCAGGCACAGTAGACCCTTTGCCCACTAGAGATGTAGACATGGTCTACCGCAAAAGTTCCCAGATTTATACAAAGCGAAGGAAACTAAAAAAGAGTTCGACACAAAAGGTGGTGCAACTGGTTAGTGAGATAAGAAGGTAGCATGGGAACTTTACTACAGCCAATTTATATTTGACGTCTACATTCTTTGACCGAACTTCTTTTTCAATTTGCATGGAAGTAAATTTCAAAAACGATTCGATACTAACAGTCGATGCTAGCAGTGGAAAAAAACTTGTATTAGGACGACCCTTTATAGAGGGCAATAAAAATGTGTGGCATATAAACATTTTTCAGAATGTCAGATAGGGTACGGGTATGTATCAGCAAGCAAAGCGAGTTCAGTTGTTGACTAGAAATGTCATTAAAAATCTGTGTAACATAATTTGAAAATTACATAAAAAAAAAACTAATATAGGTATGTATTTAGAATGAAGAGTACTGCGACTCCCTTTAAAATTAGCCTTAAAGCTTCATGCAAACTTGGGCCATCTTAAATGCCCCAGCAATCTTAAGTAAGTGGACATTGCGGTACTTGAACATATGTCACTACTTATGCCGTTAGACATACACTCACACATTTATAGATATGCACAAGTAAGCGAATTTATGCAAAGCAGCATGCAACATGTAGTAGCTGGCAGCTGCTGGCCCCTGTGTGTTTGCAAATCCCAAGTGACAGCGAAGGCGTTTGAAGCGTGGTACAATGGCATGCTAATTCATCACATTCCACATGCCGCAAACGCAAACGCATAAGAACTAATTAACATTTTGCGACTGAGCGGTTGGTGCCACAGTGCATTTAACATCAACTTATGTCTGCTGATGGTTGCATGGGAAGAGGCGCTGGGAGGGGGTGATATCAGATATTGTGACATTTATTGGGTTAGTTAAGGCCGCGGATGGGTGTAAGAACTACGAGTATGCGAGTGTGTGCAATTAATATACATATACATACATGCATATGTGCGGATGTGTCAAAGGTCGTGGATTATGACTGAGTTCGTGTTAAGAACTTCAATGCTGTCTGTATACCATGCACGCAAAAATAATCAAGTTGAGCTTGATTTTGACCTCGTTTTTGGTGCGAATTTTGCTATTTACTTTAATGTAAATTTTGTTTTTATTTTTACTCTGACTTGGGATTGCAATTTTACGATTACTTTAACTTTGCCTTTGTCTTGAACTTTGACTCATATTTGACTTGACTTAAATTTTGACTTTGTCTTAGCCTTGACTCTGACTACGACTTTGACTTTGACTTTGACTTTATTTTTGCTTTGTCTCGAACTACGACTTTCACATTACTTTTGTCTTGAACTTTGATTTATATTTCACTTTGACTTTGACTTTGCCTTTGATTTGAACTTTGATTTATATTTCACTTTGACTTTGACTTTGACTTTAAATTTGACTTTGTTTTTGCTTTGACTCTGACTACAACTTTGACATTGATTTTGACTTCGATTTTGCCGTCGGCTTTTATATTGACTTTGATTTTGTCATTGGCTTGACATTGGTCCAGTTTTTTTACCACAGTTTTTGAATTAATCTTAATTATTAACTTTGACTTTAGTTCGTACTTATACTCCGATGCTAGTTTTCTCTTGAAATTTGACTTTCATATTAATTTTGTTTCCAATTTTGACTTTAACATTGTCTTTGACATCGAGTTTAACTATAACCTTGATCCTGTTTTTACCAACTTTACTCAAAGTTGTAAAGTTAAAGACTTTGACTTTTATGGCTACTTTAACTTTGCCTTTCTCTTAAACTTTGATTTATATTTGACTTTGACTTTGACATTAATGCTGACTTCGGCTTTGATTCAATCTTTAGTTTTGACTTAGTTGTTCCTTTGACTATGACTTTGGCATTGATTTTGACTACGATTTTGACATTGACTTTGACTTAAACTTTGACTTTATTCTTGCTCGGGTCCTGAGCACCAGCTTTGGCATTGACTTTAACTTAGATTTTGGCTTGAACTTTAGTTTTGACTTAGTTATTGCTTTGACTATGACTTTGGATTTGACTTTAACTTAGATTTTGACTTAAACTTTAGATTTGACTTAGTTATTGCTTTGACTTGACTTTGGCATTGATTTTGACTTCGATTTTGGCATTGACTTTGACTTTAACTTTGACTTTATTTTTGCTCGGGCCCTGAAAACCAACTTTGGCATTGACTTTAACTTAGATTTTGACTCAAACTTTAGTTTTGACTTAGTTGTTGCTTTGACTTGACTGTGGCATTGATTTTGACTTCGATTTTGGCATTGACTTTGACTTTAACTTTGACTTCGTTTTTGCTCTGGTGCTGAACACCAACTTTGGCATTGACTTTAAATTAGATTTTGACTTAAACTTTAGTTTTGACTTAGTTGTTGCTTTGGCTATGACTTCGAAATTGGTTTTTACTTCGATTTTGACATTGACTTTGACTTTAACTTTGACTTTATTTTTGCTCGGGTCCTGAGCACCAACTTTGGCATTGACTTTAACTTAGATTTTTACTTAAACTTTGTTTTGACTTAGTTGTTGCTTTGACTATGACTTTGGCATTGATTTTTACTTCGATTTTGGCATTGACTTTGACTTTAACTTTGACTTTATTTTTGCTCGGGTCCTGAAAACCAACTTTGGCATTGACTTTAACTTAGATTTTGACTCAAACTTTAGTTTTGACTTAGTTGTTGCTTTGACTTGACTTTGGCATTGATTTTGACTTCGATTTTGGCATTGACTTTGACTTTAACTTTGACTTCGTTTTTGCTCTGGTGCTGAACACCAACTTTGGCATTGACTTTAAATTAGATTTTGACTTAAACTTTAGTTTTGACTTAGTTGTTGCTTTGGCTATGACTTCGAAATTGGTTTTTACTTCGATTTTGACATTGACTTTGACTTTAACTTTGACTTTATTTTTGCTCGGGTCCTGAGCACCAACTTTGGCATTGACTTTAACTTAGATTTTGACTTAAACTTTGTTTTGACTTAGTTGTTGCTTTGACTATGACTTTGGCATTGATTTTGACTTCGATTTTGACATTGACTTTGACTTTAACTTTGACTTCATTTTTGCTCTGGTCCTGAGCACCAACTTTGGCATTGACTTTAATTTAGATTTTGACTTAAACTTTAGATTTGACCTAGTTGTTGCTTTAGCTACGACTTCGAAATTGGTTTTGACTTCAATTTGACATTGACTTTGACTTTAACTTTGACTTTATTTTTGCTCGGGTCCTGAACATCTACTTTGACATTGACTTTAACTTAGATTTGGACTTTTATTTTGACTTTGATATTAGTTTTTAGTTTAATTTTTACTTTGAACTAATTCTAACCCAGGCTTAGATATTGACTTTGTCTTATGTTAATATTTGACATTGTCTTTGCCTTTTATTTTTACTTGCACTTTGACTAATTGCTTAACTTTAATATTGACTTTGAATAAATTTTGTCTTTGACTTTTTCATTGATTTTGGCATTGACTTTGACTATGACATGGGTTAATTAATATACATAAGACATTGCCTTTGACTTTAATTTTTTAATTGTGCTTTGAAGTTGACATTGACTTTTATTTTTATTTAATGTTGGACTTTGATGTTGAATTTAATTCATTTTTGTCTTCGACTTTGGCAATGATTTTGATATTGACTCTAACTTTAACTTTCAGGTCTATTTTTACTTTAACTTTGCCTTTGACGTGGACTTTGATGAACATATAATTTTTCAATATAGAATTTGAACTTCAGTTTGTTTTTAATTTTTGTTTTAGATTTTTTCCAAGTTGAGTTTTATTCAAATTTCGGCTTCGTGTTTGCTCTGACTCTGAGTGAGACTTTGACTTTGACTTTTAGTGTTTTTGTTCTTTTACTTTCACTTTGATTATCGACTTAGATTTCGACTTTTATTCTTATTTGTGCTTTGACTTTGGCCTCAACTTTCTAACTGACATACACTTTTTACTAATAGGACTATGAATAAGTTCGTGCGGTTTTTTTTCGAAATTTGAAACTTTATTGACGTAAAATGGTTACAAATTTAATATTCAAAATATTGTCCATCGCTTACTACTACTTTTTCCCATCTTTCTGGCAATTCACGGATTCCCTTTGTGAAAAATTCGGTCGGTTTTGCCGCAATCCACGAATCGATCCATTTTTTGACTTCATCGTAATTACGGAAGTGCTGGTCAGCCAGGCCATGTTGCATCGATCGGAAGAGATAGTAATCGGATGGCGCAAGGTCTGGACTATACAGCGGGTGGGGTAGGACATCCCATTTGAGCGTTTCTAAGTATGTTTTGACCACTTGTGCAACATGTGGCCGAGCATTGTCATGTTGCAAAATAACTTTGTCGTGTCTATCGGCGTATTGCGGCCGTTTTTCTCGCAGTGCTCCGCTCAAACGCATCAATTGTCGTCGGTAGACATCCCCCGTAATCGTTTCATTCGGTTTCAGTAGCTCATAATACACAACACCCAGCTGGTCCCACCAGATACACAGCATAACCTTCAGGCCATGAATATTCTGCGCCGACGTCGATGTTGAAGCATGGCCAGGGTATCCATACGTTGCCCGACGTTTTGGATTGTCGTAATGGACCCACTTTTCATCGCCAGTCACAATTCGATGCAAAAAACCCTTTCTTTTGTGCCGTTGAAGCAGTTGTTCGCATGCCATAAAACGGCGTTCAACGTCTCTTGGCTTCAATTCATACGGCACCCAATGGCCTACCTTTCGGATCATTCCCATGGCTTTTAAACGTTTGGAAATGGTTGATTGATCAACTCCCAAAGTTTTTGCAACCTCTTCTTGCGTTTGAGCCGGATCTTGATCGAGCAATTCCTCCAATTCGGTATCCATGAACTTTGGCGGCGCACCCTCGCGTTCTTCGTCTTCCAAGCCAAAATCACCACTTTTAAAGCGTGCAAACCACTTCTGGCACGTTCGCTCAGATAGAGCATGCTCACCATAAACTTCCACCAAGATACGATGACTTTCGGCTGCTTTTTTCTTCATATTAAAATAATGAAGAAGAATTCCCCGCAAAAACACATTATTTGGCACGAAATTCGACATTTTCAAGTGTGGTAAAAATATTGTTGTTTACGCTTCAAATAAAAAACTTATACTGACGTTTGTGCCTTACGACAGTAGCTCTCCAATGAATGTTTGGAAATGTGGATCGATGGAATAATAATCAAGTTACGCCATCTGTTGTAAAACCGAAACGAACTTATTCATAGTCCTATTAACTTGAATAACAATTTCCCTTAATTTTCCATTAATACTATTTTAAATTTTTATTATGACTCTGTTCTTTCTGACTCCGGCATAGACTATGACTCTGGACTTACCCTTAAACTCTAAAGTAAACTTTGACTCTAACTTTGAGTTTAATTCTCACCCTGAAATTGACTTTAATATGGATCTTAACTTTTTTCCGATTAACTTTAGATCCTCCTTCGACCTATACCTGACCTCTTTTTTTGATATTGACCATCGGCATAGACCCGTACTTGGATTTCAAACACGATTATGATTTTGATATGGCTATAAACTTGACTTTGACTCTGAGTTTAACTCTGCATCGACTTCTGATTCTGACTTCAGCTAAATGACTCTGATGTCTACTTTATTTTGATGCCGACTTTAGCCGCCTTGCCACAAACTCTCAGACATTTAAATACAACTACATACCAATTTGTGTGCAGTTTACGCATTCAGACTCATACTCACACACACACACGCTCACACATGCACTTCAATGAATCAGCGGTAGTAAAATGATAATCCTTAATGCTGTCGTGACATTTAACTTAAACATCATTACAACCACGCGCACTTGTGCTCAGACTTAGACACACTCACATACGCCTGCATGCGTCCAGCTGACAGTAATTGGTTAGCATTGATTGCGTAGACATTTGTTCGCATCGGCGTAAGGCGTGAGGCGCATCGGTCGCGCTTTGACTTCGTTTGCATAGACGAGTACGAGAACAGTCCGGCCACGCGCTTTGGGGTAACTAATTGCAGCTAATTGGGTGTTAACTGCTACGTATTGTGCCTATGTGTTGACTGTGTTCAAACATACGCATCCATACAAACATAAATACAAACGTAACTAGTTGTCAGAGTTCATCGTAATTTGCTTTGTGTACGCCGAAGTTGTATGCAATGCTTGCAGATGTCTAGGAACACCTACAAACGTCTACGATCTACATCATCTTGGCGATTATAGGGAGATGGCGACTGTCATCACATTACATTTGGCAAATTTATGTTGGGATTTGATTAAAAATGTTAAGCCTGCGGTAACACTTCTTCTATTGGATATCTAAGCTCTTTAAGGGATATTGACGATCGGCGGATGGGTCATTTACTAAAACTCGGAACACCAATTATGAGCAAGAACTGAAGCTTTTGGCCCAGATAATATCTTGGCTATACTAGGACTCAGTATCTGGCTATCTGAGATCACTGTTGATCAACCCTATTAACCTAATCTAGCCTATTCAATTTTCTATTCTTAATTTTTTTGAAAGGACCAATGGTTGATCAAAATAAAATTATGTAGGCAGACTTCCAGTGAGTATAGGAACCGGCCATTGTAAACGGCCTTATTTTCATTAAATTTGTGCCCACAACTGCTGAGGCGTGAGCTGGTGCCTTGTTGTGATGGAGAAGGACCAAGGTTTGAAAATCACTCGAAGTCCCTGTTTCAAGCGAATGCCAAACACAAAGAATTATACCGGTCTGGCTGAAACTTGATGTGTGTTCTTCCAAGAGATGCTACTAACCAAAATTAACCTGTGGCCAGTGACCTGTAAGGGTTTCAGTGATGCGTGAAAAGTTTGAGCGAGAGCATCAGGTAGTTCGTCCTCTGGGTGTTGTACGACGGTCATATTTTTCTTTTTCACACGACGTATGTAGTTTATTGCTTCCACTTATTTTCGGCTAAAGCATAGTAGCGTAAAGCAATGGATACTTGTATTGTAGTGAATTGGGTAGCGACTGCAACCGCCTCTGTTATGTTTAGTGCCAAACCTTTTCTTGCTAGCTCGTCGGCTTTCTCATTACCCTCTATATTCCTGTGTCCGGGAACCCATATCAGTGTAATTTGAAGCCACTGACCAAGCAGTTCTAGTTCCTCTCTGCATTGTGAAACTAGTTTGGAAGAAATGGAGTTGTAGTCTAAGGCCTTGATAACTGCTTGACTGTGTGAAAAGATAGCTACTCTTGCACCGATTACTTTGTAGTGTTTCAGTGATTCGCAAGCTGCCCTGAGTGCTAACAGTTCTGCTTGGAAGACGTTGTCAAGGTCAGGAAGTAGAATTAATTTGGATAAGTTGAGCGGTTCTGAATAGAGGCCAGCTCCCACACCACAGTTCATCTTAGAACCGTCAGTGTAGATTTCGATATCAAATCTACCAATCCCTTTCCTACATTCGGCTCTCGGGGGAAAACGTACCGTAAAGTCTTTCTTGAAGTTTAGATCGGGGATTGTGAAATGTGTTTGGGCAGTGAGGGTCTCGCATTGTGTACTAAAAAGAAAATTTCACAGACGGCTGATTGCGAAACCTTTCAGCTCCTCGGTTTCAATTAAAAAGTGAGAGTCAAAATGTCCTCATATTAGCCACGCTCGATTGGGACGACTTAGGAGTAGATTCTTCTCAATTCAACTCATCATGTTTCTCATAGCTACTCAATCAATTATGTTGAGTATGACGCCATAGATTTTTATCAGGAGTGAAATGTCAATGATCGCCGCCAACATTTAAAACGGTTTGTTGTTTCTTAAGAAAGAATTATCTTAATTTTAAATTATTTTATTATTTTAAATTAAAAAATAAAAAAAAATAAATAAATAATTGGCGCGTACACTTCTGTTAGGTGTTTGGCCGAGCTCCTCCTCCTATTTGTGGTGTGCGTCTTGATGTTGTTCCACAAATGGAGGGACCTACAGTTTCAAGCCGACTCCAAACGGCAGATATTTTTATGAGGAGCTTTTCATGGCATTATTTTAAATTACTATTATTTAAATTATTAAATAAAATAAAATGAAATAAAAACTGAGGGAAAAATTTACAAAAATGAATTCAACTTTTGTAGTTTTAGACAAAAAAAAAAAAAAATGCTTACTTGCATTCTTGAATTCTAAGCAACCTCTTGCGGGAGCAAAATACTCAATGGATCCACCTCTACCAAGTGATGCGGCTTTAATATCCACAACACCATCTCATATCTATCTGCGGCCAGTAGAACAGATTGGCACGTACACCGTTTTTGGATATTTGGCCGAGCTCCTCCTCCTATTTGTGGTGTGCGTCTTGATGTTGTTCCATAAATGGAGGAACCTACAGTTTCAAGCCGACTTCGTACTGCAGATTTTTTGTTTTATGTGGAGCTTTTTAATGGCAGAAATACACTCGGAGGTTTGCCATGGCCTGCCGAGGGGCGACCGCTATTAGAAAAATGGTTTTCTTAATTTTGGTGTTCCACCGAGATTCGAACCGACGTTCTCTCTGGTAGTCACGCACCAACCCATTCGGCTACGGCGGATGGTAAAGTCTAAGTGCTTTGTGAGTAAACCAGCTTCGATTGAGGCATTGGAACCAACACTACTAAAGTTATTCCCGAGATACCGACCGAAGTCATCCAGCGAGTCTTTCAAAACTGGTGTTTGCGGCTGAGCGAATTACGGCACAGTTGCGGCCAAAAGTTGAAAGGAATTATCTTTAAAAAATTAATGTCGTGAAAGATTCTACACAAAAATAAAAAAGATTGCCCAATCAATTTGAATTTTCAAAATCAGGTACCTCAAAATTGATCACCCTTTATAAACTATACGTAACCTATAAACAACTTAGGCAGTACCGTAAAAGCGGAAGACTTTTTTATATGACAACTGCGCTTGTTTTCCACATTTCAATACTACTGGTCGTAACGAGGCACCCATTATATGCATATGCAAAAACGAACAAAAAATGTTCCAAGCCCGTTTTGTGTAAATATCGATTTTTTCGAAAATTTTAAAATGCACACATTTACATCACACATCTTAGTCCTTGGGCTGACCCTATCGCATTGATCTAACCTAAATACCAAATGCTAATACTCGTATGTAGTTTAATTATAAATTCAATTGCATATCAAAATAAATTTTGGCATTTGAATAAATGAATAAATGCACTATTGGGAAGTTGGATGAAAGGTACAAATGCATTTTGACAAATTAAATGATTTCAAAATGCTCACTTTTGCAATAAACGTCAGCTATTTATAAATATACAACCACACGCGTTCACACACACACACACACACACATGCAAGTGCATGCGGTGCGGTCAGACAAAAATTGCAAATGCGCAACGGCGGACTGTCAAATAAATTAATTTGCAACAAGCATCTGCATCAAAACTAATTATGGCAATGCAACAACAAGATGCACTCATACAAACACCGTAGCTGTGTATGTGTATGTGAGTACCTATATATAAGTGTAGTTTTTTTTATATAAAAATATAAAGAGGTCGAAAATGGGACATTTTGCATTGATGAATTGGTAGACGATAGACGTACATATGTGCGTGTAGTGGTGCTCGTGTGCATGTATGTATGCATCAGTGTATGTTTGTATTTACATGTGGCAAGCAATGCATGCAATCGTGCACACATACATATATACGCATATTGTAAATATGTACCTAAATTGCTTGTAGCATACCTGCATGTATGTGTGTGTGTATGTATGCACGTGCATCTGTGCTCTGCAGCAATGTATAAATGACGTGTCAAAATTAACATTTCATTATTTGTAGCAAACCGACAAAAGACTTTCAATGAATACTGACGTTCTGACAGTCGCGAAATGCACTAAATGAGCCATCAAGCAGCGCCGCCACTTTCCTCTTGCCTCTGCTACAACGTAGCCTGCGGCCGATGCTTGCCAGTCAGTGCCAAAATTTAATGCGACATTACCAGACAAATGCCAATAAATGTCCACATCCTCATCAACATACACACATCTACACAGATATACAGCTATAAATATATTCATTTTCACTAAAGCTTTAGTGCAAACAGTTAAGAGCATAAATATATACACACATACACATACATAATCGTACAAATGTATAAGCATAATCCGTTGGCATCAATCGAGCAATATGTCACAAGTCCATCCGTCAATATGTGTATCACACACGCACACACACACAACCCTTCTTGCATACAAATAGGCATTAGGATGGATCGCTTCTCTGGATTAACCATCGTGTGATGCAAATAAACATGAGAACAGGAACTTGCAAAAAAAGTTGTAAGTAAATTTGAAATAAAAAAAAAATACTAAACTTTGTTGATATATAAAGGGTGATCAGAGTGGAGGTATTTTTT
This sequence comes from Anastrepha ludens, assembly GCF_028408465.1. Lineage (NCBI taxonomy): Eukaryota > Metazoa > Arthropoda > Insecta > Diptera > Tephritidae > Anastrepha > Anastrepha ludens. The sequence continues at coordinate 26,957,459 of NC_071501.1, read as the reverse complement.
CTGATAGGGTTTCTTTGACAGATCACGCGTGACTACTGTCAAACGAAATACATAGGTACTTTTGTTCAACTTTCTTCGATATCTCATCATGGAAAGACTTACTCCCCAAGAACGTTTACAAATCGTACAATTTTATTAAGACAATTGACGCTCTGTTAAAAGTGTTCAGCACCGGCTCAGGCCAACTTATGATGTACATAACCGTCCTACCAAACGCACTATTCGGCAAGCCATCGGCAAAATTGAGAACAATTTTACATCATTGGAGGATGCTCAACTGATTAGACCACGTACAACCCGAAGTGAAGAGAATATTGCGCCTGTCACTGAGAGTTTTGCCGGAGACCTGGAAGAATCGATTCGATGCCGATCCTAACAACTTGGTCTATCTTATGGCACTACTTGGGCGATTTTAAGCAAAGATCTGGATTTGAAAGCATATAAAATATAGTCAGATTTGAAGCCGGCCGATTTTCCAAAGCGTCATAATTTCAGTCGTTGGACGCTTGAAGAACTCGCCGAAGATCCGCAAATGGGATCCGAATTTTGTTGGCAAAATTGCCATATTTGGGCTGAAGAGAAGTCCGAAGCCATTCAAGAACATCCATTACATCAATTGTAAGCAATTGTTTGGTGCAGCCTATGAGTTGGAGGAATCATCGGCCCATATTTCTTCAAAGACGAGGCTGGTGCCAATGTAACAGGGTATGGCGAAAACTATCGTGCCGTGATGAATGACTGTTTGGTGTCGGAAATAGGAGCCTTTGAACTCTCCAACATTTGGTTCCAACAAGAGGGCGCTTTTTGCCATACACTCCCTGAAACAAAGGATTTACTGCACCGTAGGTTCGGTGAGCAATTCATCTCTCGTCTCGGACCAGTGGATTGGTCAGCAAGATCTATTAGTGGGGGTATGTAAAGCCTAAATGCTTTGTGGATAAACCAGCTTGGGCTAGATTGCGGCCTTTTAAGCCAACATTACTAAAGTTATTCACGAGATACTGACCGAAGTCCTCGAGCGAGTCATTAAAAATTTCTGTTTATGGATATCCGAATTACGGCGCAGTTGCGGTCAACATTTGAAAGAGATTATCTTTAAAAAATAAATGTCATGAATGGTTCTACACAAAAATAATAAGGACTGCCTAATCAATTTAAATTCTGGTTGTTTTATTTCAATTTAATACCCGATACCTTTAAATTGATCACCGTTGACAGGGTCTCTGGTGGCAAATTAGATTTCAAATTTAAAGTTTCTCCCTAACTGCTTAGCGTACGAGCTGCGGCGTAACGACCTAGTTAGCTTCGCTATTCGTGGGAGTTATTTACTCATTTATTTATTTGGTTGGGTGAATAACGTGCATTCGGAATCGAAAGGTATTTCAAGGCCAGTGATTCGTCTGTGACTCCTCTTCGTTACAATATTCGACATTTACGTGATGCTCCAAGTGAAGATTTGGTTCGTTCATGGGTGGGAAAGTTCCGTGAAATAATTTGGTGTCAAATAACTCACGGCTGAATACCAGCCGCACATCAAGAATAAATTAGAATATTGAACTCGTCGCTTTGCGTAGAGAGCGACCGCCCTGAGGCTTCCGAAAACTATTGTGCCTGATCAATATTTCAGAAAGCTCTTTGATTTCACGTCTTCAAAATTCAGCGCTTGCACGATCGATTAAGCTTAACGACTACAATTAGCGTAGAAATTTCTGCGCCACAATGTTGGAGCGATTGCGTACGGTTAGCACTAACTTTGGGAATTTTCGTTTAAATGGAAGTATAAATAAGCTAAATTGCCGTCATTGGTCCCCTAAAGCATAGAGCCCAAAATAATGGTTTGGTGTGCATTGTCAAGCAGTTGAATAGTTGCACCATATTTTTGAAGTGAAACTTCTTAGGCGTCGATGGACGAGTGAGAACGGAGAGTAAAATTTCAAGGTCATGCAACGTTTTGGGCATTTTCGGTGCGCGAGAGAGAAAAAAGTTATAACGTAGAGGAAAAGGAGAGAGAGCTATACCTTATATATATCTTAGATATACTTTAAGGTATTTTTCCTGAGTTTTTCCTACTTTTTGGCGCTTGTTTGTTGGTGCAAACTTGTAGGAAATATATTTTTGGTGCCTACTTTTTGGCATTATATTTCCTTGGTGCCTACTGTTTGGGCATTTTTTAGTCCCAATTTTTTTTTGCGCTTATTTCTGTTTCCTGGCTAGTGCTTGTACTATAAAGCGCTATCCATTCCAGCGTCGGATTTATTGGTATTGCCTTGCGGTAATTTGTGCCGTTGCTGCGGTCCTGGAATCGCTGCGTTTGTGCGGGTGATAAACGCTCGGAGTAGTGCGCGTTGTTGCCACGGCTTGTGTCCGTCGTTTACCTACACCGATCGACTCTTCTCCGTTTTTTGTAAATTTTGTCTATTTGTATTCTCTGCAAATGTTGTGTATTTATTTAGTTCTCTCTCTCATTCTCTCTCGGGTCTCTCCCTCTTTCCTTTTCTGCCTTGAAAGTTTCACTTCTGTTTTGTTTTTTTATAAATTGTCGAAGGCTAGCAGTTTCTCCAGACGGTGTATCTTATTGGCGCGTGCTGAACGATTTCAGATGCTGTCAATACTCATTTGCTTGTGCCGACTCGTCGAAAAGGCTATTGAACATAAAAGACCTGCTTTTTATGTTTTATCGACCTGACAAAAATGTTTCATAAGGCTTTGCTTAAAGATGTAATTAAAATAGTCGAAAAATGCAATATTGCGCCAAAAGCACCACTTTCATCAAGACTAATAATAAAATATCAACTCCAATACCGGTGACGAACAGGAATAATACAAGGCGGCAGTTTAAGTCCAATTATGGGCAAGATAATATCTGCTGTAAAATTTACACGGGCAAGAGGATAGTTGCTGGGAAATGAAGTCAAGATAATGTGCCACGCAGATGACACAGATGTCGGACAACGAAAACGATCTTTAGCGTTTGTTGTATGCCTTCGAGAAAGTGGCTTCTGCATTTAATATGCCGGTGAGCCGTCATATCAACCCATCTTGTGTTGACTGAAGTGACAATACTACTATATAGTATATATCACACCAAAAAAAAAATTACTTATGAAGTTGTTATACCTATTCATGGTATTTTCGAGTTAAATAAAACAATGAAAGGCTTAGAAAATTCAGTTTCTGCTTTGGATTATGTTGGGTTAGGTTTGATTATATAATTGTCCAGCACGAGATTTGATTATAAGGGCCCGATTGGATGAGACCAACACACATTCTGTCCCTTGCAATACCACTGAGAGGATAAAAGAGGGAAGACAGGCAAGAAAGGATATAAGAGAGGACGTTAAGTTTGAGGGTTCTGGAGAAGACCGAACGATGACTATCTAAGGTTGTGTTAACCACTTAATACTGCTGATGAAATTAAAGTACAGTAAGAATCAAGATATCTCAATCTTAGCCTAGCGAGAGTAGTACAGTACCTGATCCTACAGCTACTGTTCAAGAAACTCGATTCCATACTCAGTCTCACCGCGTGAATACTTAATGGAAATCATCACGAAATTCGAGAGCTCCGACTTTGCTGGCTATAGCAGTTCTCTCATTCGCTATTGACTAGACGGGGGCAGAAAGATCTTGCGACTTTGCACGTTTGAGTACCTACCCAGCGATCGGTATGCGAAGCTCTCCTTTTCAGGAACAGACCTCAGGTTTGTATAGAGATATACCTAAAATTCTACTCTAAAATATTCACAAATCAGTGTCGTCGCCGAAGCTGCAATACAATCACCGTTTTAAACTAGCCTGCCAAGAATGCCACATCGAAGATGAGAATGCATAACACGTGATTTTTCACTGCGCCAGCTTTTACGAAGAGCGCTACGAGCTCGCAAGGCTTCTCAGCACCGTCCCCACGCCAGAAAACTTGTTAACACACACGCTAAACTCGAAAGAGAAATGGGAAGCAGTAAAAAAGTTTGCAGTAAGGATTGTAATAAAACTCCGAAACATAGAATGGGAGTGCAAAGCGGAAGCAAGGCAAATGTGACCGAGCTAGAACATCCAACAGATGCGTCATACAAAGAAGTCATTTTGATGCAGATCTCCTGTAGGGGTGACTGTATTTACGAGCAGACGACAAGCTCGAACGCGTGAGGTAAGCCTCAAGACGAACCCAAACGACGACAAGTCGATATCGAGCAATAATATTGCAACTTTCCTAGGCCACATGGGTTACAAAGTTGTAGTGGAGGCTATTGATGGTGTATAATCCCCTTACGCAACTAGGAGAGGAACCTGGATGCAGACACCTGTAGTGTCTAAAAAGCACAAACGCGGCTTCAACTTGATGAACTGCTTTTAGCAGTCCTAGGGGGTTAGGTTAGTTTAGGTTAATATGGTTGCCCAAGGAATGAGCACACTTGGACTTCCCTAGGGGAAATCAGCTGAGCGGTAGGACTGTTATAGCCACCACTGACGCGACGGCACCTTTGATGATGCTTCTGGCATTTTCGATTTAAACCTCCTCTGACAAAAAAAAAAACAAAAATTAAAAGAAAATCAATTTCTAAGACGTAGTCCACAACTCGATTAATATTCATTCTTCTATTGGAACCTCAGTACCGGAGGAAGGAGGCTAAGATGAATGGAGCAGAAATTAATTCTTCACCTATGGTCAACCCGCTCTAATATGCACACCCATAGATTACCTCGCATTGTTGGCAGCCCCCAATCCTCCACTCGATGATCTCATTCAAATCGGCAAGCAGCGGCATGTCTACAGTAATTACGATTACACACTTACATACGTAAACACATGCATTCATAGTCATACTCCGCACAACTCGGCTCCAACTTCATTGCTATCAGTCTCTCCAAACGTCCGTCCGCTCGTCTGTCCATCAAGCTAACCGCCAAATCAATTGAATTTGTCAATTGAATTTAACTGTTGGAGCGTACTTACCGCTCGTCAACTAAAGTAAAAAATAATGGCGTTGTCACATGTATGTATGTGTGCACTCATATGTGTGTGTATGTGTTTGTGTGATGTATGTATCTGTTCCATCATTGTCGCATCGTCAATGCGCGTCAATATTTTATTAAATGACATTAAACTGTCTCTATCGGCTTAATTAATTTATTGTTGTTTTTGTTGTTGTTATTGTTATTATTATTATAGCTTGCAGTTGGCGGTGGTGTTGTTGTCATCAATGATGCTGGCTGGCTCTGCCATTGGCATTGCTATTGACGTGTGCGTTAGCGTTGCCCATCGCTCACGGCTTACAGTTGACTGAGTCCATTGGCTGTGGGTGTACGGCGAGAGGCAGAGTGAGCATAACTTTACAGCAACAAATAAACTAAAAGCGTTTTTTCACGCATAGTGTGCTTGCATGTTCATATGCATTTACATATATTACATATATGTATATATATGTGTAAGCGTGTGGGTGTGCGTGTGACATATAGTGACATTTTTATTATGCAAAATCAATAAAACAATTTTTGTGAATTTGGTCATGTCCTTTTTGACACCGTTGTGTCATTGAGTAGACACAGAGGCTGAAAAAGCTCACTGGCCATCAGGCAATAGTTATTTGCTAAACATATATTTTTGCGCGAGAATGTGTTTCAAATATAAAAAAAATGCAAATCATGTGATGTCATATGATATGATGTGGCGTGATGTGATGTGATGTGATATGATCTGATGTGACATTATATGATGTGATGTGATGTGCTTTCACGTGATGCAGTGAGGTAATTTCATGTTAAGCGATGTAATGTCCTTTGAGCTGAGCGGCCGCTGATATGGTCTGCTTTCGCTGTATTTTGTGTGTTGCATGCGTTGCCGTGTGATATCCTATGATGCTCATATTAAGTTGTGTGATGCCTTTCGATATGTTATGATATGATATTCTTGTGACTTTATTCGATTTCCTGGATTGTAAAGTGGTTGAGTGAAAGTGTTTTCTTCTGTTAAGTGAAAATTGTCCCCAGTGTTAAAACTCTTTTTTTTTTATCTCCTTCAAGTGATAATGATGGTGTGATGTTTTGTAGTGTGATGGTGATGTGTATTAATTTACTTCTTCTATGGTTTATAAAATGTATGTACTTTCCTAATCCAGACCCACACACAAATTTCCCCAGTGATTGCTTAGTTGAGTAGCGAATTCGGTATTTTTGTCAATACATCAACAGTCGGTTGTGATTCATGATGTTGTGATATGGTGGTGATTTAAGGAAATAAATGGAATTGGGCAGATGTTATGAAAAACGATTGAAGAAAAAGTATTTTTTTACTTTACTGTACTTTTCAGCAAATGCAAATGAAATATATACCTATTGACTCAAGCTGAAATAAAAATAAAAACAATTTTTTTAAACCTTAAAAAAAAAAAAATTTTTTAATTTAGAAAAACTTTAATTTTGTCTGACATGATTATTTTACAAAACAATCGATTTTCGATCAATTTATTGTACATCGATAGCAAATAAAAAGTATCAAACCTGCATATTATGAACTCACATTATGGCATCATATGATTAAATCACGTGATGATATCATATGATGCGATCTAACGTACATTTCAAAACAACTTCTAAAGTGAAAATTATTTTTTATTTATTTTTATTTATTAAAAGAGTAACAATTATAAATAACTATTCCACTTAAAGAGCTAAAGCACTGGCTAGTATAGCCTTCGGCTATTAGTATAATAAAAATTGTCGCCTCGCATGATGAGATCAGATGATGTGGTCTAACGTCCATTCATGTGATGAGATCTATCGTCCATTTGAAGAAAATTTCATAGTAAAATACTTCCTTTTTTGAAACATGGTATTATATTATGAAATCAGATGATGAGATCACATGAGAGTGTCAAAGGATGATATCATATGATTAGATCACATGATCAGATCTATCGTCCATTTGAAGAAAATTTCATAGTAAAATACTTCCTTTTTTGAAGCATGGTATTATATTATGAAATCAGATGATGAGATCACATGAGAGTGTCAAAGGATGATATCATATGATTAGATCACATGATCAGATCTATCGTCCATTTGAAGAAAATTTCATAGTAAAATACTTCCTTTTTTGAAGCATGGTATTATATTATGAAATCAGATGATGAGATCACATGAGAGTGTCAAAGGATGATATCATATGATTAGATCACATGATCAGATCTATCGTCCATTTGAAGAAAATTTCATAGTAAAATACTTCCTTTTTTGAAGCATGGTATTATATTATGAAATCAGATGATGAGATCACATGAGAGTGTCAAAGGATGATATCATATGATTAGATCACATGATCAGATCTATCGTCCATTTGAAGAAAATTTCATAGTAAAATACTTCCTTTTTTGAAGCATGGTATTATATTATGAAATCAGATGATGAGATCACAAGAGAGTGTCAAAGGATGATATCATATGATTAGATCACATGATCAGATCTATCGTCCATTTGAAGAAAATTTCATAGTAAAATACTTCCTTTTTTGAAGCATGGTATTATATTATGAAATCAGATGATGAGATCACATGAGAGTGTCAAAGGATGATATCATATGATTAGATCACATGATCAGATCTATCGTCCATTTGAAGAAAATTTCATAGTAAAATACTTCCTTTTTTGAAGCATGGTATTATATTATGAAATCAGATGATGAGATCACATGAGAGTGTCAAAGGATGATATCATATGATTAGATCACATGATCAGATCTATCGTCCATTTGAAGAAAATTTCATAGTAAAATACTTCCTTTTTTGAAACATGGTATTATATTATGAAATCAGATGATGAGATCAATTTGACGATATCTAACGTTCACTTCTAGGCAATTTCATAATAAAGCACTTTCGTATTTGAATCATGGTATCATATGAGGAGGTCACATGATGCGATCACATGATGAGATGTATCACGGTGCGTATGAGTGATGAAACATATTTTCTTGCATCCCTTTACAATCATCGCAATATATTTCATATAATTATTTTTTTTTTCTTCTTTGATAATTTCGATAAACTTAAATTATCTAAATTTTTGTGTGCATCCGATGTTGAGCATTTCCTTCCATGTAAAAGATCTCCGAAAAGATGTCTTGCGTCGCTCTTCTTTTCTTTGGCGAATTATTTGTAACAAATTGGAGTAACTTTTGATCAGTTATAGCAGAGATATCAATAGGTTTTTTGTTTTTTTTGAAAATTACTTAAATATGGGAAGTGGTTGTGATTATTGCCCAATTGCGCCAGTTTTCTATACCAACTTACCTTGGACGAGTTTCATTGAAATATATAAATTTTTACTTAAGCTATCAGACGCACGGAGGGATGGTTGGATGTACAGATATGGCTAATAATTATTATAATAATTGTATATCTATCCCGATCCCTTTGTGCTGTTACATACGTAAAGTCATGTGAACAGAATTATAATACCCTTGGGTGCAATTGTGTATGAACTGTGTTTTTAAAAGCCTTCTGCAGACTTTGGTTAAATCCTTGTCATCACTTTAGATGGAGTCGTTTATCAGCGTACTAATGTGGAACTTGACTTCAGCGCGGCGATACCATCTTGGTGATAATGACTGCGTTCCCATAGTACATCCTTTGCTGAAGCATCTCGTAACTTGTGGAAGAGGAGAGACGCGGAGAGGAGAGCGGCACTGAGCTGCTAATGTTTAGGCCACCCGCTTTGGATTTTCATTCTTCTCAATGTTTTTTTAGTTTAGATCAAAGGGTGTTATTAGTTTCCCATATCCCACTATAGACTAGGAAATAAGTATACAAACTTATTAAACTTTTTTGCTCTATTCTTACTTTTTGCAATCGAGCAAAATGTTGTAAAGTTCACAATGAAAAATAAAAAGATAATTTCATAAAATTTGGCACGTATAGAAGTGGTTATGAAAATCATTCCGTGCCACTTTGAATATTACCTTCAACAAATCACAAGACCAGTAATGCCGATCTCAATGAATTGCAGTGTTAAATTCAATTTCATTTGAGAAGGTATGAAGCAAACCGGCTATTGGTGGCATTTAGATAAAAATTAGAAAAGTCTTGCAATAACACCTTGTAAGAACATCTGTAGGCAAGGGGTAACCGTGAAATATCGAAGGGATTTAAACGCATATCTAAAGTTTGTACGAGATATTAGAAATTGTTGCAACTAATAGTTTTTTAAAGGAGCGATTTCGATAGCAAATTGAATTTGTAATCCAAAAAAGCTCCTACTGCGGTCCACAATGAAGCCATTGAGAATTGATGACTTAAGAATATATTGGAATACCCTCTGATCAAAAAGTACCACGGATGTTTAATTTAAATGACCTGCGCCAGTGGTTCATATTTTTTTCTTATGTTCATAGGACTGCAAGACACACATCTGCCGTTTTTTAGCGCCATCGGATCATTAGTGTCGGAGGATGGTTCCATGTGTAGAAGTTACTGAGTAGGAAAGTTACTGAACGCCATTCACTTGGGAGTGGCCAAGACGATTCTTCTGCATATGGCTCAAGCAGCTTACAACGTCCGGGATTAGCCCACGTATCCTCTGGGTGGCTTCTGAACATCCGTTCGGGAATGAGCTAACGTGAGAAGGCGAAGCATTCCAGTATAGCTGGTTGTGCACTGGGTTTGGGACCCAAGGAAGTACCTCCTGTCATCAAACAAACAGTCGGTGCCCTCGTGTATCGGCACTCCGTCATTGCTGAAAGTTATGACTTCCAGGTTGTAAAAGACTTCGTTTATTTAGAAACCAGCATTATAACCGATAAAAATGTCAGCCCCAGCAATCCAACATAAAATCTCTCTTACCAGTAAACTCCTCTCTCGACGAACAAAACCAACACTCTACAAGGCTCTCGTCATGCCTTTCCTAACGTATGGCGCAGAAGCGTGGACGATGACAACATCCGATGAAGCGACGCTTGGAGTGTTTGAGAGAAAGATTCTAGGGAAGATTTTTAGACCTTTGCACGTTGGCGAGGGCGAGTATCGCAGGCGATGGAACGATGAGCTGTATGAGCTTTACGACGACATAGACATAGCGCAGCGAATAAAGATCCAGCGGCTTCGTTGGCTGGGTCATGTCGTCCGAATGGATACAAATGCTCCACCTCTGAAACTATTCAATGGGGTACCAGCTGGTGGTAGCAGAGGAAGAGGAAGACCTCCTCTGCGTTGGAAAGATCAGGTGGATAAGGACTTGGCTTCACTTGGTGTGTCCAATTGGCGCCGGTTAGCACGAGAAAGAAACGACTGGCGCGCTTTGTTAAACTCGGCCAAAATCGCGTAAGCGGTTATAGCGCCAATTAAGAAGAAGAAGGATCGTTATTGTCTGCCTGGCCGGCTGGTAATGTGGGCAAACAATTCTTGGATTTTCCATGATGATAACGCGCTATCACACCGAGCCCAAATTGTGCTAGATTATTTGACCAAACACCAAGTAAATACCATCGTGCAAGCACCGTATTCATCTGATATGACCCCGTGTGACTTCTTTTTGTTTCCCAAGTTGAAGTTACCACTTCGTGGAAGGAGATTTAAGTCGTTAGAGGAGACCAAAAAGAATGCGTCGAACGAGCTGAAGGCCATCCCTTCGTCGGCCTACCAGGGATGCATGGAGGACTGGGTTAAACGTTGGCAAATGTGTGTTACTTCAGACGGGTCATATTTTGAAGGAGATAAAATAAATTTGCCTGAAATTTAACTCTATTTTGTTTTATTTAAACATTCTGGTCATACTTTCTGGTCATAGGGTTTAGAGGTTACAAGCTTAAGACTTTCTAATCAATAAAATTTGGTTTTTACCAGAGACATTTCGAAAAATCTTATCTATAAGCTGCTGCCATTGGTAAAGAGTACTCCAGCATTCGCGAACATATGTATTTATACACGTATGTATATGTATAAGTATGTATTATATGTGTTACACGAATTTATGCGTTGCTTTTATGAGCTATTTTTCCAAACATGTGAGAGTGCTTAAGCAATAATGTTGATAATTACACAGGCCTGCGAAATTTAACTTTTTTCAGTTTCTAGAATGGCTGTACTTGTTTCTTGTAGTTTTTTATGCGCTGAAAACGAATCTGACCTTCAAAATGCTCCATCACGTCAGGACTTTTGGTAAATGAAGCCTAAAAGGTCAAAAAATGGCCATTTTAGCCATTTTTGATAATTTTTTTAGGGATAGAAATTTTTTTTTTTAATTTTCGACGAAAAGGTCGCATAGTACAACTCTTTAGCTTTAAAACCCATTTTTTTAAATTATTGTACGATTTTTAAAAAAAAGTTATGACATTTTGAAATTAACAGTTTCAGTTACGTATACGTTGGGTATAACGTCTATTGGCGTAACTTAAAAAATGGGTTTTAAAGCTAAAGAGTTGTACTATGCGACCTTTTCGTCGAAAATTGAAAAAAAAAAATTTCTATCCCAAAAAAAATGATCAAAAATGGCTAAAATGGCCATTTTTTGACCTTTTAGGCTTCATTTACCAAAAATCCTGACGTGATGGAGCATTTTGAAGGTCAGATTCGTTTTCAGCGCATAAAAAACTACAAGAAACAAGTACAGCCATTCTAGAAACTCACCCTCGCAGGACTGTGTTATGTATTTGTGTGCACGCATTGACATTAAAAAAAACCGAGCTGAGTAATTGAATTACCAATGTCGACAATCAATCTGTCAATTAGTTCAGCTGAAAAGTGATGTGAATTGCAATGGTTGTCCGGCAGCCACATATGAAGTATACTATATCAGTACCTACATATGCGAGTAAATATGTATGTATATGTATATACGCATGTGTACAAAACTTACAGATGAAAAAAATGCAATAAAATATATTTATTCATATTCATATACAGTGAGTCACAGCTTATTTCGAGACAATGAGAGACAATATTTTTACTTCTCATTGAAAAATAAACAACAAAAATGCAATATCACTTCTTCGTGTAACGGGACAAACACAGAATTCAAAAATATTATCAAAGAAGAAAATATTATATATAGCAACAACAAAAGCTCTTGCAAAATCGTCGTCACAGCTTATTTCGTTTGTTTCAATTAACCGTTATTTAAGAGTAATACAAAACTTCAATTGACTTTTGATTTGTTTTTTACCTGCTTAATATGCTATTAGAAATTATTTCACTTATTATTTTGGTGGCTATCAGGATGGGTCGACGCGCATCAATTGAAAGGCGTGAAATCGTGATTAAACACTATAAGGAGGGCAAAACCCAAAAGAAAATCGCTGAAATTGTTGAGCTGAGCCCTTCAACAGTCCAATATATTATACAGCGCTTCGTACGGGAGAAGCGCATTGCAGATAAGGGCAGAAATGCTTCTAATAAGATATTTAACGAAGCTGATGAAAGGTGGATTCTAAGAAAAATTAAGCCGGATCCAAAAATAAGTGCACCCCATTTAGCTGCGGAAGCAGAAAAGTACTTTGGAAAAAAGAGCAACCCTGAAACCATCCGCAGAATTCTTCGGAAGAATGATTTTCACGGTCGAACGGCTCGAAATAAGCCTTTTATAAGCGCAAAAAATAAAAAGGTTAGAATACAGTTCGCAACGGAGTACCTTGGAAAGCCAGACTTATTCTGCGATACGGTTATTTTCTCTGATGAGAGTAAATATAACCTATTTGGGTCTGACGGAAAGGTTTGCATGTGGAGGAAACCAAATACGGAGCTCCAAACTCAAAATTTAAAGCACGGCGGTGGTCATGTGATGGTTTGGGGGTGCATATCGGCAGCAGGAATTGGAAGCTTGCATTTCATTGAAGGGAATATGGACAAAATTCAATACCTAAATATTTTGAAAGCAAATTTACTTCAGAGTGCGGAAAAATTGGGCGTAAGAGAGAATTTCAACGACCCAAAGCACAAGTCGGGTGTAGTGCAAGCATGGTTGATTTGGAATTGTCCACATGTGCTCCAAACGCCACCCCAATCACCAGATATAAATTTAATTGAAAATTTATGGCACCTGCTTGAAACAAAAATCAGACTTTATAACATATCCAACGTAAACGACCTAAAAGAGGCCCTAAAAACTGAATGGTATAAGATTTCCCCGGATTACACAAAAAAATTGGTTTCTTCGATGAATTCTCGTTTAAGAAGTGTGATAAAACAAAGGGGCTACCCAACAAAATATTAATTAGACTTTTTTCAATTTTTAGATAAGAATTGTTTTTAAGTTTAGTATATACACGAAATAAGCTGTGACTTTGACTTTGTATGAATTTTTGTTTTTTTTATATTTTTTCTTATTTTGAAACATTTTTTAAGTATTGTTTTTGTCCCGTTGCACGAAGAAGTGAATAAAGAATAAAATGCAAAAAAAAATTTTTTTGTAATATTGCATTTTTGTTGTTTTTTTTCAGTGAGAAGTAAAAATATTGTCTCACACGAAATTAGCTGTGAGTTACAGTACTTCCATTCCCAGGAGGGAAAGCTGTTGGTCTCGGACTCGCATACTTCTGGCGAATTCAGACTCAAAGCTAGTTCGTGTTCTTAATTTACCGAATTTTTTTTGTGACGATTACATAAGAATTGCTAACTGTTGAACTACTGCATATTATTTTATGCTGAGCAACATATAGAATTGTTATTTTACTTTGAAAATCTCACTATCCGCAGTCAGATAACTGCGTAAGAGTCTCCGGCTTTTGACTGCCCCGTTTAACGTCTGCAGTTTTTGGGGCATTTACCACACCAGTGCAGAGTAGAGGGTAAAAGGCTTGCAGTCATATATTTCCAAATTCAACTGCGAGTTGAGCTCCCAAGGCCAGCCGAAGATTTGATTTGGAGGCCTTCTCTACTCGTAATATACCATAGCCGGTCAACAAATACACTACCGATATAAAAAACCTTTTTTCGTTTCCGTTTTACACTCGCAACACTCAAAAGCACCATTTCAAATGACGCGAGGGCCTCAATGTAGCTGCATTTTGGCCCCTTTTCAACTGGTGAAAATCTAACCACTTCAAGAGTAGTGAGCATTTGCTAAAGTTTCACTAATTGTAAGCCTCTAAATAGTCTCCTAACTCACTTTTTCTATGCAAGTATACTTTCATATATTCATATACTATACAACACACACACGCACACTCACACACATACATAACTATTTACCATCCAGTGCAAATTTGCGCTGTCGAACTTCATCTGATTCTACATTCGTTTTCTTATTGGCAAGAAACTGACAATTCCTCAACTGACAACCACAATAAAACTTTTCATAATGGACAAATCTGCACAGTTATGCGCATACATACATAAGTATAGGCAAAACTATATACATACGCGCATGTGTGGATGTATTTGAATAGACATATCTTCATATTAACAGAATAAATCAGTCCATTGTGCAAATGCATACCAGTATAAGCCCTTTGCGACTATGCACAACGTCCATTCCCCTCCATTCTACTTTCAAGCCACACATACAGACGCACATTCACGCACACTCACTTCACTCAAGTTCCAATCTATTTGCGAAACTTTACTTAGAGAGTGTGAGAAAGTTGTCACTTGGCGTCAATCAATAGGAAAACCAAATGGCAGCTTCTTATCCCTGCTGCAGCAGCAGCAGCAGCAGCAGAGTAAGTAAAAGTCCAAGGCTACTACAGTCAACGTCAAGACAAACTTGTGGAAAAATTTTGATTTTTAAGAAATGTCATCATTGTGCACTGCCTCAGATGCCCTGCTCCCGCTATTGGTTTGTTGCCTAGCTGCACTGGTGAAGCGGCAAAATATAGTAAGTAAGTTATTATATATATTATACAAAACACACAGTGTAGATGGAAGATTCGCTAGCAGCAGCAGCATCAGGGACAGATGAGATGCCAAAAAGTTGGTACACTCACAAGGCGAAAAATAAATGCAAAGCTATGCATTTGCTGAAAATGCAAACAAACAAGTTTCAGCAGCTGCAAAAAATGTGAGCCAAGATGACCAAAGAGTATATAAAATCACAAAAAAAAAAATAAAAAATGCAACAAAAAAATGAAAATCAAAAGCAAAAAAATAGAAATGGAAAACAGTTGAAGCTGCGAGAAAGTGCCCATCATCTCTGATGATGCTCGTCGAAGATGCAAAGTGACAACTGCTTAGCAGACTTCGACGGATACATGAAAATCGTTTGCAGGTCAATACCACCCACCACTCACTCACTCGTCCAGTTACTCGCTGCAGGGTGCATAAGCGATGGTAATAACAAACAGCGGTGGCATTTTAATTTCAACACAGCCGCTTGTATTTGCTTCTGGTTTTTATTATGCACAGCTTCGACATGTCAGCCAAAAGTACTACTGAAGAGAAATCAGTTGAGCTCTTCTTGGAATCTAAAATGCTGAGAGAAGCCGGTAAAATAACGCAGTCCTGCAGACGCAGGCTTGGGCGTTTTGTATACCAACACGGTTTGATCGGCTGATAGCTGCTGAAGTTAATTGACATTTAAGTTGACGCGCCAGAGATGTCAGGGCCGTGTTTTACATTTACCATAAAAAAACGCAGAAAAAACAGAAAAACAGGAAAAAAGAACAAAAAAAAAAAAAAAAAAATTAAGAAATAAATAAAAAATATAGAAACAAAAAAATTCTAGCTATTCTTGTTAAATAGAGCGAGAGCCTATGAGCACAGTAGCTGTCTAGCGAATTACGAATAATAAGACTTTGCAGGTCAGCTCGAAATCCGCAAGGCTTAAATGCATAAAAACCACGAGGAGTCAACCTTTTGGAGCAAGTTAGAGTTCTGAAAAGCTATCTAATGGACTCGGTAAGCAATGCTTTAATAAAAGTTTTTAAACTGGTATTTAGACTAGCGTTAAGTAGAAGGGGAGTTCCCGCTATGATAATCTGCCTCATCAGAGCACTTTACGAGAACTCCGAACTGGCAGTGCTACACAACCGAAACATCAGCAACCCATTCGCCACCAACACAGCCGTCAGGCAAGGTTGTGCCCTGTCACAACTTAGAAGAATTTATCAATTATTTCCTATTACCAAAAAATAAGAGTTTGCTTTATCGCCATCGACTATGCTAGTTGTGCTGGTCCTCTTAAAGCCTTTAGCGAGGTTCTTCAACGAACGTATTTTTGCTAATAGTCGTGCCCACCAACGGGAATTTTCGTTGTAAGTTGATCCAGACTTCCTTTTTGATATTATTCTCTATCATCGGGGTGGCGAGCCTTTACAGAGGTGAGAACTTTTGCCGACCAAAGTAAAGCAATGCAGGAAATCGATCAAATACGAAATGGTCCCAAATCAGCGGTTACACAAGACTCTGTTGGACTCCGTTTGAGGGTGAAATACGCGAACGAAAGTGGAAGTGGGTAGACCATACAATCCGTAAAGCTGCGACTGACATCAATAGAATATCCCTGGACTGGAATCTGTAAGGCTCTCGCCGAAGAGGACGGCCAAAATGAACATGGAGTAGAAACCTGTATGACGAATTCACAACACCTGACGATTTGCTCACTTGACCGCAGATAAAGTCAAAAGCTGATAATTTACCCCCATGCGCCCCAGCCAGCGCGGAAGCAAATAATAATAATAATAAAAATAGGACTGCAAACGAATGCGCTTGTGAGTGATTACCTTTCGGTATGGATCGAATTCAAAATCCGCTGTGAGCACGAAATGCTAAAGGTTGGAAAAAGTTCTTTCTAACAGCAAGAGCTCGCGGCAAGCAAAAGCAAACTTGCGGGTGAATTCTTACCATAAAAAACTCTTCATGAAAGTCCATCTATTATGCAGCGACAGCATAAAATTGCAGGCCACTCCATTTTCGGAACAACAACAAAATGCAAACCACGAATAGGAGGAGTAGCTTGACCAAACAGCACCTTTTTTGTTCGGGACAACTAGCACGTACAGAACTCAGTCTAAATTAAGACCATTGTACTGCACTCGGGTTCGCTTTCTAATTTTCTTTAAATCTACCTGACCTCCGGATCTGAGTAGATCTTGGGGCACCAAGTAGCCAAGGTGGTCGCTTCTTAAAACAAATGCCAAAGACCTCAAGCCTGATTCGAGCGAAGGCCGGCATATACAAAGAAAATAGTCCGCCGTCTCATCCTCCTCTACATATGATGGGCAGAGTGCACTGTCGGAGATGTGCTTTTCTCATAGAAAGTGGCCCATCATCAGTCTAACTAGCTGTCTAGAGTCCCTTCTGTACATTGACAGGAGGATCTGCGACGGTCGGTTGGACATGACAGGTAGCATCAGTTAGTTCTGTAGTCAGCCTCTCTCAGCCTGCCCAGTTCGCTTCTGTGTTGAAATAACCCGTTTGCTAACCGTGGCTTTGATAGCTGCAGAAGGGAGTGGCAGAACGGGATCCGGGATAAAGAAATTAGTCTCAGAGCCCATCCTAGCTAAAAAGTCATAGGTCTCGTTACCCGCGATACCCACGTGTTCCGTGAGCCATGTTAGCATCAAGATATTATATCTACCGACTAGTTCAGCCTGGATTTACAGGACTCAACTACCTTGAGGTGGAGAGCTATCTAAAGCCATGAGCGCAACTTTGCTGTCACTGCAGACATATAGAGATCTGAGAGAGAGAGAACAGCTGGAGATTGTTTTGTACAACAAAGTTTATTGCTTCTTTAATATCATACACCTCCGCTTGAAACACAGATGCGTGCATTCTAAGAGCAAAGTTCAGTTTTGTTCCGCTCGATTCCAAGTAGTCATAGGAGCTGGAACCGTGTTCAGTTCTGGAGCCATCCGTAAAAATGCGAAAACAGTGTTTGCCGGGCTCATTTTCATAGTTTGATCAGAATTGGGCCTCTGAAAGCACCACACTGCATCTCTTTTCAAGTACGACTCCTGATGGCAGGGAGTCAAGTGGCATGGAGAGAATCATTCGATCGAAGTCCATGCCTTCTTTGTTTTTCATTGCCGGACAGGGAGTTTAAAGAAAGCGGAAAATTCTTAGCGTTCATTATCGAATCTTCTGCTGCTTGCCCTCCTTATAGGAAATCAACATACGCCTTTGATTCGGCTGAAGTTTTATTAAAATTATAAAAGAAATATTTTTCGAGCTGCCACCTTAGTCCTCTCTGTGTGCAACATGCAATCAACGACCAACTTGAGTGAGACCTTTGAGACGCTCATCTCTTTATTTTCCAGCTCATCTGTAGAGGACACAACCCGAGCATACCAAGAAGCTGATCGCTAACTTTCAATGGCAATGAGCTAAACACTGCGACATGAGGCGAAAGAATAAAAAAACAAAAAACTTTAACTACAGCAGCAACCACAACTCTGAACAGCAAAATTTAGTGTTGTCTATAATCTTCTTTTATACTCCACCTACACACACCCGCAAAGGTATTTGCAAAGCTGGAAAAACACATTGGTGTGGTAAATATGTTACCAACAACATACTGATGGCCATAATGCGTCTTCAAGTGAAGGACATTACTTGGGCGTCCGTTTGTGTGCGTGTTTTTGTTTATGGTATGGGCGCGCAAGGAAGGTGTCAAAGTGCTGCTGCTGCTGTTGCTGTTGCTGCTGTGTGTGTTGGGACGAAACATCCAATGAAATGAATAAACGCGTCCATCAGACTAATCCTTGCCATCATCCTTGCAGGCAGACGCCTCACTACCCAACTTATTATTTCGCTCTTTGGCATGCAAGAAAACTTGTGAATATTGTGTGTCCTGGAAGCCATCAATCGTTTTGTGAAATGTGCAATAAAAGAAAAGTCATGAAAACTTTTCTTAGTGATTTTCAAGGCGATCGGAGACAGTATTAGTGAGTGGCTGTTAGTGGCGACGAGCGGCGAGTGGCGCCAGTGGGAGTTCGGTGGTGGCCAAGGCGTACTGGTAGTTGACGAATAATGTCTTCGTCGCCAACGTTGTGCTTGCCACTATTACTGTCGCTTCTTGCAACTGACAGCAGCGACAGCGCCAGCAACATTTGACGATTGACGAGGGCAAAAATGGACAAACACACACACACTCACACACACAAATATACAGAAGGATGAGTAGTAGCATAGAAATGGCTGCCGGGCGTTGATTGCAGCCGGTTAGTGGTGTGATGGAATGGTGCGCGGAAATGGTTTATCTGTAGCTATGATGGCTAGCAGCACAAGTATTGAAACGTTGGCTGCAATGACGCTGACACTGTCGTTCGGTTTTATGGCTTGCTTGTGCCTTAACCCAATCTCCTCAATGCTCAACCCCGCCTCATGCCCAATGCCCAGCTGAGCGACTTTGCGACCGTCAACTTGCCTTCTTCTTCGGCCATTCGGTCACTTGCAAGTTGAAGAATTAAACATCGCCGCCGTCCCCGTCACTGATGCAGCGTATCTTGGCCGCCTTTAGAACTACGATTTCCTTATGTCAACGGCATGTTTTGTATGCACATTGGCGTCTTTCAGCAGCTAAGCAGCAGCACATCATCTTAGTTTTGTGGGTCGATTGTTGCTGGTATGGATTAGTTCATGCCATCATACCGTTATTTGCTGTAGCAGCATTGGCATGACAACATCAGTCTCGAAGAGAGTTCAATGCAGTTTACTTTCATCTAGCAAATGGAGCTCCTGCTTCGCCTTCGCCTTAGTTTTCGTCTTCACTCTTCGCCGCTCACACTGCGCTTGCCAATCTAAACGCGGCTCGATTGAGTTTGTTCTACTACTTTCCTTCACTTTCGTGAGCAGAGCAAGTTGACGTTTCGTCTTACTGTCCTCTTTCGCCTACCCTCCGTTTGGTTTTGGTTCGCACTCGTACAACTCATGGCTGATTTCTTCTAACTTGCCAGCATGTATTTTCCCTTTGCATTTGCCGCTGATGTGGCTGTCAGTATGCTGCTGCACTGCTGCATACAATTGAATGACAGCGTCAGGATTTTTGCAATTTGAGAAGTTGCTACGTGACATTTCAATAATTTTTGAAAAGTTCTTTCCTCATTTTGTTTTTCCGTTGGCTTTCTTCTTATTCCATTTTATTTTATTTCATTTAATTTTATTTCTTTTTTTAGTCATATATTGTATTTGTACGCTTTGTTCTGCAATGGATGGTAAAGAGCGGCGCGACGGCGCGATGTGCTTTGTTAAAGGCAATGGCTGCCTGGGTGGGACGGGCGTTAGAGCTGGCGTATACTGGCTGGTAAATACAACTTTCGAACTCTGCAATTTTCGTGACAACGTCATTCTGTCCACGGCGACAGTCGGATGCGTTGCATTTGTATGTATTGTATGTAGGAAAAAAACTAGAATTTGTTATGTGCATTCGCGACATGTTTGACGCTTGAATGGCTAACAGTGACGCGGATGTTGGCATACCAGTTGAAGCGGGTGGGGGCGGTAAGCGTAGGGTATAAGGTGCAGTATGGAGAGAGAGCTTTTGTTGCTTTCAAGGATGGGGTATGCGTATTATATTGCTGCCGGGTGTTTAATGTATTGTAGATGTGTGCCTGGTATGGCGTTCGCGGGGTGAGAGATAAAGTCAAAATCATATGTAGTTGACTGGAGTTGAAGTTGGGTGACATTTTTGACAGTTGCTTTATGTAACTTATTTTTTTACTACGAACACTTGATTGGTAGTAGCTTTTGATTGTGAAAGAATCGGAAACAAGAGCAGTTGCATTGCAGTGACATTATTTTAAAACCTATTCTATTGATTATTACTTTCGATTTAATAAGCTGGTTATCGCTGTTGCTAAATAACGAGAGACAACGCGCCTACCATAGCGTTTTGTTTTTGTACGTGACATACTCACATAGCAGATACTTTAGCCGTAAGAGAAAAAGACAAAACCAAACTCCAAGTTTTCGAAAGAAAAATTTTAATGCTAATCTTGGGCAACTGACGTGTAAGATGGAACCATAAACTTGACCAACTTATAAGAGTTTAAAATGTTGTGCGGTCCATCAAAGCTCAAAGACTAAGATGGCTAGGACATACCATGAGAATGGACTCCACGAGAGCTCAACGAAAAATAATTGACATTTGCAACGAAAGCAAGAGACAGACCAAGATCTCGATGTATTGGAAAACTAGAAGACAACATGGGGAAACTCAAGGTCAACAACTAGAAGGAATCAACCAAGGATTGGGGCAAATGGAGACATTTTTTGCAGCAGGGCAAAACTCACCCAGAGCTGTAGCGCCAAATGATGGTGATGATGAGATGTTTAAGTTCTTAAACCGTTGCCCACTACGAGGATAAAAAATTAATGTGTTGGAAGTAGTTATTGCTACATAAACGGCCTACTCTCGTCATGCACTGAAACTTCCAGGTGCATTCAAAAGCTCTGCATAAATTTTATTTACAGCTTTGGAGCAGCACAAAACTATACAATCCTTTACACTTCGATGTTAGACTGCACCACATCAATAGAAGGTAGTCTCTGACTACTAACTGCGGGGTCTCCAATGCGCTCTGGCCAAAAAGGACAAAATGTCTGCTTGAATTCAACGGATCAACAACCAAAGTCCACACAGATCACTGCGCTATTGGCTCCCTTGCCTCTAAAATTGGTGTACTTCACAATGATTTCTGCAGAAGTTATGGAGATGAAGAAGAAATTGAGTCGGTACAACACCTCCGCTGTGAGTGTTCTGAGCTTCAAAGAGCTATTATTTCTTTGAAGACGTAGGAAATTTGCAAAATGTCTCACTGGAGGGATTCATTACCTTCTTAAAAAGGAATGAATGTTTTAAGTA
Source organism: Anastrepha ludens (assembly GCF_028408465.1). Classification (NCBI taxonomy): domain Eukaryota; kingdom Metazoa; phylum Arthropoda; class Insecta; order Diptera; family Tephritidae; genus Anastrepha; species Anastrepha ludens. The sequence goes on along the minus strand of NC_071501.1, from coordinate 26,935,733 downwards.
ACTTAGTTACGGGATTGCAGTCAAATGCAGGTTTCATAATCTCCTTAGGGCCACCGAGTGTTATCTTAGACAAATAATCTGGCTAACCTAACATAATCTAGACTGCGCCACTTTCAACTGTGTTTCAATCTCTATCTGGTCAAGGCCGGGCAATTACCTTAAATATGCTCCATCTTCAGGACAAAGCTGATATCCCAAGATACCTCCAGCCTAGCTAATAAATGGTAAAATATCCTTGTCAGACTAAATCCGAACGCTTCGATGGTGAACTATATAATTGTGAAGTGCTTGAAGTTCAGTTTGTCTGGCTGAAAATTTACTTAAAGTACGCTTGGGCATTTCATCATCTTCAAACCAAGCCGGAAAAATGTCTCAATATATAGATCTAAGCAGTGCATAGCAAAGCGTAATCGATTGTGAATACTTTCGTAATCAGTGAGAAACCCACTTTAAGCACTGGCTAATAACTTATTGTCCTTTCAACTGTACATATAAAACCAAATAACACCTCCTGTCTGTGTTTATTTTTGTTTTTAAAGGACTTGGTATGCTCTGTGTGTATCCACTCAGTCATTAAAAATCTGAGTGGTGCTCATCGAAGGATACTTAGGGTTCTGGCCTTATAAAAACGTCAGCTGTTTCTCTCTATTAGCTCGATCCCCAAGAGCCTAGGAAGCTTGAAGGAAGACTTCGAGGACTTAATATTTGGTTATCTGAAATTATGTATAGCTATAAATTCATCCTTAATGGGTGTTTGGCTGAGTTCCACCTCGTATTTGTGGTGTGAGTCTTGATTTTTTCACAAATCGCTGCAGGACCGCTGTTTCACGTCACCTCCAAGCGGCAGCTGATTTTTTATGAGGAACTTTGTCATGGCAGAAATACACTGGCGCTCCATCGCTTTAAATCCGCGATGGAAGCAGTATCCTGCAAAGTGCTTTTCAGCTGATGCAAGTACTCTGGCGCAACTGGAGTTATGTAAAGTTAAGTTAAGTTAAGCTATGTAAAGTTAAGTAAAGTTTGTTATGTTAAGTTAAGTCATATAAAGTCAAGTTAAGTTTGTTATGTAAAGTTAAGTAGAGTTTGTTATGTTAAGTTAAGTGATATAAAGTTGAGTTAAGTTAGTTATGTTAAGTTAAGTTATCTAAAGTTAAGTTAAGTTTGTTATGTAAAGTTAAGTAGAATTTGTTATGTTAAGTTAAGTGATATAAAGTTGAGTTAAGTTAGTTATGTTATGTTAAGTTATCTAAAGTTAAGTTAAGTTTGTTATGTAAAGTTAAGTCATGTAAAGTTAAGTTAAGTTAGTTATGTTAAGTTCAGTTATGTAAAGTTAAGTAAAGTTAGTTGTGTTAAATAAAGTTATGTAAAGTTAAGAAGAGTTTTTAATGCTAAGTTAAGTCATATAAAGTAGGGTAAAGTTAGTTATGCTAAGTTAAGTTATGTAAAGTTAAGTTAAGTTTGTTATGTAAAGTTAATTTAAGTTAGTTATGTTTAGTTAAGTCATGTAAAGTTAATTTATGTTAGTTATGTTAAGTTCAGTTATGTAAAGTTAAGTTAAGTTTGTTATGTAAAGTTAAGTAGAATTTGTTATGTTAAGTTAAGTGATATAAAGTTGAGTTAAGTTAGTTATGTTAAGTTAAGTTATCTAAAGTTAAGTTAAGTTTGTTATGCAAAGTTAAGTCATGTAAAGTTAAGTTAAGTTAGTTATGTTAAGTTCAGTTATGTAAAGTTAAAAAAAGTTTGTTTTGCTAGGTTAAGTCATATAGATTTAAGTTAAGTTAGTTATGGTAAATTAAGTTATGTAAAGTTAAGTTAAGTTTTTTATGCTAAGTTAAGTCATGTAAAGTTGAGTTAAGTTAGTTATGCTGAGTTAAGTATGTTAAGTGAAGTTAGTTATGTTAAGTTAAGTTATGCAAAGTTATGTAAAGTTAAGTTCAGTTAACACTAGAAAGACTAAAACTTAGTACTAGACACCTTTATTGTCCAAAAATAGTCAAAATGACTGCATTGTATAAAAATAGGCGTAACATACTTATACATACATAGTTACAGATATACCGGAAATGAAGGAGCGGGGAGGTAATTACAATTACTATATTCCAAGAAATTGTGTCATTATATGCATCATTATTTTTCCAATTGAAACTAAAATTAATCAAAATTGTTTCTTTGAACAATTCAGTGTTAAGTGAAGTTAAGTTAAGTTAAGTGGAATTCGGTTGAATTAAATTATGTTAAGTAAAAGTAAAAGTTAACTCTTACTTTTCTGAACTAGCAGGGCTTTAAGACAAAAGATAAGGAATCTAAATTCAAAAGGTTCCTAACTTTTTATGGTTTTCAAAACGCATACTGGCGAAAAAAGTAGATTTAGTTACGGCAATAAGTTTGAACTAATAGGGCCTATTCTTGGCCTAGTTTTGTAATACTAATGCTGACCTTTTCCATTGTTTTTGACCTAAGTTTTAAGTGGACCCCTTGTTCAAGTTTATATGCATATGCTCCTGTTTTATATCTACGAAAAATAGAAAAAGCAGTTTCACCTATTTAGATGTGCTGCATTTTCTAATAGGCACATCACCACGCACATACACCACGCACATACACTACGCACAGCCTCCCCAATCGCCTCCTTAGCCAATTTCTTTGCCATTGCTTAGCTTGTATGCAATGCTGAAGCTGCCTATTGAGAGTAGCCACAATTGCCACTCAATGTCCAGCACCAACAAGGCAACAACATTGCTACCCAATCCTCAGGTAGCGCTTACAAGCCACCTTCACGCCATAAGATAAATAACTTTAATCAACATTCGCTCATTACGGCAGCTCCCAAGAAGCTGAAATGAGAGTATTTTGTGTGCCGCGGCTCATCACCGGCTGATTGTTTAGTTATGTTCAAGCACATCGCTGCTACTCGAATTTGCTTTGCGACTGCGTGCAGGTATGAGTATGCAGTGAGTGGTGCTGCTGTATGACATTTTATTTATGAATACCAAATTGTAAATTATTAACATGTTTCATGCAAGTTATGGCGTGCACAAGGACTAGCGAATACATGGCAAAGATGGGTTATAATGACAGTTGCCGTCATAAATAGTGAAGAAGGAGTTGCTAATGTGGTAGTGACAGGTAAATGCAAACCTATTGTAAATAACTAGGTATGCGTGGAGTTTTTGTGGTTGATTGGTTAATCTTCCGTGGCAAATGGAAAATTGCTATTTTGACTAGTCAACTTGGAATTTGTGGTAAAGAAGCAGAAAAGTTGTTCTTCTATTAAATTCGTGTTCTAATCCTGAATATGGGTTTCTTACTAGCCGTGCATGAAGCGATCATGTAGATCAGGCGTAAATGGGCATAAAAATTCCTTTAATTTCTTCGTCAGCAATAAATGTCAGATATGGTCTACTGCGTAATTATCAATGTGAATGTACAAATATTCAGATTAAGTCTTAGTTTGGGTTATGTCCCAAAGATTAGGCGGGTGGTCAAGGTATTATTCCTACCAAAGGAGGCAATAAGCTTCCTGTACCTCCCAAATCCTATAGCCCCATCAGTCTTACGCCTTTCATGTTGAAAATCATCGAAAAGCTACTGGATTGCTACCTAACAGAGGAGGTTATCTCGATAACCGCTCTGCACAAACTGCAATTCGCATATCAAAAAGGGAAATCCACAGTTACAGCACTACACACAATCGTTCGCGGTATAGAAAAGGCCCTTGACCTAAAGGAAATAGCCGTCTGTGCTTTTATGGTCATTGAGGATGCATTTGATAGCGTGAACTTAACTCAAGCAATAGAACTGGCACTCTCCAATAGGGGAGCCGATCCAGCAATTGTTTAATGGGTAAGCAACATGCTAAACCAAAGGTTAATCACAGCCTCTCTGGGGCGAGTTATTCTAAGTGTTACAGCCGCGAAACGATGCCCACAAGCGGGGGTACTATCACCATTGCTTTGGTCTATCCTAGCTGACGATTTGGTATAAACCTTTGACAGAAAAGGGTATAAAACAATAAGGTATGCAGATGACATTTCTGTAATAATAAAAGGCAACCACGAAAGGTCCAAAAAGGACTTAGTGCAGGATGCCTTATATATAACCTGGAAGTGGTGTAGAAAAAAAGGATTATAAATCAACTCTTCCAAAAACACTATTATTCCATTCACCAGGAATAGGGAGCAATTTTCGAAAAATTAACCATAATGTCCAAATACTTTGATCCCTTGACATTGAATCGCTTATATATCAAGTGTGAAGGCAGTTGTTCTATATCACTTTTTAATAATATAGATGAGGACGATCAGGCAGGACCACAAAACAAAAAACAAATCCAATCCCTTAAACTTACTTCAACAAACTTAATCTTGCTGTACCTTCATAGGAAAGGGTAAGACTACTTTCAAGTTTAGGTGGTTGTCTTGCATTTTTATGGCTATTTATGGTTATCAAGCCAAGTACCTTTCGAATGGCGGTCAGCACAAGTCCTATAGGCTAAGTCGACTGCTGCACAGTGATCGAAGGACACATTTTTGCGGGAAAAATAACGTATAATATTATGATTGTATGCAACCAATAAAGCTTAAGGGATTTCAAAAATATATTTTAGTTATCGTGAAAAGTGGTAAGTATGTTTATGATGTGATAACGAAGCCCAATAACATTCATTTATTAAATGACTAACAAAATCTGAACTTATTTCACAAACTTTTTTTTAAAGAAGGCTTCAAAATACTCTATAAAATGGACAACATTTATTATTCTTAGATTAAATGTCCCAATAATACAAAAAAAAAATAATAAAAAATAAATAAATAATTGGCGCGTAGACTTCGGTTAAGTACTTGGCCGAGCTCCTCTTCTTATTTGTGGAGTGCGTCTTGATCCAAAAAATTGATATACTATTCTTTTTTTCCTATTGTTTTATTGAAGTAAAAATATAAATTTGCACTGAAATTTCTGATCAGTTAACTCTATAACCTAATGAGTGCCTCTTTGGAAACCTGTTTGCATTTGATTTAAGAAAAATGAAAGTTGATTTGTCAACTGTCAACTGTCAAAATTTAGCTTTGATATAAAATTCTTGACCAGCGAGTTCTACAATCTAAATAGTATTACCTTTCGGAAGCTTCTTTTTGTTTAAAGGAAAATTGATGACTTATTTGACAGCGGTTAAGGAACGAAATTTAGATCGGAACTTGAATTCGGGATCAGCAAGTTTTGAAAATTAAGGGGTAGCCAAAATTTTCAAAAAATAGGATTTTTTTGCATTTTCTTAAAGTATAATAACTTAAAAATATTTTGTGAAATTTTTAAGTGAATCCGATAAATACATTTCGAGTTATTCAACAATTAATAAAGGCCGCTCGGGCACTCCAGAGCGATAGCAAAACTCTAAATGTGTTTTTATCAAAACTATGTTTTTTGAACTGGTGATCACCGTAACTTAAAAACCGCTTCCTTTATTTCAATACAATTTATACTGCTTTTGAAAAACGTAAAAAGCTCGTGCCTGATCGAAGGATTTTTTTCCAAAAATTTCGAGTTTTTTTAAACAATTAATTGTCGGTTTTTTTCTCGAAAATCTGAAAAGTATTTCCTGAGGCCATATTGTTCATTTTGAAAAAAAAAGCGTCGATCAGGCACAAGATGATCTATTAATGAAACTAGTTTCTCTTGTTCGATCGATTTTAGATGAATCTCCAAGGACTTGTGATGAGCACCGCAAGGGACTTCTGGAGAAACGGGCCCCACACAAACAGCGATAGCTTTTACAATTATAAATTTTTTTTTTTTAATTTTGCTTGCGTCATGTCGAGACATGATGCATTAATGTTATGTTTTTATTTTTGTAAAACTAAGCAATTGACTAGCAAAAAAAAATTATTGCAAATCATCATTTTTCGGGCCTCTGTCTACCCGTACCCTTAAGTAATGCCACTTTCGGGAATTTTACTTTTAATTTAAGGAAAAGTGACAACTGATTTGACAGCTGTCAAAAGTCAAAGTAAAAGTAATTTTTTTTTTAAGTTTAATTTTGATTCAAAACTCGTAATAAGGACTAATTTAAATCTAATAAGTCTTATTTTTAGGAGATTTATTTTTATTCTTAGGGAGAGTGACAATGAATTTGACAGCTGTCAACAGTCAAAATCAAATTTTTTAAATTTTAATTTTAAGTTCGACCCGGAATTCATAATAAATCATTCCTAAAACCTAATGGGTGATACTTTTGTGAAATTTTCTTTCAATTTAAGGAAAAGTCACAACTGATTTGACAGCTGTCAACAGTCAAAATCAAATTTCTTAAATTTTAATTTTAAGTTGGACCCGAAATTCGTAATAAGTTAATCCGGAAATCTAATGAGTGTTACTTTTGCGCAACTTGCTTTCAATTTAAGGAAAAGTGACAACTGATTTGACAGCTGTCAACAGTCAAAATCAAATTTTTTAAATTTTAATTTTAAGTTCGACCCGAAATTCGTAATAAGTTATTCCCAAAACCTAATGAGTGTTACTTTTGGGAAACTTATTTTCAGTTTTCGACAACGTGACAACTGATTTGACAGCTGTCAATAGTCAAACTTAAATTTTCTGAATTTTTATTTTAATTTTGATCCAAAATTCCTAATAAGTCAGTCCCAAAACATAATTAGGGCTACTTTTGTAAAATTTTCTTTCAATTTAAGCAAAAGTGACAACTGATTTGACAGCTGTCATTAGTAAAAATTAATTTTTTTCCAATTTTAATTTTAACTCGAAACTCGTTATAAGTTAGTTCTAAAACCTATTGGGTGTTACTTTCGGGAGGTTTCTTATCAGTTTTAAAGAAAGTAACAGTTTACTTGACAGCTTCCAACTGCTAAAATTTCAATTTAATACTCAATTCGTGTCCAAAAAGTACTAAAACCCAAGAGGCGTCACGTTTGCGAATTTTCTTTTTAAGTTTGTTAGAGAAAGTGACAGTTAATTTGACAGCTGTCAACTGTCAAAATACAAATTTTATGCCATATTCGGATGCAGGAGGACAAAAATTGCCAAATCTTCAAATATCATTCAAAGCGGATCAGTTTTCCCAATCAAATGAATAAATAAAATAAATAATTGGCGCGTAGACTTCTTTTAAGGGTTTGGCCGTGTTCCTCCTGCTATTTGCGGCGTACGTCTTAATGTTGTTCCGCATATCCCAATTACTTGCGAAAAAATGATCTTTCTAACCACTGCCAGTGTTTCTTCGCATATGACAAAAATTAAAATCTTTCTGATTCCTAAATTATTATTTAAGTGTGAAAGGCAAAAGCCTGAAGAACGCAACAATGGATTTATTCTTTCATCTGTTTAATATCTCGTACACACATTCTCAGCATCCTCTTTACGCGTCAAAAACGTCATCATATCATCAATGGCAGTCGTATTTTTGATGCAATTTAATCAATTTTTATTACCAACTTAGCCTCGATAAAGTCTATAAAGTTCTATGGCGAAATCTTATTTAGTTTCAGAAAAAGCGATTTTTGACCGTTATTCCAAGCAAGTGGAACCACTGTGGACTGTGCGTCGTGCGTATACTACCAGGCGTATACCTATGAAATGAGACTTTTTTTCAATTTCAAACGTTTATTAACAAAAAATTGTTACAAATTTTATCTTCAAAATAATAGCCACCGCTAACGACACATTTTTCTCATCTCTCAGGCAATTTGTGGATGCCGCGCCAAAAAAATTGGCCGTCTTTGGCCCCAAACCATTCATCGAGCCATTTCTTGGAAAGTACGTGGCCCATCGATGCAAACAAATGATAATCGGAAGGCGCCAAGTCTGGTGAGTAAGCCGCAGGCACCAGCGGTTCCCAATCGTACATCTCTACCAATTCGCGGGTCGCTCTTGTTCGATGTGGCGGTGCATTGTCATCAAGAAAAATTACTTTGTGACGCCGATCGGCATATTCTGTGCGTTTTCGGTATACAGCGCTGTTCAAATCGGCCAATTGTCATTGGTAGCGTGCACCGTCAACTGTTTCACCTGGTTTTAATAGCTCGTACCAAATCATACCACGCTGATCCCAGAAAACACACAGCATTTGCCTTGCGGCCAAAGCGATTTGTTTTGACCTTTGTTTTTGGCTTGTGGCCGGGCGGACCATACTATCGTTTACGCTTGGGATTGGAGAAATACATCCATTTTTCATCACCCGTAAGGATTCGATGCAAAAAAGACTTCCTTTTGAACCGGGAGAGAAGCATTTCACAAGTAGTTTCACAATGTCCGCAAATCATAGTTTGAAGGCACGAAATTCGACATTTTTTAGAGCGACAAAAATGCATTGTTGTATGAAACGTAACAAACAATGAACTGAATATTGTTAACAGATGACAGATGAAAAAAACAAGACATTTGGAAAGGTTTAAAAATACTCCTAACGTCCATAGATGTCGGACTAATAGTTGAAAGTCTCACTTCATTGGTATTCGAATAATACTTTATTGAATTTATTTTATTCTATTAAAAAACTGCTCAAAGGCTTGCCCTGCACAAGTCACCCTCTGCTTCTTTGTGTACTCTGTCCAGTCTGTGATTAACCCCTATATAGCCCAGATTTGGTTGCGCCGAAACAAAGATGTCTGTATATTAAACCAAATGCTACAGGTAACTCATATCCCACACCTCTTCCATCGCCTTATTGCATTCTTCGCCACAGCTTCTTTAATATTCCAGTGACAATATGCGAGTAGAATCTATTCTAAGCACCATCAACTCAACACCATCAGCATCATTGGTTCAAGACAGGGTTGTTGCGCAGCCACATAAACCATATTATTTGCACACGTCATTTATCATTTGCATTGCTTTTCTCATTGGCACGGCTTTAATGCCGTCTATTTATTCACGTCCTGATGACGGCAAAGCACAGCACAGCACCGCCAACGCCAACTCAGTCTCCTGTCATCAAAGTCTCGTTGTCACCCATTGCCTTCATCAGTGGCTTCATCGAGACATCAGCGCGACATACCTCGGCTTCAGCGGCAGACTTAGCTTCGAAATCAACATCAACAGCAACATCACCGTCACCATCAGCAACAGCATCAGCTCCAGAATAATCACAACTATCAGTATCAGCGATAGTGGCATTTATGACAAGTTATGTGTCGTTGCTACCACTTTTACCATATGCATATATGTGAGCATGTAAGTGTGTGTAGGTATGAGTGGCGCGTCTGGAGCCTAAACAGAAAACAAAACAACGAAACAAATGTGGCAAGGGCGCTCTTCTAGCTACTGTTGGGTGCAGGCTCACAAGTTAATATGTAAATGTATACGTTGAACGCGTGCCGACATTACGTAATATGCATGCCCCACTAAATGCAATCAGCCAACAGCAACAACAACTTGGCATGCATGCAACAAGGCGGCAACGTGGCAGAGCCAGCTCAAGCGCCAACATCACCAGCTCAACAGTGAGTGAGTTAACAAGCAGTACAGCAACACTGCAGCGCAGCTAACACCAACAAAACTCTCTTGACAAATAACTTAGTACAATCAGTGCAGCATGCATGTAAGTGTGTGTGTATGTGTGTAATGTTTATAAGTTGTTTCTAAAACAACAACTGCATTCCACCGTTGTGCTTTGTAATGAAAATGCAATGCCATTTGTTGTTCTTGTAGTTATTGTCATCGCTGCCACATCAGCCGCATCATATCTCATCACCCGACCGGGGAAATGCGTTCTGCTCATCAGCGGCATGTCACTTCGCATTTGTCCTTAGTAAAGCAACTGGAGTTGCCTCCGTCTCTTAAGATATTTCAACAAATTTGCGGAGATTCGAAGCGATGTGGTTAGAAAATTGCTGATAATCATTTAAAGAATGTGGTATGTGCAGCATGGAGATGGAGTTAAACATTTGCTGTGATTAGCGGCAAAATGTATTTTATTCCTGTGTGAGAGAGAGGCGTCGCGCATAATTACATGTAAAATAGTATATGTTAATATGATCGAAATATGTGTTCGTTGCGAGGAATAAATATATATATAATTGGCGCGTACACCATTTCTGGGTGTTTGGCTGAGCTGCTCCTCTTATTTGTGGTGTGCGTCTTGATGTTGTTCCACAAATGGAGAGACCTACAGTTTCAAGCCGACTCCGAACGGCAGATATTTTTATGAGAAGCTTTTTCATGGCAGAAATACATTCGGATGTTTGCCATTGTCTGCCGAGGGGTCACCGCTATTAGAAAAAACGTTTTCTTCATTTTGGTCTTTGAACGAGATTCGAACCTACGCTCTCTCTGAATTCCGAATGGTCGTCACGCGCCAACCCATTCGGTTACGGCGGCCGCCTTGCGAGGACTATTTTTACATAAAAGTTCATTCGGTAACTATAGATTTCCTCAATCCCATCGCAATTTTTTCTCAAGCCATCCCAAACTTTTGGCGAATACTACCAACTCAGAACGCGATATTCGGCAGTTGTCCAAATTAATCTTCTTCCTCGGCTTCAACTTCTACCTAAAACTAAATAGAAAACCAGAGGTCCTTGGGCTGTTTGCTTCAGCAATCGTCAAACTTGGATATCAGCTAAGCCAGAGCGGAGGTGAGGAAAGCATAAATTGCTTTATATGCCTGCAAAAGTATGCTTGGAAGAAGATGGGGTCAATATATATTACTTAGTATACTTTATGGCTCTATAAGGCGGTTATACAACCAATTTTATCATACAGTTCGGTAGTTTGGTGGAAAGCTCTAGAGAGAGTAAAACATCAAATTACTTGCTAGAGTACAAAGATTAACCTGTGTATTAACGGTTGCTACAATAAGATCATGTCCTTGGGAGGCTCTTAATGCGCTGACACATATTTTAGTTTTTGTAGATCTCCATATCAAGAAGAAGCAACCATGAGTGCTTTTAGGTTAAATGAAGCGGGTAGCTGGAAGGAAAAAACGTATGGTGATGCCAGTCTATTATTGCGACAAGCTCAATACACCTCGGAGAGTACTGATTACATCGTCCCAACCGTGGCATTCAAGAGGAATTTTGCCACTCTCTTTCCATCTCTGGAGGAATGGAGTAAAAGTCCCTTACTAAAGTCTACACAGATGGCTCTAAAATGAATTGTGGTGTTGGAGCAGGTATATATTCCCATAGACTTAAAATTGAAAAATCTGTACGTCTTCCTAGTGCCTGCAGTGTCTTCCAGGGGGAAGTACTGGCACTTGGGGAAGCTTTTAGGTTACTCATCGCGGACTTCTCTTTTAAGGGCAATATCGCTATTGCCTTTCAGATAGTCAAGCTGCAATTCAGGCACTGAAATCAGTTACACTAACCGCTAATTTGGTGGAACAAAGCAGAAAACACCTTACCACCTTAAGTGTAAACCATAAAGTTACCTTAATTTGGGTTCCCGGCATCGGAACATTGTAGGAAAGGAAAAGCGGATGAACTGGGAAAAGGACGAACTTGAATAACGCTCTTGCAAAATCAGTATTCACATCAATGGATGTAATCAAGAGTACCACTTCACACCACAACACACTGTCATGGTTGCGAACAACCGGAATGTCCTGTGAAAGCCCTGCCCTATGCAAACCATTCTTCGAGAGTATCGCACAACTGTCAACAGTCTGGATATAGTCACGCTGTAAATAATCATTAACCCCTTGTCGTGTCATTTAGCTCGACGAAACTCGGGCTCAAGTGTTACGCGTCAAAGCGTAGCTCGCGATGTTTATGTTTGATCCGACTATCTGTGCACGACCTTGGCTCGTGGTATTTACGTTTGGCCCGACGATCTATTCACGAGCTTGGCTCGTCTTGTTCATGTTTGGATAAAAATTTGCATCACGAGTCAGACTCGTTAAAGCACGGCAAAGGGGTAAACAAGTTGATAACGGAGATGTGGCAACAAAATGGTGCGGAAGCGCTAGTTGGATGGTGGATGAATCACCACTTCAACTAACAAACCAAAATCAGATTTGGTTTTGATTTGACTTCGCTTTGATTTGACTCTATAGGTCTTGCTGGAATTTTTCTTGGGCTCATCTGTTTTCTTATTTACTTCCGACTTCATTTTTGCCCCACCTCACAGTTGCGAAGAGTCTATTGATATTATATAGATTTCTTGTTAATCGCACCTTGCTGTCCATGCAAATGGCAAGTCTTTAAGGTGCAAGATCCATTATGCTGGTCAGCTGTGGCCATATCAATTGCATAGATCTTGGCTTGAAATACACTGCAGCTGCCTAGAAGACCGTAAACTTCTTTCAATGGAAGTTGGTTTAAAAAAAAACAAATTCTGATGCTTGCATAAAATGTCTATGCAGATTTTAAACTGTCTTTGAAGATTTGAACCTCATCATCCCTTAGAAAAAGATCAAATTCACTTAGTCATTTCTATGGCGAAGTTAACGACGAAGTTTTGACCAAAGGTGAATCTCTAGATCTATTACTATACAACTTCTATATTCTACCCCTATTCTGTTTAAGATGAAGCCCTGGTTCTTGTTCGGCTTTCATAGCATGATAAACATTCTATACATCTTGAACAATAAGCCACTTTAGATAAGGACCATTTTACCTATATACATTCAGCGTCAAAATTTATAAAAATTCGGCAAATTTTCATCAAAATTTCAAACTTGTTAATCAGAATTTCTGAACATTTTTCAAGTATGCAGCATTGAGTTTTGTTGCAAAGTTCAATTTTTAAGTGGCTCAAAACTCACGATAATTTTTGACAATTTTTTCTGCAGACGGTGTTGGGTTTTTTCCTCCATATATTATATTTTTTATCGCCTTCTGTGCAGATTGTGTTTTTCTTATCGAACCGCAAATTTTATAGACAACCCAGTAAGTCTGTTGAAAAGTTTAATATGAAATTGGACGTTAAGTTTTTTTGTTATGGGACACAATTTTTTTGGATAAATTTAATTTCTTTGCTCAACATTTTTTGGAAAAATATTGTTTTTTGTCATTGTGGAAAAACTTGTGAAAACAAGTTAAAAATTAGTGCAAAATGCGGCAAATGACATGCGTAGTGCTCATAATTACTTAAGTCGCAAGTTGTATATTACTTAAGTTTGCAAATCAATCGAGGCGTCGCTACGTAAATTAGTGAGCAGATACTCGGCATTTTGCACTGGTTCGCTGTACGCATCTGAATATAACGCGAAAAGATAATATAATCCCATTTTGGAACTTTCAGGGACTACTGAGTAAAGTCTCAGCTCTTAACGAACAAAAAAAAAAAACCGATTACCCCCTCAAAGGTTTATAAAAAGGTTGCAAAGGTTGGTTTTCCAAAAATATTCAACAAAAAAAAAAAAAAATTTTTTAAAAGTATATATAAAGTTTTACAAAAAGTTTCCAAAAATTTTGAAAAATAATTTATTTTACTGAAAGTATATATAAAGTTTTACAAAAAGTTTGCAAAAGTTGTTTTCCAAAAATGTTGAACAAAAAATTTATTTTCTAAAAGTAAACTTCATATACAAAAAGTTTACGAAATTATTTTCCAAAAATTAAAAAAAAAGTATTTTCTAAAGTATATTTAAAGTTTCACAAAAGTTTTCTTCCAAAAATTTATTTTCTAAAAGTACTTTAAAGTTTTACAAAAAGTTTGCAAAAGTTTTTTTCCAAAAATTTATTTTCTAAAAGTACTTTAAAGTTTTACAAAAAGTTTGCAAAAGTTTTTTTCCAAAAATTTTGATCAAAAAATGTATTTACTCAAAGTAAATTTAAAGTTGTATAAAAAGTTTACAAAAGTTTTTTCCAAAAATTTATTTTCTAAAAGTACTTTAAAGTTTTACAAAAAGTTTGCAAAAGTTTTTTTTTTAATTTTGAACCAAAAAATTTATTTTCAAAAAGTATATTTAAAGTTTTAAAAAAGGTTTCTTGCAAAAATATTGCACAAAAAAAAAAATTTTTTAAAGTTTATTTAAAGTTTTACAAAAAGCTTGCGAAATTCTTTTTCCAAAAATTTGTAATAAAAAATTTATTTACTGAAAGAATATTTAAAGTTTAACAAAAAGTTTACGAAATTTTTTTCCAAAAATTGAAAACAAAAGTATTTTCTAAAGTATATTTAAAGTTTTACGAAAAGTTTACGAAATTTTTTTCCAAAAATTGAAAACAAAAGTATTTTCTAAAGTATATTTAAAGTTAAACAAAAGTTTTTTTCCAAAAATTTTGAACTAAAAATAATATTTTTTTAAAGTATATTTAAAGTTTTACATAAAGTTTGCAAAAGTTTTTTTTGAAAAATTTATTTTCAAAAAGTATATATAAAGTTTTACAAAAGTTTTTTTCGAAAAACTTTCAACAAAAAAAAAATAAGTTTTTAAAAGTATATTTAAAGCTTTACGAAAAGCTTGCAAAAGTTTTTTTACAAAAATTTTGATCAACAAATTTATTTACTGAAAGTATATTTAAAGTTGTATAAAAAGTTTTCAAAAAATTTAATAAAATTTTGTTTTTACCGAAAGTATATTTAAAGTTTTATAAAAAGTTTACAAAAGATTTGTTTCCAAAAATTTTTAACAAAAAAATTAATTTTTTAAAAGTACTTTCAAGGTTTTCCAAAAAGTTTGCAAAGGTTTTTTTCCAAAAATTTTGCACGAAAAAAATATTGTTTAAAGTAAATATAAAGTTTTACAAAAAGTTTGTAAAAGTTTTTTTCCAAAAATTTTGATCAAAAAAATTTATTTTCTAAAGTACATTTAAAGTTTTACAAAAAGTTTACGAAAGTTTTTTCCAAAAATGTTTGCCCAAAAAATGTATTTTCTAAAATTTGAAATAAAAAAGCAAAAACTATACAAAATCTCACTTTAAATTGTTTTCCTCCATACCAAAATTTGCAATATCAAGTAAATTTCAAATTATACATTTTTTTCATCAAATTTTTTCAGTTTATATTTGATTACACTCAAACCGACCTAATAAACCAATTTTCAGAAAAATGAAGACCATGTCCGAAAAAGGTACTTGGATCACTTGCAAAGGAATCAGTCACATATGAATGTAAAGTTGTATGTAGGTATTCCAGATTTCAATACTGCTCGCCGAATTACAACTCCCCCTACCTATTTCCGCATTTGCATACAATTCGCAATTATACAAATATACATACAAACATACCCATGCATACATACTTACTTACACGGATGGATATACATATAAATTTCCGGTTAAAATTGCAGTGCGAAAAAAATTCGCTGGCTTGTTGAAATGAAAGTGATGAGTGGTGATGTGATGAGACGATGCAAAGTGATGCGACGCAATGCTCAACCGATCAACATAGCAAATTAAATTCAAATGACGCTTGTGTAGGAATAAATTTGTAGCGACACAGCGTAAAATGTGCAGTCAGACGTGTCTGGGCGGAAATGTCTTCATTCAGTTGTCACTTTTATGATGATGCGAAAAAATCTAGAAATGCATACCATCAGTTTTCAATCATTGCTGAATGCATTGGGCGTCTGACTAAGTTGGCACGTGTGGTGGTATGTGTGTGTGCGTTTGTGTGTGCGGGGAGAGGGGTCATGATAGCTAACTCATGACAAGCGCTAATGCATGCCAAAGTACTGTACAAAAGTGTTGTTGGCCGCTTCAATATTTTTGCATATCGAATGAGAGTTGCATAGGGTGGGGGATGGGGTGAGGTTGGCAGCAATGTTGGTTTACAACATTGTTGATTGATTTACTACAAGTACTTTGGTGTTGCACTTGTTGCTGCGCCGCAGAGGTGTTATGAGTGAGGGTTGAAAGTTTTGAGGAGAATTTTTGACAATTGTGTTGCAGTATCACAAAAAACTACAAGGTGGCACTAAATAAATCATCCTACCGGAAGAGTTATAATGTTTACCTCTCATATTTGACACTTGTGAACTAGTCAGCTGCAGCATACAAACATACAGACAAGCAGTGGAGCGCGTAAAGGTCAAATTAAAGATTTTTTTATGTAATAAAAAATGATTCAAAAATAAACTTGGGTGATTAATTTTGCGCCACCTTGTAGTAGGAATAGTGATTCAAAAAATAACAGTAAAAAGTAATCCCTAGTATACTCTAGCCCATCAATTAATCCATACCTTCAGAATCGAGTGTAATTTTTGAGTTGCAACTCGTTTTATGAATTGATTAAAATGGTTAAATATTAGAAATTCTATCCTTTCTATTAAGCTCATTCAGACTACATATGTTGCTTATGTGAGACCTAGCCTTAGACCTGGAAAAGCTACAATCGACCAGATATTCACAAGACGCCAAAGCTTCGAAAAGACCCATGAAAGGAAAACCCACATACACCATATTTTTGCCGATTTTAAAACTGCATTAGACAGCACGAAAAAAAGTTACTTACTATATATGCCGAGATATCTGAATTTGGTAGCACCGAAAAACTAACACGGCCACGTAAGATGCTTTGTTCAATTCCAGCGCCGTCAGAATTGGGAGGGATCTCTTCGAGCCGTTTGATACCAAACGACAGGGTGACTCGCTGTCGTGTGACTTTTTAAGCTGCTGCTGGAAAATATCGAAAAAAAAGCAGAACAGCCATATTCAGCACTTGAAAATCTATATCAGTAGGTTGAGAAGATCTTACATTCCTCTTTTGTTATTGTTAAAAGCGCATTTTCGTCTAGTGCTGTGATTGAAAAATTTTTCTTCACAACTGTGGTTGGAAATGCGCTTCTATCCATGGATTACGACTTTGAGATATGTTAATAACTTTTCTGGAACGGCTGCTGTAGCCGGTTGAGTTGGTTACTACCAATCCGAGAATCGAGTCTCCGTGCATGAAAAACCAAAATGAACAAAACGTTTTTTCTAATAGCGGTCGTCCCTCAGCAAATATCTGAGTGTATTTCTGCCATGGAAATATATCTGTCGCTCGGTGTCGGCTTGAAACTAAAGGTTCCTCCATTTGTGGAACAACATCCAGACGCATGCCACAAATAATATGATAGAAGGAGCTCGGCTAAACACAACTTGTGCCAATAATAATTATTTTTTTAATAACTTTTCTGGTATATTCTTGATATTGATAACCTGTAGTTTCATAAAGTTGATGCAACACATCTAAAAAAAATTTGTTTATTACAACCGGACAAGAATAGTTTCACGTTACTCTGTAGCAATTTGTGAGCGAAGATCACCAGATTTAAATCGTATGGATTATTTTCTACTAGAGCCACTATAGCTACTTGTAAACTACTTATAGATAGGGAAATCATCAATAGGTTAAATATAATACAATCTGGCAAAACCTCTCAACAAGGGAACTAAGCAGACAGACATGGGCGAAATGGAACAGCGGTCGATTGAAAATCTTGTTAAGATTTAGCAGAGAAGTTATAAGAAAAATGATAGGGGTATTAACTGGTCATTATCTAATAGGCAGCCACGCTAGGAGGTTAGGATCCCCGTAGAACCTGTCTTAATACACAAGAAGGGGAAACAGTCAGACACCTTTTACTATATGCGAGTGTTAAAGCTTGGCACATTTAAAACTAACGAAGCTTTGCTCGTTTATTAAAGCTACTGGATGGTTTGAAAAGGAACCCATAGGATAAGGATAAGTTCCAGTGATATCACAGTTGCCCTATGTCTGAGAAATGAAATATATTCCAAATTAAGACAAGCCTTTTAGACAGTGGTCAGCATCGGACTTAAAATGTTGAATTAAATTAGAGATTCGGAGGGCAGATGCCACCTAAATCTTAGCTGTTAAAAGACTAATGGTTAATTTCATTTTTTTCCAACTGATGTCATCTCCAGAGATCAAACGCGGTCTATAACTTGGACGACGGCTTAAACTCCATGGCACTCCCAAGAAAACGCGTGATGCGCTTGCCTATGTCTAGTAAATAGTAATACTTCATGCAGTATGACTATATCCTCAGCTGCCCTCCTTGCAAGCATATAGCGCTTTGGCAGGGTATGCCAGGAAGATTTAAAGATGAAGATGGAGTTGTTCGTTAACAAAAGGATCAAAAACACTTGTCCAGTTCACAAAGGGGATCGCGATATTCTGCATTCTGTTTCTAACCGATGAGTTTTCATATGCTGAGATCGTACAAGATTTTGGAGAATATTAACTAAGGACGTACTCGGTCTATAGTATCATATATAGTACTAATTCTTGGCCAACGGGTCTAGGTTAATTGTCACGGCGCCAATTGACCGATACGACTGAGAAAATGAGACTTGTTTAGCTTGTGAAGTTGTAGTTGGTTATTTCATTATATTTTCCGCTTCCGAGTTCTGGATACTTGATCGAAGATGCCCGCACCAGTCTAAGGGCGAATTTTCTATTCGACTCACCAACGTGATTGTGAGATATAAGTAATCGCTTCGAGCCGAGTTAAGCAGTTGTTGTATGTATCTTTTGGTTCATCTACTGATCGAATTATCGAGCTTAATAATCTATGTGATACCTCATTTAAGGTATGCTTTTGTAATATTAACTTAGGTGAGCTAGTTTACAAGGAGATTACTCGATAACTATATCACAGGCATGCGTGCAGGTTCGTATGTAATCTGGCCTTTTAGAAAATCCAATCAACGCTTCGAAATTCTTTCAAAACGTCATGGACCCTCGAAAGAGTGGTGCTACAGATTTTTAAATATATAATATAAAACATTAAACCATTTAGAGTCAATTTTTTTTATTGAATTTGAAATTTTTTCCGAGTTATACCAAGTTTCCTTTGTAATCACGAAATCAAAAATGGTGGAAATGGAAATTTGGCTGGAAAGGAAATTTGGCTGTGAGACCATGCAAATGAAAAATTTCATTAATTCCTTTAACATTAAGTTAACTAAGGATTTAAGTAAAATTGTTTTTGTTTACATTAGTGCTTGTGGAAAGTTTAATTTTTTGGCTTTTATTAGACTAATTTTCCTTTTCTTACTAGTTATTCTTCGTTTCCTTACAGTATTTGGTCCTCGTAATAAAGATTATAGGTGATATTAATTTTGTTAAGAAAACATGCATATATATCATATATATAATTGGTACGTACACCCCTTTTTTTGGGTGTTTGGCCAAGCTCCTCCTTCTGTTTGTGGTGTGCGTCTTGATGTTGTTCCACAAATGGAGGGACCTACAGTTTCAAGCCGACTCCGAACGGCAGTTATTTTTATGAGGAGGTTTTTCATGGCAGAACTACACTCGGAGGCTTATCATTGCCTGGCGAGGGGCGACCGCTATTAGAAAAAGGTTTTTCTTCATTTTGGTCTTTCACCGAGATTCGAACCTACGCCCTCTTTGTGGATTCCAAATGGTAGTCACGCACGAACCCGTTCGACTACGGCGGCCACCGTGTATACCAGTATATAATGCATGTCTATAGCGATACACTAGAAGTACTACACGGAGCTCCGAGTTGAGTCACCTATCGGTATTTTTTTCATCTCTGAAGGATATTGCTGAAAAAAGTTTAAACTGCTTATTAAAAATCGCCAAGGCATGTATCATGAATTATGTTTAACACGTGCCCAACAACATTGGTAACACTACGGACCCTTGTGGTCTATGTGAGATCTATTCAGATTAGTCAGATATACTTAACTTAGCCTACTAAATATTCTCAATTTTGTTAACTTACCGGTTTTAGCAGCAGGTACTCGGATTATGAAAAAACTGTTCTAAAGGTTTTCAGCATTCATGCATTGAAGCTTGTCTTTCTTGAAGCTACCCCTCACCTTCAGAATTTGAAACAAAACATAGTAGTGATAAATTTGGTTTTGTGTGGTCACAGAAGCCACTAAAAAACCGAGATCTAATGAAGTTACTGCTCCGGAGGTAGACGCTTCTTCAGTAGGGATATTCTTTGCTTTATATTGAAGATGAGTAAACGATTGGGATGAAATATCTAATCGTACTTTTTACAAAGCGTCGAAATACTTCTTCGTACAGAAATACGAACTTTGGTATAAATGAAAATAAATAAAATAAATAATTGGTGAGTAATCTTCTGTTAGTTGTTTGACCGAACTCCTCCTCCTATTTGTGGTGGGTTGATATTGTTCTACAAATTTACATAGGGACCAACAGTTTTAAGTTGACTTCGAACGGCAATTGATTTCTTTTTAAGAGGAACTTTTCTGGTGTTCATGCACGGAAATTCTAATCTACGTATTCCCGAATGGTAGTCACGCACCAACGCATTCGGCAACGGCGGCCAAATGGTCTACTTTTTCCTTTCGTATAATTCTACATCACAATATCTCCTACTATCAATTATAGCGGGTTAGAGGGGGTAAGAGTCTTCCCATGGTAGCCGATGCCTGACGCAAAAGGCGACTCAGCCTGTTAGCAACGATCATTAACTCAACGCTAATCATTGGAGCGTCCACTCAAATTTATTGCGGAAGTTGGCCACAGAGAAATACTCTGAATCCATGGAGAGGGCACAACAGATCTTACAAGTCTCAGCGCATAAATCCCCTCATAATATTAATAATCTTCTACTCTTTCTCTTACAAGCAACCACATGTGGTCCAAGAAACATTCAAATATCCTTTTATTTATTTATATATTGGGTACAAAAATTAGTGCTGCTCATACGTCCCCTTACTTGCACCGCTCAGTGGCTTTTGTATGATGAACGAGTGACGAACTGCTGACAGGTGAAGGTATGTAATTGGGCTTCTTCATTATTTTTCATAACAGCAAGTGTACGCGTGTAATATACATACATACATACATATCTACAAACGAGTTTATATGAGCGCCACGACGTGACGACGCCAATGTGGAGCCGAAATGTGCCATGGCACTTAAATGTCAAGAATCAATGCGGTAAGTAATCCGAATGTTGCGTGTAATTCTTCTTCTTTATTTTTGCTGTCACTTCTCTAGAGTGACAAACCACTTTGAGGGGCAGAGGGCACATTGGTGTGTTGGCGACACGCTATGTAGTGTAGAGCGATATACGAGTGGGTTCTTATGTATTTCGTCTACAGAATCCGACTGTAATTTTTAGTGACTCAGCTAGTGATGCGATCGGTACGGACCGACAGTCGCCGTTGTCGCTGGTACATCAGCAGCTGGCAACATCAGCCACTCATAATCGTCAAAAGTGCAAGTAATTCACGCTGTCAGTTTATTAAAAAGATGCTGCCAAAAATTAAAATAGAAACTCGCGACAAATACATAAATTGAGAGGCGAACGCTCTGTGCACGTCGTCTTGTACTGGCGGCAGTTGTCGCGCTGATTTTTGCGTGTCACTTGTCAACTCGCTTGTAATTTAGTGGCAAACAAGTGAATTTATGTGTACGAGTATTAATGTATACAATTTTTTTTTCTCAGAGGTTCAGAGAATATACTATTTTTAATAGCAAAGACCGACAAAATTTTTTTAACCAAGAATCGAAGTAAACTTTTTCGAATTTTTTTGATGTGCTGAATTTGAATTCGTCACTGAAATGATGTTTGGCTACATTTGAGGTTGAGTAACATCATGAGATAAAGATCGTATCTCAAACTAAAAGTCTAAGACCCTTTCTAAGCCCTTTTTGGTACCCATTATTTATTAGGTTTACGTTGGGCCGTGTTCATACACGGAAGCTGTTTTTGCTTCAACATTGCGAATTCTCTTTTAGTGTCGGGACGGGCACACTCGGCAACTCTGACGCTAGTAATAACTTTAAATGTAGTCAGCCACCATGGATAGCTCGAAGTCGGATGGAAGAGTTGGTGGGGATTATTTGGGACGAACTCCCCATCAAGCTCAAATTAAAGATGGCAAATTTAATTCGAAGCGGAGTTAACCGCAATTAAGGAAGCAGTGGATTGGCTTCTTACTTCTGTAATACTGTATACGTAAACATTTATTTCGATAGCCAAGCGGCAATTAGGGCCTTGGGCTCGTTGTTTGTGCATTCGACATTACTTGGGGAATGCCTGACTTCTCTCTCGATTGCATCAGAATACTCCGATATTACACTCATTTGGGCTCCCAGTCACAGCGGCATAGAGAGAAACTGCTGGGCTGATGAGCTGGCTAGACAGGGGACCTTCGAGACCGTTTCATCACAAAATTAGAGGATTGGTGTTCGCTTGAGAACCTGTGGTCTGCTCCTGGAAAGTCAGCGAGCATTGGGCTAGGGCGCAAACGTGCAAATTCGCGAGGCCACCTGGAGATCGGGGGCGCTCGAGGAAACTTCTAAGTCTAGCAAAGCCGCAGCTTTCGAAATTGGTAGCCATCCTTACCGGACTTTGTTCGTTAGGTGTCCATGCGGATTGCTTCAAGACCTTTCTGAAGATTGACACTGTTGGTCGGCATCCTCTAATCCAAAGCCCTTTCTTCCTTTTTCTATGTACTTGTCTGGTTCTTTTCCTTCTCATTCAGTAGCTTGAAGCGCTTAATACGAATGTAATTAGGCAGAGTTGGTCGTCATCTTCTAATCCAAAGGCAACAAAGGCTATATCCTTCTTCCTCTTCCACTGGTCTGGTTCTTTTCTTTCTGCTTTCAATTTTCATCTCTAAAATATACCCGTCTTCCTTTTCTTGAACACTCCATTTTTATGGTCCATTGTTCGAATCAGTGTTGAAAGTAACTAGCTACCACCTGCTTCAGGAGGCCTGCCGCGTTTGCTTTTAAAATTTTAAGTAGCCCAACATTTATTTCTGTTAATGCAAGGAAACTGATAGAAGTTGCGAAATTCTATAAGAGAGGTTCTTTGGAAGGTGGAAAGAAGGTGTTTGGATGTGTTCGGAGCACGGAAGGAACTCGTATCGCACTATTATGAGTTGTAGAAATTTTGAGAAATAATTTTTCTTTCTTTCTTTTTCTTGTGATTAGAGTCGGGACGACGTTATGTGATTAGTCCATCACTTTCCATGCTACCGAAAAGAGCTCTAAAGGTATGTGGGTTGACTCTTTTTTAAGGCGCTTTCAAGATTTAAAGAGAGTATCTGTTTGATATGTGAGGAGAGAGGCTGGTTGATAAAGTTAAATATTTTGTTGTAATCAGGGCTAAGATTATTGATCTCATGTAAGCAACGAGAAGAGTTAAGATATACATATACTCATACCTCATACAATACGTCAACAGTTGCATCTACCTGTAAAATCATTTCAGAAGAGATCCACCCTTATTGTATCTGTAGTCTACTTCTCCGAGTTTTCTCTGGAGCAAAGTTTCAATTTTGGTGATGAGGCGCTGGGTTCACCTGCCTTTCCTTGCACTGCCCCATTGTGTCTGCCACTGGTGTACTCAGCGCTGGTTTATGGCTTTTCTGTGTGCCAGCTGCCAGCGCTTTGGGCTTGATTGTGTTTCATTATTCTTACTTCATACATCTCCTGCGCTATCAGGTCGAGTGGGCATATGCCAGCTATGATAAGCGCCGCATCTGAAGACAGAGCAGACTCTAAGAGCACAAAAGTGGTACGTGGAGTTAACGCTTCTTACATATTTAGCGTACTTAAATGCATCACACCAGAATATCTTGCCATATAAGAGGATAAACCTCACTACTCCATCCAAAACCTGTCTTGTCTGCTGTCTTGGTTCCCCATTGTTCACCATTATTCTGGCCTGGGGGCTACCTTAGCAGTCGCAGTTTTATTGCTAGCGTACTCCAAGTGGTCACGAAAGCTAATTCGGTGATTCACTAAGCCTCTTAAGTATTTCACATATGGCCTCGACTCGATGATGATGTCAGCGACCCTTAGCGTAATCTTTTCAACTCTCTTATGGCTGCTTATGAGTACACGCCTTTCGCGCCTAGCCATCTGTGAGCCGCTTCTATAGCTTGTTGTGCGATATTTACAATATCTGCAAGCGTTTCTGACCGCAAAACCAATGAATGATGCTTTCTTGTGTACCTTCCTCAAAATGCCGTGGGACATCATGTCTTACAGAAGAGACCCTAGTACGGATTCTTGTGGCACATCAGCTGCGCATTTGTAGTCAACGACCTCAGGGGTGTTGGATATACCTGATACGCTGTAGAGAGCTAGGCGCTTGAGAGATTGCAATCGTTTGATTGTTTTCTGTGCAGTAAACGGCGATCGGCAAGCAGCGATGACACTTTGATTGTAATGCCGCTGTTCAATTTTGTTTTTCCAGTAAGGATCAATGTTCAACGTATAGATGTTTGGCATCTCCACCTTCCCAGCTAATGGCAGAAATAACACTGTAATCTTGCTCTCTTTTTTCATACCCAAAACCGAAAATACCTATGAAAAACGAAAAAGGCCATCTTACTCATTTCCCATACTTTTTGAACACACCTCGCATGCTTCACAAGTTGCTCAATAATTCCTCGTTCTTATTCTTGTATGAGCTTTTTCAATTTTAAAGTCGATGAATTTTCTGATTGAAGTTTTAGGTAAGCAAATTTTTCATCTACAATCACTTTAATTCCATTTCTGTGTTCTTCTGAACATTCGCCTCTTATCCCTTTTTTAAACATCCAGTAAGTCTCGCAAATAGTTCCTGTTACTTTTACATTTGGTTAAATTATTAAAACCTGTATGCCAAATGTTTATTGCTTACACTGAAACTTTTGAGACATGACTCAAGACATTGATTGACATTGATGGCTGGTAATTTTGACGCCAGCACTATTTGCAACTAAGTAATCCAAGTACATACAAACTGAGTAATAGTAAACGAATGTATGTTGGATCTATGTATTGGAATGTGTGAGTGAGCAATAGGAATGTACATTGAACAATGGTATTATGGTTCTATGCAAAGGGTGTGCCATTGAGAAGTATGTTTTGGAGTGGAGAAAACAGAAGTATGTGCTTGAAAAGTTCTAATTGGGTTAGTTTTCCATTTCGCCAAAAATTTGCTCTTAGGCTACATTCATGTTCAAACTGATGGAAATAAACTTAGAAAAATTTTGACATTTTTTCCATAGATGTTGGTGGAAAAAATCAAAAAAATCCCTAACAAGTGATATTAAAGGCTAAATTTTCTTATCCGATTTGCATAAATGGTATCATTGGAAAGGTTATAAGTCAGACAGTATTTCAATTTGATTATCTTCATAATGTTTTGACAACATTTTTTTTTTATAAGGCTCTTCATTTAATGTTCAAAATTTCGCTCCATATTCCCGAAATGTTTTCGACTAAAAATAATTATTTAAAATGTTGAAAAATTACCTTTTAGATGAGATATTTTATAAGATGGAGACTCACAGGGTACCTACTCGTATATCGTATAATCAGGGCTCACCATCAAAGCAATAGCAGAGTTAAAAAATTCGAAGAGAGAACGACCATAAAAACACCCCCATGAAGAAACAGTTACGCACAACCACCTGTATTTGAAACCGTTTGCCGGATTGCCCTTTAGAATGTTAATACAATCTTTTGGCCGTCTTCTATATCCTCTAAAAGTTTCAGTTCCTTGGGTAATACCTTTCTTCGTCGCATAGAAGTCCAAATCCGGCGAATACGAAAACTTTCTTCTGCGTGAAACTCAAGCCCGATACGTCAAATATGATGCACCAGATGCTTCGAAACTCCAAGATCCAATTGAACTCGGTGGGACAAGCTTCTTTGATTACGATCAAGACTCACCGCCAAAAAATCGGCAAAGTTAAGCAACTGAAAAGGAGTACGACTAAAAAACACCTTAATAAAAACACAGTTACTCAAAACTTCTTGTGTTTTAAATCGTCTGCTGGAATGTACCTCAGAATTTCAATAGAAGCTTTTGGACGCCTTCCAAAAGATTTCGGCTAATATCTTTCTTCAGACTTCTTCTACACCAGATGCTTCAAAACTTCAAGATAGAATTAAACTCGGTGGCTCAGTCTCCTGGCCTTAAATGTTTTCAAGTCTCAATTTGACGTTTGGTTTTTGGATCTCATTTCGTCATCAGACGTATTATTCAAAAGGTAGTTTTTGTCAGGGCACATAATTCTTTTAGAGTCAAGTTCGTTTTACCGGACACTTAGTGAACGAAGAATTCGGAATTTCCTGAGACCGAAGGTATAATTCCTCACAGGTATACTAACGGACCACTAGTTGACCATGTAGGGGCCGGGCCAGATTTCTGCAAAAGATGTAGGTGTAAGGCAGAATGTGGTGCAGATTTCGGAGGAATCGCTTTTACGGGGAACAGATATATAGACACAGTTATCCTGTAGTCGTTGATGATAATAGGCTTTTGGGATGGTCTAAGAACGTGTGGGGATACGTTGGTTGATTGTGCTTGCTGCCCAAGAGATGGTCTCACAAAAACTGAACAGAACTGAACTAACAGAGATTTCTGCGACCGTTGAAACCTACGTTCCCATGACAGTCGGTTCAACGTTACCGGAACGACCTAGATTTACATTTGGCCAAGGACGGTCACTCCAATAACATTCCCCGTACATATATGGGGAAATATATGGCGTATATATGCCACAACAACAACAACAACCAATGAAACCCCATTTCCTTAATCTGGGCCAAAGTCAAGGAAATTTGCTTTTCGTTTGGCGAACTGGAGCGGTATTTTCTTTTCTTTGTAGATGGACGACTCCAAATCTTGTTCTTTTTCACAGGCTTCCCAGAAGCTGAGCCTACCGAGTGCTGTAATAAGGCTGAGGAAATTATTTCTCGATATAAGAATGAGTCTAAGTAAGTACTGAGTGAACTTTTTTTAAGAGAAATCTTTTTAACCCAACCCAGACTAGCAAGCATGTGAAATTTTTATATGAGAAGGTTTCTGTTTGCATGAGGGGCGTCGTTAAACTGGACTAGACCTTCAAAGCGAATATGTATGCCATTTGTCTATGTGCAGACATAAACTTAGACAGAAATGTCCGGAGTGATGGAATTACCATTCTGAGTGGCAATCAGGCGGCATTCATGGTCCTATCGCCCTGGGAGATCAAATCTTCACTGGTACTTGAATGTATCGAGAAACTTTATCTACTTGTGCAGAATTGCATCCGGCTAATTTGGGTCTCCGGACACAGGAGTGTAACTGGGAATGAGGTAGAGAATGCATTGGCCAGAGAGGTTACGGCCTCGCCTTTAATAGGATCTAAGCCCTTCCATGCTAGGGGGCAACACACCATCAAGCCGAACTTCAGGAGTGATGAGCTAGGACCAAAGAGGTTTAAAAAATGCATAGCCCTCCCCAAGGGTAAACTGAGAATGCTCACGGGCATTCTCACAGGCCATTGCAGACTGCGTAGTCATCTGTACGTAATCGGGATTTCGTCTACGGACTCTTGTCGTTTCTGCGATCAATCTCAGGAAATTCCTATGCACTTTTTCGTGGAATGCAGCGGTATAGCGCGTAGAAGGTTGAGACATCTTGCCAGTGTCAGTCAGAACAAAGGTACATACGCTCGATCCAACTGAGCTCTATCCTGAGCTTAATAAGGGAACTGGGTCTGGATGAGGTACTGTGATGAGTATAAGGCATAAAAGACCGTGTGGTTAAGGTGAAAACCTCATAAAGAATTTCATCTAATCTAATGAGGATCGTTGGAAAAGTCCATGCAAAGTCGGAGAGATGACACTACTGGTGCATGCCAAGGGTATATTTACTTAGTAGCATCTCTTGGGAGAACACACACCTACTTTTAATCAGATCAGTCTATTGCGCTGTGTTTGGCATTCGTCACGCATCAGCTTGCGCCTCAGCAGTTGTGGTCGCGAAATTAATGGAAATATGGCTCTGTCTTCCCGTTTCACATTCTCAAGACTTGGCTCCCTCGGATCCCTTGGATTATTAGTTCTCCAATTTGAAGAAATGGTTGTCTGGAAACGAGGTGATGATTGCACAAACGAATGGCTATTTCTCAGATTTAGACAAATCGGGAAGGGCATCAACCAATTAGTAGAGCGTTGGACGAAGTGTTTAAGCCTAAGAGGAGCCTATGTCGAAACATTATAAAGGCTTACCCCAAGCAATTAAGTAGTTTTAACTTTTGCACGAACTTTTCAAACCACTCTCGTATACTCCAGTATAAAACTGTAATTGGAAAAATAAAACTGTCTACTTCAACGTGCCAAATACGATTGATGTATGCCATTTCCAAAAATTATAAATCTGCCGATAGGGCGATTAATTTTGCACCACCTTGTATATATGTAGGATATAAGGTAACCTTAACGAGAAGGTAGCCCACAAGCTGAGTGCTCTAGGTTAGGTTGCAATGGTTGCCCAGAAAGTAGGCCCTATTGGACGAAAGAAGTTTGATTCATCCTTTGTGATACCATTGCAAGAGGGGGAAAAGAGGTGAAGGAAAACGATAGGACGCTAAGGAGGGGGTGGGGGGATTGAGTATTTGTGGACTATGAATGGTGACTAATTTGCGGCTGTGTTAGCTGCTTTATGCAGCATGAACTTCACCAGGAAGTTCATCAGATTTTTGAGATCAAGACCTGCTATGTTCTGCGCAGAAAAGGAGTGAGAACCAAGATGCTTAAATCTTAGTCCTGCGAGAGCGGAGCAGCTAAGGAGCAAGTGCTGAGATGATACCACCTCATCCTCCATACAGCTGTCGCAAAAAGGACTCGAAGTAATTCCGAGTCTCACAGCATGTATGCCCCGTGGATAGTAACCCGTGAGGATGAGAGTTGAGTTTTTGTCATCCTCAGAATATCCCTCGAACATCTCCCAACGCGGCCAGAAGGTTTTCGCGACCTTATACGTTCGTGTACTTACCCAGCGTTCGCTGAGTTGATGCAAAGCTCATCCTTCCAGGAGTAGAGCGCAGGTTGTCAAGGGGATCTAGATCTCCTCCTTAATGCTCTAAAATTAGTTTATTTTCTCACTGGGTGCTTTCTTATATGCTTATATCCTTCAGTAGGGGTAAGGCTTTTCTTACAAGTGTTTTGGCAAGGAGAAGACACTATGAGAAAACTGGCTGTCAGTCACTTTGTATCTTTTCATCAAAATTTGTGTAGTTTACATTGAGATCGTCAATCCTCGGTCCAACTGCATCCTTTACAAGCTTTTTAATAATATTAAACAACAAATTTTGCTGGTAAGTAAATTTAAAAACTAAACTTCTTTCATTTCATTGTTCATTAAAATATATTTTCTCACTCGCGCACACATTTTTTGTAAATCTACTTTCTCTTTGCCGTTCCTTTGTCTTTCGAAGTAGAAAACACACACACACACACACCCAATAGCGCAAATATTCTAATACTGTGCCAAGTTTATTTAATCGAAAAAATCGATTCCTACATTCAACTGTCTTCTTGTTTTGTGTCAATGTATATGTGCAAGTGTGGATACACACACAAATATATGTATCTATGTATGTATATGAAAACCTACATATAAATGTATGTGGGTAAGTACAAGTCAGCTTTACCCTGGTAGCTGCAGCTATGTTAAGTAAGTTGAGCGGGCGGAACTGAATTACGTACCCACAACAACAACTATGAACAATGAAGCGATGATGTCAAATATGTTTTAAGTTAAATAACAACAACAAGCTCTGTTTTTTACGCAAAACGCTTGAAGAGTGTTGACAAAGAATGAAGGACGAAAAGCGTACGAATTGTTCGTCATTGTTGTCGCTGTGGAAGATGAGCTGTAAGGATGACACAGACGACAAAAATCCTACACGGATGGACGAAGTTTCGGTAATACAAACTTATATATATATACATATGCTGATTTTCTTGTTGTTGTTGTTATTATTGGTTTGAACGTTTTGTGGGTGCTTGTGCGGCGTATAGCGGCAGGTCAGCTCATACATACAATCAAAACCAAGATTTTCTTTGTATCCTCGGCCTTCTGACTCATGAGTTGATTTTCTTTTCAGTATTTAAAAATTCTTCATACCCAGCGTCACCGTTGCCACCCGTATGCCACCTTTGCCTTGACACAAAATTCACATTCACTTACAACAACTGACTAACAACAAGTCCTTTTTTCCCCAAACACCCGCATATGCAGGTCTGTATGCGCAGTGAAGCAGATAACAAAGATCCTTCAGCGGATTGACAACTAACGTTTGCTATGAACTCTTGATGAACTACACTACGGCACGGCACATGCAGGCATACTCATATACATATTTGTATGTATGTACGGACTTGCACAAGACGAGACCGAGATTTCTTGGGTAGTTTGTTGTTGTCATGGGAATGGCGTTGGACATTATAATTTTTGGTGTTATTTTGTTGACAAGAAATCAAAGAAGCACCACCGGCATCTTGTGTGAGTTGCAAGCGGATGAGTGGGTTTGGGGGGTTTGTACAAGCGTCTGGATGCAAAGTGCAAGTTGGTTATCTAATACAATTCCATGCTTAAGAGTTGTCGGTGAACTCTTAGATATATTTAGGCAGGGTTACCGGGAAAGTCGCCCCTGCCACTGAAGGATATTGTTATTGTAGTAATTTCACAGACTCGGAAATGGAGGACCTACAGTTCTGTGCTGCCTCCGAACAGCAGATATTTGTTCATGAGGAGCTTTTTCATGGCAGGAATAAACTCGGAGTTGCACCATTGTTTGTAGAGGGGTGGCTGAACGGAACTTGGTACGTAGGTCTCTCAAGGAGGGTTAGTACTAAAAATAAGAAAAATAAAGAACTGGCTACAAAAAATATTACATCGGGTTATCGGAAAAGTAGTTCTTAAATAAATTATTATTTAGGCCATTTCCGATTAATTTCGTCACATGAGTTGATGCCTAAAACTTAGCCGAGAATTAAATTTTAAATATTAGTTAATAAATATCGACCCTAAAATGTAAATCAATTCCCATCAGTTAAAAATGGCTGCTTGATAAAATTTGTGAATTTCAGATTTTTCGCTAAGAGTTTCCTACTTCACATAATCAAAAAATATATATATTTTTTATAGAAACTATTCTGGAAATCATTTTAAAAACTAGCTATCCAAGGGTGGGCCATGTAAAATTTGATTTTTGAATCGGCTATAAAAAAAAAACTGATCAATATTTTTTTAAACTTTTTTTTTATTTTTGAAGATTAAACATTGTCATTTATGAATGAAAAATAATATCGTTCATTTAACTGGCTTTACAGTAGGCTATTTGATCAACCCAATTTTTTAGCATATTTTCGATTGTTTGGGCTCCAATTTCATGAATGGCAACTTCGATTTCGTGTTTTGAAGTATCAATCGTCTCTGGATGGTTCGCATACAATTTGCCCTTAACGGCTCCCCACAAAAAATAGTCCAATGGGCTTAAATCACAGCTCCGAGGCGGCCAATTGATATCGGAATTTCGGCTGATTATTCGGTTTTCAAAAACGGTAGCCAAAAGTTCAAGTGTAACTTTGGCAGTGTGACAAGTTGCACCATCCTGTTGAAACCAAATGTCGTCCGTGTCCTCCTCTTCAATTTTTAGAAACAAAATCTCGTTGAGCATGTCACGGTAACGCTCGCCATTTACTATAACCGGGGCTCCTCGCTCATTTTCGAAAAAAAAGGCCCGATGATTCCGCCAGACCAAAAACCGTACAAAACAGTGACGCGTTGTGGATGCATTTGCTTCTCTACAGTAACGTGTGGATTTTCTGAGCCTCAAACCCGGCAATTTTGCATATTGACGTAGCCACCGATGTGAAAATGAGCTTCCTCAGAAAAGATGATTTTTCGGTAAAAATGCTCATCTTCAGTCAAACGATTTTCTGCCCATTGAGCGAACCGAAAACGCATTGGATGGTCATTAGGCTTCAGTTCTTGCACCAATTGAACTTTGTAAGCCTTCATACCGAGGTCTTTATGCAAAATTCTCCTTAAAGAAGTACGTGAAATGTTCAATTCTTGAGAACGATGACGAGTTGAGGTTGTTGGATGTTCACGCACATTTTCGGCTACAGCAGCAATGTTTTCGGGTGTAAGCACTGTAGGAGCAAGTTCACGTGTTGTTTTATCCATTAACGATCCACTTTCACGAACTCGATTAACAAATTGATCCACAAACTGTCTTGTTGGCAAATCTTTTTTTTTGATTTTTTTTTTCCAATTTTTCACAGTTTGAGTAGAAGACTCACCACTTTGGAAATAGGTTTTCAATATTTCCCAATTTTGTAAGCGTGTCCCATTTCCCAAATATCAAACCTTTAAGTCAATTATGAACACATTTGACATGCCATTTGTGTTACCATTCTCAAAAAAATAGGTGGTTCAAAAAGCAAACGCTATATGGCCCACCCTGTATATCCCGGCGCAATTGAGGATCTTTGAATCTAATGTAAAGTCCGCTGATTTGTATGGGTGTGAGAAATGGAACACAACAATACGTGAAATACGCATACAAGCACACCAGGTATTTATCAATTGCAGCCTTCGCTAAATTGTGCGCGTTTTCTGTTCTCATACCATCACTAACAACCACCTCTGGGCATTAACGACGCAGATACCCGTTCATTTTGAAATCCGACGGCGAAAGTGGAAATGGATCGGTCGAAAACCACATGGAGATATCAGATTTAGACTAGAACCCGAAAGATTCCACTAACACGTGGAGGCGACTAGTGGAAGCAGAAGCTCTACAAGCAGGTCGCACTTGACGGCAAATAAAATTCTTAGCTTGAAATAAATATAATTTTAGCCTGTTTATAGAGACTCTTTGCTCCACCTAGAAATTACGGGGATATACCTATATATACAGTGACCCAAATATTCCTGTAGCCCTTCTTGCTGACGTTAAGTTGACGTGCTTCTTTTGTTTTTCTCGGTCCAGATAGTCCCAAATATATTCGATTGGATCAATCTTGCATTTATTCCAAGAAGTAATCATTAATTAAACCATCAGGATTACTGACTTGGTTCACATCAGAATATTTCGCCATCAAGTTTATTTAGGTACGAGATCACAGAGGCTTTGCGAAAAGCTATATGACTATTATAGCCCTGCTCTTGGACAGATAGATAAGAAGAAAGTTCAGCGAAAGCTGCGCGAGAAATTTGAAATGCAAGTTTGAAAAGTGCTTCAGCCTAAGGACGAATTGAAGGTGGTTGGGTGGTTGTTTTAAGTCTTACACATCCACTTTTCTCATTAGAGTTGTAGAGCTTTATTGGAGAGAGTTAATAGTACTGGTTTCCATAGGTTAAGATATACTTATCTTTGCAAAGTAGGCTGTTTTTCAAGCAGAAGTCTTTCCGATCCTGCAGGCATGCAAAATGCTTAGGAAGCGGGGGAAATATTAACATTTTTTCCAATAGTCAAGCCACATTCAGGGTATTAACGACGCCATGGTGCAGACTTAAACTAGTTTCCTCCTGTAAAGAGTAGCTCAAATCTATTGGGTGTACAGGTAACATTTCTCTGATCTGTGTTCCAGGACCATGGAACATAGAGGGAAATGAAATTGCAACTTATTTCTCAAGAAAGCGGTCCATTTCTTCATGAACTATTTCGAAAACCCTTTAGCTCCAATCAATAGACGGAGAACACATAAAGTCCTAGGGATTCCACGCCATTAAATTTCCAAACTCGGTGCAATGTTTACCGGTCACTGGACGATCGGCACACACGCAGAAAAGCTAGGGTTCCCATTTAACCCGCATTGCGGAAGCTGTGAGGACCTTTCAGAGAAGGAGACTTTTAAACATTTTCGCTGTACATGCCCGTGTTTGGCAGCTAGACGACTGAAGTCACTGGGTACTCCTTTCTTCGCCAGCCTGGGACAGTGTGTCAACCTAAATCTCATCAATCTTCTCCAATGCATTAACAGCTCTGGCAGGCGGTAGATATCTGTCTGTTGGAGGTCTCATAATGGTATCAAAACGACGCTTTAATGATACTTGTGGAGTGCCAGAGTGTTACTTCAACCAATTTACCTACCTACCTAGGTGAATTCCTAAGCATTTTGCTTAAAAAAGCTCTGCTCCCCATCGTTTTCAATTGCCATCTTTTGTATTTGAATCGCTCTTTTCATCGGGCACAGCGCTCTAATGTAACGTATCCTAAGTTATTTAGTGATACGGGTCACGGAGGAAGTACGGTCTGTGGATTTTACAACAGCTATTTCATAAATTCTAGCAAATTTCTTATTCTTCATCAATTCAGTTTTCGCAGAATTTGAAAAATCTGCCAGTTGTTTCTTTCTCATGCTAACCGGCACCACTTGGACACACCAAGTGAAACCAATTGGAGCGGACGACATGCGGCCGATATGACATAGTTTGCGGAGCCGCTGGGTCTTTATACACTGCGCCATTTCTTTATAGCTGTAAAGCTCCTACAGCTCATCATTCCACCGTTTTCAATATTCGCCTTCGATAACGTGTAAAGGTCCTGAAGTCTTCCGCTGCATCTTCTTACAGGATACTTCAAAAAGCACTTCATGGGTTGTTTTCATCTTGCAAGCTTCTGCGCCATACAATAGGAGGACCATGATTCGAGGCTTGTGAGAGACAGAGTGCGATATCAGTTTGTCAAGCGGGGACTTGCTCACCGCCTATTTAGCCTAAAGTACAACTTGTTAGTAAGAGATACTATCCATTGAATTTGAAGGCTGATCTTATCACCGGTCTTAATGCTCGTTCCTAAATAAACGACGTATCCAACTATTTTAAAGTTATAGTGCGATAGCATTCCCATCGCCATATGCCAGCATTAGTACGTTCTTATCAGGAAATATTGCCGGAGGGATTGAGGACTGCGGCACAAATATTATTTTCTAGCAACAGGTTAAAGAAGTCACGCTGCTTGAAACCTCGTTTGCTGTTTGCCAGTGTATAGAAAATTATATTTGAATGTGCAACAATCGACCCAGTGCTGATAATTACAATATAATAGTATGCGAGTTGAGGTTAGACTAAGCGGGTTGTTCTTAAAAGTAGTTTACTTGTTTTCCTCTGTTTTCCTCTGTTTTATCTGTAGATATCAGGCATTTACCGAATCCCAGCTCCTAAATCATTCGCTTTTCGAAACTATGATTTAACTGGCGAAGTCCCCCAAAAAGTTTTTCCCCCGAAATCTTCTTCCCACTTTTCGCAATGAAGCGACACGCAATGAAACGTTAAATAGATTTTATTTTCTGCATCTGTGCAGATCCTACAGAAATCGTTATGTGGAACTTTGACCTAACTGCCATGTATCCAATAGTTAAGCGCTCCGTTAGTGGTGTCGTAAAATTCCACATGCTCGTTTCTATTCACGTTTCTGGGAGCTTCTGTACGTTAGTTGTTGTGTGTTGTTGTCGAGCACTGATCAATACGAATGCGATACCGTGAGATGTCTGCTTTTAGCAGCTGTTTCAATCTTCTTGGAAAATAGGGTAAAAAGGAAACTTACTGAGGTACGCATGTATTTCTCAAGAGACACGTTGAGACGCGTTTCTCTCGCACTCGTTGACTTTCTTATTTCACCTCATTTCAGAGTATTTAGAGATACGATACAGATTGATGCTGTGCTGCGGAAGAAACATACATAGATCCCTCAAGTCATTCAAAACCTCTTTAACGTCTGAGAAGACGGGTACAGCAGGCAACAAAGAAATTGATAGCACAGCCGCTATCATCAATAGGACGTGGTCGGCCCTTTAAGTCCTGGCTACATACTCCCAAGAACGACATTTAGCGAAGCGAAGTTAACAAAGACACAACCCAGGACCGAGTACCCGGAGATTGCTTACGAGGATGTCCGACCCCAACTAAGGGACCATGGCGAGGACGAAGACGAAGAGTACCTGCGATAGGTCATAAAATACTATGAAGCTATGAAACTTGTCATTGCAAACTCTAAGCATTGAAAAGTAGATGACGATGTGACCTACCTCAACTTTTTCTTTTTAAATAATTTTGATAATTTTTTTGTGTCAGTCCAAATCTTTGCTCAACTAACGTGTTTAAGTATGTGTGACTATGTTGATAGGTGCCTTTGTGAGAGCATTCAGTTCTCCATATATTCATGTGGATCTAAGTATGCATATATGTATGTATGTACGTGTGTTTGTGTGTATGAGTGGCATTTTTATCAGCATTGACTGGACAGCAGCGGGACATAGTGCGGTTGGGGGCGTTTATTATTCCTGTCAGTGTCACCAACATCGTCCGAACGGTGACAATAACACCAACAACCAAAATAATAATAACAACAACAATGCCAACACCAACAACATGAACTAATGTACGATCTAGGATACGCAGCGCAAATGGGTCCAGCAAGCAGCAACCATTCAGCTAAGGCAGCAGAGGAGACGAGTGCAACAACAACAACAAGCAACAACAATATTACTAAATACACTTCAAAAGAATAAGTTGACAGCTGACGATGACTTGTCAGGGACAGGAATCTATCCTTTTATACACCTAAATACATACTCACTCATTCACTCACTCACTGCATGCTCTTCACCCAAGCTATTTGTATGTATTAATGCCCTACATATATACACACACACACACATTCATATAAATAAACTTACATATATTAATAGCGAAAGCAGCAACAAGAATCCGACAAGCATTCGCTACTGTCCAGCGCTTCAACTGACTGCGACTCTTGGGGATGCGCTGACGTTTTCGAACTCTTACCCAATTCCGTTACCCAAGGGATAATGATTTTGCAGTCAAGTGAAAATAATGCACAAAGTAAAGCAGTGCAGAGTTTAGGGGAAGCAGCAATGTTCGATGCTGATGTCCCATCTTTGTCCAACACCCGCAAAATAAACTTCGGAGTTTCGCATCTTGGTGTTACGTTCATTAAGCGTTGAATGGATTAGAATTTTTTGACGACTTGTAGACGATAGATGCGAAAAACATATGTATGCCATATGCGAGATGCGGGCGAATTGCAGTACAATAAATATACAGATAT
Organism: Anastrepha ludens; assembly: GCF_028408465.1. Lineage (NCBI taxonomy): Eukaryota > Metazoa > Arthropoda > Insecta > Diptera > Tephritidae > Anastrepha > Anastrepha ludens. Next base: position 26,899,008 of record NC_071501.1, on the reverse strand, counting down.
GGACATATTTACATGCTCACTTGCAAAAACGAGCTCGTTGCCATTTAATCGAAGAACAGAGCTTTCCGTTGAGATTATACCTGTATTTAGTGGAAAATGTTACTTGAAATGCTCTCTTGGTAATCATGACCTTGGATCCATGATGGTGCATTCGAAACTATAATAGTTAGGGAATGCCTGTCTTCGTTTGATCGCATCCGAATACTTCGATATAAGGCTTAGCTGGATACCTAGTCACAAGGTAAGGTTAGGTTAGGTTAAAAAGGTTGTCGAATGAGTGAGCACACACGTCGACGAAGAAAATTAATTCGCAACCTCAGAAGCTCCCTCAAGCGTGTATCGATTCACACGTGACCCAAAGGATTTCACGACTTTACAAGTTTGTGTATTTGCCCAATGAGTACAGTTCTTTGAACTCTCTCCAGCATCTTCACCGATGCCGTCCACTCTAGTGAGCTCCACCAGACTATGACTCCATAAAACAAAATTAGCTTTATGGTGGTATTCTATAGCCGTTGCGCATGTAAAAGTTGCGTTCAGATATTCCTGCATTAAATCGTACTGAGTATCTACAAATTCTCCTCTAACAATTAGTGCCACGCCATCCACGCTGACAATCAGCCTGCAATCCTTTCGCGCCAGTTCCTCCAGCAAGTCATTCACAATGGGAACCCGAGATATGGTGAGAGAACACCATCTTGTGGAGTGCTACTCTCCCGCCGGCGCAGTGAGATGCAGCTCCGTTCTGCCCATGATTATTCTGTAGCTAAGGATTCTGCAGATACATCTGGGACATTGCAAAAAACTACCGGGGGGATGAGCTAACCTACAGTGTGGAAAGAAAAATGCAGTAGTCTCTGAGAGGTGCTGTCAAGTAGCTAAGGGGTCTACTCTCGGAAAGCTGGGCTTCGAGTCAACTCAGCGAGCACTCGACGAGTACAGAATCTGGTAAGGTTGCGAGATCTTTCTTGTCACGGACAGATCGTAGGTGCTGGAGGGAGCTTTACAAAGAGGGAAATTAACAAGGCCTCAACTCTCGAATTCAGTCGCATCGGAACCTGCCCACTTGGTATGCCTGCTGTGAGACTCGCGATTACTTTGAAAATCATCTCAGCACGCTCTTCTTAGCTGTCCTGCTCTTGTGGGGCTAAGATTAAGGGATCTAGGCCTTTGATATAGCAGCCTTTGATATTAGCCTATGAATTTCATTAGTAGCGTGAATTGGTTAACACAACCGTAATTCAGCCATCGTTCGGTCGTTTTCCAAAACAGAGCTTCGAGCAAAAAAATTTGCGCACGAAGATGAAGTGAAGACGGTTTTTTGTGTCTCTTTTGAAGGCCTAGATAACATATTTTTTTATCTTGTATGGTAAAATAAACTTTATGAAATGAAAATACATCGAAAAGGTAAAATAATTTGATATGCAACCTTGATCAAAAAGCTCCTGGAACAACTGCCAGACGACGCACCAAATCAACTGATTTGAGTTCTTTTTTTTTCTAGGTTGTAGCTTTTTGTGATAAATATTCCTACCAAAATTTTCTGGCCAATGCTTGCCCTTTGTAAAAATCTTCAGAAAATCTACTCGTGCACGTGTTTTCGATTTTTCACAGTTTTGAAAATGGATTTGAACCCGCAACAACGACATCAAAGACATGATTTTCAAGGCTGAATCGGACCCAACATATATCAAGCGCATCATTACTGGAGAGAGACTTGGATTTATGAGTACGATACGCATTCTAGATATCAAGTGAGTTAGTGGAGAGCTCCGAACGAACCAAGACAAGAAAAGGACGTCCTTTTCAGTCAATAAAAAAGTGATGAGCACTATTTTTACGGTCTACCACGTTGTTGTATACACCGAATTTTCCCCAGAAGGTCAGACAGTTAATAAGGACAGTTATTTTGGCGTTATGAGACGCCTCATCGTTTGCGAGAAGCAATTCGACAAAAGAGAAAGGATTTGTGGAAAGCAACTCCTGGATTTTGCAGCACCATTACACATCATTGCACAGTGCCGTCATTATCCTTGATTATTTGACGAAGAATGAAACGAACAACGAACAACCATCGAATCCGCTTGATACAGCACCCTGCGAGTTTTATCTTTATTTGAGTCAAAAAGCTACTGCAAGGAACAGCCGAAAGAAAGTAATGAAAAAATCGAAGTCGACTCTGATGAAATGTTTCGCGAGCTGGATGAAATGCTGGCATAAATGCTTTGTAGTTGGTGGGTAGTTTTTATTACTATAAAATGGTTATTTGCGCACTGCGACCCAAAAAGATATATTGTGCAACCATGTGTCCTACTCAAATATTTTGTAGGCTATTAATAAATCTGTGGTACGTTTAATTGCTACCAGGAGGTTTGCATCTATAACCCCGCTTCGCAGGTAATTTAGTCTGCGTCGTGCCACTGCTGGGCAGTCGCATAGAACATGTTCTGTTGTTTCTTGTTCCCCTTTACAAAATCCTGTTAGTATTTCAGTGTAGAGTTTTATGTCTTTTCTGCTGAGGTTACAGATTTCGTTCTACCTTTATACGCACTGGATCAACGAGCCTTTTGGATTGCCGCATACCCGGACTCTCCAGTGCTCGATTAAGCCTCGTTGTTCCTGCTCGCGTAAAAATACACTTTTGAAGCTGCTGTTTAAGCCGCAGAAAAGTTTAAGACCAATGTAGGCAGTGGTCGCACCCTTTTCCGGCTAAAGTGTCCGCAATTCCATTCCCTTCGTGCCCCTCATGTCTCGGTACCCACATCAGAGTAACAAAGTTTCTTGATGCTAGAGTTTCGAGAATTTTTAAAACATTTCCAGACCAACCATGATTGAACTGAGAAGCTAGCTATCTAGCGATTTTAGGGTTGCTTGACTGTCATGGAGAATGTTGATGTTGACGCTACTGGTGCTCCTACGAAGACATTCCCAGGCGAATAGTTCTCAGGCGTGGGCCTCCTCATGAAAAATGGTAGCCGTTTTCCAGTGCAATTTCTTTTTTAAAGTATGATCCAACAACTCAAGCCTCGGCACAGGCGTCTTCCATTTTGAACCCATCAGTAACCCATACCTGTGCGCCTTGTTTTAAAAATATTTCATTGTTTATCCATGCTTAACGATCACTGATGACCACCTTGAAATTCTTGGAGAATTCAAGGTTAATTTCCATCTTTAGGATTGAACCCAGAACTCTTACATGCTTTGTAAGATTGCCTTCTTTGATAGGTCCAGTCACCATTCCTAAAATCGTTGTGCGACAAGTTCGCATTGCCCCCAGTTACTCTCAGACAGGTTGGTGGGTAGTACTTTGAAGGCTATAATGTCATTTTAGAGGAATTAACTGGTGTTTTGAATTTTCTGAATATATTCCGGGAACCCTTTGATCAAAATGTTATTATTATATCAGCGCGAGCTTTTTGAACTCCCCGCTTTCATGTTAGTTTGACTAAAGCCAATTTTAAGTAATTGGTTTAGTACCTCTGCATCATATGTGGACTACCTCGTAGAGTGATATGGACCTAAGTGTACACGGGCTGTTGCTCTCTTCGTTACATAAGAGATGAGAATTATTGAAATGAAGTTTAACTCATAAAAAGGTAGGGCATGGTTCGGCTTATTACCGTTTATCAAGTTGAGTTTTATGGCCTGCGGACTATGAGATGAGTTTTACTAATAATTTGGTGGCCGGTAACGAAAAAGCATTCAATAAGTTATCATGGATATTTGAGTTCATTGAAAGGAGAACAGGAAATGGGAGCGCAACTCGCTTAAAGATAACCTTTGAATAAAATTCTCTTTTTTTTTGTCTGAACATTTTGCAGTTTTCGTTTCTCCAACTACTTGTATATTTTCTCACCTGCTAAGAATTTTTTTAACAACTTAATTTCATATTTTTTGCGCTGCTCAAATGCATGTCCGAATTACTAATAAAAAAAATAAATTGAAAATATGAAAAATGGAAGGATACGTCCACTCGCTCAAACTTACAAAAAAAATATATATTCGTCCCAAAAGATGTGTACCCATGCGAACGCTGAAATGTCGTGTCTGTCTGTTCGTCAGCCAGTCTGTCTATTTGTTTGTCAATTTTCTGTTTTTTCTATTTTTTTGTTTTTGTTCGTAGTACCTACTGAATTTTTTATACTACACTCTTATATGATATAAATATATTTTATATTTGCACGAGTACTTTATGCAGCAGCACAAGATTGTCACACTCATATCCACTCATGTCCACTGAGGGTTATTCGGGGCTCCATCATTGTCCACTCGACCGCGTCGCATCTAAAGATGAGAAATTGTGTTTTTCAGTTTGATTGAAGGGTGATATTTGCCGTTTGACAGATTCAATTGAAAATCCTTTGGGTGATGGACAAACAGATTGACGGACATAGGAACGTACATATGGCTGAAAGGAGTGAAAAGAGTGAACGGGAAGTGCACGAAAGGATGAATAAGGATATACCATGCTATATGGTATGTATGTATTTATGGCCGGATATCGATTTTAAGACCGAAAAAAGAATGAGTATGAAAAGTTTCATTTATTCAGGTAGTTAGGTCGAAGTCGATGATGAAAGGGGAAAGTTTTCGTACGAGGATACGTATGAATGAATGAATGACTGATTTGAAGTGAAATGAGTTCAGCAGAAAATTTATAAAAATAGAGGAAGAAATATAGGAATAAAAAAGATTTATTATATATATTTATTTATTTGATTCGTGACTAGGGAAATGAGTAAATGGTAGTTATTTTTCAGGATCATCGCCCAAAGTATTTTATTGTGTGTCCGCTACTTTTGAGAAGAAAAATTTCTTTGTAGCACGATGGTGTCGCGTGAAGAGGTAACATGTTTTCGGTGACAAACTTAAATTTTTATATAATAGATATTTTTGTCAAATATTGTTTCGAAAAAATCTGAAATAACTTTTAAAGCATCAATCGGGTCTTAAAATAATGTCCAGGGATATGAAACAAAATTTCAGTAGCAATTTTTTCGCAAAACAATTTAACCCATTATTGCCACTCCTAATGGGTCTGATTGAACCTCATTAGGCAACTACCAAAAATGTCCTGCTTGCAAGTAGTTAGGGGACTTTCTACAAGTATAATCCTTGGAAAATTTCACTATGAGTATTTTATCACAAAAACTTTCTAAGTTTAATCCGCAAAAAATAAAAAATTCGTATCCCATATAAAGGGTTCTCCAATAAGAGGTGTTATATCGATATTCAAAGAAAAATGATATTTTTTAATATAAATAATCGGATGTTTATTTCATTATAAAGAGGAAGGTATGCCGTTAATAGTGGTAAATAAATAACATCAGGTAAATGACCACCACGACTACGCTTCCAGGACAATCTCCTTTTCATGAAATTTTCCATAACGGAATTGCAAAGTGGCTGCCGCCATATGTCCTCAATAGCCTCACGAATTCCATCTTTGAGGTCTTGAATCGACCCTGAGCTGTTGGCGTAGACCTTCTCTTTCACGTGGCTCCAAAGAAAAAAGTCACAAGGTGTTAAATCACAACATCTCGGTAGCCAATTATGATAACCTCTTCAAGAGATAACGCGGTCCGGATACTTTTTCCGTAAAAGATCAATCGTTTCGTTGCTTGTGTGGCACGTAGCGTCATCTTGTTGAAATAAACGTTGCCCAGATCAATACCATCCAATTCCGGCCATAAAAATCGTTAATCATCTCTCGATAGCTATAGATAACACCTGTTATTGGAAAACCTTTTAATAGTTTTATTTTTTCATACATAAATGTCATGTCAAAAATTAGTAGATTACTCAGGGAGTTTAGTTGTCATCATCATCATCATAGCAACTACAGTTCGGGGTGACCCAGTGCTTCCTTCACAATTGCGCTCAATACGACGCGGTTTATTGCATCGCTTCTCCCAGGATTTATAAGGCGTAAATCTGCATCAACAACGTCTGCCCATCTTCTTAGCGGTTTTCCACAGTTTTTATTGCCCATTATCGAAGAGAGTTGAAGGCCTTTTTGTAATTCTGTTTTCGCCCATCCTTAGTAAGTTTCCAAACCATCTCAATCGCTGAGCTTTAGCGAAACGCACAATGTTTTGACCTGATCTCAATTGTTCGACTTCACCATTGTAACTGATTCTGTAGTATCCATCAGCTTCCATTATTGGTCCAAATATCCTTCTTAAAATTTTACACTCAAAACGGAGAAAATAGTTCTTTATCTGTCAGTGCCCATGCTTCGCACCCATATGTTGCTACTGGTCTTATTAGCGTTCTGAAGATCTGTAGCTTACACGACCTCGATTGTAATTTATTTTTCAGAAAAGTCAGGCGAGCAAAATGGCAGCTTGTAGTATATCACTCACGCCGATTATGGGGTTTACAGCACTGCTAAGATGTACACCCAGGCATTTAAAACTCTCCACTTGGTGAAAAATATATGGGCCGACCTTCAGGTTGCCATTGCGTGCGGCGCTTAAAGACTTAATGAGGTATTTTGTTTTATCGACATTAACTTCAACGTCAACTAGCTTTGCTTTAGTTACCAGCTCCAGCGTACAGTCAGCAATTGCGCGTTGGTATCTCGCAACAATAACGAGGTCGTCAGCATAGCCGCAAATCTGGACGCTTTTCGTGAAAATTGTAGCTCAAGTGTCGATATCGCTTAAATTTAAAACTAGGTTAAATATGACGATAGAGAGTGCGTCTTCTTGTTTCACACCTGTGCCAACATCAAACGAGTCAGAAGTTTTTCTATGTATTACCCCCTTGGACGTTGTTCCTGCCAGGGTCATTGATACTAAAGACGCGAGTTTCTTTGGTAATCCTCGTCGACTAAGTACTAATGGCAGTTTGTTTCTATCGATGCTCTCAAAAACATCAGTTAATATCTGAGATAAATTAATTTGAATTTTTGTTTTCAGTTGGTACGACAGCCTCTTTGAAACTCAGACATGGAGCGATACTCAGTTCAGCAACGCATAAAATCGATCCAAACGGGAAAATATGATGATTACGAAGACAATGACATATATGTAAGCTACTTATCTATGAGGAAGTCGTAAGAGCAGCGAATGAAAGATGGCATAATGAAACCACCTGCAAAATGACCCGACAATTGTGGTAGACTCTCAATGCTAAACGCACAGAATCTCTGCTAAAACGAGATAAGCACAGTCTTAGCACACTGATCTCAGTTATAACGGTGCACTTCCCAATAGGTAGGCTTACTCAGGTAATGGGCGCATGGGCGTAAAAACACGTGACTTCTGCAGAAACTGTCTGGATGAGGAAGAGACGATCTCGCACCTTCTGTGCCATTGTTCTGCTCTATTCAGACTTAGATTTCCTATTTTATGTAGACAATTTTTAATGAATTGGAAGATCTGTAATGTGGAACTGTTAGAAGATCCCTGATCTAAAATTTTTGGAAAACACACATTGGGTTTAAGGGAGAAAAGGACAATTACGTCACGCGACATCACAATGAGTTATGTACCTGAGTGTGTCCCACCGGGTAAGCGCTTCAACCTGACCTAACATAAGATGTATTTTCGCACATTTCCACTTAAATGTTCACGAAAACAAGCAAAACTTTCGCATTTGTAGTATTGAAAATCCACATACAATTGAAGAAAAAACTACGCACCCACAACGAGTTATTATTTAGATGTAACTTTTGGGCTGGGGAGTCACCGGACTCTACTTTTTCGAAAATTATGCCACTGCTGTTGTTACGGGGAACGTTATCGTGAACTAGATGAAATGGACTTACACAATATCTATATGGTTTCAACAAGATGGCGCTACTTGCAATGCAACCCATGAAACAATGGTCCTATTGCCAACGAAGCTCCTAGGACGTATTATCTCACGAAACAACGAGGTCAAATGGTCTCCGCGATCTTGCTATTTGACACCATTGGACTTGTTTTCTTTTCTTTTTTGTTTTGTGGAAGCGCTTCCATCCTTTATTTGGTGTTTGGCTGAGCTTCTCCTCAGATTTGTGGTGTACGTCTTTATATTTTTCCACAGATAGAAAGACATCCGCCTCCGAACAGCAGATGGTTTTTATGAGGAGCTTTTTCATGGCGGAAATATGCTCGGGGGCTTGCCGTTGCCTGTCGGAGAGCGACTGTTTTAAGAAAAAAACTTTTCCTATCATTTGATGTTTCCTGCCTGAAGATTCGAACTTGTGCACTTTCGAATGGTAGTCACTCTCCAACCTATTCGGCTACGGCCGCCGACCAAACCCCTTGTATGGAACTGCTCGTGGAACATTGGCCCTGTACAGTGGATCTAAATCGCACTCTATTAGGTGCTGCACAGCAAATCTCATTCCAGTTGTAGCTTGCGGCGTCGAGTTTCCTATCGATGGTTCTGCGCCAAGTGTTTGCTGGAGCGCCAGGTCATCTAGAACCCTAGGGATTCCATCTTAGCGCCTGCCCAACGATATTGCTGACAGGCTTGCGAAATGTGCCACCTATCCCGTGCCACTTAGGTCTACTTATCTCAATCGGTGCAGCTTCTTGTTGGTCACGGTGCCATAAATATTTGTTTATTATTTTTTTCTTCCCAGGCAATTGCAAATAAATGTTTGAATATTCTATTCGATACGGATGGAGCCTTCCCCTGTTTCACCTCAAGCTATCAATTTCGTGATGCGGGTTTATGACACGATGATTTTGTCGCATTTGTAAACGTGGATTATCCGAAATAGTCAGTGTCTTACAAACAAAAAGTTTTCAGCCTATATTTTCTTCACCCTGGTTTGACACTTTCCCACATCGAATCTTAATTATTTCTTGGTAGATAGCATAAGGATGCTGTTTGGGAAAAATCGACTAGAGTAGCATTTCAAAAGACGGCAACGTCTACTGCTGATATGGCTGTAGTGTCCACGCTACCAGAGTGGTTCATATTTCGCAGGCCGAAAGGGACGTCCCACTACCAGAACTTCTCACAAAATTTTTGGATAGAGCTTTGTGCTGCTTCTCAGTATAGTACATCATTCGGGCCACTCCTATAACTAGACCCAGAACTAGATTTGACTCTTTAGATAAGATGGGCTGTGAGGCTTACATCTTTGGTCCGGAACCCGTTTTGCCACTCCCTTCTGCAGCCATCAAAGCCACGCTTAGCAAACGGGTTACTTCAATCCACAAGCGAGCTTGGCAGGCTGAGAGAAGCTGCAGATGGACAAAACTGATGTTACTTGTCTTGTCCGACTGACTGTCACATATCCTCCTGTCATTAAGCAGACCGGACTGTAGACAGCTGATTGGACTGATGACGGTTCACTTTCTATGGGCCAAGTACATGGAAAAGGTAGGCATCTCAGACAGTGCATTCTACCCTGAATGTGGAGAGGAGGATGAGACGGCGGACCATTTTCTCTGCATCTGCCGGCCTTCGCTCGAATCTGGCTTGAGGTCTTTGGCACTGATATGTTTAAAAGCGACCACCTTGGCTCCTTGTCACCACAAGATCTACTCAGATTTCTTCGGAGCTCGGGTAGATTTAAAGTAAATTAAAAAAAAAGAGAAAGCTCGCGTGCAGTACAGTGGACTTAATGTTGCTAAAGTGCTGTATTTGCTAGTTTATCCCGACGAAACAAAAAAAAAACCATTAATAAAATCGGTAGCCCCGAAAGTGGGTGAGAGCACTCAGCTGCATTGCAGAATCTCAAGGAGAAAGTAGCTTTTCAGTAAATGACTCACGCGCTTTGCTAAACTCAGTCGGTGTTTGCATAGCCACTCAGGAAGAAGACGAATGTAGATCGTATATCATTAACACAACCTCGATGGAAGATTTACATTAACGAAAATAAAATTGATAATGTGTCAATAATGTGATAAAATCCCTCGCAAGCTTCTCGAACTCACAAACATTATTCAACTACTCATACAACCATACATACCTATAGCAGAACACCAACAATGCGAAGCGCGAGGGAGAGAAGTGAAAATTTATTGGCAGCTACATGTCGAATTGCATGTTTGATAGCAATCTTGAGAAGTTCGCTCACTGCTGTGGCAGAGCTTGAAAATTTATGAATGCAACACTTGACACATTTGCGCAACGCAGAAGAGTTGTCGCCTGTCAGAGTGGTGGAAATGGGCGCGCTACATTTACCTTCGTTGCGCTTGCAAATTTGTCGAAATGCTGGTTGTTGAATGTCGTTACCGCTTCCAATGACTGCTGGTAACACGACAAGCGCAGCAGTGATGCAGCAATCAACTCCGATCGAAGTACCCAGCAAACATTGCGCGATCACGGCTTGATCTTCAGCATACGCGACCATGGCGCAAGGAATACACACCGATGAAGGTGGCGGCTGCCGGCTGAGGTCTGTGCTGCGCGCAATGATTGGCATGGAATTTAGTTGGCTATGCAGGCGACAAGAAAAATCAATTAGTGAGCGACATTTGACGATAAGCGTGACGCGCAGATTGCTCTCTGCGATCAAAGAGCGTGCAAGAGGGAGGATGAGGTGAAGCGTCGAAGAAGCGTCGTAGCTGGTTGTAACAAAAGCAATCAGCAGGTTAGATGGGCAATGTTTTAACTTGGCTGCCGTCGTCCACGTCGTCGTCGTCGACGTCAAGATCACTGATGACCGCGCTAATGATGATGGGTGACGCTGACAACAACAAACGTGGACAGGCAAGCTTGCGCCGCAAGAGGTGCGTCTACTTATGCGACTTTATGACTTTCATTATAAATTTGCGCTTCATTATGAAAAATTATATTGCAGACTTTTACAGAAAATTCCCTCGTATGTTTGTATGTAAATATGTAAAGATTTCGCAAGCACGCAGCTGCCACTACGCTAATTTCTCCAAAAATATTTGTGCCACAAGAAACTTTTATGGATTTTTGTTTTAGCAATCGGAATGTATGTATTTATGTGTGTATGTATGTGTGTGTGTGCGCGGCTACAAATAATGCAGTGATATCAATCAGCCAATAAAACAAAAATCTGCATACAAATGCAACTGGCAGTAAAAGACAAAACAACAACAATTGTGCAACAAAGTGCCTTTACATGCATTGATAGAGGGGCATGTGTGTGTGTGTGTGTTTGCACAAAAACACAAACGACAGGACATGCAACATAACTCATGTTTGAATGTTGAGTAATTTATGTAAATGTACCTGTACAAGATGTTCGCCTCAACAGATGGAGACATCTGCATCTGCATCTGCGTTGCTGACTTAGTTGGCATTCTTGTTGTTGTTGTTGGTGTTGGTTTTGTTGCCATCGAAGTCGTTGCTGCCGTCATTCACAGTGCTGAAAGAAATGAATGCCAGACGGACGGCAAAAACATATACACATACATATGTACATATGCACCTGTGCGCATAAGAATAGCAGCGCGGCATGTTGGAACATTTTGAGTCTTTATTTATTTTTTATTTAATTTTTTGTTTTTATAACAAAGTTTTTACAACCACAAAACCATATTTACATAAGGTTTCAAACTTTATATATTAGAAAAAAAAATTAAAAAAAAAACAAATTTTTATCAAAACTATAAACATTTATATGAGAATTTTTACAGTAGTTCTTTTGAGAAAAATAAACTTTTGAATCTTTATTTATTTTTTTCTTAATTTTTTGTTTTTAAATAGCTTACACTACCACAAAGCCTTATTTACTTAAGGTTTCAAACCTTTTAGAAAACAAAAAAATAAAAATTAAAAAAATATTCATCAAAACTCCAAACATTTTATTGAGAATTTTTAGAATAATTCTGGGTAAGCAATTTTGTAGCTTATTCAAATTTGGTACAATATTCTTCCTGAATAAAATGGCACCTGTATAAAGTGGATTCGCCCAACAAACAATGAGCGAGGAGACTTAGGAGCTTATCGAACACCGCAGGCCAGTCAAATAAATGTTCCAGGAATTTGGCAAAAACACGAGCACAGCAAAATGAGACAGGAAAAAGGTTCAATAAGTTGATCAAATAAGTCAAAAACGCTGTAAGCGAGATAAACGCGCGTGGTATGACAGCTAAGCGCAAAAAGCAGAACCTGCAGCTGCCTCGAAGAACATCAAATTACTCTACGAAACCGCCCGTGAGCTGGCTGGAGGATAGCACCGACAACGCAACCAATAAGAGACAAACGTCGTCACTTATTAACCTCCAATGAAAAGCAATTAAATCTTTGGAAAGAGTACTTTTCCGCGTTCCTTTACGATGATTCTGCGACTGACAAGCCGACGCCTACTAGTCGTCTATCAACTACTATGACAAACAGATATTGCACTTTGGCTCAGCAACCTCCAACCTTTTAAGAAATTAGGGATGCTATACTGACCCTAAAAAATAATAAGTCTGCTGGGTGTGAAGGAATCACAGTAGAAATGCTCAAAGCCTGCCCCACAACTACCGCTAAAATACTACACCCGATATTTGTAAAAATATGAGATTAGTATAAGTTGGCGGATGATTGGTTGCAGGGAGTCTTCACAACTGGGCCAAAAAAGGGAGACCTAAGTGAGTGCCGAAACTTTAGTGGAATTATGTTGCTATCTGTCCCGTCGAAAGTTTTTACAAGAGTGCTTCTGAAGCAAATAAACAAGAAGCTCAGCACTGCTATGCACAGGCAACAAGCAGGATTCCGGCCGAACCGTTCTTGTGGCGTTACACCTTGTTTTCGTCGACTACAGTACGAGCATTTACAGAGAATGCATCTGAGATACCTTATATCGTCGAGGCATTGCACCGAAAATCATCCAGCTAATTAAAAGCCCAGTACGATAGCTTCAGTGCAGAGTTCAACATAATGGAAGTCTATCGTCCACCTTTAACTCTATATCTGGTGTTCGGCAAGGTTGCCTGATTTCTATTATGCTATTCCTAATGGTGCTCGAGTGTGGTGTAGACGGAAGTCCCAGAGGCATACAATGGAATTTCAGTGAACACCTTGAAGATCTAGAATACGTCGATTTAGGCCTGCAAGGTATTCACTGATGTTCCATTGTATGCTTCTGTGGCATCCGTATACAGATCTTGAAACCACGTCATCGAACACGATTAGGAATAGCATAAAAGCGCTGATGACATCTGCCTATTGCCAACAAAGCACTTCGACATGCAGAAGATGCTCGACATTTTGGTGAAAGAATCAGATAAAGTCGGACTGAAGATTCATGTGCGAAAAAACTAAGTCGGTTAAAAATAAATGTGGCGGATCCAAGCTGTAGTTTTGGCGTAATGAATTCCAGCATTCAAAACGTCAAAAATTTCACCTACCTGCAGAGTGTAGTTTTTGCAGACGATGCAGGTAACATACAAAGTAGAATCACAAAAACTCGACTCGTTTTTATGGCTGTGAGCTGGCTAATGATAGGCTCGCTCGTAAATAATCTGCAAGTTTTTATTAACAAATGTTTAAGACGTTTATTGCGTATTTGGTGGCCCAGAACAAGTAGCAGCAGAGAGCTTTGGGTGAATTGTAAGCAATCACCCACCTAGACTGAAATAAAACAGAGAAAGTGGAGGTGGATTGGAAATACTCTTTGGAAAGTCCCACAGAAATATGCAGGCAAGCACTCAATTTGAATCCACAAGGCAGTAGAAAAGAGGACGCCCTAGGTGCACTGGGAAAAGGAGACTCGAAAAAGAACTTAAAGTTCAGGGAAATCTTTCAAAGAAGTCAAAGTCATCGCGAAGGATCGTGAGTGCTGAAAGCATTTTGTAGAGGTCCTACAACACATCAGGAAGGACAGAAAGTAAGAAGATAAAGTAACTACAAATTCGCATTGGTTTTTGATTATTTTTTCTTGATGGTGTTAGGCATTTTCTTCCCTATAACGCAAGCTCGAATTTTTTCTTCTATGGAGAAAATGCATAGAACCTCCATAAAAAATTTTCAAAATTCAAAAAGATTTTTGAGCCACTTGAGACTTGCACTTTATTATATCAAAATTTAATGAGCTATAAAACTGCATGTCCAAAATTTACTTAAAATTTTTGACTAAAAGTTTAAAATTTTGTTTAATTTTTCATTTTGATTTTTAATTTTACACAAAATTTGAGGCTTTATTTTATTTGAATAATAATCGTTCCGGTGAATATTTTTGAAGTTACACGTTTTTCTCAAAATGATGTTTTCAAAGTCGGTGATCAACATTACTCGAAAACGGCTAAAATGATTAGTCTCAAATTTTAACACGAGCTTCTTAAATATATTTTTTAGTAATTAGTCGAAGATTTTTTCTCGCCGATAAATATTTTTTTATAAGCATTTTAAGGTGGAAATCTTGGTCAAAAATCGATTTTTTTTTGCGAAAAAAAAATTTATTTTGCTTCTTCCCTCGATTAATTACTAGATTTAATATTACTTTGACGAAATCTGTTTGGTTTTTTAATTTCAGAGGATCCAGTTCAGAGATATAGTGGTCACCGCAAAAATTTTAAGGGGAGCTCCCGGAGATCAGCTGTAGCTCCTTTCCAAATAAAAATTTTTACTAATACTAAGTCTTAGAATACAGTTAAAAGGCAACATAATATGTGTACAAATTTTTAGATCAATAATTTTAAAAGTTTTCTCAGAAAAAGTTCTGAAAAATTCTCTTTTTTATGCCTTCTAACTGTATGTAACCCCGTAAAGTTTTACAAAATTTTAATTTTTTTTTTTTATTTTGCACAGAAGTTGATGCTTTATGTTATTCGATTTTTTTAGTAGTATAAACTGTATTTTTCTAAAAAAATAATAAAAATTAAATAAAAAATTAGTAACTAGTCAAAAACTTTTCGCTGCTATTATTCTGCACACAGGTGTTTATATGTAGGCAATGTGGTGGAGTGGTGTAGTGGACAGAAACTTCAGATTTTGGTTTCATGTTAATAACTGTGTGTGAGAAATTTGCAAAACGTCATTACATTGACGGCATACAAAGAAATATACCCGAGACAAGTGCAAGTCTAATGTTTTCGTTGCTGTTAGCTGTCAAAGATGAATTGCTGCGCGTATTGCAGCGTTTCACTGAGCTCAGTTGCGCTTAGGTACATACTCGTGGTTTTCGACAGAAGTACTGCCTGAATGCATTTGCCAAAAATTTAACTCGCCACATGGCTGTAGCCGGGCAAATTGGTCTTCTTGGTTAACACTTTAGGAGGAAGGACTTCAAATTGCTGCTTGAGAGCTTGAGACCAGTTACCTGATCGGTCACCACTAATTGCGTCCTCACTGTGCGTATCAATCAAGGAAGGCCGGGATTATGGTGTTTTTTAGGTACCAAAACATTTCGATTTTGTTTCGAGACTGTTTCGGGATTTGTAATATCATACAAATCATATGAAGTCGATACATTAAAAAGGCAACATTCAAAGCCACTTTGCGTTTAAAACACTTTTGTGGTAGAAATAAGCAGGAATTCTAGTATGTATGTTCAACTCTTCAAATGACTGAAATATTCACATTGTACAGAATTTATCAGCCTTGCGAAATATTAATGCTCCCGTTTTTTTTTTCAAATAATATTAAAAATATATTAGTGGGCGGCCATCTACTGGACTTATTTCAAAGAGCAAAGTTCAACCTTCAACTACTGACAATAACGAAGATCGTAGCATGTCAGGGTTCTGCTTCACAATTTTTGAAAAATGGCCAAATACGCTATTTTTAGGGGTTTCAACCCCCTTTTTTTTGAAAACCTGACGTGATGGAAAATTTTTGAACTCGGATTCGTGTTCAGCGCGAAAATTCCCTTCGGGAACACTAGGTCACATCTTATTCGCATCAGAAAAATTGAAATTTGCAGGGCAGTGTAATTAATAAAAGTAAGTTTAGACTTTATCATTTCATGAACTTTGTCCTGCACAAAACGAAGACAGAAGCCTTCTCTTCTGATTGGTTATAGGCTTTGTGGCTAGCAACAAAAATGAAACAGCTAAATGTAAAATTTGTGACAAGTAATAACTGCTACTTGCGCGCGGCGAGACTCAGACACATAGGAAGCTGGACAACAGGGTCGTACGGTCACAGTAAGATTCTCCTACAGGGACCCTCGCTGCTCAAAAACAAATCAGACTACACAGTCCCCAACCTTAACTTCAATAAAGACTTTATGGGACGTTTTCCACCGAGAGGTGAACGGAGCAAAGGGATAATGATTGGAAGATATGATATTGAAATCTACACTGACGGTTTTAAGATGAAGTGTGGTGTGGGAGCTGGCTTCCATTCAGAGCCACTCAATCTGTCTCAGTCAAAATGACTTCCTAACCATATCAGCATGTTTAAGACAGAACTTTTAGCGATCAGAGAAGCATGCAAATCACTAAATTGGTGCAAGAGTAGCCATCTTCTCAGACAGTCAAGCAGCTATCAAGATTTAGTTAGACTCCAACTCCATTTCATCCAAACTGGTCTTACAGTGTAGAGAGGAGCTGGAAATGCTTAGTCATTGGCTTGAAACCATTCTGATATGGGTTCCCGGTCACAGGAACATACGGGGTAATGAGATAGCGGATGAGTTAGCATGAAAAGGTTCAACACTAGACATAGCAGAGGCGGTGGCAGTCGCCACCCCACTGAACTCAATAAAAACATCCATTGCTTCACACTATCATGATTTAGCCTAAAGAAAATGGGAGCAATTAGCTACATGTACATATTACAACAAAGAACACTCCTACAAAAACCGTCGTACAAAATCCAAAGGACGAAACACCTGTTAGGATGTTCTCGACCAAACATTTCACACATCACTGCAACCTTCACAGGTCATTTGAAAGTAGAGGATCATGCAGCCAGACTCAACCTCCCCTTCAATCTCATCTGCAGAAGCTGTAAAGCGGAAGCGGTGACGGAAAGTCTTTTCCACTACCTTCGGTAAACCTTTCTTACAGCAAATTAATGAGATCTCAGGCATCAAGATAAAGAATTTGCTTATATACTTGCCCCTCACTAAATGGATCTGACTTAGAAAAAAAAAAACAAAAAGAAGACATCATCACACGATAACAGTGGTAGTAAAACGGTGCTGGTCACTAATTAGGATTCTTTCAGTGGAAATACTTAACCACTTCAATAACAACAATAACTGTTTGACCGTTCATATTTGTTTTCCGTTGAGTTTTTGCTTAACTATTGTCCAAGCATTTTCAATCATTAGGCGACTGTGAAGACCAATCAAACATTTCAATCCCACTCTATACACCTTCGGCTTCGATGCTTCCGTTTGTTGCTTTCTTGTAAAATACAAGGTTGGCATTGGAGAATCTGTGGGGACCTTTCTGAGAAGGAGACTGTTGAGCACTTTCTCTGTAAATGTCCAGGTTTGGCAGCTAGACGATTGAGATCACTGCGTGCTTCTTTCGTCGATAGCCTGGGGCAGTGCGCCAACCTAAATCCCATAAATTTTCTCCATTATATCAAGAGCTCTGGTTGGCTGAAGATATCTGCCTGTTGGAGGTCTTATAATAGTATCAAAACGGCGCTTCAGTGCTACTTGAGATGTGCCAGGCTGGCCGAGCTCTTCCTCCAACTTGTGGCGTTCCTCTTGATGTTGATCCCCATAATGGAGAAGCCTACTTTTCGGACCAATATGTAATTAGCCAGTATCGCTCAATTAAAATTTTCATCTTGCTGTACGGTAGTGAAACGTGGACTCTCAGAAATGCAGATAAACTGAAGCTGCTGATTTTCGAGAGGAGAGTTCTACGAAAAAATTTTGGCGCAATATAAAATAAAGGCGAGAGACTAAAACGCTACAATCATGAACTCGAAAAACTATATGCGTACCCCTCTGTGATAACCGCAATCATGATTAACTGATTGAGATCGGCAGGTCACATATTGTGGGCTAACACGGATTACCCACCTCAAAAAATAGTCCGCGGTAAATGCAACAGACACGGAAGAAGCCGCTTAGATGGATTGACGGTGTAAAAGAAGACGCAGGCTTATTGGGATTTCGGCCATGGAAAACACAGGCACAACACCGAGGCAATTGGAGGCATATGCCACAGCAGGCGAAGATCCGATCAGGGTTGTGCAGCCAACAATGATGATGATGATGACTTAAAGAAGAAGCTCGATGTAAAGATGCCACACGAGTTGACGCAAAATAATCCTTTAGAAAAAAATTTTTAGCACGGGGACAATGGCTTCTTCATCGTCAGAATGAAACGAAAAATGCTCAGGATCCTTTATAATACATTTTTTCTTAGAACAGATGTTTGATTCTTCAGGCAGACGGCGGCGTTAATCGGGATTACCAGCGCATTTATTTCCAATTAAAATTGTAGTATGACAGATGATTGCTAAGCCGATTAGTGAATAGCTGATTTGCTTATTGGATAGTTTTTTCATTCCCAATAGATATTAACTGTCACTTTTCGGCAATGTTGCCATCGAAAATTTCCCCTAATCCACTTAAATTATGAGTATTACGCCTAGTTGTCTCTCGAACACTAAAAGTATTCGGGTAGTGTAAGAGAACCTTTGGCAAGACATGAGATCTAAGGGCGGCAATAGTACACCGGTTGTACATCACCGTTATAAGACCCACTATTACATACGCCTCGGTAGTCTGGTGGAAGACTACCATGAGTAATTTCAGAGAAAAACCGCTAACCAGACTACAGAGAAATATCACAAGTATCACAGGTGCTATGAGTACGACATCTGGCGATGCCTTCATTGCCATCCTGAACTTACAATCTCTAGATCTTCAAATCCGAAAGGAAGCGATGAAGGTAGCGTACCGGCTCAAGCTAAACGGAGTCTGGGGAAATGAAGAAAGCACTGGCCACGTTCAGATATTCCACCAGTTGTCGGAGCGGTGCACACTGTTCTCGATTCCAGCGCACAATCGGGTGCCAGTCGCTAACTTCGATAGAGATCATGACGTTTTGATCTCATAAAGATTTCAATGGTTAAATCCAGAGAACCTATTAACGAGATTTCAGCACACTTTCTACACCGACGGATCCAAACCAGTGGTGGTAGCGGTTCTGGATGGTACTTAGACGAAGACAATGAGTACTCCTATGCTACAGGACAGATGCTACGATATTCTTAATGGAAGTCTATTGGGAAAAAGTGGCGGGGTAGTATTGGAATATGTAGTGACGGTCAAGATGCACTAAGAGCCCTTGCTAATCCACGCTGCTCATCGAAATTAGTTAGTGAATAAAAGACAAAACGGAACAGTGTTGCAAAATACTACAAAGTTAGTCTTATTTGGGTGCCTGGACATGGCAGTATTACAGGGAATGAGTTGGCTGCTAAACTGGCTAATGAAGGCTTGTAAGCTTACCACTAGCCACTGAACCCTTTCTGGGTGTCAATTCTGCATCGATTCAACTATAGATTGACGGCTTCATGAGGTCCCCATTGAAGACTTGGGCTCCTGCAGAGTAGCCAAGTGCTTTGTGAAAGAGCGAAACAGGAAACTAGCGTCCTTTCTCCTTACACTTAGTAGCAAGTACCAGAGAATACTGGTGGGTGTAATCACAGGGCACAACGCCTGTGGTCAGCACAAGGCTACCACGGGAATTATTGTCGACCCAATATGCCTATCCTGCCGGGAAAACGAGGACACCTCCTCGGAAAATATTTATTTCGCATGAAATAATCAAGACACTCGCCCGTCATATTGAGATTTGAATCTTTTGGAGGTACAAAATTTGGTTAATTACGAAATTATGAACTTCTCCTTTGCATTTAGTCCGAATTTTATATATTTTTTTCTAAAATCTTCCAGCAAATGTTGCCCTTTCTTCTGACTTAACCACATGCGCGCTTACTAACAGCACCTGTGCATATATCTACATATGTAATTATATACTCGTATGTATGTATGTATGTATTTATTCATCCACATCATGGAGCAATAAATTGTTGCATCTTTGGCTCGTTATTAGGTACGTGCGCACGGGCACCTTGTGTCATCGGAGTAGAGTTTGCTGTGAATTATCGAAAGACCATCAATAGTTTATGTCACCCCGTTTGACTTTGATTTACGGTGATATTTTGCACAAATCATAAATAATGGCAAATCTGCGATAATAGATTTGAGATTTCCTTGTGGCGACAAATGAACACTCCAGCGATGTGTTTACTCGATCTCGATGATGACGACGGCGACGGCGACGGCATCGGTATCGGCGCAGGATTGGTGTCATTTCAATGTTTGATTGCACGGCCGGTTGGTGGAAGGGTTGTTTTGTATTACAAAAACAATAACGAATGATTACAACAAACACTTGCAATATTAACACTCACATGTACGTGGCATGTGTATGTGTGTATGTATCGTCGAAAGTGCTATGTAGCTATGCATCTTTTTCTTAGCTACCCATAACTGCACCATTGGTACTTAGTGCTGCTCCTTTGACTGGCTATCCATTTAGCTTTGGATTTTGTTGTTCTTGCTCTTGTTGTTGGTGCTGGTACGTGCAACTCACGTGCAATTTATTTATAAATAATTGCACATTCAAAGCATATTTGCGCTTGACGGAGATGAATTCGTCATCGAGATGTGTGTATGTGTGTATTTTATTGCATGTGTGCAAGTATTTTGGTACTTGTGTATGGGTGTGTGTGTGAGTATGATGGATGTATAGCTGCTGCAGTTAAAGAGTAGTTGGCGACATGGGCAACATAAATCGCCGTCAGTTCAATATCGTCATCATCAATGGCAGCGTCGTCACCGTCACCGCCACCGCATCACCCTAGCGTTGAGTGCACAGTGGGTGAATTGCGAGCAAATACCTAAGTATGTGGTTAATAAAATTAATGGAAAAGAAAGATGTTTATATCAAATGAGTAGCGTACAAAAGTTGGTAATTAATGAAAGTAATGTAAAACATAAAAACATTTAACCACTACAGGCGTCTATAGTTTATATAAAAAAAAAATTTTAACATTTTTCGAAATGTTGCTGGCGTCAAAAGTCTTGAGTTTTTGTCATTTATTATTAAATTAAAATGTTATAGCAATAAACACTTCTTGTTTTTTTTTTTTTAATTTAAGAGTTGAGGTCACGGTAGAAATTTCGAAAAATAATTTCATCACGCTTTAAAAGTTACATACTTTAAGAAATAAGGCGAGAAAATGTCTAAATACTTGTATTTTGAACTATGGTGCACCCTCTATGGAGGATAACTCGGATAATCTTGATCTATTAACTTGGATTTTTAGCTGTAAATTAATTTATAATTATGGTAAATTTTTGGAGTAGAAAAATCGATCGGCATATAAAATATTATGGTAGCCACCCTTTTTCCCCGAATCCTATTTCACGAAATCCTTTCTCCCGACACCCGGTTTCCCGACAGATATTTTTCCTGAATCTAATTCCTCGACAACTTTTTTTTATATCATATCTGTATTGTCATGTATTGTTGTCATGGTAACAATATAACAAACCTTCAGTTTTGTTTATAAACTTGTAATTTGACATTTCGAATCAAAATATTTCTTGAACATTTTTGTTTTAATTCTTAGGTCAAATTTTCGGTAAAAAATTAATCATTGACGGTCACGTATATTTAAAATCGAGAGAAAGAAACGATTGCGGAAAGGTTAATGCAGTGCAAGAGCTGTAACGGTCATGAATAGTGAGGATGTTATCATACTTAGAGGACCTGGACAATCGAAACACGACACACATCTACCGAATCGTGAAGAAGGGTACTATTTCATTTTGCATAAAGTTTTCTAAATGTAAAAAAGTTTCTTATTCGTGATTTTGATTTTGAATCTAAAGAAGGCAGAGTCCTTGTTTTTGCTATGCGAACGAGTTAGCTGATAAATTGGCAAATGAATTCTCTGCAAGTAGGCCACTAGGCCCTGAACCCTTTCTAGGTGTCAATTCCGCATCGATTCAACTATAGATTGACGACTTCATGAGGTCTACCCACAGAGGTCGTTGGTCTGAGTTGAACTTGTGCAGAGTAGCCAAGCGCTTTGTGAAAGAACCAAAACGGAAAACAGCGACCTTTCTCCTAAAACTCAGCAAAAACGACCTGAGAGTACTGGTGGGTGTAATCACAGGGCACAATGTCTGTGGTCAGGATATAGCTACCATGGGGGTTGTAGACAGCCCGATATGCCTATCCTGTCTAGAGAATGACGACACTGCAGAGCATTTTCTCTGTAGCTGTCCTGCATTTTCCAGAATCAGCCTTAGGATAATGGGTTGCGATATATTGAGTATGGTCAAAGTTCATACTCTTCCTCTTCCGGATCTCTTAAAATTCATCAATGAATCCAAGAGATTTGTGGAAGAGTGACCTCAATTTAATTTATCCATTTTTACCAAGCAGAAGAGCCTTTAGCCTTTGTTCCCGAGGAGGATGTCGCATTAACTTTGGAATTTGTAGAGAATGATATACCAGAAGAACTCCATCAGAACTCCATCGAATACATCAAGGAATTTTACGTCATCGGACGACCTGGTAGAAGACGAAAAAGAGCTGTACATCCCAAATATGCAGTTTCGACATGGAACCAGTATAAGTGTACACGAAACTCCACAAGACAAATAACGCAAGTGAAGGATGGCACAATCGTTTTCGTGTACTTGTGAGAAAGCATCATCCAGACTAATATTCAGCTTTAAGAGAATTACTGACCTAGAAACAACTCTAAAAGCGTCACAGAAGTGGTGAGAGCAGAAATGCTTCGCATCAACCATACCTGCAATGAAGCAATGCCAATTCTGGCAAAAAATATATACATATATATAAAAGCACTGTTTATTGGTGAACGGAGGCAATAGCCAAATTGAGATGTGACTGTCTTCGCCTCAGACGAAAGTACACTAAAGCCAGGCGAACCGGGCAAGACACTCCGGATGCAGAGGCATATAAGAGTTGGAAGAGGCAGCTAAGGGCTGCTATTGCAAGAAACATGAAAGAAAAATCGGAGGAGTAGGGACCGCTGGGGTCTTGGGCACAAGATTGTGGTGAAGAAACTGGGAGCCTGGATACCTACACCTGAACTAAGCTCGAGTGCAATGGACTACATCGTAAAAGAACTCTTTCCAAGTCACGAATTCAGAGAAGGTATGGAGTATCAAATAAACTTGACAGAAAAGTCTCTAATATTCACCAGGGAGGAACTGCAGTCAGCTACGAGGAAACTCTAAAACCACAAGCCACCCGCAGAAGCTCTTAAGGAGATCGCAAACATGCGTCCACAAGTCTTTCTAGACGTGTACAACGTCTATCTAAGTAAAAGAATTTTCCCATAGATCTGAAAAAAGCAGCAGCTCGTTCTAATAAGCAAGGAGAAAGCAATCCGAACCTTTCATTAGTATATCTGCCATTATCCATGCTCGACATAGTAAGTAAGCTCCTTGAAAGCATGATAAATCCTCGACTGGCCGCAGATAACGCCGGAGGATTGTCAGCAAGGCCACATGCCTTTCGACGCGGAAAGTCTACAATTAGGATAATCAAAACTGTCATAAACAGCGTCGGAGCAGCTCAACAGGGCAGTATTCAATTCAGAAACACAGTCCTCCTTGCCAGCTTAGATGTAAGGAAAGCTTTCATAAGCTTAAGATAAGCAGACATATTAGCCGCCTTAGATCTAAGGCTAAAAATTCCGGTATACCTACAGTATGAAAAATTACCTACGAGACCGGAAACTCGTCTATCAAACCTCAGAGAGTTCTCACCGATAAACTTCTGTTTCGGAGCGACGCAAGGATCAATTCTCGATCTCGACTTGTAGAACGTCAGCTACGACGAGATATTAAATATAGAAATGCCCGATAATACCTTTCTAATCGGATACGCAGACGATATCGGAGCAGTCATCACAGAACGAAACCTTGAAGCGGCTCATAGAAAACTAAACCAAGCCATGATACTAGCACAAACCTGGCTAGAAAATAGAGCATATATTTTTAACCAATAAGCACACCCCTTTAGAAGTTAGCATTCAAACTTGGGTATAAAGTACCTAAGCATGCGACTGGACCAAAGACTAATTTTCTGAACGGACTTAAAGCAGGCAGCAGAGAAAGCCACTAAGATGGCATCCCTACGCAGTAGACTGATGACAAACGTAGGGAGACCAACCTAAAGGAAGTGGGCAATAATGATGGCTACCTGCTCTCCATTCTCTTATACGGAGCTGAACTGTGGACAAATGCGGCAGTTCAATAGATAAGCAGCTCAATACCAATGGACTTACTAGCCTTCGAAAGGAAGCAGTTGTAGGTATTACAGAACGAGAGGATGGAAGAAAGAGTTAGCAAACCTGTAGCGCGCGAAATAAGAGATGAAACGCTAAGACTATGGCAAGACCGCTGGATTAACGAAACACGCGGCAGATGGATGGCTAAGCTTATAAAAGACGTCGCCACATGGAACAGCAGGAACTTTGGCGAAGTTAATTTTTATACAACCCAAATGCTTTCGAGGCACGGGTATTTCCAGAAATACCTACTCAAAATATGCCGCCGAAGATGATGCTGAACACACATTCTTCCAATGCAAGCGTTGGGAACAAGAACGTCGAACACTGAAGAATGCAGTTGGTCACATAGTCACTGAAAATGTAATCGACGGGTTGCTAAGCAGCGAGGAAACCTAGGAAATCAGAAGTGGTTTCGCGGAAAGAATCCTTCGGATGAAAAGGCGGGGCCTGGACGCAGGCACCTAGGTATAGACCTTTGCAATGAGGAAGGTGGAACACTACTCTGAAGAAATGCGAAAGCGGTTCAAGAGTGGGCGACGGTTCCAAACGAGGGGGAGTTTTTCAGTGTCCGGGCATACCATTGCTGCGATGACAACTTTGATGGTGCGTTAGTCATTTTAAGCCCTCTTATCCGCAAAAACAAAAAAAAAATTATTTATTATTTAATATTTATTATTTTTTTATAGTATTATTTTTATCTCTACATATTACTACATTTTATATAACAACCGCCCACAGTGCCAGAGCCATCGAGGAGACGTACGATATGGCATAAAAATGCGCCAAATCAAAAATGCTTTGGTGTCACGAAAGCACCATGGAAGAAACGGCAAAAGCAAATATGTGACAATATAAAATAATAGTACAGGTGCTTTAGGTATGAATGTATGTACGTATGTATGTGTGAAAGGGTTGAAATTACGCACGGAAAAATCAATCATCATTCTATGCTGCTGCCACTGCCAGCTGAGCATGAATTTGTATGAAAGAATGTGGCAATCAATAGTGAAGCAGGTGACCGTTATAAATTTTCGAAAAAAAAAATCAATAGAATAGAGTTGACTTCCAAGTAGAGCATTTTTGAACGAAATTCTGCATATTTAAGTGGGACTAATAAAAGCGAAAAAAATACAATACTACTAATAATGTGCACGCAGAGTCAAAGAGAGACACAACCAAAACAAATTATGTAATTATACCATCTATTCTCCCTTCTAATGTGACACACTTACTGACTTGTGGCGCGCTTAATGTGACAGTTGCGCCATATCATCAGTGCATACTACGAGTTTGTATGTAGTTAGCATGCCACAAAATATTTGCCACAATAATTTTTGGTCGATTCTTCTTTATGAGCAAAACAAAATATTTGTGAAAACTTTTATTGCTATTGGTAACCGCGCCCTCGTCTTCACCCCTCTGCCTGCACCCTCCTTGATGAGCAAGCCGACGAAAAATCCCTTGGCAAGCATCCGTGCACGTTCATTGCATATTCATCACATACAACAACTACAACAGTCAAAATACGATAATAGTAAAATCTAACGACAGCAAGCATTGCTCCAGCATAACTTACACCCTTCCTCCAAATACTCAGAATACTCAGCGCACAGCCTCAACGCCTAGCAGTGGGCAACAACGAAAGCGAAAGAAGCCGGTCGAGCAATTCTGAGTGCTGAGTGAGCTTTGGTAAACGTCGCGTAACGTTTGTTTATGTCGAATTTGCAGCAAACAAATTCACATCACTCACGAGCGGCAGCAATAGAGGAAGGGGCGTCAAATGGCAGCAGTGCAAAGGCATCAGTGGTAGCATCACTAACGAGAAAAAGAGCAACAAGAACAACAACATTTCTAGTTATAAAACTGAATTCAATCGAAGCAAAACTCAATTCTAAGTGCCGAACCAACGACGACGACGATTCTTGGCCAAATTGACGATTATGAGCCAACAAACAGCAAAGTAATGTGAAAGTAAGTCGAAAGAGAGTCGAAATGTAGGGACGCCGAGGCGGTGGTAATGTGCACATAATAGGACTATGAATAAGTTCGTGCGGTTTTACAACAGATGGCGTAACTTGATTATTATTCCATCGATCCACATTTCCAAACATTCATTGGAGAGCTACTGTCGTAAGGCACAAACGTCAGTATAAGTTTTTTATTTGAAGCGTAAACAACAATATTTTTACCACACTTGAAAATGTCGAATTTCGTGCCAAATAATGTGTTTTTGCGGGGAATTCTTCTTCATTATTTTAATATGAAGAAAAAAGCAGCCGAAAGTCATCGTATCTTGGTGGAAGTTTATGGTGAGCATGCTCTATCTGAGCGAACGTGCCAGAAGTGGTTTGCACGCTTTAAAAGTGGTGATTTTGGCTTGGAAGACGAAGAACGCGAGGGTGCGCCGCCAAAGTTCATGGATACCGAATTGGAGGAATTGCTCGATCAAGATCCGGCTCAAACGCAAGAAGAGGTTGCAAAAACTTTGGGAGTTGATCAATCAACCATTTCCAAACGTTTAAAAGCCATGGGAATGATCCGAAAGGTAGGCCATTGGGTGCCGTATGAATTGAAGCCAAGAGACGTTGAACGCCGTTTTATGGCATGCGAACAACTGCTTCAACGGCACAAAAGAAAGGGTTTTTTGCATCGAATTGTGACTGGCGATGAAAAGTGGGTCCATTACGACAATCCAAAACGTCGGGCAACGTATGGATACCCTGGCCATGCTTCAACATCGACGTCGGCGCAGAATATTCATGGCCTGAAGGTTATGCTGTGTATCTGGTGGGACCAGCTGGGTGTTGTGTATTATGAGCTACTGAAACCGAATGAAACGATTACGGGGGATGTCTACCGACGACAATTGATGGGTTTGAGCCGAGCACTGCGAGAAAAACGGCCGCAATACGCCGATAGACACGACAAAGTTATTTTGCAACATGACAATGCTCGGCCACATGTTGCACAAGTGGTCAAAACATACTTAGAAACGCTCAAATGGGATGTCCTACCCCACCCGCCGTATAGTCCAGACCTTGCGCCATCCGATTACTATCTCTTCCGATCGATGCAACATGGCCTGGCTGACCAGCACTTCCGTAATTACGATGAAGTCAAAAAATGGATCGATTCGTGGATTGCGGCAAAACCGACCGAATTTTTCACAAAGGGAATCCGTGAATTGCCAGAAAGATGGGAAAAAGTAGTAGTAAGCGATGGACAATATTTTGAATATTAAATTTGTAACCATTTTACGTCAATAAAGTTTCAAATTTCGAAAAAAAACCGCACGAACTTATTCATAGTCCTATTAATTTACACTTGCATTATTTTTCGTATAATTTGAGATAAATGGACGATGGCGTCAGAAATAAATACAAAAAGAAAAAACACACACACACGCACATACACTCCTAGGATACTGATCCAAAGTAATAGTTGAGTGGATTGTAGGAAAATAGCTTTATGTTCTAGCTACATACACATACATGTAAGATATTCATGTATGTGTACATACATATAAGTATGTGTGGGCTTGCATTAGTAGTCGCTTAGAAAAATGCAGGGATGCATGCCTCGAAGTCATCCTTCTGCCAACTATTGGATACTCATAAAGCCTCTCTCTTCTTTAAGAAGACGACGACTTCTTATGCAACTAAATACTTGGGTAGCACCTCAAATAAGTGAGTTTTTATACCTTCGGCTTAAAACGTACGAATTGAGTTTCAATTATTCTTTGACACTTGCAGGGTCCGGCACTCGAAGTGTAACCAATTGAAAAGGCCATAAATTTAGTTTGGAAAATTACTTTTATTCAATTCAAAGTAAAAAATGTGTGCAAATAATAAAAAATTAAGAATCAATTTACTTTTGCTTGGTACGATCACCTTTTGTATGGACTATGGCCTTAAAACGGTCGTGAAACGAGTCGCACGCTGCCCGAATGTGACTTGCAGATATTTCGGCCTATTCGCGGACAACGTCTTTTTCAGCACCTCGAGACTGGTGAATCTTTTAGTTTGGACCTTGGCCATTTTGGAGAGGGCCCAACGAGAATATTCCATCAGATTCGCGTCTGATGAATTTGTGAGCCATTGTGTGGATGTTATAACCTTCGAAACGATGTTTTTTAGCCATTTCCGGTTCACTCGAGCTTTGTGAGACGGTGCCGATTCCTGTTGAAACGTCCATGGTCTGTCATTGAAATGTTGTCTGCCCACGGCTTCAAAGCAACCTCCAGGATACTTTCCCGATAATATTTCGCTTTTGTCTTGACGCCAAGCTTGATGAAAACGATTGAAGAGCGCCCATCTGCAGTTACAGCGGCCCAAACCAATACCTTTGACGTGTGCTGCCTCCTGGTGACCAATCGATGACTCAAATTTTCGTATGAACGGTCGGTCAAATAAATCCTATCGTTTTGGGAGTTTATCAATTGTTCAATTTGAAAAATTTTCTCGTCAGAAAACACAATGTTCGGAAATTTACCGCAAGCAATTTCTTCGCTCTCCCAAGTTTGACTTGTTGATGCTTTGGAGTGAGATCATGCGGCTTTTGGATCCTGCAAGGCTTGACTTTGAGATCATTTTCCAGAATGCGCCGGATGCTACGGTCAGATATTTTCAGTTCTTTAGCCATTTGATTGGCACTTCTTCGGGGATTTCGCTCAAGCCGCTTCTTCACATATCGAACCATTTCACGTGACGTTGCAGTCTTTTGATGACCACCTCCATGACGTTTCGCGATGCTACCAGTATCATTGTAATAAGTAAGGAAGAGGTAAACATAAACTTTATTTACTTTAAGGTGCTCGAGCTCCCGAACCATCGCTGGTTGTGATTTTCCAGCCTATTATAATGCAGGTTATTCTTTCACGACTGTATCCAGTCTGTGCTATGGAGAAACCTTGTAAGGTTGTTTACGTCGGCACCAGCCAGTTTTCCGAGGTTTTTAAACACCGATTTACCAGGGGTTAACATTCTCGCTTTCAATAGGGTAGGGCAATCACGGTGGAAGTAGAAGATAGTTTTTTTTCCCCCCAGTTGATTACATTTATGACAGAATTTATTGTGAGCGATTCCTATTTTGCCTGATTTCACTCTTATAAGTGGGCCGTGTGAACAGAAAAAAGTTTCACAGAGTCATTTCAAGTGTATACGGAGCTTAAGGAACGTTGTTATTATTCAAATAGTTGCGAACAAGATGAGTTGCTCGAGCCGGTATATTATCGCAGTGAAGAAAGCACAAGGTGTCTCTCTGCAATTCCGACCTCTCTCAAACGGTATACTGCATTCACATAATATTTCTTGCAATCTTGGCACGGATTGGAATCATCATTATTATTGTTTCCGTGATTCCCTAGCGGGACATAGGACACCAACAACACCCACGCTCCATCTCGTCCGATTATTGAATAACACCTTCACCTGCTTCCAGCTTAACCCGAGCTCAGCCGTATCGCGACCCACAGTTCTTTTCCAGGTTTCCCTAGGCCTGCCAGGCGTTCTTCCTCTGGCTATGAGTGGGTTCCATCCCATTGCCTTCTTCGCTATGTTACCGCCTTCTTTGCGTAATGTATGACTAATCCTCTCCCATTTCTGTCTTCTTATCCAGAAGATCGTTTGAGTCCAGAAAATTGAATAGACGCAATGAAGGACTCAAGGAATGTGAGGTGCTAGGCACGAAATAAACGAACTGTTGAGGCAAGCAGATATGAACAGAAGAAATGCGGCTAAATAGATGGTACCACATGGATGGAATATAAACGGATGTTAGTAGCCAGAACGAGATAGAGATGGCGGATGGAGGTAAACTAGCCCGAACTGGGGTGTCTACAATATAACAAGAGCAGTGAGTGCATGCAACTTTTGACTAACTACATGTAAACAGCAACTGGTGTAGAGCATATTGCTCAAACCGCTGGCCGACGGTTTACTTAGCGGTACATAAGTACATAATTGGATGATAGAATTTCAGATTAGAGTCACACACACGAACAGGGTAAAAGTTCGAGCTAGAGCTACACCTACGAACGGGGTACAGGCTTTCGGAATGCAGTCTTCCACGTAAAATGCAAAAGAGAAGCGCCACTTGGTCGTATGACTAATTGTGACGCTACTTCGCTTAGAATTCCACAGGTTTATTGATTCTAAGTCCGTTGAACATTCAAAGAAATGTTTTTTGTGTTTCTTTTTTGAGATACTGATGCTTTTTTTTGCTAGAGGTGGAAAGTAGCAGAGGTAACGCTCGATGCTCCGCTCGATACCTTTGATAGTTCAATACAAGCTGATAAAGTCCGATGTTCACATGAAGATATTACAAAATCTACATACATAAAAAGCAGAATTTACTGACTGTGGGTGAATAACTTTCTTTGTTGGCTCATCTGGGGCGCTGTTTCTGGGTCTGGATAGCCGGATTTCTAACATAAATGAACCTTCTATTAATCTGGTACAATAAGTTTGTGCTGTATTTCCTCCGTAGGTAGGGAGGTGGGTGAAATGGTTGAAGTACCACTCTGGCACTCTAGTGACACTAAGCCGTCGCCTTGATACCATTATGAGACTTCCAACAGGAATATATCTACAATCAGTAAAAGCTGTTGATATAGGGGAGAAGATTGATGGGATTAAGGTTGAGCACTGCCGTAGACTTTTCAAGAAAAACGCACCCAGTGACTTTAATCGTTTAGCTGCCAAACTCGGAGAAACAGAGAAAGTGCTCAGAACAAAAAACAAAAAAAAAAAGCAGGAACGTGAAAACAGAACAGCCTTTCAGATTTCAAAAAGTCAAGTAAGTGTTCTCGAGCTAAATAACGTTATGGAAGATATAATATATTTCGGCTGAAGAGTTCAGCTGGTCGCATAATGGGTCCGCTATTTTGCCATAGCTTCGATCTCAGTGCTTCATTCCATTTTAGAACTTTCCGTGTATACTTAACTGAGAAGCCTTTTACACGCCGATTGAATTATACTAAACTCATATGGCTTTGTTGTTGTTGTAGCAGTACTAAGCCCTGATAGTAGAGTGTAGTCACTGATCGTCATCATCTAACTCACCCACATCACTCAGACAGCACCTCTACCAATCAACCAACTTATCCAACAATAGGACCAGGATGTGGGCTGTTTCCACGGATTGGGCCCAGATGGAGAGAGGTGTTAGGTGAGTGGGTGTTAGGTGAAGAGCATGTTAGGCGAGGAGCATGTGCATAGGTGGTTAGTATTATGCAATGTGCCTTTCCATGTCGCACATATATTGAGTATGTCGGTGCTTATTCTGCGTAATTGAGACAAAGTTACGCGGGTCTCGCGAGGCAGCTGAAGCTTTTCGTCGTCTGCAATAGATGGTGGTTGGCCGATGATGGCATTTGGAGGACGGGACTTAAGGAAGGTAGTACTGTGAGCTTCAGAGCTGTCCAGTTTGTAGTGTTCAAATAGTTTGATGGAAATCTGAAGTATATAAAACATTCTAACCGTTTGCTTTGAAACCATACGGAAAATTTTTGGATCTTTGCAGGTTGGTGAGGATCTGTGACATAGCGCAGAGAATAAGGATCGTCCGTATGAATACAAACTTTCCGGTCCTGAAGGGCTCCTCTGCGTTGGAAAGATCAGGTGGAGAAGGACTTGGCTTCACTTGATGCCCAACTGGCCCCGCTTATCACGAAAAAGAAACGAGTAGTGTACCTTTTGAATCTCCGCCAAAATCGCGTAACTGGTAATCTTGCCAATCAAGAAGAGGAAGAAGGGAATTTTGATTTAACTTCCACTACACTGATAGTGACACTGCCCGAGATAACTTCTTCCATAATTTAATGGTGATAGTAGACATCGATGCCGCCTCTAACCGTATAGTGTCCCCATATAAAATCACTCCTCTAGGCCAATCGAAAGCAAGGCAGAACTTATCTTCGGAAGAGATGTTCACTGTTGGAATGCTGCTTCAGAAATATGACGTGAACTCACCAAATCCGATCAGATAACTTACTAATCCACCCTGGTGCACATCTTAAAGTGCATATGCGACTATACCCATTACGAAAGCAAAACATGACCCAAAATTGACGACTTATATGTCGCTTTTGATGGACGCCAGAAGCTATAGCTACGACAACGTCTATGCCGACTGTGTACAGACTTACACATACACATCAAAGAAATATATACACATATACGAGGGTAGCCATGCACACAAGTATGTATGTGCGCTTCGCTTTAATGGAGAGAACAATCCACAACGCAGCTTGATTTGACGACTATTCTACAGCAGCGATGCAGCCATCGTGAGTGGAGGGGGATCGCAGACGTACCGGAAGTATTCACAGTGCAAGCCAAAGCAGCTCGGGCACGAAAAACTTTGGCGCGTACAATTTTATTTTATTGTTATTATTATTTTCCTATGCTTGTTGAAATTTATATTTTTCGCAACTCTGGCGACACTTACTTGCCAGCAACTTGGGCATGCACAGGCACAGCCAGCTACACAGGGACGATGAACTAAGTGTAGATCAGAGGAATTGGTGGGGCTGAAATGTTAGCCAGTTTTCCCGGCTGCTTGTTAGTCCTCTGACATCGTCAATCGTGCTCGGTACGTCTGTCAGTGGCATTGCGCGAATTTGCGCTCAAAGAACGCGCAGAGGGCCAACACGAGAGGGGGGATGTGTGTGAAACTTGTCTTGGCCTCTCATAAGTTAGCATTTAATGTCTGTAAGCAGTTCACTTTCTGGTGCGCTGCTGCAACTTTTACTCGTACTAGCGACCCTTCTACACACACACACACACACAGATACATATACAGCTAAATGTGCGCCGCCATTTGGTCGGGCGGTAGATGCAATGCGATGTGATGGCATTCATCGTCGCGAAATGTGGGAAATCGATACAAAATGGCATCGTCAAATAAAATTTTACAACCTTTGCCGCTGCTGATGACGCTGGTGTGCGCTGCCTACCTACTCTTGCTGAAGCAGGCTGTACAGTTGCTGATGAAGATGCCGACGTGAATGTTGCTGGCGTGTGTTGTTGTCGTTGTTGCTGCTGTTGCTGTTGCTGTTGCTGTTGCTGTTGCTAGCTGAGTAAGGAGGAGTTGTATGCCTCAATTGCTTTAGAACTTTGCTTGTGATGAGAACTCCTAATGAAACGTATGAACTGTACGTTGGGAGGCTATCAAAGAAAACTTTTCAAGATCTATGGATAATATTTTATTATTGTTACATTTGGTAAATTTTATGTCGATGTTTATTTTTCGCTTAAGCGAATTTGAAATGGTTACGAATTTCAACTGCTTAAATATGGATCGAGTGTAGGTGTGGATATATTGGCATAATTTGCACAGACTACTTTTACTATAGGGAAAAAAAACTTTTGGTGCATAAACAATTTTTTTTCTCAAACAAAAAATTAATAAAACTTCTTTGTAGAAGTAAACCTGAGCAACTTTAAAATGTTGATTTCATATTAAAAAATCAACAACTCATAAAACTGTTACCGAGTACTTTATTAGTAGCAGATTTTATTACTAACAAATTTTACTATCAAATGGTTTTATTTTTTACAGTAAACGGGATTCTGCTGCATGGGTAAGGCGTATCATGGGAAGTGTTCCAGTCATTTCGTGCCGTCGCGGTGTTCAAGGAAATAAAGTTGCCGACGAATTGGCCAACTGCGGATCAGCGACAACAACACAGGGACTAGAACCAATAATCGGCATCAGTTCTACAGAAATCATGAAGTACATGAGCGGTTATGTATGCAATTTCCATAAAGAGCGATGCTTCGGTATAGAACGCTGCAGAACTGCAAAGTGTTCTGTGACAAGCCGGAACAGAAAATTGTCGAACTTTCTTCTAAAACTTGGAGGAAAAGACGTTCGCTTGATGGTCGGTATTATTATAGGACACAACCCATGGCGTCAGGAGGAGTTCAGAGAGAACGTAGGTTCGAATCTCGGTGAGACACCAATATTAAGAAAAACTTTTTTTTTCTAATAGCGGTCGCCCTTCGGCAGGCAATGGCAAGTCTTCGAGTGTATTTCTGCCATGAAAAAGCTCCTCATAAAAATATCTGCATTTGTGGAACAACATGAAGACGCACGCCACAAATAGGAGGAGGAGCTCGGCCAAACACCAGAAAAGAGTGTATGCTCCAATTATATATATATAACAGGTGTATACCTATGAAATGAGAATTTTTCTTTCGATTCATCGAGCCATTTTGTGGCTTCTTCGTGAGAATTGAAGCGCTGCTCGGAAAGTGCGTGGCCCATCGATGCAAACAAATGATAATCGGAAGACGCCAAGTCTGCTGAGTAAGCCGCATGCACTAGCGGTTCCCGATCGTACGTCTGCACCAATTCCCGAGTCGCTCTTGTTCGATGTGGCGGTGAATGTGGCGGTGCATTGTCATAAGAAAAATTACTTTGTGACGCCGATCGGCATATTCTGGGCGTTTTCGGTGGACAGACGACAGATGACAGACGAAAAAAACAAAACATTTGGGAAGGTTTAGAAATACTCCTAGCAGCATCTATGGACTAATAGCTGAAAGTCTCACTTCATAGGTATATATGTACCTGGTATATATAAGTTAGAGGGTCAGCATTTGACCACCATAGAAATCATTGAAGATTCGATTTGCCTGTCCTGCTTGGCGGAGTAGGGTAGCATTGAGCATTTTCTCTGTAAGTGTCTTGCCTTTGTTAGAGTATTTTGGATTCCAATGCCATGAGAATGAGTAAAATTCGTTCTCTCACTCTGGATGATATTTTCAGATTTGCCAAAGAATCTGGGAAATTCTCAGAAGACTAGCGATCGCTGTCCCTCACTCTATTTTATCTTTTTTATCCTCTTTGTCACTTCTCTCCTTTCCTTCTTGACTATCAACCCTTTTACTTTCCTACTTTCCAGAGCTTCGAATACAGTGAGCTTTTAGCCTGAGTGTTTTAGGAATTATCATTCCCTCGGTGCTTTTTGGTGCGCCTTTTCCACATTTCAATTTCATTTAAACGTTTGTGCGGAAACGCTTGCGTTGCATACTTTTGGGAGCACTAGTTTCTAAGCTATCAAAATTTGTAATGCAATTTTTGCGTTACTGGATGAGAGTATTGTTTGAAGTTTTCCATTTAAATCTGTTATTGATAGCCTCATCATCATTCCTTCAACGATAGGCCAATCATCTCCTTCCCATTTTTAAGTTCTTAATTTAGTTACGTCACCAGGGTTTTCCTCAGTTAGCCTAATTCGGAAGGCCTTTTTTGAAATTCTGCCTATGTAAAACTCTTCCTTTCGACTACTGCCGTCGGAACTACCTAAATTTATTCGTCAAAAAGTGGCAACTCTATTTTAAAAATTATTTGTTTCAGTTCCAAAATGGCGTCACACTTCGACGGCGTTAGAAATCCGGTAATTGTTACTTAAAAAGGACCCTGAACGCATATTGAAATACGAGGGCGCTTCATTAAGTATTGATCTTTGATGACAGAGGACATTCCTGAGGGAAGTTGTTGTTAGCAACGTGTGCTGCCATCTATCAAACGATGGCAAAACAAATTTCAGACTGATTGATAGGTTAGTTTGGATTGGGCAGCTATTCGAGACAGACGTGCTTCATGAATTTCACTGAAATGGAAAAAGAGCAGTATCGTTCGGTGATTCGCTTTTTGCTTTTGGATGCGAAAAAATGTGAGAAGATAAAAGCAAAGTTCACCAACTATCACCACAGTTAGATATTGGTTCAACGAATTTAAACGTGGGCGAACATCCGTTTTTGATGAGGAGCGACCAGGACACCTGGCAGACGTAGTCACCGAGGAAATCATTCGAAAAGTTCACGACATAATTCTCGCTGATCCACGAACGAAAGTGCGCGAAGTAACAGCCGGAACGGCGACGAAAAACTTATCGGTTCGATAGGTGCCGTGATTGCTCACTGTGAACAACAAGCGAATGCGGTTGATAACTTCGAAGCAGTGTTTGGGTCAATTTAAGCGAGACCCAAAGACCCAATTTTTGCGTCGAATTTGCGCCGTTGATGAAAGCTGGATTCATCATTACACACCAGAAACTAAGCAACTGTTTGGATTGTTGATTTCTCCTGGTGAATCTGCTCCAAAGAAGGCGAAGACAGTCCAACGGCCGGCAAGGTCATGGCGACGAGTTTTTGGGATGCGCACGAGTTCGTCCTCATGGGTTTTTTGAAAAAGTAAAAATGATCATTGGACAATGCTGTAGTGAGTTATTGGACCGCTTTCTCAAAAAAATTAATGAGACACGGCAGCATTTGGCGAAAAAGAAGGTGCTGTTTCACCACGATAACGCATTAGCACATTCATTCGGAGTTGTCGCCGCCAAACTGCATGAATTACGTTATGAATTGCTACCACACCCCGCGTATTCACACGATTTGGCTCTCTGCGACTTTTTCTTGTTCCGTAACATGAAGAAATGGCTCGCGGAGAAACAAAAATTTAGTTGAAACGAGGAAGTCATCGCCGAAACAGAGGCGTATTTTGGAGAGTTCGACAAATCCTATTTTTTGGAGGGGTTAAAATAATGGCTGGGAAAAGTGTGTCTTTCGCAAAAGGAATATAATGAAAAAGAAAAAAAATTTTGTTTTTGAAAAAAATGGTGTTCATTTCTAACACAGGTACAATAAGTAAATCATCTTCCTCGTAAAATAAAATATTTCACAACACCTGTCTGGCTAATTAATAGTCACATCTCGCATATCAAAGGTCGAAAAAATGCCCAGAAAATTTGCTGGCATAAAATTTTGCGAACCTACGCATTTTTTGACAAAAAGTACATTCAAAGTTTGTAAAAAAAATTTTGAAATTTTCAACACAACACCGCGATAGCACGCCCCCATGCCCTAGCGGCTTCCAAGTGCCCTTCTTTCTGTTCAAGCGCATAAGTTTGCTTAGAGTCATTTGATAGTTAGTGTCATTGGCATTATTAGCAACAAGGAATTTATCACTGCGAAGTCTTCATCACTTTCGTGAGCACTTTGAAAGGCAAAACACCAAGGCGCATGCACATGTGTGCATGCATGTATGAGTACTACACACCTATACACATATAGGCAGCAATTCATTTTTGACAAAATGTTGGAGCCCATTAGCACGTGCACACATTAAGTCCGCCTCGGCACGGTAGTCTCATAATTTTGCGCAAATTACCACCGTAGCTACGCTACTTGCCGCTACACGCCGCTTGTTTATATCGCACATACATATGTATGTGTGTACGTGCGCGCCGCGTTCGGTTTGGCACTCGAGGGGATTTTACACTTCTGTAGATTTGCTTATTTGTTTGCTTGTGCACTGCAACAACACTGTACTTTGGTTGAGTGCCGTTTGTCTCAACATTTTCGGTAGCTTCGATTTCATAAACCATGTCGCAGTCGTCTTCCAACAGTTGATTCATGTGCACCGTGGAGTGCATATGGCAACAACAACAACAACAGCACGAACTGCAACACAATGTTAACAATATTCAGCTAACTACTCACATATATACATACCTACGCGTTCACGAAAGCACATGGAACAGGTGTAAAATGCCGTGGTTTTCCGAAATTCGGCATTTAACATCTCACCGAAGCCACCACATCTTTTGCCAAGCACTTTTGTACGGCATTGAGTATTTGCTTTGAACAGTGGTCGTGGCTCGCAAGGATACTCAAATGGCTTTGTTGCTGCGGTGTGTTTAGCACGAATATGCACAAATCATTTCCGAATTTGTCTGTTGGTTTGAAATTCTTGTTCAGTCGTGCTTTGACTACTTCTTCTTCTTGTGCTTGCTTTTACTCAACAGCAGGTGCGGAGAGTGGGATTGTAGGCGACTTAGTTGCACTTGTGCGTGTGCTGGGTGAGTGTGAGAGTGTGTGGCACTCGAGTTTTTGTTTTTATTGCATTATAAGCTTCATACATAATTTCGCCATATTTATGCTTGTGGGATGTGATGCGACTAGACATGTTCGAAGCATTTTTGAACGCAGTGGGGCTAAAGGATAAAGTACGAATGCTTTTTGGGTTAAGTTTCAATGAATTATCTTTCAGAAGTATTAGCTTAAGGGAGGCAGTATGCACATACGGCAGCGACGCAAGACGTTCTAAATATTGTAATGGATTTGAAAAGAGTATAGAGATTAAACTACTTACAAACTTGCCTGGATCTTTGAATTGCAAAAATAAGTCCAAAAATGTAAAATTAAGCTCCAAAATATATACGAGTATGTGAGAATGTTTAGTGTTTTATTAATATTTAATTAAGTAGAAAGAACGATCAATATTTGCTATACAAAAGTTTTAGGTTTGTGTTCCAATAATTCAATATTACAAAAGACATTACAAGGTCCGGCACTCGAAGTGTTACCAATTAAAAAGGCCATATTTAGTTCGGAAAATTATTTTTATTCAATTCAAAGTAAAAAAGTGTGAAAATAATACAAAATTAAGAATCAATTTCCTTTTGGTCGATTTTACCACCTTTTGCCTTGACTATGGGCTTAAGCCGGTCCAGAGACGAATCGCCAGCTGCCCGAATGTGACTTGTAGGCATTTTGGCCTACTGGTGGACTATGGTTTTCTTCAGTGGGCTGGTGAATCTTTTAGTTCGGACTTCCTTCGCTCTCTCAAGTCTGACTTGTTGCTGCTTTGGTGTGAGATCATGCTCCGTTTGGATCATGTAAGGCTTGACTTTGAGATCATTTTTCTGTTTGCGGTGGATGCTACGGGCAGATACAAGTGTTTTCTGTCCTTTCGTCATTTGATGGCACTTCATCGAGAATTTCGCTCAAGTCGCTCCTTCACTTTTGACCACCTCCATGACGTTTCTCGATTCCACCAGTATTATTGTAACGAGTGATGGTGCGATAAACAAAAACTTTATTTACTTTAAGGTGCTCGAGCTCACGAACAATCAGTGCCAAAAGTCTCAAGCCTGATTCGAGCGAAGGCCAGGCAGATGCACAGCAAGTGGTTCGCCGCCTCATCTTCCTCTACCAATGCTGGGTAGAATGCACTGCCTGAGATGCCTATCATTTCCACGTGCTTCGCCCACAGAGAATGGCTTCTCATCAGTCCAACCAGCTGCCTATAGTTCCTTGTATAATGGCAGGAGGATCTGCGACAGACGGTGAGACAAGGTAGTTAATATCAGTTGTATCCATCTGCAGCCTCTCTCAGCTTACCAAGCTCACTTGTAGGTTAAAGTAACCTGTTTGCTAACCGTGGTTTTGATGGTTGCAGAAGAGAGTGGCAGAACGGACTCCAGGCCAAAGAAGTGGCCTCAGAGCCCATCCTAGCTAAAGAGCCATAGGTCTTGTTACCCGCGATACCTACCTGTTCCGTGATCCATGTTAGCATCAGGGTACTATGTCTATGGCATAGTTTAGCCTAGATTTTAGTACCCTACCCATGGACTGGCCGGCGACCGCCGTATCCGAAGGGGTTGGTGCGTGACTACTATTTGGAATTCAGAGAGAACGTAGGTTCGAATCTCGGTGAAATACCAAAATTAAGAAAAATACAATAGCGGACGCCCCTTGGCAGGCAATGACAAACCTCCGCGAGCCATTAAAAAGCTCCTCATAAAAAAATATCTGCCATTCGGATTCGGCACCCTTTTGGGTGTTTGGCCGAGCTCCTCCCTCTATTTGTGGCGTGCGTCTTGATGTTGTTCCACAAATGGAGGGATCTACAGTTTCAAGCCGACTCCGAACGGCAGATATTTTTTTATTTTATTTATGAAGCGCATTGCTTCTTGAACAGCATACACTTCCGCTTGAAACTTCCGCAAATACGAACATTCCAAGAGCAAAATGTAGGTTTGTCCCGCTGGATTCCACTTAAATACCAGAGCCCGAGCCGTGCTCGGTCCTGGAGCCATTCGTGGAAATGCGAAAATAGTGTTTGTTGGGCTCATTTTCAGAGTTTGACCACAATTGAGCTCTGGCAGCACCACCCTGTATCTCTTTACAAGTACGACTCCTAATGGTATTGAGTCAAAGCGCATGGAGAGAATCTTTAGATCGAAGCCCAAGTTTTCTCTGTTGTACAATGCTGCTGAGGGACCGTACCAATTCCCATTGTACTTCAGCCTACAGATGGCCTTCAAGGTCTTTTCTTAGATGAAAACATCAAGTGGGGGTAGAGTAACGAGAGCATCTAACGCTGGGCCTGAAGCAGTCGGAAAAGCTCCGGTGCAACAGATGGCCTCCTGACTCGCACAAAGGAGCACAGGAACGCCATGGCTATCGGCTCATAAAAAAATATTTCACTTTATAGGCAGACTCAACTGATGCCAGATCTGTCCTAACTAACGATGGATCAAAAATTACAGCCCCAGTAGATGGACATCATTTAAAGATTTCAAAAGAACATAATTTTGAATATGCTTTGTCTTGAAACCAAACCAGCGTATGCAGCGACCATTGGATGTTTGGTGGACGTGTGCAGCTCCCACATCGCAAATTCCACACGTATTCGTGCCATAAAGTTTTCATAAATAATCCCGCAAAATTACTGCACGCACAAAATACAAGAATTTGTTATTTTCCTCAAACCACCACGACAGCCTCCAACGCTACACCAACTACGGCCCACGTGAGTGTCGTCGTCAACTTCTCATTGCCGCCGCCGCCGCCGCCACCGTCATGATGATATCATGTAAAGACAATTACCATTTTGTGCATTCGGAACAAACAGATTGACACAAGTCGATCTGGAAAAACTAATCAAGTGTCGCGGCTAGAAACAGATGAGGCTGGCTGTCGGCCCTCTGGCCACCCGCAATAGCAACATGCCGCACAGAATTTGACGTGCAACACTCATTTGACGACTGCGACATGTTATTGTACTATTGGAGTGCGTGATATTACAAGAAAACAAGCAAAAGACAGTCGAATGTGTTGATAGAAATGGCGAACGGGCGAATAAATAGTAGGTGTGAGTATATGAGGACAATGAGCAGTGGGGTGGGTAAGGAGTTAGCAAAATGACGAAAATGTTAATATCAAAAACGGAAAACGAAAATGACAAAACGCCAAAGCGTCGAACGTGTATGTGAGTATATGAGGACATAAGTATTCTTACACAAAAAATGAAACGGGTGCTTATGTTCCCTGCGGGAAATGGAGTAGCCGACTACTGAACTGCTAACTTTTGCCCACTTTGAAATGGAACGTTAAATTTTTTAATTTTATTGGGCTCCCGGAAACTCCAGCACTCCTTCTTTTCGAATGTGATACTATAGCGAGAAGAAAGAGAAGATATCTCGGCCGAATACGACCGGAATAAAGTCACACGCGCTCAGCCCAACTCAGCTCTAGCTTAAGTTTATTAAGAAAATTGGGTTTGGATGATGTGCTGTCTTAAGTAGTGGACTCAAAGGGCCGTAAGGTCTAAGTGCATACTTCATTTTCATTCCTTCATTCATGTATCCACAATTTTGAAAGTGGTCTTAGTCTTATATCACCTTGATTAAAAAGTTCCCGAAACAACCGCCCGGTAACGCTATACTACTGTGGGCAAAAAGTAAGGTGAATTTGGTTGTAAAATGAAAAATCTTTATTAATTCTTGTAAATCAATTTCATCCCTTTCAAAATAATCCCCTCTCGATGAAATACACTTATGCCAACGATTTTTCCAATCCCCGAAACATGCCAAATAGTCCATTTCCGGTATAGCCATCAGCACCTTCTTCGATTCAGCTTTTATCTCCTCAATTGACTCGAAACGCGTTCCCTGGAGTGGTCTCTTGAGTTTTGGGAATAGCCACAAGTCACCCGGAGCCAAATCAGGCGAATACGGAGGTTGCGGAACGATATGCGTGGAATTTTTGGCGAAATGGTCACGAATAACGAGTGCAGTGTGAGACGGTGCATTATCGTGATGCAAAAACCAAGAGTTGTTGGCCCATAATTCTGGTCTTTTTAGACGAATTGCTTCACGTAAACG
Organism: Anastrepha ludens; assembly: GCF_028408465.1. Classification (NCBI taxonomy): domain Eukaryota; kingdom Metazoa; phylum Arthropoda; class Insecta; order Diptera; family Tephritidae; genus Anastrepha; species Anastrepha ludens. Next base: position 26,856,869 of record NC_071501.1, on the reverse strand, counting down.
ACGCATAACGCTCAAATAATATTCCTTATCAACAGTTTGGCCAGGTGGAAGGAATTCATAGTGCACCACACCACAAAAATCGAAAAAAACTGTCATCATGACCTTTATTTTTGAACGACTTTGACGTGCTCTTTTCGGTCTGGCCTCGCCTTTAGCACGATATTCGCTTGATTGGTCAGTTGTTTCAGGGTCGTAAGCATAAATCCAAGTCTTATCTCCCGTAATGATGCATTTGAGCTTGTCCTGATAGTCTGAAAGCATTGTTTCACACACATCAACGCGACGACTTTTTTCCAAGAAATTGAGAGTTTTCGGTACCAAACGAGATTTGACTTTTCGTAGGCCCAAATGGTTTTCACAGATCCTTCTGATATTCCGATCATATCAGTAAGGTCTTTAACAGTCAACCGATGATTTTTGAACACTAACTCCTTCACTTTATTGACGTGTTGGTCATCTGTTGACGTTGATGGTCGTCCGGAGCGCTCCAAGTCATCAACACGTTCTCGACCCTCTTTGAAGTCTCTGTATCACTTATAAACATTTTTCTGCGACATGGTGGAATCACCAAATGCCTTCTGCAACATGCTAAACGTTTCCGCAGCCGAAATTTCATTCCGCAAATAAAATTTGATGGCCCTTCTCTGCTCAATCAAATCAGGCATTGTAAAAATCGAAAAATGCACTCTTGGTCGTTTGGTCAACACAAGCGTAAATATATTACTGATAATGACATTCACATAAAAGTTGGCCCAGATGTTACTAACAGTGCTGCCAACTCATGAAAAAAATAACTAGAGCGAAATTTTAATCCCGCGAAGTTTGACAAATAAATTCACCTTACTTTTTGCCCACAGTAGTATAACACCGCTCAACAGGTATTTTACACACGTGAGAAAATCCATATGAGTGCGATTCGACTAGCCAATGGCAGTAAGTCTATGCAAAAAAATTAGAACTATTGAAGCTCTTCAGCAGTCAATCAAAAGCAAGTAAAGTAGTCGAAATATCAGTGAAAAGTGGCTGAGAAAAAGTGCATCTAAAGTCAAAGTTGAGATAACTAAATTTCCAGCAGGGCGCATTTTTTTATTTACACATACCTACACCCATATAAGAAATCCATTGCATATTCTGCGCAACAAGCAGAAACGCGAACGAGCCGCTGTGCCGCCATGACTGCCTTATGGCCAAAGTTACAAGGTTTCTGTGAGCGACAACTGTCACTCTAGTCGCACTGATGCTGGATGAAGCAACAACCGTGGCGCAACATTAAATCAACACTGTTGAGTTGCTGCTGCACATGGCATTGTTGCCATTCACACGTAACTCTCATAAAGTAGAGTAAAATTGTGGCTTAACGCGCCCTGCCAGCCAAACGGGTGGGTGGTTGGATGGTTGGCTGTTTTGGTTGATTCGAGGTATCGGTGAGTTGGCCTAAGAATCAACGTGCCACATAAGATTTGTTCACAGTGACGCTTTTCAATGACATTCACATGTCGCATTCGCATCAACATCAACGTTGTAGATGGATAGGAAGAATACGACAAAGTAGAAGAAGAAGCATCAGCATCATCACACCTTTGTGCGTGCTTGTATGCGCTTACATCACAAGCACATTAGTGACGCGCTCAGTTGCAAACCTTCAAGTGCACCATTTAACCACACTATTTCATTCTTGCAACACACATTTTGGCCTTTCGGGTAGAACAATTGAACTGTGGGGCAGTAAATGTGTACATATATGGATGTTCTAATGCATTTTTGAGTGGTGATCGCGGATTTGTAGGCACATTTTGAGCTTCAGTATTTGAATTCAATACTAAAATTGTTGTTTTTGGGAAAATGAAGTTATGCGGTAATAAACTAATTAAAACACGAATGATTGAACTATGTTACGGGTAATTTCCTCTATGCTGTCGAGTCAGATTAACGGCTGGATTTCCTATACTTTCTTGCATTTTCCCGTTATTTATGCCTAGCCTTCGTTTATTCCCAGTTATTTATTCCCTTTATTATTTGTAGCTACTGTCGGACCACATTCTCATCCCTTTTCACATCTTTTACGCCTTTTCTCTTCATTGGAGCGGTAACCGCCCAAGGCAATTTTGACCGAGTTTGACAAATCGTATCAGACGTTTTTTCCACGAGATTACCGACACCAATTAGAAACGCCAAATAAATCCAATTCCTTCTCCGCCTGTTCAGACGGGCCTTCCACTTCCTATAGCACCACTAAAATGTGCCGCATGGAATGCTTTCAAGACTCAAGCATTTAAGCCACTGAAGTCATCTACTATCGGATGAGATCTGTGAGTTGTGCGCTAGTTGGTCAGTGCGCTTTTTGTATCAAGCGGGCAAGATATTTCTTTACCAACGGACGGATTTCCTTCTGATGGAGTTCCAGACCTCGCAACCACTTCGTGCTGTCGACATCTGACATTTGAAGGCCTCGTAAGGCCGAAGGAAGAATAATCGACAGCTAGACTCACGATTGATAGAAAGAAGAAAGTGCCTTCAGAAAGTGCCATTTTTTGGTCGTTTGACTGACAGCAGCTTGAATGCGTCTCCAAAAACGTAAAGAATAAACAAAAATACCACTAACAAAAATTATTTCTTTTACAATTTTAAAATCGTTCGTAGCATTCTTTCATTTGTATGTAATTTTACCTCTTCTTTTTTATCTCCTATTTGTACTGTTTCTTACATCAGAGCAAGACTCAGGGGGCCATCTTATCTTTTATCTACCTACCTACCCCGGTGCGAGAATGCAGAGGTGTGGCCAGCATTAGACCGTCAACCGGCTCTCAGCGATTTTGACGGAATCAGCTGATTTGCTGACGTAACAGGGGATTAAACAGCGGTTTTTTTACAACAATATTAAGATTGTGTTGGTGCTATAAAACAACTCAATGTTGCTTCGTTACTGCATGAACGACGACTGATTCCAAGAGCGTAAGAATAAATGCGCCATGATTCTGCCAAAACCCTTATCTAGAATGATAGAGCTCCAGCTTAGTCATACACAACAAAATTGTGAGAGTTACTTCGACTACCACGTCACCAGTTAACAGTCTGATATTGGTCACACTTCCGTATTCTGTACATCGTGTCCTCTATGACGTCTCAATTTTGCTTCGGATAGACAAACCTTGTAATCTTTCATTCTTCATTTCTGCTGCTACTTTCACAAAAACTATAAAAAATGGCTCACGGTTGCGTTTAATATCTGATGGGTCGTTTGTAACCAAGACATTCAACTAAAGAGAAAGCTAGAGCTGAGATTAGGCAGAGGGAGATGGAGTAAAGTATAGGGAGAAGAACAGGAAGTTAATATGAGATGGGTGTAATGAGTTATTACCTTTTTGTTATTAAGCATACATTGAGTATTTCTTTTAGCTTGACATTTGATCATATGACGGGCTCTAGCGATCTGGGAAACTGAGGAAAGCCAGTAGAAACCAACCAAATTAATAACTACTGCAGTTCAAGCGGAACTTAGAGATGAGCTCAACTGACTAGTTAGTATACATCGAGTTCATTATAAGCTTCATAAGATTGATGAGAATTGTAGGGATGTATACAAAGTAAAAGCGAAAAATCAATTTGGAATGGAGCCGGATACTTCAATGGAAATTTGAAGATGGAGATGGATACTGTTTGAAGACCTCTTTTGATAAAAAATTTACTAGTTAAATGTTATAAAAGAAGGCAATCGAACGCTAGGCACCTTCGAAGCGTCTGCGAAGACTTTATATGGCCGTAAAGATATTAGCAGACAGAGGCTTGCTGTAACTGAAGAATTTCAAAATTGTATGAGAGGGCAGTTAGTAAGCAAACTATTTCAACTTTATGAGACTGAACCGTATTGTATTCAACTGCCAATAATTGGAGACTGATTTGAGCCTTGTGTGTCTGCCGATGGGAAACACATTTTTTGTTTGCGTTTAGTGGGAAGAGTATTCGCTAGTTGCCGCTGAGCAAACATTGCATTATGTAATACTATTTCTCAGCCTTGAAAAATTCAACATATGTATATCCGATATCAGAGCTCAGTTGTAGTGTGCCTGTATTTTTAGTAATTTACCAACACACCGGAGTTTTGTAAAGGACTTCAACAAATTTTTTTAGTAAATCTATCAATGATATGATTTAGACACATAAGTATCAAATGAAAGGAGAATATGAAGGCAAATTAAAAATGGCATTCATTTACTTTTATCCTCCTTGAGGCGTGTGAAAAATGTCCTTTGAAGATTTTTACTTGGAATCAGTTCACAAAATTTGTAATAAAAACTATTATTTTAGCAAAAACTTGCCACAATTTTGTGCTTCTAGCTATACTATACATACTCTTTGGTTAAAAGAACTATGATACATACATATGTACAGGGTGAACGATGTGAAGTGTAACGAACTTCACACTGCTTGTATCTGTAAAACAGCTCATGACATCAAAGTCAAAAATGTTCTAATGGCAGTTCAATATATTGTTTATAAGCCATCTAAAGCATTTGCGTCTCAGTTTTGTTGAATTTTTTTTTCTGTGATGGAATTCAAACGTAATAGTGCGATTGCGTTATATTTGGCTGGAAAATCACAACCAGCCATTGTTCGTGAGCTCAGTCACCTCAAAGTGAATCAAATGTTTTTGTTTCGCACTATAAAACGTTACAATGATACTGGTAGCATTGCAAAACGCTATGGAGGTGGACCAAAAAAAACCGCAACAACGCCAGAAAGGGTTCGGAAAGTGAAGGCTCGACTTGAACGAAATCCACGTCGAAGTGGAAGAAAAATGACCAAAGAACTGAAAATATCGCAAGACAGCATTCGACGCATATTGAAAAATAAGCTCAAGGTCAAGGCTTACAAGTTCCAAAGAGCACACTTTCTTTCACCTCAGCAAAAAACAGTTCGGTGCGAAAGAGCAATGGAGTTGGTGCACGAACGTGGCGAATTTCCTAACATTGTGTTTTCTGATGAAGAAAATTTTTCAATTGGGCAGTTTATAAACACTCAAAACGATCGCGTTTACTTGACCGAATGCTCATACGAGAATTTGAGCCTACGTATGGCCACTCGAAGGCATTTCCCATCGCAAGTAATGGGCCGCAATGACCGCTGATGGACGCTCTCCAATCGTTTTTACCGAGCCTGGTGTCAAAGTGAATGCGACTTATTATCGAGAAAATGTTTTAGAAACTGCTTTAGAGCCGTGGACACGCAAACATTTCGGTCGTAGACCATGGACATTCCAACAGTACTCGGCACCGTCTCATAAAGCTCGTGTGAACCAGGAATGGTTAAAAAATCATGTTCCACACAATGGCTTTCGAATTCGCCAGACGTAGATCCGATGGACTACTCCATCTGGTCCATTTTGGAGAGCAAGTTGAGGACTAAAAACTATGCCAGTATGGATGCGCTGAAAAAAGCGATTATACGAAAATGGGCCAAAATACCTCAAGATCACATTCGTTCAGCATACAACTCATTATTTGACCGTTTGAAGGCTATAATCAAGGCAAAAGGTGGTCATATCGAGCTAAAGTCAATATATGTTAAAATTGTAAGCATTTTTGAACAACTTTGTCATTGAAATCAATAAAAACTAATTTCACACAAAAAAGTTATGGTGTTTTGAATAGGTAACACTTCATATCGTTCATCCTGTATATGTACTACAATTACAGTGTACTTTTATTCAAACACTCATGATCAGTTTTCACCAGGTTTTTTTTTAATTTTCATTAATTTTTTATAAAAAGTACACCTAGTTCATTTTACAGGAAACATTATATGAATCAAGGTTAAAACTTTGTACAGAAATTGTTAAAACTTAACAAATTTCTAGAAAAATTTCAAATTTTTTAACCAGAGTTTTTAGTATGTTTCGGGTAGTAGTTTCAGGAGTAGTTTCGGATATTTCGGTTGTCACATAGAGCATTGACTTTTAATATAATAAAGTGAGAACTTGAAGTAGCTCGAAAATGCGTAGATGTTTTGCAATTCTTCATACTGATGGTGTTAAGTGTTTTCTTCCATAGAAGCAACATTTCGCGAATTCGTTATACGAAAAAAAAAATATTAAAATTAACTAGAGCCTTGTGCTAATTCAAACTTTCACTTTATTATACTAGAATTAAATAAGCAATAAAACTGTCTGATTATATTTCTTACTTCCGATTAAAATGTACAAAATTTTGCAAAAATTTTTTTGGAATTTTTCTTAGCATTGTAAAAAGTTGTAAGGTATTATTACATGGTTTTGGTTAAAGAATAAACAATATTTACAAAAAATGGGACACAAAAAATTTTAGCTCAAGAAACAATCATCCTGTAGCCCAGTTATGCTCGCCACTCTATATGCTTATAACCAAGGATGATAGATTACCGGGCGTTGGTCTTCAACTATAGTAAAAGAAAAAATTGTGAGGGAAACGTCAGCCGCCACCTCACGTTGTTTAGACCATGAGCGAAATAGCATAAGCGAAGACCAATGCAAGGCATTGAATACTGAAGGTGGCGTCCCAAGACAATTACTTTATTTTTCGTTTCGATTTTGACAAGTCTGACGACAGGCTCATTTCCAATAAAAACAAACAAAAGGAGAAGAAATTATGTGTTCAGTAATTTTTTAAGGTAGTTTCTATAGCTTTTGCCTCCTATTCTTTTAACAAACAAGTCCTTCCCCTTCTTCTGGTTTGTTTATTTATGGAGCCTGACGACACAGCGAATTCGAAAGGCGTAACCTTATATTCTAACATCCTTGAGCGAAGACAGTGTTGATGTTTTCGTGTGTCACCAACACAGTCTCAATTTTTTTGCGTAAATAAACCGCTTCGTGACACCGGTTACGTCAGAGAATCTACTGATTCTTTCAAATTCGCCGAAAGCCAGTTAACAGTCTGATCGTGGCCACTCCTTCAGAATTTTTTTTCACCTTGTTTATAGCTAACAAAATTGGATGATTAATTTTGCGCCACCTTGTATTTACGTATACTCGTAGGCGCTCTTGTTTCAACAGTCATTAAAATATTTACATAGCAAATGTAAAATTTATAATTTTTTAAGGTTTTTTTGCCTATTATGTTTTGAGGAAAATGTTCACTTGCCTGTCATGTTTTGATGAAAAGTTCAAAATTTCAAAAGACATCGTTCTTCTTTCAATTGAGTCCCATTTGTCCACACCATTTACTAACTTTTGTATTGTAGATTTATAATAATTTTTCGCATTCTGGGTCTTAAAAGACACTTTCAAAGGCTTTTAAAACGAACCACTGACATGCCAACGAAAAACTAAAAATGAAGTTTATTAGAATCGAGCTGTAGTATAAAATGCAGATCGATTTTTTATGGTTGCAAAAAAGGTGATACATAAGCAGCGAGCGCTTTTAAAAAATTACTTCAAAAGCCAGTTGAGAATTAAAGCCATATATGAAATAAGTGTAGAAAAATAGGCAAATAGCACAACTTGCTTGAAAAGTTAGAAAACAGAGTCTTTAATGTACTTAAGTTTGTTTTTATTTCCTACTCCTCTTAGTACTTTTTTATAAAGGCAACAAGGGTGCACAATCTTAAGTTGCCTATGGACAGATTGAAGAAAAATAATCGATTAGAGTTGTTTTTGTAATTTAAAGTGTGGGCTTAAACTAGAACAAACATAGATATAAATTTTTAAAATTTTAATTATAATTTTTTATTTATTTATTTATTTTTTTCATTTAAATAAGATGTGACCAGTGAGATTCTTCATGAAGAACTCCACGCGTAATAATATTTTTTTTTAATACAAAGCGAAAAAACGGCATATTATTGTTTCCTTATCACTACAAAGCAATTCAAATGACAAAAGTCAAAAACAGAAGCGCTTCGAACTCATGACAAATCAAGGCCGAGGGGCAAGTGTTGACTGCTTTATGTATTGTGCAAGCAACAGGAGCTGCTTTGCTGCTGGTGATGAGTTCGGCCACCAAAGAGTGGGAGACTGGCTAAGTGAGGGGTGTGTGTAATTGTACGCGCGTGCATGTGTGGGTGTGTGTGTGTGTAGTGCTGTGTGAACTCGCCCAACAAACCATCAAAGCGTTGTCACTGTCAGTGCGGTTGTCACAGACACGTCACAGGGATTACAACGGCAAGCGACTCTCAACTGTCACTCAATTTTGCCGAAGGAAGCGAACGTAGACGACGACAACAACAACAGCACAAACGCGCACACACACACACATTCATACATACATCTAAAATAGCAGTGAATAAAACCGGAAATGGGTTTAAAGGTTTATGCGACGCGCGTTGTTGACAAATATCGTAAACCACTTTCACACACACACACACACACACACACACGCTCGCCACTTTTGGCCTTGCGCTTGACTACTGTTTGGCGTGTTTAATATGTAGGCGCCTCGAAGGGCTGACTGCATCCCGCGTATAGCTAAAGGGGTGTGGCGTCAATTGAGCGGTCGTTTGTTAGTCGGTTGTTAAGCTGTTTGTTCGCGCATACCCTCGCCTGCGCGCCACCACCCTTTTCTTGTCATTATTTAAACCGCACTTTACATATGTCAACGTACAAGAAGCGCATCCTTTGGCTGTCACTTTGCTTTGCAGGTATGACCAGGAGCGATTTTTGGCCGAATAGAGTAGGGGTGGGGGCGATGAATTGCTTGAGTTACTTGAAGTTGGCGCGTTTTTGAAGTTTCATTGATGTCCTGTGGCATTGTCGACATGTCTTGTGCATTGTCGCATACATTATAAACGAATTACTGCTGTACGCATTTAATGTGCAGTGGCAGAGTTCTGCCTTGCCGCTTGGGATGAAAGTGGTTAATCGCCGTTAAATCTAATTAGATGACATCACCAGGTAGCGGTAATGACAGGCGGAAGAAAATATAAACATAAACATGCGTTCGCGCACACACACACGCATATATATGGTATCATTTAGATGAAAGCATACATACCCTGTAGGGAAAGCGACCTACTGATGCGTTTAAAGAAAAAAAACAAAATATTAATAATTAAATTTATTCCTGTGCAACAACAACACTTTATATGAAACAGTGTTAACGGAACTTCAGCGGAAAAAACGCCAAAACGGAAATCAACAATTGGACTTATCATCGACTTGGCTAAAGAACTTGGCATATACTCACCAGTAATCTCAGAAAAAGAAGACTTCCCGCCCTGGCACATAAACAAGTCTTTTTTCAACTTGGAGTTAGAAAAATTCAATAAAAGTGGCACTAGCCCAATAACCTATCAACGCTTATTTTCAGAGCTCACTAACCCTCTACTAGGCGAATGGAACATGATATTCTCTGATGGATCAAAAACTGAGATAGGTACATCCTTCGCAGTCGTGGATTCTTCGGGGAACACTGTCTCAGCAGGCATCCTTCCCCATTTTGCCTCTGTTTACACAGCTGAAGCCACAGCAATCCTGAATGGGCTCATTTCTGTTGAAAACTCAAAGCTTAAAACAATTATATGCACGGACAGCAGATCAACAATAGCGTCAATACTGAATATAAGAAATAAAACGTATGTTATTTCCCAAATTCGCAACAAACTGATCGGCAATAACAACAACATATAATGAATGTGGGTACCAGGCCACGCAGGCATTAAAGGGAACGAAATAGCGGACGAATGAGCTAAATTGGCCGCCATGGAACCGCTCAAAACATTTAACAAGTTTTCGAAAAAAGACTTCAATAAATATGTACTCAATTACCTGTATCAAAAACAATTGGTTAGTTGGGGATCTACACAGCACCAATATACTACATTTAATCCAAACAGGCTAAAACCCGACGATCCATCTTACTGCCGATGCAATCATGTCAAAATGTTTGTTCGGCTACGGCTTGGGCACACGATTGCAAGCCACTCCTATATATTCAACAGAACTAACCGGCCAAACTGCCAGCACTGCCCTACATCACCACTAACATCAATTCATCTTCTCGACAACTGCACACAATTTTCCACAGTAAGGAGCAATATTTTTGGGAACCAAATCCCATCATCACTATTAAAAATTATATGCTACGAAAATATTATATATATATAAAAAATATCAGATTACTTAGCACAGACCGATTTAAAGAAACTTATTTAACTAATTTACTATAATTTTACCTAGTTTGTCTGTAATTAATTCATAATTCGTTTTATAACAAATCAGAGAGCCGAAGGTCCTGGCAGCCAGTGCTCCTATTCTCGTGTTAAAATAATTATATTATTATACCACGTTTGTAAATAAATAAATAAATAATTTGGCCGAGCTGCTCCTCCAAATAGGACCTACAGTTTTAAGCCGACTCTGAACGGCAGTTGGTTTTTTTTTTATGAGGAGCTTTTTCAAGGCAGAAATACATTCGGATTTAAACCATTCCAGTGCCTGCCGAGGTGCGATTGCTATTAAAAACAACTTTTTCTATCATTTTGCTGTTCCATGCACAGAGATTCGAGCCTACGCACTCCCGAATGGTAGTCACGCACTAACCATTCGGCTAGTTGCGAATTTCGTCAATTTCGGCATTCATATAAATATAAATAAGTTCAAAAGTTGAACTTGAGTTTTTACCCAAGGAAAGAAATATACAATAATTTCCCATAAAGTTTTTAAAATATACTCACAGAAGTTCAGGAAGACTGGCTATTGGCTCATTCAGTTCTAAGAAATCACTTTGGGCGAGTTTAAAGTTTCATTAATCATAGCTTGAGGATAATGAAGTGTGTCTAAGGAGCGAGGTCCTATGCAAGGAGATGGTCATGGTTGAGAGCACATTCACAATATTGAAAGAAAATATTCGCTGTTCATATAATAAAGGAGATTTTCGAAAGATCGTTCGAAAATGTATTATTTTATATCGGCCTTATTGCGAATTCTTCAAGAGAATATGGGAAATCCCCAAGACCGGTTATACTAATATGCAGCTCGGAAAAAGTGTGCAAACTAAGACTATTTTCAGAATTTGTGTTCGGATCGAGAAAATGTATTCGTTCATTGTTTCATATTCGTTTGGTTGTTTCGTTTCTTTGAAGTTCAATGATCAAAACTGTAGCAATCGATTCTACAAAGAATCGACCTGTGTAAGGGATAGTTAACTCCCGGCCTTTCAAAATAACTTAGCCTCCCTAAGATTTCAATTTTACGAACTTTTCTTCCGCTTTTAGATTTGTATCTACAAGAATCCAACTTATCCAATAAATGAAGTAAACGAGTTTAAAAACTAAGCTGTGTTTGCTGATTGGAACAGTCGTGAATGGATTTGAATTTCGGCAAGAAAAACTTCTTTAGTACAAAGTCCTCTTCCCGGTAAAATAATGTGTGAATAAGGGTAATTATCGGATCTGGTACTCAACTTATGCATGCAAAATTCATCAATACCAATACATACCAAGGAAGCCACTGTTTGGAGCAGATTTTAGTTTAGCGGAGCCACCGGTCAGTACTTCTTCTGAATCAAAAATGACAGTGGATTAACAGTTAAGGTGAGTACAAAAGTTTAAGGGTCATTTGTCAATACTTCTTCTGAATCAAAAATGATATTGGATTAACAGTTAAGGTACTTGACCACCTTGGAAAGCTAAAAAGTACAACATATTCAATAATTTGTTTTTCATGTTCTGTATAATATATTAAAATAAATTTTTTTTTAAATTTTTATTTAGAGCTTATATAATACAAAAAAAAATTTATTTATTAAAATTTCTTTTTTTAACATATATCCAGGAGGCGCCAAAGTCGAGGCCTGAAGAAAATCATGTCTTGCGGCGGACAGTTAATCTTAGAAATGGTAATTCTAAAACAAAAGAGAGAAACAAAATTTTCAAAAGGAAGGTTCCTTGCGTGAGAATTTACCACAAACTGACAAAAAAAAAAAATAATAAAAAAATGGCGGATGTTTGAAAAAAAGTTAAGAAAACACCCCTGTTTTTCACAATGTTATGCTTAAAAAGCAATACTTTATTAACTTTTTTTTTGCAAAATGTGGTAAATTGGCATACAAAACATCTTAACAAATAAAACAAGACCAAAATCATTAAAATCGGCTAAGCAGTTTCGGAGATAAAGTGTCCGCCATTCGAAAAAAAGTAATTTCTGGAAAAACGCGTTTAAAGTTAAAACTTGCTATTTTCTTTCCGCTGAGTCAGCAAGTAATGAGTGCAGGATGCGCCTGCACATTTTCACTGATTTCACTTTGTTAGAATTCGAATTTAAAAAAACAGTTTCAGGTGATGATTTTTAAAAGTATAAGGATTGAAAAAATGTAAAAAAAAAAATTTAATTTTTTGAAACTTATAAGGTGGTCAAGTACCTTAAGGCGAGTACGAAAGTTTAATGGCAAGCAAGATCTTTAGTCCAAAAATTAATGATATAATGACATGTGGTTCTGTCTCTGATCTATAGAGTTGAACTCTTACGTTAATTTGCGAAGCAGTGTCGTAAATTATTTGCTATTTTTCTCTCCTTTATGCTGGGAGTGGCCTCGACAGAATTGAAAATTCGAACATCCGACGGAATGAAAGCTGAAAACAATGTTAAAAATATAGTCCGAGAAAATTCCTGCATTAAAATATTCCTGCTATTTTGGTTACTCCTTAGGTTAAGTTAGGCTCAATTTGGCAGCCGCATCGCACATAGAGACAGTGATGCCACTTAGACCACCAAATCTGTCCGTTGTGAGCCCAGCCCCTGCTACATTTCCCCTTCCATATTGAACCATCCCGAGCTTTTGACAAAGCGTAAAAAGTTGTTGATACCTAAAGCGTATAGATTATCTTTATTCATTTAGAAGTAGGGTCATAAATATCGGGTCTTGCACCTGGCTAGAGCTGGGCATGTGCAAAAAAGGAGTTAAATTGTTTCCAACTCCTCCTCATTCCAGCAGCTACGACAGTAATCACGCATGTGATCCTTGCGTGATTTCCTATTAGACAATGTCGTGGTAGGTCTCCTACTTAGGTCCTAATTTGAAGTCTACTCAATTTTATAATATTCTTGGACGGACGTAGATTTAGCCTTGGACATATTTGCCTAGCAATTTCACAGGTATTGGCACTAATCCATCTTTGATTAACAGAACTGATTAGTGCGTCCATAACAAGAAGCTTACAAGTTGCGAGAGGTAACCCCATAAAAATATTTATGTTTGGCATACCTTCTCTTGCAAGTTTGTCAGCCCTGGTATATCTCTGGGGCCCATTGTTTCCTATTTGCTGTGACACAAAATTTCTAATCAGAATTCAACAACGAGCAGTTTGGTGAAATGTAACGTGAAATTTTGGCTTTAGCTACAATAGTATTAAGAGGTATATACAAATTAATCAATAATGTATTAGAGGAAAGAGGCTGAGTTACTAGTATAAGAGTTTTATGAAATGCAAATCGCTTCAATAGCAAGTCACCGTTTAACGAGGTTTGGTGCCCTCACTACAGTCGATGGTACATTTTGACGAACCGGACTACTCGACCAAGAGCTGCCTCATCATTATTCAAAAAATTCATTGTGAATGCTTTGTGCACTAGCAACAACTACCGCGAAATAGTTGAGAGAAAAATTGAACTTAAAATAATGAATCCAGAACCGGGAATGTTTAAATAAAATAAAACAGAGTTAAATTTCAGGTAAATTTATTTTATCTCCTTCAAAATATGACCCGTCTAAAGCAACGCAAGTTTGTCAAAGTTTAACCCAGTCCTCCATGCATCTCTGGTAGGCCGGCGAAGGGATGGCCTTTAGCTCTTTCGTCGCATTCTCTTTGATCTCTCTCTATCGACTAAAATCTTCTTCCACGAAGTGGTAACTTCAACTTGGGAAACAAAACGAAGTCGCACGGGGCCATATCAGGTGACTACGGTGCTTGCACGATGGCATTTACTTGGTGTTTGGTCAAATAATTCAGCACAATTCGGGCTCGGTGCGTTGGCGCGTTATCATCATGCAAAATCCAAAAATTGCTTGCCCACATTTCCGGCCGTTTACGACGTACAGCATCTCTCAAACGCTTCAAAACGGATAAATAATATTCTTTATTGACTGTCTAGCTCGATGGAAGGTATTCATGGTGCACTACGCCTTAGCAATCGGAGAAAGCAGTCAACATCACTTTCCCGGTACTTTTTGATCATAGGGTGCTTGGTTGAAATTGATTTAGGAACGGTAGCAAGAAATTCATCCGATTTTTAATGTCAGCGCCAGCTATAACAGCTGGCGTGGCAAAGAAGTAAGAGCCAAGATGCCTGGATCTTAGCCCCGCCAGAGCAGGGCAGCTAAGGAGAAGGTGATGAGATGATTCTACCTCATCTTCCATACAAACAGCGCAAAAAGGACTCGAGGTGATTCCAAGTCTCACAGCATGCATTCCTCGCGCATTGTGTCCTGTGAGAGAACCCACGAGATTAGAGAGCTGATATTTTGTCAGCCTCAGAAGCTCGCCAGAGCGTCTCCGGTCTACACGTGGCCAGAAGGATTTTGCGACCTTAGACGTTTGTGTACTTGCCCAGCGCTCGCTGAGTTGGCGCGATGCCCATCTATCCAGGAGCAGACCGCAGGTAGTCACTGGGATCCCAATTCTTTCCCTTCGCGGGGAAATCACCTCACATGTCCCTTGTCATGCCAGCTCGTCCGCCTCACAGTTTCCCGCAATGAATTTTGAAGGTTCTTCGTGGATGATTGCTTGCACTGCGTCAGAACGTTCCTGGTGTTTTTTGTATTTTGCAACAGATTCTGTATCTGGCAGCATTTAAAAACATTTTTAGATTTCTAAATTGATGTGATTTCCCCATATAACGACGATAACTGCTTTCTCTTCATTTCTTGAGTTAAGTTGCAGTCCGCCAAAACCTGTCAAAAAAGAGCAAAAAGAAAAATAATGGCTTCGGGAAGTTATAACCAGGGTTATGCATGCCCTCGAATACTGTATACTCCTTGTATATATCTCTGCATGATTCCATAGTTTTTCTCTGCAGGGTAGCATCATAACCATACTCGTAATGGGAATGCGGCAGGAGGAGACTGAAAGATATGTTGCCGCTACAACACAAACGAACAGCGAATTGTTTAACCCTTAAATATGCAGCCAAGTATATTAAACTGCCAAAAGGTTAATAATGTTGAAACCAGTATTTGTACACGTGCAAATCACGACTATTATTTACTTACATATTTCCACACACACACACATACATACGTACTATTATCTACAAGTCTCACTCGCATTCGCAATCGCACTCGCACTCGTCCAAAACAACTTTCAACTAAAAATGTATTTTAACTTAGTAATGCTAAAATGTTGTTGTAATAAGACTGCAGCAATTATTCATCGTCGTTTATGCGCCGTTGAGCCGCCACACCTTAGCTGGAGGGTGGCCATACCATATCGCCGCCACTCGGTGGTAATATTAAACCCAGACTGCAACTAGCAAAACAAATAAAACAAATGCTCCGCACAATATTTATGATGCTTTATAAATTTTGTATACGTCAAGTTGTTGTTGTTGCTGCTGTTGCTGTTGCTATCGTGCCGTACGGGTCGGTGTGCCCATTAAATGGCTTGCTCGATGGGTCGGTGAGTCGTGTCACGGCAATGGTGCTTAATTTTGCATTTGGTTGGCGATTTATAGTAAAGCTCTGTGCAATTTATGACACATTTCCGTCAAAATATTCGCTATACGGTAAAGTGTCGCAGTGTCACAGTGTCACAGTGTGCTGCAGCTGCTCCAATGGGCAATGGGCCTATCATTCGCGGAGGGCTAACGGCTGACTGGAAATATGTGAAGTGTGAGGCAGTTTGTTAGTGGGCCGAAAAGCGCGGTAATCGGTCGTGCAAAGTAGTGTGGGCTGTATATGTAGTGGAAAAGGGCTTCCAGCAGGTAATTTCAAAGGAAAAGTGTAGAGAGTTTTTGAAATCAGTTGACTTAGATATTCGTTAGGCAACTTTAACACTGTGATTTGGTGTAAACATAGTAAAATTAGTTTTTCCAATTCTCTATTAGATTTTGTTATCTAAGCGAAAAAACGCTTTATTTCCACCATGAAATTAACAAAAGGTGCTTTCGATTCGCTACTCCTCCGCTCACTATTTTTGGGCCCCGCTCGCTTGATGAAAATTTTTCAAGTGAAAACAACAACAAAGCGAGTATAGTTTTACCTAATGAAACTGGTATAACTCATTATTTTCAATGTTGCCGATCCCCCCTTTTCTGATATTAGGTAAGTTGCATTAAATTTGCATTTGCTGTATGAACACAGTTTTACTAATACTTTTCAAGTGCTTCCAAACACAAGTAATTATAGGCAACTCCTTTCCAGTGCTGCCAACATATATTTATTTATGACAGTTGCATCATCTTTTCGCCCCTCGCTAACGCTTGGTGAATCGAAGACGTCTACAAGCCTGTCGCTTGTGAGCTAAGCAACTAAATGCAAAGCCATTTTAGTTTTCCTATACCAATTTTTTGCTTAGCTAGCAGCGGAGTTTTCGAGCGAGCAGAGAAGTGATGAATCGAAAGCAGCTATATGTTCTTAATGCCGACGTTACTATACATATGGATGCGAACTGTGTACCAACTGTGATAGTCTGTGTCGTAGTAAACTAATATCGCGAGGTAAGTTTATTTTAAAAGACACCACTACACCACTACTACGATTTGATGACTTGCTCAAGTTAAAATTTTAAGACTTCTTCTCCAAGTCATTACTTCTCATGAGTCCAAACCAACTTCAATTTGTTAAATCGTCTCAATCTCTTACCTCATGCATACATACATACTAGGCCCGGTCGATTTGTGGGAGGCAAAAAAATCGCCCATTGATCTATGAAAATCATATTCCAGGGACTAAAATAAGAAACTTTGCCGAAGGAACCATACCTCTAAAACGAATTCTGATGTCCCCCAATTTTGGTCGAACTTTTTAGTTTCTTTTCTCATGTAAAGGCCAAGAATGGTGATATTTTGAAATGACTGTATGGGGAACCCCCCAGGGGAGTTCCAGGGGCTGTGCCACTGGCATGGGTGGATCGGCCGTCCAAAGTTAGTGGGGGTCGGTCATACATTTGGATTCGATTGGAGCACTCTAAATGGGTCAAAGTGGGATTTTTCGTTCGACCCAAATTGGGGGACATCAGAATTCGTTTTAGAGGTATGGTTCCTTCGGCAAAGTTTCTTATTTTGATCCCTAGAATACGATTTTCATAGAGCAATGATCGATTTTTAAATCGACCCGCCCTAATACATACATACATATAAATATATATATAATTGGTGCTTAAACTCTTTTTGGGTGTTTGGCCGAGCTCCTCCTCTTATTTGTTGGTGTGCGTCTTGATGTTGTTCCACAAATGGAGGGACCTACAGTTTTAAGCCGACTCCGAACGGCAGACATTTTTATGAGGAGATTTTTCATGGCAGAAATACACTCGGAGGTTTGCCATTGCCTGTCGAGGGACGACCACAGGAAACTCAAACCTCTGCACTTCCGATTGCTAGCTGCCCCCCTATACAATTTACAATTTACAAAATATAATTTCCTAGTAACAGAATGTCAGTTCTTTGTGCTCGCTGTCCATCTTTGGAATCCCCTACCACAAAAAATAAAAATAATCAGAAGCATATCGCGCTTTAGGGGTTAACTGTGACATTACTTTGACAAATATTGTGAAATAACTTTTGGTTGTGTGTTTGCTAAGAAAAATAAAATATGTATTTTAAAAGAAAGTTTTTTCTATTTTCTTGGAAACTTTCTATATTTTTACACCAACAAGCAGTATCACTAAAAATATACTGTGACTTTGCTGCGGGAGCAATAATTTTTCTGAACACAGTTTTGGTTTTACTATACTGCAGACGTTGCTGCCGACGCTTGAGCACAGCACAAAAAACTTTTCGTTTAGCTACGCTGTGACTTCAACAGAGCTATTTCAAACTGTTTAGCCCTCTAGATCGTCTAGGAAAGATAATACGTGATTTGATTTGACCAGAAGAAGTGACTGATTTACGTGACGCATTTGCGAGACGAATACGAAAAATATTTTCCATACAAACCAAGGTTTTAATGACATTATGAGATCCAATTGATGACTTAATTTCATAGTTTCTCAGTTTGGGGTATCTAGACCATCTTAAGTTAGATGGACTACTCATTCACTCCGAGGCCATATATTCGCTTTAGAAAATCTCCGTTCAGCAAACGACGGACAAAGTTTACATCTATAAATATATCCATATAAGTTCACTTACGGTTAGTAGTTGCTAGAGCTTTCTTCGTAGTGTATGAGAGTAAGAAAATTAGAGGGACTTGTATACTGAGACTAGATTTCACAAGCTCCACCTCAGAATCGTTTTCGCGCAATCATCTGATTCCTTATTTTATGGAATCAAAAATTCGCTCAATGAACTCCGCGAACAGATTTCAAAGTAAATTTTCACAACTGGGAGGAATTTTTCTGGCCTAAAGCGATGACTTGCCAAACCTTATCTTTGCCTTTCGCAGCTGTCAAACTATAGTTATCGATATCGATAGTTTTCATACAGCTAAAAAAACACCCGATTTGACAGCCTCTGAACAGTAGCGCTCTTTGAATGACTTTTATAGCAAAGTCCTAATTTGTCCATGTTTGCATTTTAAACTAATAATACAAAGTGGCGCAAAATTAATTACCCTATTGAAAGATTTATAATTTTTGCAAATGCCGTCATACGCCAGTCATGTTTGCCACTTGTCAACTAAACAGCTGCAGTATACAAACAGACAAGCAATGGGGCGCGTAAAGGTCAAAATAAAGATTTTCATCACTCAAAATATTTTTTTTTTGGTAAAAAAATATTCCAAAACAAAATTGGAGTGGAAACTGAATGGACTACCAAACTGCATACCCAGAATTTTTTTAAATAGTCCGACTAAAAACTTTGAAATTTTGATGGAAATTTACTGAATGTTTTTAAGTTTTATATAAAGTTTAAAACTTTGACTTACATGGATTTTATTGTAGTTTCAATTATATTTTCATAAAAAAGAAAAAAAAAACGACAAAGAAAATAATGTCCTTAAAACCGATTTGGTCTTCATTCAAAATTTGGTGAACTGTGTATTCTAACTGATAAGTAAGTAAAAAATAAAGTATCTGGAGTATTCCTACAGCACTTTACTTAAGTTGAAATCATTCAATAATTTCGAAAAGGAAAAAGTGCTCCTAAGCTCTTCGAAAGCAAGCACAGAGTTGGACCGGATAATCCGACAGTGTTAATTAAAAGTTTCAAAAACTATGGATGAGTGGTTTGAAATACGAGTATAAGAAATCAGAAAACGTTCCCGGAAAAAAGAAAGTGCGAATGATTACTAGCCAGATTGATAAGATGATCGTTAGATTAGGAAAACAGGATCCTAGGAAAAATGCTGCCACCATACACAGAGAAATTTTTGTTCAGGAAAGAAGCCATTGGTAACAGCAAATAAATAATTGTAATTAGTCTAAAGTTTTGTAATTAGTCTAAACTTTTGTAATTAGTCTAAACTTTGCGCTGCTATTATTATGCACACAGCTATATGTGGTTACTTACTACAATATTTCGATGTGTCTTAAGAAGTTGTTATCTTTGCTTTGACATTCATTTATTTTTAAAATTAACGTGACTCAAAAGTTTTTTCTTATTTATTAAAAAAAAATGATTGAAAAACCAAATTGGATTATTAATTTTGCGCCATCTTGTAATTACAATTTTCAAATTCAAGATTTCCATTACTTTTTTTTGTATTTAGTAAAAAGGTTATTCGAACACAAAATGGGATGATTAATTTTGCGCCACCTTGTAATTACAATTTTCAAATTCAAGATTTCCATTACTTTTTTTTGTATTTAGTAAAAATGTTATTCGAACACAAAATGGAATGATTACTTTTGCGCCACCTTGTATACACTTTTTTTGGGATATCAAGTATTATGTATCATATGCACACGAAAACCGCCATAGCCGAATGAGTTGATGCGTGATCATGAAAAAGTTCCTCATAAAAAATATCTGTCGTTCGGAGTCGGCTTGAAACTGTAGGCCCCTCTATTTGTGAAACAACAAAAAGACGCATGCCACAAGCAGGAGGTGGACCTCGGTCTAAGACTCCAAAGGATGTGAGCGAGAATTATATGTGTATATACAGGGAACTCTCTCCTAACCGACACCTCGTTGAAGCGGATAGTTTTTTTCTGTCCCACAAGAATTTGTTTAAGAAGACAGATACCTGTAAAATTTCGAAAAAAAAAAAAAATTCATAAAATGTTAATATACTCCTTTACGAATATGTCAAACAAAATTTTAGAACGTAAATTTTAGTATTTCTTATAGTATAGATCGTCAACCGTGACGACTCTATTCTTTGCGTTCGAAAAAAAAATGTTTTCGAGGCAAAAATAGTAGGAAAATTCGCCCCAAAAGTAATTTTTTTAAGCTTTTATTCCCCCAAATTTTTTCCATTTTTGTTTAATTCATATAGAAATTATGACATTAATAAACAAAAAAATTTTTGGTTTTTTGTATTCAGGTCACTGACGCCGATGCTTGAGAAGCCCCGCTGCGACTTTCCTGGAAGAATTGAGAGTACATCCGCCATTTTAAATTATTAAAATAAAAATAAAAAATTTATATTATTTTAATGTATAAATAAACTGTATGCCAATTTTGAAAAAAATTTATTGACTCCTTCATTTTAAATAATTTTAATGAAAATCAGGGGAAATATGGCCGTTTAGAGGTATCTGTCCCTTTAGTTTCTTTTCTCTTGAGCGGACAACTCTCCCATAACACACAATTAACTTTTTTTACACTTTTCTGATGAGCGGACATAGAAGACAAATTTTTCAGTCTTTTTGGTGTACGCTTAAGAGAGAGTACACTGTATACGAGGGGTGTCTTTTATATTTCGGGATTTGGCAACCCTGATGTTGCAATCTGGCAACTGACAGCTGTATCGCAAAGTTTGACATTTTTTGGCTTTTACGTACTCAGAACGTTTTGAAATACCAGCGCTATTTATGTTGTTTACAGTAACTTAAAGATTCATCTCGGTCCAAAAAGGGAATTAAATCGTGAACATTTTCGTGCGATTATTTTTTACAACTTTCGACGTGGATTAACTCAGCAACATTGCATGGATGAAGCTCCATCAAGGACCAGTGTTTATCGATGGTATGGTGAATTCAAACGTGGTCGTAGTTCACTCCAAGACGAATTTCGTGAAGGTCGTCCAAAATCAGTTGTTGTTCCGAAAACCCTTGATGCTGTGCGCGAACTGATATTGCAAGATCGTCATGTGACCTATCGTGAGATTGAGACAATCTTAAGCATTAGTGGGACCAGCATACATTCAATATTGCATAAACATTTGACTGTCAAAAAAATTTGTTCGCGTTGGATCCCACACAATTTGTCAATCGCTCAAAAAAAGGCTCGTGTCGATTGGTCGAAGGAAATGCTCAAAAAATACGATCGCGGGGCTTCGAAGCACGTCTATGGCATCGTGACAGGTGATGAATCATGGATTTACGCGTATGAGCCCGAATGTAAACAGCAGTCGACTGTATGGGTGTTTCAAGATGAGCCAAATCCAACAAAAGTTGTTCGCGCACGAAGCACTTCCAAGCAAGTGGTCGACTGTTTTTTCGGAAAAACTGGACATGTCGCAACCGTACCACTAGAACAACGCAGAACAGTAAACTCTGAGTGGAACACAACCATTTCTTTGCCAGTTGTCTTTCAAGAAATTAGGAAAACCAATCGCCAAAGACGGATCACTCTTCACCAGGACAATGCAACCTCTCACACATCGGCTCAAACAACTGCATTGTTGAGCACCCAAAACATCGAATTAATGGGTCATCCGCCGTATAGTCCTGACTTGGCACCGAATGACTTTTTTTTATTCCCGTACGTAAAAACCAAACTGAGAGGTCAACGTTTTTCGACACCTGAAGCAGCGGTTGCGGCATTCAGAATGCATGTTTTAGAGGTACCTCATTCAGGGTGGCAAAAGTGCTTCGACAATTGGTTCAAACGCATGCAAAAGTGTATAGATCTTCATGGAGAATATTTTGAAAAACAATAAAGTGATTTTCGATGATTAAAATTTGTTTTTGTTCTCTAATCCCGACATATAAAAGGCACCCCACGTATTAGGGCGGGTTGATTTAAAAATCGCTCATTGCTCTGTGAAAATCGTATTCTAGGGATCAAAATAAGAAACTTTGCCGAAGGAACCATACCTCTAAAACGAATTCTGATGACCACCCCTTTGGGTCGAACGAAAAATCCCACTTTCACCCACTTAGAGTGCTCCAATCGAGTCCAAAAGTATGACCGACCCCCACTAACATTGGACGGCCGATCCACCCATGCCAGTGGCACACCCCCTGGAACTCCCCTGGGGGGTTCCCCATACAATCATTTCAAAATATCACCATTTTTGGCCTTTACATGAGAAAAGAAACTAAAAAGTTCGACCCAAATTGGGGGACATCAGAATTCGTTTTAGAGGTATGGTTCCTTCGGCAAAGTTTCTTATTTTGATCCCTAAAATATGCGTTTCACAGAGCAATGGGCGATTTTTTTGCCTCCCCACAAATCGACACGGCCTACTGTATATAGGTCAATTTTAATCAACATAATCGCTAAGGCGGTTTGAAATAAAAATTTTTAAGTAAATGTTAACAAACAGCAAATAGAAAGTTATAAATTCCTTCAAGGAGATAATCGAAATTCTCAGATCCTCATTTAGGCGCTAAATTCCAAAGTTATCATTTTCTTTAAGGAGATAAGCGCATTTCTTAGATCCTCATCCAAGCGCTAAATTCCAAAAAAGCCTTTCTACATTCCATTTAAATTATTTCACCTACGTTTCAAATCACTCCAGCCCTTTAAGTGTTAAATAAATATTCTCCAAGCATAGAAATACTTACGCGCCAACCAAAAATGTTCTCTCCAAGACACGCAAAATATCCTTTTTGGCAATGATACTTGCAAAATGGAATTTTTGCTAGCGCCTCAAATCCACCCAACTGAAGGAGTAACAACTCCAATAATTTTCACAAAGTACTCATAAATCCAACGCGCTGTAATAACTTTTATTTTTATGATACAGCGAGGCGCACATACATATGCACATACATGCAAACAGATATAGACATTGCGACAATTACTGCGTAAGCTAACCTCACACTAACCCAAAATTTCACCGCCACCACCTGACCACCGTTTCACCGATACGTCGTCGTTAGCGTCGTCTCATTGTCGATTATCATTGCGAGACTGAATGTCTACTCAATTGCCTCTGTGTGCAAGCGCGTTCGCCTACCTTGTCGGTTCGGTTGGTTAGCTAGTCCGTGCGCCAGCCAGGCTGTCTGACTGCAGTTTAAGTCTGTCCACTTGTCGCACTCGTTCGTCATTCTGTCTGGCAGAAATGCAAAACATATAAATAAGTAAGCTTACGGTTTACAAACAAATATTTTAATACATATGCATGTGTGTCTGTGTGTAAGTTTGTTATATCCACGTCCTATTACTATGTGTGGTCGTATGTACATCTGTATGTGTGTGTATGTATAAGTCCGAATGCAATGAAGTTGCTGTTGTTAACCACCTGCTTAACCCCAAGTGAACATATAAACGCTCAGGTTTGGTTTAGCTGCATTTAAAGAGAACGACAACTCAATAAAAATGTCAAAGAATTTGCTGCATTTGCACTTTTCTTTTTATGGTTTTTTTTTCTTTTGTTGTTTGACTTGGTGTTCCTGACTGTTATGGCTGCATGGGTGGCACATACACACCCCATTGTTGTTGAAATATGTAATTGTTGTTGCATTTTTGGTCGCTTCGCATAAAGCCATAAATTTGGTTCTCATAATAGTAAATGGTAAACGCTGTTTAAGTAATAAAATTTCACACTGACATTTGATAAGCAACGTGTCACTGAGTGACACGCGGGCAATGCGAAAGCGAAATAAAAGTTGGTCATGATATGAGTTGCAGCTTTAGAGTCATTTAAACATAAAAAAGGTATAAAAACAACGTTTAGTCCGGCAACTACTTTGACCGAGTTTGATGCGCATCAAGAGCAGGCAAGCGAGGACGTCACATTTTTACGAGGTGTGGCTACTCACCCTAGGATTACATTCATATTTTTAGCAAGGCAAAGACATTCCACGTCGAAACGACGACAACCACTTTCAAACTTACTCCAGATTATACCTAGGCTCAAACACCATTTACTAAAAAAAAATTTTTTTATTCCGAATATTTATTTAATAATTTGATTGCTTGTTTACTTATTTTCTTGCGATATTAAACTAAAAGTTAAATTAAGTAGGTAGGTGAAATGGTTGAAGTGCCGGTTTGGCATTCCTCAAGTAGCACTAAAGCGCCGTTTTGATACCATTATGAGACCTCCAAAGGCCAGATATCTACAGCCAGGCAGAGCTGTTGATATAATGGAGTAGATTGATGGGATTTAGATTGGCGCACTGCCCCAGGCTGTCGAAGGAAAGAGCTCCCAGTGACCTTAGTCGTCTAGCTGCCAAATCCGGACATTTATAGAGAAAGTGCTCAACAGTCTTCTTCTCTGTAGAGTCCCCACAGCTTCTTCAATGGGATTAAATGGTAACCCTAGCTTTTTCGCGTGTGTGCCGTTCGTCCAATGATCGGTTAACACAGCTACGAGTTTGGAAATTGAATGGCGGGGAATCCCTAGGACTTTATGTGTTCTCCGCCTATTGTACTGGACCCAAAGGTTTTTCGAAATAGCACATGAAGAAATGTAGCTCCATCTTTTCTGCGCTTTCCTCAGAAATAATTTGTGCAGTTCCCCTTTAACAACTGTCAGGGGGATGCCGATGACCGGGTAGGAGATCTCTGAGGCCAATTCAGTCCCTCTTCCTGGCAAGCTCATCAGCAATTTCGTTTTCCTCTATGTTCTTATGTCCTGGAACACAGATCAGAGAAATGTTACCTGAACACCCAAGAGATTTGATCTCCTCTCCTTACAGAAGTTTATTCATTTCGTTCTGCACCATGGCATCGTCAGAGCCTTAATCGTGGATTGGCTATCGGAGAAAATGTTAGTATCTCCCTGGCATTTTGCATGCTTGGAGGATCTGAAAGACTTCTGCTGGAAAAACACTAGCAGTATTCGGCAGTTTAAAGCAGATTGATAAATTGACTGATTTAGAGAAAACCCCTGCTCCGACCCCCGAACAGTCAGTGAAGACAGAGGCGCAAGCTTCGGTGCAGATTTCCCCCTCTATCCAATCCTGCCTATTTGGAAAGATTGCTCTAGCACGACCCACAAACTCTGATTTGCGGATAGAGAGATCTGTTCGAAGTTCGGAGAAATACAGTGTTAACTGCCCGAAAATGCTACCATGTCCCTTGAGAGATTGCCTCCGGAGGCCAATCTCCTTTAACCTGATTGCACCTTGAGCTGCGATGGAAATGACGGAAAAGTCGATGGGAAGTAAGTACAAAAGGGCATTCAGGGCAGCACTGGGGCAAGTTTTACATGCTCCGCTGATGCCAATGTATGCAGTCCTTTGCACCCTCCCCAGTTTAGAGATATTATAGCCCTTCCGAAGGGCTGCCCACCAAACTAGGCATCCATATGTTAGAATTGGCAAGACCACTGCGTTGTACATCCACAGCACGACCTGTGGCTTGAGTCCCCATTTTTTACCGAACATAGATTTGCAGGAGTAGAAGGCAATGCTGGCCTTCTTTACCCGATTTTCAATGTGTAGCTTCCAATGGAGTTTGGAGTCAAGTATTTCTCCAAGGTGCCTAACTTTCGATGAGAGCGGGAGAACCTGCTTTTTTAAAGTTAAATTATTCATATTCAATTTTTGTTTTACTTTTTTAGTTTATGTCCTCTGGCAAATCTAAATTAAAAGGTAACATTAATCAATTAGAATTTCACAAATTCATGGCGAAGGCATTCGAACACCCGCCATCCCACGCAAGATTTGTCGAGGATATGTGCTCGACCATCACTAAATGGGACGCCGCAAAAACGTTCGCGGCTCATGACGTTGTGACGAGGCTCAACCGTATTGACTGGGAAAGGGAAGCCCAGAAACGACAGCAACAGTTGCTACTTCAGCAACAACAGCGGCAGCAGCAGTAGACGCAGAAAGATAGACTAAGTATTCAATCCAATAAGGTACTAAATCAATTAGGTAGCAAGACCAGCTTGATTATTATTTATGCAATGTACTTAATCCAGCTAAGTCATAATTCGACAGTTCTTAGGAGAAAAGGAAGGAAAAAAATCGAAACAACCTTATAAATATAAAGCCTATTCGTTGATTGCAAAGTTTTTGGTACCTTTGCTAGTAGGTGGACAGTGGAGATGAACTGTTTTAGACGCTTGAGCCAAACACTCACAACAGTACCGAACTGAGGACAAGACAATAGTGTGTGAGTATGGGACTATTACATTTTCGCCGATGTTTAATTCCCCCCACAAGCGCTTTCGAAGCCAGTGGAAGGAGTGAATACTATCGATGGCGTAAAATCTCCATACGCCCACAGGAGCGGAACCTGGACGCAGGAACCTATTGTGTCAGTAGACATAAACGCGACTCCACCTTGAAGAAATGCTTCCGCGGTTCCAGGGTGCAAATCAGCCGAGGAGGAGGAATGTTATAGTGTTAATGGGAGCATGCCCCACATACCATTGGTGTGACGCCACCTTTGATGATGTTTCAGACATTTTGATTTACCGCCTCCTGACTAAAAAAAAACAAAAATCTCTTGGTGCGCCTTGGCTCGACCTATTAAAATTTCAATCAAGAATTTCAGGCTTAGACAAACTAAGATCTTTGGAAACACTATTTTGCACTTGGTCTGTGAGTTCTGTAGTTACTGCATTTTTTGGTCGTCTATCACGTGGATTTTCTTCAACACTTACACGACCACTTTTTAACCCTAAAACCCAGCGTTGCAGAGTTGTAAATGAAGAAACAGATTCCTTTAAGAATTTTTATGAATTTATGTTTTTAATAAACTTTCGAAAGCAAACAAATTTATCACTGTCCGATATTTCGTTAATTTCAATTTCAAATAAAACACACAATGAATTGACATATCAAAAAAAAATGTTACTGGGTTCAAATGGAAGTTGAAACATTAAATTGGTTTACGAATTCTGTTCCGTGCCGGTTATTATTTGCCGCTTTCAATACTTTTCAACCAAACTGTACATTCTTTTGCACGTACAACATCACACACATCAGTGAAAATCCCATCTAAGCCGGCAGATCCTTTTCTTTTTTTTAAACGTTTTGGATATTCCAAGTGATATTCCATCTTAAAGGATCTTCCAACTAAATCCGGTTGAAGTGATGCGCTCAAATTTTAGTAAATCATCTAATAACCACTGCATGGCAGGAACAAATATTTAAGTCTCTTAACTCTTATACGAATTTGAAAATAAATACTTGAACTTCCCAAGCATTTACAACTCAAAATTTACTAGTTAACAAGTGGAATATTTGCTTTTCATGCATAATTTGTGCCTGGACTAACACTTACGCTCGCCAACATGGCTGACTCTCCAGCCATGCCAGCCTTGTTAACCCCACTCAAACAGTTGTCAAACGCTTTTCTGGCAGAGTATTTTCATTTACATATCTTGTCGATGGATGCGTTTGACGATGTTAAACTGCTTTGACGGGTTCGAGGCAATAAAATTCAAATGTGGCTGCCACGCAAAAATTTGCCGACTTTGCTAGAAACTAAAAATAAAATGGACAAGGAAATACAAATACCAAAGCAAAGAATGATTGCGGTGTGTCCCCTCTACGTCACATACATAGTAGTGGCATAGAAAAGAAAAGGCGTAAAGCACGAAGATAGTCTTAGAAAGAACAAAAGGAATATATACAAGTGATTTAGTTAGAAGCAAATCACTATGCTACATTTGTTTTTGTATTTCATTGGAGTGGAGTGTATTTAACAATCTCGCCTGCAGTAGACAACGCTGCTTGCTCTGAATGGAACCAGTTTAAAATCTTTCCCATGTCCGCCCTTACCCATCAAGCGCAACAACATTTGCTTTGGGTAGGCTAGGGCGGGTAGTTGATGGGTTGGTCACATATTTAGTTTGTAGCTTTGTTGTTAGAGTGGACGACAACACTGTGTCAAGAGTGTCTATGCTGCCATTTGGGCCTGTTGAATGGTTGGTTAGCGGGTTGGCTGGCTGGCCGGCTGGCTAGCTGGTCGGATGCCTGGCTAGTTGCCGTCACTTTGTGTAGGAATTCCCGCACATTTATATTGGTTCGTTTCCTTGAGTTCATTGCAATCTGTCTGATACGAATACAAAATATTGGAACTTGTACAAGAAATCAAATGTATTAGAGAGTGCAGGCGGGAGGAGGCGACGTTGGAGAATCGTCGAATGATGTGGCATATAAGATACACTTGAAGTGATTCCTTTGCTGTTGCCGTTGTCGTAGCTGATTGTGTGGACCAGAGATGTGGTGATTGCGTGTGCTTTATGCATCTACTGACTCTGCGGCAACACTGCTGACATGTCACGACTTGTCACTTGATTTGACCGAAATGAAGAAATTGTGAACTAAAGAATTTTATAGCCCCTCAATCCCATCAGACCGACAGCGATGTCGATATTTGCGTAAGATATGAAGTAGAAAGGGTTTTACTTCTTGAGTGTAAGAAGAGGACGAATTTGAAGGAGAATGCAAAAGGGTGAAGAACGAAAGAAACTCATGCTAAAGTAATCAGTCACATCGCAATTTTATTATAAGGCGAATTACTATATATCGGCAACTTTTTGGTTGTAAGCGACTTTTGTAGTGTACGCGTATTGGACAGCAGGTAGCGATTGACAATTACGAGTTCGGACTTAGAAACTGTAGAGAATTGGCTGGCTGTCTATTGCGAATGAAGCTTTTTGGGTTCGAGTTTTTCTCTGCACTGCCACGCATGTTTTTTACTGAACAGAAACGTATGCGAAGTTTGGTTGCACCAAATCAGAGGTTAGGTTAGGTTGAATTGGTTGACTATGTAGACACGTATAGACCGATTCGGTCCATAGTGATACTAGAATGAGTTCATAAGCCTTGTGGTTTGAGCAACAAAGCAAAGATCCCAGCTAGTTTTAGCTCCTCTCATCGAATTTATATCCAAAAAACTGGTAGCGAGCCTTTTGTATTTTACAAAATATTCGACTTGCTTTCGGGCTTTTCCATACGGAACGGGAGCTTAAAGGATTCTTTGTGCCAAAACTTGTTGTCACAAACTACCAAGTTTCTCGATGAAGCCGATCAGTTTGAGTACGTCAGCAGAACTTTCATGATGCACGCAAAAGGAAGCAAAGAGGAAGCAGATGAAATTGCGGATTGGCAGTCACGAAATTCTGCCGCAAGAAGCAATTAAATGCTTGATGTACGTCTCAGCTTTAAGCAGCATCTAACTACTGCGAGCTCCAAGGCAGCTCCAGTAAACGAACCACTCACAAGAATTCTGCCAAATATCCCAAGAGCACAAGCCGCCTCCCGCCAAATGCTGGAAGACTCTGTTGTTCTCTATGCTGCTCCCATTTGGGCGGGAGCTAAACCATCTAACGTACGACACGTAGCATAGGTGTTACGAAAGTAACATTAAAAGTCGCTTGCCCATTGAAGACACTCTCTGACGACGCGATTTGTTTTATCACCGGAAAACTTTGTATGGATATGCATGCACCAGAAATGAGTCATCTCTATGACAAACATGGCGCAAACCCATCAAGGGAGAAAAAAACTGCAGCACGGATTCAATTCATAGAGGAATGGCAACATAGATGGGATCTATCAGTCAACGGGCGTTGAATTCAAAGGCTTATACCAAAAATTGCACCATGGGTGATCAGAAAAGACGGCAGCGTTATTTTCTATCAGCGCACATGGATGCCTTCGGTCGTATCTCCACCATTTTAAGCTGGCAGACAAGCCCTACTGCCCCTATTGCCCACACACGACCGAAGATGCGAGCGTGTTATCTCTCTGTGTGACCTCTTTCGAGACGAGCGTCAAACTCTGGCGGTTGGATGAGTCCATTTACACGATGCTTGTAACTTATACGAAGAAGAAAGGGGTACATTAGAATACGTCCTTTGTCACTGTCTGTTCGAAGCAAAATTCGTTACAACTGCCTAGGATGGGTACAATTTTCATCTCTGAAGGATACTTCAGAAACACTACGGTAACACCTCGGACCCTTGCGGTCTATGTGAGATCTACTCAGATCAGCCAGACATTCCTAACCTAACCAAACCTAAAATTTGATAATCTATAAACAAAGATTGACAGTTTAGAGTAATTTAAAAAAAAATTCAATTTAGAGACCAAATCAATAAAAAAAATTCAGCTGCTATGTTGCTGCTACCTATTCAACGAAACTTAGAGTTAGCACCAAGAACGTTTTTTTTTTTTTGTTGGCCATCCTAATAAGGCTATCCTAATCCAAGTATAAACAGGGAAAAAACTGATTCAGCAGACGCAACAGCTACATCACTTTACCGTTTTCGTTAAATCTGCCAATTTAAGTGAGCTTAGTTTAATTAAGAAATATTCTAAATATCTGAAATTATATTTTTTCTTGTCATCTCTGAGGACAATCTCCAGCACACTTGCGCCACATTTGAGCATTGCATTCACATCAACATTATCAATGAAGTCAGCAAGTGCCAGAGAGCAGGTCAAAATGTGTACTGCCTAAATGACATCTGAAGTCTATTCGTTTGTTTGCGCGCCCAACTCCCTCTACCAAACGAAACTTTTTTCCGCGTAACAGCACACGAACGATTGGTTTGGCATGTTGCCTCAAAGAATGTCTTATTGTGCGCACTTTTATCGCGCGTACAGTTGCCACATATTTTGCAACACTTAATAATTGAAACGGAAACGATGCGCGATCGTCATTTCATTCGTACATTTCATTGCGTGTCTCACCTAACGTCTCCGGGTGCACACCACACGTCCTTCATGCAGACGAATGCGAATGCGAATGCGTTTAAGTGTTTATTGTTGTTGGCGTTGTGGTTGTTGTTGTTGCCTGGCTGTCTGACCGTTTGCTTGTCGCTCTATTTGATAGCGTTGCATTCAAGCAGACTGCGGCGAATTATTTTCCATTTGTTCTCCTTAACCCCACCCCCACCCCATTCCACACGCTGAACAAGTGCTGAGCGTGAGCGGCGATAAATTTTTTGCGGATGCAAAGTGTTTTGCCAACGCGCGTGTTGTAGATGCTAGTTGGCATTTTGGCGGCAGGCGGATGCCATCGTCATTCGCGCTGTCATATCGTGTACACTGCGTTTCCACTGAAATTGCTGAGTTGCCTTGCAAATAACGCACGGGGGATTCAAGTAGCACTCACACACACACACACTCACACACACACATACAAACAATTGCGCCGTTGACTGAAATAGTGAACGATCGTCGGTTCAACGCTGACAACGTCGCAGTCGGCATCGGCATCGGCAACGACGTTGGCTTCGGTTGTGGCGTCAAAATCGACATCGCCAACGATGAGTGCAAAATCTATTGACAATGGGATGTTGCTGTCGGGGCGTGTCATTAATTGTGATTGCTTTATGATTGCAAACGCGCGCATCCCGCTCCCGTGTTTTCCGTTGCAAGAGTCGGTATCAGTGGCAGTGCCAGTGCCAGTGCCAGCGCCAACATTGATATTGCTGCGCAAATTTTAGCACATTTTATTTGCGTTCGATGAAATGATTCTCCTGTTTATTACTCTGTAGATATTTTTATTTGGTTCGCGTTTGGGCCGCCGCCGCTGTTCGTTGATGTTTACTTCCAGCTGTCAATGTGCAATGAGTTACAACAGTCAGTGCAACAGCAAAGGAGGAGAAGTGGTGTAGCCAAGGAGAAGGAGGAGAAGAGGAGCATTCGAATATACACAGGGTGGTCTAAGTTCAAGTTTCTTAAAACAAATAAAAATGAAAGAAGTATATTTCTTTTCTATTGGTCTCGGTTTTCTCAGAAATAAGAAACGATCTTTGCATCTGTGAAATATGTTTTCAAGCTGGCAAACCAAACCTTATTGACGGTTTCTGACTTTATCTGAAAAATGGCTTGAATAATTTTCTTCTCAAAAGCAAAAATTATTTCTAGGCTTTCCGGATTCCTCCATCTTTTATAGAAACCCAGAAAAAGGAGGGCAAAAGTTTCAAATTTCAATTGGCATACCCAAAATAGCTGCGACTTAATGCGACTTACAGAAGATTCTGAGAACAGAGAGCAACATAGTAGCCGTTATCTAGAATACACTCAAGATATGTGCGGATGTCTTATCCGCATTACTGACTGGTAATAGCAGTGGAGTATGAGGAACCCGTACCTCTAATCGTAGGCGTTGGTATCGGCATCTCCTGGACGGACCTTAGTGAAGAGCAATTAGCTCAAAAAATATCAAATCAGCTGGAGCCGACGGGCTAAAGATGGGCTTATCAAGCACGGTGACGAGGAGCTGGTGAGCTGCATGTACCAGATCATTTGCAGAACTTTGTGGCATAAACTTATGCTTGACGAGTCGTCGGCTTTAACAACGATGCAGTTAGTTCAGCTCTTTCAATTTGGATAGTGGAGCTAAGGGAGTGGATCTGAAGCTGAGCGAGGACCAAACGAAATATCTTCTGTAATCACACAAGAACTCAGCATATTCATGACCTAGCAGCCGCACCACTGTTGTCACTCATATGGAAAAGTAAAGTTTGGCAAAGTAAAGGACGTCATCTATCCGCGTCCCAGCAACAACAATGGTAATAACGTGAATCCAACTTGTCATTTCTAATTGGCGACAGTTAACAGCCGGTGCGCTCGCCGCCGCCTCATATGTCAAGTTGACCAGATTCAACGGGTCATCACCAGACCTGTTCCTCTTAGCAGCTTTGGTTATAGGGGTTGACGAAAGCAGAAGAGCCGCAGCTCCAGTTTGAGTCGCAGTCGCCATAGCTCTCACTTCTCTCGCCGTCTTCGCATTATTCTGCCTTTGCCGCTGTCTCTGCCTTTTCGAAAGATTTACTCCTGCGTTTGACACTTATTCAGTGTCCATTTGTACAGTGGTACTTTCTGAGCGCGAACTCGCATTAGCCATAGTCCTAATAGTCCCCGAAACTGGTGCCAGAACAGGAACCAATTTGGTTTTCTCGGATGCGGTGACATGATAGGATGCGGTGACATTCGTCATAACCACATCTGATTCCGTCAAATTGCCTCCCCAAACAAATGCTTTCTTTATAGCCGTTAGGACAATGGTACTTTTCAGATTCGCATCCGAATTAACCATAATTACTTCCGTCCGTAGAAGAAAGTGTTCGAGCGCTGAGACGAAAATGAGCTGGTCCAGTTTCCCCAGGATCAACTACAGGATTACCAGTGGTCACCTTCACTTCCATAGCTTACACTGGTTCCACTGAGTGAAGCTCATTTTCACCCAGCAACAGGCTCTCGATAGAGCTTCGAATAGAGCTCACCAAGGATACACCGTCTAATAGGTGTCCATCCTCAACCAGTTGCTTGCTTCCTCCAAGGCTCTGCTTTCCAACCCTGGCTGTCTTAGTAGCAAATGAGTTTTGGGCACATCCGATGTCCAAGCCGCTGGAGAACCAGCGGGAAGATTACCAGGATAATTTCTCTTGTGGTTACAAAACCACCAACATGCCGTTCATCGCAAAAAAAACCTCAAGGGGGGCTTGTCTTGTCTAAGCTTATCAGTCTAATAGTTTTTGCCCACTGGGACCAGAAACCCATTCCAGTTTCATAATGTGATATGTAGATGTGACTATACGGAAGTCTGGTATTCCTCTCTCTGAGCCTACCTCAATAAAGGATACAAAATTACTAAAAATTCAGTCCAACTTTTTTACTGGATCGATCGATTCACTACCAACGCAGGCGTAAGGTAAGGT
Source organism: Anastrepha ludens (assembly GCF_028408465.1). Lineage (NCBI taxonomy): Eukaryota > Metazoa > Arthropoda > Insecta > Diptera > Tephritidae > Anastrepha > Anastrepha ludens. The sequence continues at coordinate 26,822,889 of NC_071501.1, read as the reverse complement.
TGTCCCCTGTCGCTTGTCCCCTTCTCTTCGCCATCGTCTTTGATGACGTTATAAGCCCACTGACCCTGCAAAAGAGAGGCATGGTATGGAGTTCCAAACCCATCTTGAGGTCTTGGACTTCGCCGATGACATCTGCGTGCTCTCTCATAAACTCTCTGATACACAAGCGAAGGCGGACAAACTAGTCGCGCTGGCACGCACTGTCGGACTGGAGGTCAACATCGACTTTCGCTCAGAAGTTGAATACTATACATTTTATAAATTTCGAGGACGTGAGTTCTGCTTTGTCAAGTTTCACACGCATTCCACAACGGTGGAGAAGTGATTTTTGTTGTAGTTGTTGTTGAGGTTTTAGCAGCTTACTAAACCCTGTCAATGCAATGTAGTTACCGGTTGTCTTCGTCTAGCTCATCTAATGGTAGGCTCAGGAAACTTGATGTTTCCACAGGTTGAGGGAAAAGTGTGTTAGATGAGTGGGTTTGATGGGGCACGTGGAAAGGTGGTTAGTGTTGTGCGGGGTGCCTTCACATGCTGGACATACGTTTGGTATGTCGGGATCAATTCTGGATAAGTAGGAGTTTAGTCTGCTACAGTATCGAGAACGTAATTGTGCCAAGGTTACGCGGGCTTCTCGGGCTAGTTGGAGCTCGTCATCTGCTGTGGGTGGTGATTGGACTCTGATTACGGCATTTGGAAGTCGGGAGCTTAGGAAGATCGTAGGTGATTCCCAATGAATGTCATTGAGTGTATGTCTAAACACTGTCAGATCCTGCACTTGTTGTTGTTAGTTTTGTCCGGGATTTGGTCAGAGTAGTTGAAGAGATGCGTGCTGACGTACCTGGGAGGCGGCTTTGGGTCAAGCGGGTGTCTACATGGATGAAACCTACGGTAGCACCCGAGTAGAAAGTGTTTGATGAGCGGCTTGTTGTGCTGCTTGACAGGGAGCATCGTGGCACAGATGTAGGTGTTGTAGGGGGTACATCAGGACGCATCCCGTGGCTGTCCTAATAGCAGTGTTTTGGCATGTCTGGATCTTCTGGAGTTCCAGGTGACCAGACAGGCGCAGCGTAATTTAGAACCGGCCGACCAATTGCTTTAAATGTCGCCAACAATATTTCTTTATATTTGCCCCAAGTATTGCTGGCTAGCGATTTGAAGACCTTCTAACGGTTTTGGATTTTAGTGAGTGATGGGAAAGATATTGGTGTTTGCCCTCAATAGTTGACGAGTCAATGATCCGCACTTGGGTAAAGCAACTAAATCCTCGTTGGTTTCGATACCGTACAGCGGAATTTCCTTATCCACTAATTAACAAGCTTCTCGCTATGATACGGACAAGCTAGAGGAAGCTTTTAGCATTAAAATCACCTCTTATTAGAAGCGAACTTGTGAATGGACCACCCTATATTGTACACACATACAATCATACACTAATGCTAACTTAAGCTTATGCTTCTTCAAAATTCTGCACTCCGTTAAAGAGACTCATCAGATGTCTCATAAATAGTACATATTTGTTTCGAAACTTTTTTCCCACCTCTACAAAGCCTTCTCTTGGCTCCTTTTTACCAAGTGACCATTACTTTGGCTATTCATAGTAGTTGTCATGTCTAGTTCATGGCAAAACTTCAAAGTTGTGTGGTGAAAAAATTAAATAAATAGTGGCACGTCAAAAATGGCCAAGAAATTATAAAGTGCCACCTGGGGTGATAAGTGTGCAACACGAGCAACTTGACTGACATTGTTGTGAAAAAAAAAAAAGAATGGCAAGCAAAAGCACTTACAAACAAGGGAACAAACAGAAACACACACATATAAAACACAGAAAAAAAACTTAAAAAGTTTTCAAACAAGTAAGGCTGCCTGTGTAGTTGACTCTAAAGAAAGCTCGCTGTATTCCTTGAAAACGTCCGTGACGCCAAACGCACGAAAGCTCGTTGGATTATGAACTCAATTGGAAAAATTTATAGAAATTTTTTGTTGAGACGTTTTAGATGCTTTGCGAGTTGAATCCCCTCTGTTTAGTCAAGCGCTATTCTAACCGAGCTTTTTGTTTTTTGTTTTTTATTGGAAATGTCAGCAGTGGGAGGCAATCTATTTCGCAATCTATCGCGCCAAAGACAAAAGACAGAGAGAAAGTCCTTCTGCGGAGGGATGGGTTCAACGAATTTAAGAGAACTAAGAACATTTTAGCTAATGGACGTAAAGGCCAAAGGCAGACCGAGGAACCGATGAATAGACGCAGGCCGAAGGCGTAGATCGGCAAATCGATCTGAAGGATTTGGATATATGTAACTATGAAGCAAAAGCTCTAGAGCGATTGCCTTGGATGAGCATTCGGAAGGAAGCCTTGACGCATCCCGCGTTGGAATGCAGTGAAAGAAGAAGACGAATAAGAAGACAAGGAAGAAAAAGAAGAGGAAGATGAAGAAGAAGAAGAAGAAGAGGAAGAAAAAGAAGAAGAGCATATTTCAGGAAGATCTTAGAACTCGATTCTGTCGAATTTGCGATGAGGTCTCCAAATAAATGCAGCATATTCGAGCTTAGGACAAACGCGGGATGTGCATAGAAGATTCAAAGTATACAAACCTGACAAGTTGGAACGATTTTGACGCAGGAAAGGTAGTGTCACGGGCGATTTAGGGAGCTTCAAAGGGGATGACGTACATTTTATGATAGATCCTTAATTGGTTATGAAGCCTTTTCCTACCATATACCCACTAACTATTTGCCATCCGGAGCTCAGCCTAACAGTCCTAACAGAAGTGAACGCACCAATTATTGTTGTTTTAATATTTTTTGATGGCTTCATTTATCTTTTACCATGAATTCTAATTGAAGTTACCTTGGCGGCCAATCACTCTATAGATTTATGTTCATTATGGGCTATAGGAGAAACAACCGTCCTATGAGTTAGAGCCAACTTCATTAGCGAGCTTTCATAGTGAAAAGTCTTGTGGAACACCGATAAAAATTTACTTTAGTAAGCTATGTGATTGAGAAAGAATTTGTTTGTTCCCCAATGATTGGATATGCTGAAAATAATCTTAAGCTGCAATTGACTCGTTCAACTGGGTTAAGTTCCCGAGGAGTTAGTAGAAGTCCCGCGAATGATTCCTCTATTTCCTCTAAGGGGTGCGCGATTTCAAAAACTGTCGGAAGCTATCAATGTAGATTTGTCCGGCGAACTAAAAACGATTGAGGGAAGATGCTTTCAGAAAACTTGCTGCAAGCGCAGCTGTCACCGTTCAACATACGACGCATGCTGAATATGGCGACCACGAGAAAAATCCGAGACCGGCAATTGAATGTAAAACAAACTCTTAAGCTGCAGGCATTCAAGTTCGATAAGCTCAGCGATTGTTATAAGAGCATAGAATAAAATACCAAGTGGATTTGTTGGCAAACCCCCTCACTTGATTTAAAATCTGGAAACTGAGCCGATTAGAGAGGCATGAATTTATTCAAAAATATACGAGCTGAGAGAACTCCAGCTCTTAAAGCTGTAAGAAACTTTATCGTGCCCACCATCTTACCATCGAACACAAGGCAAAGGAAACTAGTAGCAGGAAATATAAACACCACTCTTTTATTAAGATTGAACTTAAGAACTGGGAAGTTGTTTGAGTAGTGAACTGGTAGTGATCTGCCCAGTATCGTTCATCTCCACTGCCATGAGGTAGACACTGACTCAGTTTAATCCTCTGTTCTCTTAAACTGGAGGATATTTCCGGATTTACCAAAGAATCTAGAAATTTCTCACAGGTCTAACTATCTCTATTTCTCCCGAATGGGTTGGTGCGTGACTACCATTCGGAATTCAGAGAAAACATAGGTTAGAATATAAGTGAAACACCAAAATGAAGAAGTTTTTTCTAATAGCGGCCGCCCCTTGGCAGGCAATGGCAAACCTCCGAGTGTATTTCTCCCATAAAAAGCTCCTTATAAAAAATATCTGCCGTTCGGAGTCACCCAGAAACTGTAGGCCCCTCCATTTGTGGAACAACATCAAGGCACACGTCACAAATAGGAGGAGGAGCCCGGCCAAGCATTCAAAAAGAGCGTCCGCGTCAATTATAACAGCTGGCGCTAAAGTAATCCTCCTATCAGAAAATGCTATAAATTTTGCGATTGGCCCCTAATGTCAGTTCTGTTTGACCATTGTGTAGTAAACACATGCGAAATACACGTTAATAAACAATATTACGCTACACTGCTCCAGAACGCGGAATATTGCTGACTATTTATTTGACCAATAATCGGTCGGTGACTTTGGCACAACGTGAATTTCGTCGCAGATTTCCTCGCCGTCCAACGCCTACTGGTGAAACACTGCGACGTTTAGCCGCTCGCCTCGAAGAGACTGGTACAACACGAGATGCTGCCAGGCGTGGCAGACCCCGGAGTAGCCGTTCTGCAGAGAATATTGCTGCTGTAGCCGAGGATGTCATGGAAGCGCCGTCGACATCGACCAGACGACGTGCCACGCAAATGGGTATCAGTCGACGGTCTTTACAACGAATTTTGGTACAAGATTTGAAGATGTTTCCGTACAAAGTCCAGACGGTGCATCAGCTGTTAGCTGCTGACCGCCAATCGCGTCTAACATACGCTCAAGCGTATCCTTAATCACCACCAAGAGGAAGATGAGTTCTTTTTGCCGCAACTTGATGAATTGGGATTGGAAAACATATGGTTCCAACAGGACGATGCAACGGCACACACTGCACGTGCCATAACCGATATGCTGAAGGATGAATTTCCCGAGCGCCTAATCTCCCGTTTTGGCGATTAGCACTGGCCAGCAAGATCGCCTGATTTGACCGCTCCAGACTTCTTTTTGTGGGGCTTTTTGAAGTCGCGGGTTTATGTCAACAAGCCTCAGACTCTTGCAGCTCTTAAAGACAATATCCGTCAAGAATGTGAGGACCTATCGCCGGAAGTTTTGGACAAAGTGATGGAAAATTCCATAAAAAGGGCTCAAATGGCAATCAACTGTGACGGCGGCAATTTACATGACATCATATTCTCGACTTGATGTCAAAAAAATGAAAAGACCAAATAAAAATAGTCCACAAGAAAAATCAAAGTTTTTCTTTTTTTTTTTAATTACAGCCAAAAAACATCGCAAGGTTACTTTGTACAATATATATATCCTATCTTTCTCCTTCTGTTACTTCTCTCCTTTCCTCTTTGACTATCTACCATTTCACTTTCCAGAGCTTCGAATAGATTGAGCTTTTTAGCCTGAGTGTTTCAGGAGTTACCAAATCTCTCGGTGCTTCTTGGCTCGACTTTTCAAATTTCATTTTCAAGCTTTAATCCCATTTAGATCATATCTTTCTACTAAGTATATTCCACTTTTGAAAATGTGAGAATCCCATTTCATTGGTGGTATAAAAGCGCCACGGAGCTTGCCTCCAGCTCAGCTCCATATAGGCAACTATGTGAACTCTATAACAAAAGGAAAAATTTACGGCAACCCACAGCTTCTATCTTTCCGCTTATGTTGTTGGAGTTTTGTTCGTGTTGTAGAGTAAAATTGACAACTCTAAAGCGTAGATGTCAAAAACTTCAGTGCTTAAGTTGTTGCTGTTGCCCTTTCTTCGCTGTCTCTCTCTCTCCCGTCTCTCCTTCTCTTTAGCGCACGGCAAAGCTAAAACTGCTGGTCTGTTTTAAGTTTAATTCTTGAATGTTTCAACTTTCACATATCCTCAAAGGACATCAACATAAAATGCAGGACATTTACTTCTCGCAATTCAGTCACATTATTTTTGCTAAAGCTGTTGTTGTTGCTATTGTATTTTATCATCGGGTCTCTTCCATTTTTTTTTTATTATTTTTTATTTTATATCATACTTTATGACAGCTTCCAACAAATAGGAGCACAAACACAAACATAAACTTGGACACACACACACACACACACACACCGAACGCACTCACACATGTGCGCACACAAGATTTACGGGCTGGTGGTTAGTGTGTGTGTGGAAAAGAAATCTGTAAGTGTATGCGTGAACCAAACCGCAAAGGCCGTCATTGCAGATGGAAAATTCCAAGAGTTGCTCGCCCCAACACTAACTATGAAACGCCTTGGCATCTTCATGTTGACTAAAACGCTCGCTCTATGTACTAAATATTGTCTGTATGCCAACCACCTGCGTCCAATGCTTAGAATGAGTGCAGGTTCTTGCATCAGCCGGGTGTAGTGGCAGGGGGATGAGCAAGTCTGAATTGTGACAGATTTTGAGAAGTTTTCAGTCCCCCATCTCTACTTTTTCATTATTATCCTTTGACGCCAGCGATGCTGCTTTGCTGCTGGCACACATTGAGAACGACGGACGGCAGCCGGACAAAGGCGTTGACGACAACAATAACAAGAGCAACAACAACAATAACAGCAGCAGTGCTACGACGACATCCACAACAAGGACGTTGATGATGATTTTTTATAAATTATAAAAATGTAAGTTTTCTTTGCTGGGTGCTTTGCCATCTTTTTCCTTCACTCCTTTTCACTACCCGAATAGTCAACTGACCGACCATCAAGTTTTGCTGCATATGGACATGCTTATGTGTGTGTGTGGTGCGTGTGTGTATGTGGCGCGCGCGCGTAGCAACATAACCTCAATTTCTAGTTGAAGTTTTATTTTGACATGTGGCAGAAGTAACTGCAAAGCTTCGGGCACTAACCATACTCTCGATTAGTGGCGGCAGGAGGGGAGCTGAGGAGTTGGTTTGAGCGTCGAACTGCTGCACTTGGGGGCCTGACGTAGCAATGACATTTTTCACTTTGAGTATTCGAGCAGCTTCATGCATGCGTACATGTGTGTCCTGCTGCTGCTGCTGCTCTCCAGCGAGTCAAATGTCATTCATTTTCGAATTTTTTGTTATTAGAAAAAATACTTAAAAGTAGAAAATGTTGGCAGGCGTCAAGAGGCGACAAAATACGGCAACCGGAGGAGACAAGTGAAACATAAATTTAAAAGTAGTGTAGTTTTCGAGAAAAAAGCGGGTTGGGGAGATGAAGGAAAGTGGAAAAACTTGGAGTCAAGTATATTTGGAACTGGACACAGTTCAAACACATGCACGAATACATAAGTACATGCACACACGAAACACGTCACACAAGTTTATAGCGACTTTTGACAGCTTTGCCACACTTCACACGCATACACACATATACCTATGAACTTAACTTGGAACTGCCTGGAAATGCTCCAAAAACGTTGGTCACTCACTTCTTTGGTACTCATTTGCGTAATAAAATATTATATCTAACCGAAGAGCAGAAACAAAAAATATATTTTATTGAATACCTCTAATTTTGCTTAGCTCTGTTTTGGCTCCGCTTAACCCCGTCTTACCACAAAATTGTCCACATACAGCCGGTTTGAAGACTCGAGACACTTTTAGGTCCAACAACTACGCAAATTTACTTTCACAGGGTACTTGTAATCCGTTTCCCACACCGAGAAAGTTGAAGAAAGGAGTTACAACTCTCAGGAGATATTTTCCATCGGTGCGACTTAGTCCAAAGCGAGTATCGGCAATTTCGAAAGGATGGTTTTCTGACGATCTACAACAGCCAACCGAGACCGTGCGGTTTAAAGCTCTAAGAGTTCTTCCTTTTGAGTATTTCGCAGTGGGCGCCTTTCTTGACGTTTAGGGGGCTTTTAATAATGTCCTCCCAGAGGCAATCACTAAATCTCTGGATAAACTGGGGGTCGAAGCTGACCCTATCGGGTTTATCTACAGAATGCTTAGCGACAGAATGGTCGTGGCAAAGTGGGATGGGATCTCTCTCCGCGGTGGGTAGTCGTTCTCAATGACTTGCTAGAGGAGATGGTGAGAAGGGGCTTAATGAGGGGTACTCCGTTGGTGATTTCTAATAAGGTAAAGTACCTGGGTCTAGTAAGATAGCGTGGACGGATGGTAAGGTCGAGAGAGGCTAAACAAACACTGGATTGATGAGGTCACAGCCGACATGCGGAAAATGGAGATCGAAAACTGGAAAGGCGTAGAAGAGGATTGATCGAAGTGGAGAACCGTAATTGTGGAAGCAATGATCTGCACAATACTGTCGTCCTATTGATGATGATGATGATAACGTAGAAGCCCAACATTGAGAAGAGATTAAGGAAGGCAACAATAGGCTTGTGTGGATGGAAAGGTCCTATAGGAAAAAGATGGGGCCACTCGCTTAAAGTTGTACTTTGGCCCTATAATGCTAATACACTGCCAATCCTGTTGTATGGAGTTATTGTCTGGTGGGACTCACTGGAAAAAATAGCATCCGTGAAGAAGCTGGAGCGAATCCAAATGTCTCCCCTTACTAGAATCAGTGAGGCGCTTTGAACTACACCTACTTTAGCGCTTAATGCAATGGTACAGCTAGACATGGCAGGCATAGCATCGGCTACACGTACCGCAATCAGACTGAGAGTCTCAGGCTACAAGCTTGACCTCAATTGCAGACACTCAAATATCCTTAGGTTCTTTGGACTCATCCCTTTGGCGACTGATCAACGCGCACCCCAGCTTTGTCCGAGCGAAGCATTCTCCAAACACATTCCTTGAAGGGAAGAGTCGGCGAGTGCAGTAGTTGGAGGTAGGGTCTGGTGAACCTGTTCACGGATGGCTCAAAATTGGATGGAAGGGCTGATGAAGAAGTATTCTGCAAGGAGCTCCCCATCAATGTATTCTTAGCAGAGGTAGCGGCAATTAAAAATGCATCTAATTGGCTGCTCCCTCGTGTATTAACTGTCACGAAGGACTCCGACAGCCAGTCGGCAAGCAGGGTCCTGGGCTCGATAAGAGTGCACGCGAAACTGGTTAGGGAATGCCTAACTTCCCTTTCGATTGGGCAGTAGTTTCCTGTTGACTACCTGCAGTTCGCTCTTGAACAGGTGGGCTTCTCATCAACTCAGCGAGCGCTGACCAATTACACAAACGTCTAAGGTCGCGAAATCATTCTGGTCATGAGTGGATCGGAATCGGTCGAGAGATCACCTGGGGTTAACAAATTCTCAGCTCTCAAATATCGTGGATGCCTTTAAGGGCATTGGTCGCGAGGTATACATGTTGTGAGACTCAGTATTACCTCGAGTCCGTTTTGAGTCAGTTGTATGGAGGATGAGGTGGAATTATCTCACAAAAATTCACAGGCGATTCAACAGTTTGCTATGCAATGACTGGAATGATTGCTTCGTGTGAGTTTATGGTTAAAAACAATGGCAAGGCAGTAATTTTTCGGGCATTGTATTCCAGACATGTAAGGTTTTCTGCTTTCTGGAGTAAAGGTCGCAGCCGGCAAAAATCTGCCAAGTGGCTGAATAAATTTGGCCGTCAATAAGAATTCAACACACGAGGTCTCTACCAATGTGCTGATGGTTAGCTGATTGTCAAAAAGAGAGAACAGCTGAGATCTCCTGATTTACAAACGGTCCTTCCTGTATATTAGTTTGATTAAAAATGTTAAAAGGGAATCAATTTTTCAGCAGCTTTAGGGTTGCACTTTTTTATACCAAAATTTAAGGAACTATAAAACTCTATAACTCTCTTTTAAGACCGGGGCGTTTTCCTGTAAGAACAAACGCTCCGGCTTTGAAAGTATTCGATGCGGTACCAGCTGGTGGTAGCAGAGGAAGAGGAAGGCCTCCTCTGCGTTGGAAAGATGAGGTGGAGAAGGACTTGGCTTCACTTAGCGTGTCCAATTGGCGCCGGTTAGCACGAGAAAGAAACGACTGGCGCGCTTTGTTAAGCTCGGCCAAAATCGCGTAAGCGGTTATCGCGCCAATTAAGAAGAAGAAAACTCTATAACAAAAATGTTTCTAGAAATTCTATTTAAAAACTGAGATGAAAAGTTTTTGGAATTTTTATGAGTTTTGGATAAAGTTTTAAACTTGAATGAGTTTTGTTACACAGTGAGCTATACCAGAAAATGGAATTGAATAGGACATACCTTAAGGCAGTCTAATAGGTAGCAGGTGTTGCGTAGCATCAGCAAATACGTGTTACGTTAGTGGTAACCGAAGCACGATACACTTGGAAGGACATATGCTGAGGCATTGAGCAGAATTAGATACAGAAAAATCCTTGAGGTCCTATGCCTCATGAGGGGAAATGGACAACAGTAGTTGTAGTAGTCTGAAACTGAGAAATCCTATAGGCAAGCTCTGATTCTGCTGAATGCAGCGTCTCTCAGTCCTCTCGCTGAAGCACAGGGGGTCATCAACTATGGATTCGAGAAGGTAGTTCTTAAATTCTACCAAACCGATGCCAGAGGGGATGCCCTTGCACATCCGGAAGTGCTGGAAGAAATAAAGCCCACAGTAGAGGAAGCTCCTGTGAACATGGAAGTGGAATCCAGCGCGTCGGAGGGTGACAATGCTGATGACATTCGCTCTTTACCGGGATCCGTCATAAGCATCGTGTCGTTCTTCGACAGGGCGGAGGAGGAGAGGCTTCTGGCCTCGGAGAGCGAGGACGCCGTCCTTCGGGTGCTGGAGAGAATCTTGGAGGATGAATATTATTCGGATAAATCTTCAGCACTCTAAGGCGGCGTCCACCAACCTACTTACCCATCTTGAGCAAGGTGGAGCTGATATAGTCCTGATCCAGGAGCCGTGGCTGAGCAGCAACGGCATTTCTGGACTCAGGATGAAAAGCTACAAATTGGTGGTATATAGCAGGACAGGTAAACCAAAATCCTGTATACTTATCAGGAAGGAACTTAACGCATTTATTTTGCCTAATTTCCGCAATGAAGACATTATGACGGTGGGCCTGGAGGGCCGTGCTGGAAAGCTATGGCTGATGTCCGTTTGTATAGGACATGGCTACGAGGTTCTGGCTTCTTCTTCACTGATAAACCGAATCTCCGGTTGGAGGGTGCTAAGCGCTCACTCTCTCTCGGACCATAGGTATATTTAGTTCTTTCTCACTAAAACTCGTCCAATAAGATCCCCCTACAGGAACCTGAGGAGAACGGACTGGGATGCATACTAAAGAAATCTGATGAGCCTACTCCCCAAAGCACCCGGGGAAAATCTAGATCTATCGGAAGAAGCGATCGACGAACTGGTGGAAACTTTCACCTCAGCTTGCAACAATGCCTTGGAAACCTCTTGTCCAATAAAAGCTTTTTCCAGGTAGGAAAAACCGCCTTGGTGGACAATGGAGCTCTCTGAGCTTGGGCCTCATGCAGATGCCTTTTTAACAGGGCTAAAATAATTAGGTTTCCCTCGGAATATACAAGTCCGAAATTAGGAAGGCTAAGAAGGACTCTTGGAGAAGCGTCTGCGAGAGCGTAGAGGGCTACCATGAGTCTTCCAGGTTTAGACGAGTACTCACGAAGAGCTCCGCTCCTTTGGGGTACTTAAGAGACGCATTGGGGCGTTGGGCGATCAGCAGTGAGGAGTCACTGAAGTTACTTCTCGACGCCCATTTTCCAACGAGCCCAGCACCTAGCAGCACCGGCGTGGAAGGCATTTCAACTAGCATTCGGGACCGGGGCTGGTTGCTGGATAAGCGTCGCCTGGCTTGGGCCATTGACTCCTTTAGATCCTTCAAGTCGCCTGGTTCTGACGGCATCATTCCAGCCCAACTTCAGAAATCTGTGGAGGTATCATGCCGTTGGTTGAGCCCTATCTATGCGAGCTCCAACCTAACCTAGTAGTCTAAGTGCGTACCACCTAATCTCTTCCACATATAATTGCCATGTTTGCTACTCATATTTTTTATTCATATTGGCAGATGACCTACCCAGAAGTATTTTTTTTTTGTTTCCTCTAGCATTTTAATTTTGCTAAATTTTTGCTAATTTTTGTTTGCACTTGAAGCAATTCAATTTCAATAATTAACGCCTTCAATTTTTAGATATTTCTTTGGCTTATGAAAATATAATTTACATCTTTTCTTTGTATTCCAAAATCACTGAGCATACAATACTACTTAAGTAGTGTACTTGAGACATTCGAAATTAATAGTTCCTAAGACTAGTGGAAAATGTCATCTGCTTTTGGCAGCAGTGATGACATTCATTTCATTCATTTGTAGGATTTGCCTATGCCCATATAAAAATAAATAAATAGGAAGCTTCTCTCCCTTAAAGGGTACTGCGTGCATCATAAGTAAATAAAAAAATTATGAATAAAACGAAAGTAGTGCAAGTAGGTATATACCTATATGTATATATGGTACGTATGTATATGTACATACATGCATTAGGGATGTAAATATTCGTGGTTGGTATTTTGATCGCACGATTTCGGGATTTTGTTAATGTAGTCCTGAAAAAACGGGATCTCGCCTCGATAAATAGTTTTTTAAAATTAAGTTAGGATATTTATTGAATATGCCAATATTCGTGGTCATTTGGTATCGCGGCATTTTGGGACTTTTTTAGTGTAATCTCGAAAAAACTGGATTCATCTCTGTGAATAACTTTTTTAATTACAGCCAGCATCTTGTAAGTTTTTTATTTTTGTTAAAAATTTCTGGTTTTTAATGGTACATTCGCTTGGAGGCCATATTACGGTATGGCGAAAAGATTTTTAGAGCTATGATCAAGACTAGACCGTTAAGCGGCGAATTTGAAAGAATCAGCTGATGGGCTGACGTAACCGGAGTTATCACGGCGATTCATAACAAGCGATTTGTAACAAGAAAATAGATACTTTTCTCCTTGAAGCACGTTTTGCTCAAACGACGTTATTCAAATTCCATTTTTAGCTGGAATGCAAAACATTCGATTGACTTAACATTTTTTCGGTTAATTTAGTATTTGCTACTCCGTGCAATGAACCTTTATTTCTTATTGGAAATACAACAACCGCAGAAGCTTAATAGATAATTTAAAATTTTCTGGAAAACTCAGCCATTTTGTTAGGTTCGATTAGGTTAGACTTGGTTGATCCTCTAGATCTCACATAGACCGGAAATTCATCCATAATGATACCAAGTGTTAGTATGGAGAGTTTATTTCCTATTTTTTCTTTGATACACAGTTGTGATAATTAAAGTAGGCTGCTTACTTTTTGACCTTTCATGCTTTCTATGGTTGAAAATGACGAAGATCCTAAGCAGTGCATTCGTGTTTTGCTAAGTGCAGGGTAGTGGCAGAGTAAGTGTTTGCGCCTGCTTTTGTTAGATTCATTCGTTTTTTTGGGATAATCACCATGTGAAGTAAATTAATTCTATCTTAATGACGTTTTTTTGTTTTCCGATTATGGGCTCTCTGACAGCTTAAAGCGTTCAATGCAACAATTTTTTTTTAATAAATTCCTAAAAATCATCTGTTTCTTTGGTAAACATTGCCATTTGAGCGCCTTGAAGCCGGAACTAGCTTTTAGAATAATATAGGGTGGGCCATGTAAAATTTGCTTTTTGAATTGGCTATAAAAAAAAAACTAATGAATATTTTTTCAAACTTTTTTTTTATTTTGAAGATGGAACATTGTCATTTATGAATGAAAAATAATATCGTTCAAATGACTGCCACGACTGGCTTTACAGTAGGCCATTCGATCAACCCAATTTTTAAGCTCATTTTCGATTGTTCGGTCTCCAAATTCATGAATGGCAACTTCGATTTCGTGTTTTAAAGCATCTATCGTTTCTGGATGGTTCGCATAGCATTTGTCCTTAACGGCTCCCCACAAAAAATAGTCCAACGGGCTTAAATCACAGCTCCGAGGCGGCCAATTGATATCGGAATTTCGGCTGATTATTCGGTTTTCAAAAACGGTAGCCAAAAGTTCGAGTGTAACTTTGGCAATGTGACAATTTGCACTGTCCTGTTGAAACCAAATGTCGTCTATGTCATCATTTTCGAAAAAAAAAATGGCCCGATGATGCCGCCAGACCAAAAACCGCACCAAACAGTGACTCGTTGTGGATGCATTTGTTTCTCACAGTAACGTGTGGTTTTTCTGAGCACCAAATCGGACAATTTTGCTTATTGAAGTAGCCACCGATGTGAAAATCAGAAATTAAGAAGAAGACTCGCCACTTTGGAAAAAGGTTTTCAATATTTCCCACGTTCAAGCGTATAGCGTCCCATTTCGTAAATGTCAAACCTTTAAGTAAATTATGAACACATTTGGCATGCCATTTGTGTTACCATTCTCAAAAAAATTGTATCTATTTTCCAATTTAGGTTCAGAAACATCACTAAATTGGAACAATTTGTTCTTATTCGTTATTCTTGCACTATACCGTGTTCAGATAGGATTTTTTTGAAATCTGCTATGTCGTAAAAACAATCAACTAAAGGAGACTTGAATATAGTACACAGCAAAAAGGCTTCAGTTCCAGTTTCAACGAGATACGGCAGTTTTATGATTATACCTTTAATATCGCCTATATATCTTTGAAGGTTCTCTTTGGGCTAAGAACACTAATAAGAGTCTTGGAAGAAGAGACTAATTAGATTTGAAATAAGGTAAATGGAGATGAATATTCTGAATATCTGGATATCTCCTTATTTTCCGGCTCTCCGACTATTAACTGACTGAACTAATGGCAATAATTACGGTTAGTGTAATACGATATAGCGAAATGATATTTACAATTTCAGTACCATCCAGGCAGTCGACAACCTCTAAGACAGCCATGAAAATGCAACACATCCCTTAACGAGGGCGTTGAGTTATTTTGCCCAAATATAATATGGATTCCTAGCCATTGCGACATCGAGAGCATTTATAGGGCAGATGAGCTAGCGAGCTTCGGAAAATTGGAGAAACGGCCTAATGAGTACAAAGATATTGGCATACTTAAGTGTTGTGCCCTTATAGAAATGTAAGCAACTTATTTTTGAGAAATTTGCAAGAATAGCAAACGTAATATGGCGCAGCGAATCCACCTGCAGGATCACAATAGTGGTCGAATCTCTGAGCTTAGCCTTAGCTCACTAATTTGTAGATATTATAAGGGGACGCTGTCTAATAGGCAGAGAAGCTCAGAGGCTAAGCGCGCAGACACACGATTTCTGCAGAAACTGTCTAGATGACAAAGGGAAAATGTTGCACTTCTCTGCCACTGGCCTGCCACTGACAGAGATGCACCACTTTAAGTAGACAATTCTTTAATGACTTAGAAGATCTCAGCAGTGTGGAAATCAGGGATATTCTAAAGTGTTTGAAAAGTTCAAATTATTTTTTAGGGAGATCCAGAAAAGTTCCCCAAACGGCATTATAATGCACTATGAACCTGAGTGTGTCCCATAGTCGATAACCACGCCAATCTCACCTGAATATAAAAAATGGCTCTTTAAAGTTGATTTAAATTAAGTTTTATTTAGTTCATTTATTTATTGAGCAAATCATTTCAAGTTGATTTTACTTCCCCAAATGGGCAAAAAAAGAAACATTTTGTAATTTTAATAAATTTTTGAATTTAATTCCAATAATATTTCATTTCCAATTTTTCCTACACTTTTGCTTAAAAAATTTCAGAAACTATGCCGCGATTTTTATCAACTAGTCCCGAGACTTTCTATATTTAAAACACTACCGGGATCCCGATGAAACGGGACTAATTTTTAAAGTGAAACTTCTTAGGCGTCGATGGACGAGAGGCGCGAATGGAAAGTAAAATTTCAAGGCTATGCAACGCTTTGGGCATTTTCGTTCCGCGAGAGAGAAAAAAGATGTAACGTAGAGGAAAAGGAGAGAGAGAGCTATACCTTATATATATCTTAGATACACTTTAGGTTATTTTTCCTGAGTTTTTCCTTGGGGTTGCTAATTTCTAGTGCCTTGTTGGTGCAAACTTGTAGGAAATATATTTTTGGTGCCTACTTTTTGACGTTATATTTCCTTGGTGCCTACTGTTTGGGGCGTTTTTTGGTCCCAATTTTTTCGGCGTTTTTTTTTGTGCCTACTTTTTAGCGCTTATTTCCGTTTCGTGGCTAGTGCTTGTGCGTACTATAAAGTGCTATCCATTTCGGGGTCGGATTTGTTGGTATTGCCTTGCGGTAATTTGTGCCGTTGCTGCGGTCCTGGAATCGCTGCGTTTGTGCGGGTGTTAAGCGCTCGGAGTAGTCCGCGTTGTTGCCATGGTTTGTGTCCGGCGTTTACCTACACCGGTCGACCCTTTTCCGTTTTTTGTAAATTTTGTCTATTTGTATTCTCTGCAAATGTTGTGAATTTATTTAGATATATATTCTTTCTCTCTCTCTCTCTCTCTGTCATTCTCCCACTGATCTCTCTCTCTCTCTGTCATTCTCTCACGGATCTCTCTCTCTCTCTGTCATTGTCTCACGGATGTCTCCCTCTTTCATTGTCTGCCTTGAAAGTTTCACTTCTTTTATGTGTACTACGCTACACGCACTATTTTTCGGTATTTACATCACTGATAAGTAAATATCTGAAAGGTGCACAAAAAACGCTACGTGCTTATTTGTTAGGTGTTTGGCCGAGGTTTTCCACCATTTTTTGGCGCCCATCTTACAACGCCTCCGAGCGGCATATCATTTTCATGAGAAACTCATACACCCACGACGAGAATTTTTACAATCGGCATAGAGCTCGCCACCAATCGAATAGCAGCCACTCACAAACCCACTCGCCTACGCCGGCCCCTCAAGTGTCAAGTACGCAGTGTATTAAGTTTATCCAGTTGATGATGTATTATGTTTTAACAACGTAAAGACAAACAAAGATTTTTCTTTGATAAAAAAGAAAACTGAAAGAGTAACATAACTAAGAGACGAAAAGTCAAAGGATACGTTAAAAAAAAACAGTTGTCATTTCGTTGCACTGTAGCCAGGCCAGTCAAATACAAATAGCAAGCGCGCGGATGGCCGTCGTCGGCGGCCAAAGGCAGTCGTGTCAGATAAACAAAGTGTTGAAAAATGATGCCTTGCAGTGTTGGAGACGAATGACCCACCAACTGGCGGCGTGCGGTAGCAGTGCATGCGGCGAAAGTAGTGCAATTGCAGTTGACTTTTTCACTTTTTATAATGCCAATGGCGACTGCTAGTCAAACAAATTAAGTATGCAACATTTTAAAGCAAAAACGGTATTCGCTATGTAGAAACAATAAACAGAAAAATTATAACCAAAGTGACGTAGTCTATTTTTTCTATGAATGACAATGCAATCGCAACGATAGTGGGTCGGCGATGCATGATCTATGACTCAAAGTGCGGCAGTAGCAGCTAGCACACAGTGATCAAAGAGTAGAGGAGAATTTAAACATTTAAAATACGCCGGCTCCTGAACTCGGGTAAAACTTATTCTTTTAAGCTGCAGTTGAGCACGAAAGTTGGCTTAAATTTTGCTTGCGAAATAAAATTTTGACTGCAGATATCTTAACAATGTCTCAAATGACCTTCGGTAATCAGTTAATGTTACAAAAAAATGTTTACAAGTGACAGGCATTGAAGATGAAGCTCGTTCTGGCGTCTATTTACAGAAACTCTTATTGAGAGAAACTTTTATCCTTTCCAAGCTTGCCGTGCTCGGCGTGGTATGGTAACAAAGTTTGAAAGCTTTGTGGATCTGATTCCATAAAATGTAAAGCGTTTCTTGTGAAGAGTCGCTCTGCTTTCAATGATCTTCAAGCGGTCGCAACCAACTTGAAATGTGTGCAAGATTCCTAAGATCTCTTCGACAGTACTGAGTCAATCTAGGCCAGTATTTCCAAGCTGACAAAGTGGGATTTCCATGCATACAAACTTAAGTGGGTTTCTGCTTTCCGTTAGTTGAGAAGAAGACTAGAGCAGCTACTAAAAAGAGGTTAACTGGCCACCTGAGGAGTATCGCATTCCCTTTGCTCAATAATCGGCTAATGAAGAACGAAGAACTTACTAAAGCTAAGGGTAATTCACATCACCTTTTTGGGCTATTGACCAACAGGTTGCTAAGTTTCGAAACCCGCATAACGATTTCTGTTAGAGTAGTAAAGATGAAGAAAAGAAAGAATTTGTTCAATAGATTCTGTGCGAACGCGCCGAACTTCGTGGAACCACTTCTTCGAGCATCTGAGTAGCTTAGATTAGAAGTTTGCACTTCGACTTCGTTGTATTTCGTGCCTTAACTGAGTAGTTTAGTCACACTCTGGCTGGAGGTGCTGATTGGATTATGGAAAAGGTTTAAGGAATAGCTGAAGAACATGCAAAGTTAGTACAAGCAAAATCGATCCTCGGCCTCTATGGCCAGCAAGTGAACTCTAATCCATCTAACTTAATTTAACCCAATCGTTCGACCTAATCTAATCCAAGCTAACTTAATCCAATTTTGTCAAATTTACCTATGATTGAGCAAAGGGCGAATAGCCTTATCAAAAGCTATCAAGAGTGAAAGGGTGTATGTGCAGAGTGTCCATATAGTAGTTTTTTTTAAAGTTCCACAGAATTAAAAAAGTAAAAATTTTTCGGTCGTTATTGTGTTATTCGGAAGAGGAAGGAAGCAAACATTCCCATTATTTATGGAACATGATTTTATTCAAGTGACTGCTTCGACTGGCTTCGCAATACCGCGCTCTGTTCAACCAGTTTACCCAGACGCTGGTGATGGTTTCTTCCCAAGAATGTCTTTCCCTTAACTCACCTTAAGGGTCTGAATTGTTAATGAATTATTCGCATAATATTGGTGCTTCACGATAGCTTACAAAAAATATATGACGGCATGCAATCGTAGCTCTGAGGTAGCCAATTGACATCGCAGAGACGACTGAAAACACTATTACCGAACTGCGCGCGCAAAAGATCGATTGCGGCGTAGGACGTGTGGCATGTCCCGCAGTCCAGCTGAAAAACGATCGCCCAAGTTCTTGCCTTTAGTGTCTTTTTCTTAATTGCCGCGATAACAGCTTACGCGACAAGGCGAGCCAGTCATTTCTTTCTCGTGCAAGACCTTCTCCACCTAATCTTTCCAATGCAGAGGAGGCCTTTCTCTTCCTCTACTACCACCAGTTGGTACCGCATCGAATACTTTCAGAGCTGGAGCGTTTGTCGGACGACTTGTCTTCAGTTTACGGCCACAAAAAATCGTTCATCATGTCTGTGTAGCGCTCATCTTTAACCGAAATGGCCTTTTTAGCAGCATTTAAAAAAAAAAAAAATGCACCAGTGATGCCAACACTCCAAAGTTCGCACCGAACTCTCGCTTTCTGAGGATGCATTGGCCTCTCGACGATTACGAGCGAGTTTTTCGATTTCCGTACGCAGAAAATTTGCTTGCTAACATAGCTGCGGCGATAAAAATGGACTTCGTTGGAGAAAATTATTTCAAATTCTTTGCAATTTAGACTACGAAACATTGGCTTTGGAAATAAACTTGCAAAAATGTCTCAGGGGTATTCAAGCCAAAATCATTTCATTTCGTTCCGCCGATATTTGTTTGATGCTGACTTTCTGTCCAGATATTACGTTACAAAAACGAACTTTTTTTCTGTCCTATGAACCAAATATACTTTTTCGGAAAGGGGAGAAAAAATAAAAATACACGTGTATCGGCGATTTTCATGTACACGGCACAATTTTTTTTTTTTATGTATAAAATATAGAGCTCGTAGTCCGCCTGTGTGAAAAACTTTGGATCAATTTTTAACCCTTTTTCCGTGATCCAATCGCGCTAAATTTCTGCAGGCAGACTCGTGGAAATGTTTTTATTATGTAAAATTAAAAAAAAAAATGTTATCAATTCTCAGATTTTCTTGAATTTTGCTTTTCTAAAAAAAAAAAAACATTTTCTAAATTTTCGGCATAACTTGAAGGGACTCCAAATTTTTAAACAACTTATTAGCCTTTAATTTATTGTTTCATACAACACACTCTGTGCCGTTTGTGTGTTTGTTACAGTTCCGGAAATTCCGATCATCTGACAGTTGCGCTACTAGGAGACGTATACTTTGACAATTGTTTCAAGTTCTGTTGCGCGAAAACGTCTTTCTGTATATTTCATATTACGAAAAATGCAGTGCCCGACTCGAAATAACTTTTGTTACGTTTGTGGCTTATTCGCACCAACTAAAAATTTTAAATATATTACATTACCAAAACAGTGGTTAATTCGTTTCAGAAAATATTCAAGACTGCACATGTTCCTTACCTGTGGTATACTCCGGAAGTCGTGTGCGACTATTGCTATAGAAATTTATGCAAGTATACTGATGGAAGGTCAACAATAAAGTACTCTGTACCAACAATTTTGCTACCACGTACGGAGCACTGCAGTGAACTGTGCTACTTTTGCGTAACTTTTACTCAAACTAAAGGGTACCAATACTTTCGCCCCAACAAAATTCGCTACGCTAATGAAGAATCTGTTACTCCAGCGGTTCTGTACTTACCAGAAGAACGTATAGCGGCTTCAATGGAGATTTTTGATGATGTTCCCCAATTAAGGGATGGAGAACCAACAGTGGCACCAACAATGCTATCAACATTTCTTGCATGCGAGATGCGGGGAACCAGAAGTACCAACACCCAGTGAAGTTGGGACTGCAGTGCCGCATTTAGTAACGCAAGCTGACTTCAATGACCTTGCACGAGAAGGAAATTCGTCAAAGAGAACAGACGAACTCTTTGCATCACGCTTTAAGCAGTGGAATATATTGGCGGCTGATTTTAAAATAACAGCCGCTCGTGATCGACGTAGCAGTATTCCATATGACGAATTTTTTAAATTGCACGAAGATCGGGAAGAAAACCTGGCTTATTGTTGTGATATTGATTCGATGTTTGAAAAAATTGGTTACCCTCATATTTCAGAGGAGTGTCGACTTTTCATCGATGCATCGGTCAACAGCCTTAAAGTAGTGCTGCTTCATATCGGTAACAAACATCCAGCTGTCCCGATCGCATATGCCACCAACCACAAAGAAACATACGAAGGCATGGAATTAATATTACAGCTGATAAACTACCAAGAGCATAATTGGAAAATATGCTGCGATCTAAAAGTGGTCGGATTACTCATGGGTGTTAAGCGTGGATTTCCAACCCACCAGTGCTTTTTGTGTACATGGGAAGGTCGCAAAACAGATCAGCATTACACTGAATTTAAGTGGAAGCCGCGAACATCCTACAAAGTAGGCGTAGAAAGTATAGACAATCTACCATTAGTGCAGCTATCTCAAATCATTTTGCCATCACTACACATTAAGCTCGGTGTCGTAGCAAATTTTGTTAAAAAACTGGATCGTGAGGGCGAGGCGATTGCAAGTTTGCGCAATATTTTTCCGAAACTGAACGGCGCAAAGATTCATGCACGTGTACGTGTACATGAAAATCGCCGATACACGTGTATTTTTATTTTGTATCCCCTTTCCGAAAAAATATATTTGATTCATAGGACATAATGTGTGTAACGCGGTGTTATGATAGAAAAAAAAAACTATATATGCAACACCCTGTATTTGCTGTTAAATTATTTTAAATAATACTTTAATGTTTACGCAAAAATAGTAACAAGCTGACTTCTTTATTATATTTATAACTGAATAAAATAAAATTTTATTAACCCATAAAGGACTCATAATCCACCACATTCTGCTCAGCTCATTGCGTGCCCCTCGCGCACCTATTCATTCCACAATATTGGCACTTTGACACTTAGCAAGCAATCAGTTCATAATTTATTCGATTTTTATAGCCTTAAAGCACAGCTTTTATGGGCAACCAAATCTACACATTTCCAAAGAAATACAAATACATTCAGACGCATGCATGTGCTGCTTACGCGCGTGTGTGTGATCTGCAAAGTGCCACCAGCCTATTGAGAGAGTGAGCGAGCGTGCAGTAGATGTGGTCAGTTGGCATACTGTTGGACAACTAGAAGTGCAATAAATGACCGGCAGAGTCGTAAAAATGAATTGCTTAACTCATTGGCACTGCAGCGTGGACATCATTATGGCGTTTTATTTACTTTTGATCGTACATTCTCTGCTCGTAAAATCGCTAACGACGACGATCTGCACATCATAGTCTTCTGCGCATGTATTTGTATGTGTATGTATGTATGTATGTATGGATGTGTGCCCTTTGCCGACAAATCTGTGTGGATTCGCTGCTTTAAGCTCCACATATTAGTGCATATTTGTATGTTTGTATTTGTGCATATTTGTATGTTTCGGTAAATAATAAAATTGATTTTTTATGATATCTAAACGCCTGCTTCGGACGTGCCTTTGCCTAGAAGTTTTGATTTTTAAGTAAAATTTTATGGGCAAACATATCATTCGTGGTGTGTTTTATGTGCTGTGTGCGAGTGAAATACGCTGAGCTTACAGTGCTGCCATTATCGGTTATCAGCGATATAAATTACGCTATTTGCTGAGATAAATGAAGAACTTCGATCTATCGAACCAACTAGGCCGTTTGTGGTAGGCAACTTTTATGGGCTGTGAGAGGGCGTGAAAGGCGTGTGATTTTAAGTCTAAATATATTAAGTCGACAGAGTGGAAAAGTTTGTTCATCCTCTCATAAGCAGATCTTCAGATATTCAGATTAAAAGTCGGTGGCGTAGTAGTAAATTTTAGATGAAGCGGAAATTAATTCCCAACAATATTTTGAAGACACGCATTCAAACCAGGTTGGAGCGCTTTACTTGGAAGTAGATTCTTTTTTCAATGATGCAGAGCAGCTCTTTCTTTTTTCTTGATAATTGGCGTCGAATAGAAAAGGCAAGTGGAACCAAATCTTTCCCTTTTTTACCCAGAGACGAAGCTCCACTTTTACTGCCAACACCAAAAGGTGCTAAAGTTTTTTAAAACTATAGGAAAGTTTTTCAAAAAAACTCACGTAAAATTCAGAAAAACGCATTAAATTTTTATTTTAATCGCTAGTACAGTCCATATAATTTAATGTTTGAAGATTATTTCATGCAAATGTTGACCGCGACTGCGCTTCAAATGGTCCATCCGCTTTGTCCAATTTTGGCATACTCTTTCCAATGTTTCGGCCGGTATCTCACATATAAATGCTTTAATGTTGATCCCATTGGTCCAAAAATGATCTTCATCCCTGAACACAATTTTTCGATAAAAACTTCTGCGTTGAAGATGTTTAAACCATCTGGTTAAAAAGATAATAGCTAAAAAATCACCCGTTATATTGAATATCTTCACGTTGACGCGTTAGTTCATCCAAATGACAGCATTTTCGTTAAGTTCGCTAGGTACAGGGTGATTCATATAGTACTTTCCTTTAAAAATTAAAAAAAAAAAAGTAACAAGATATAATTTTTGTTTTTGGTATATTAATGATTTATTCGAAATATCAAACTTTCCCATTATTTATGTAAGACGATTTCGTTCATGAGGCTGCCTCTGCTGACAGAGATCGTCATGAGAAGACATGAGAGACTTTATAAAAAAAGAGTCTAACGAGGTCAAATCACAGCTCCAAAGTGAACGATTGACATCCTCGAGCAATCTGATAACTCGATTACCGAACTTGGCTCGCAAAAGACCGATTGTAGCATGGGCTGTATGGCATGGAGCACCATTCTGCAGCAACCAAAGATTGTCAAAGTCTGTGTCTTCGATTTCTGGAATTTGTAGTGACAGTCAAGCTGCACTAAGAGCCTTTGCTAACCGACGCTGCTCTTCGAAATTAATCGGTGAAGGTAAGACGAAACTGAACAGTGTTGCAAAACACAACAAAGTTTGTCTTATTTGGGTGCCTAGACACTGCGGTATTACAGGGAACGAATTGGCTCAAAAACTGGCTAATGAAAGATCTGCGAGCACACCACTTTGCCCTGAACCCTTTCTAGGTGTCAATTTTGCATCCATTCAACTATGGATTGACGACTTCATGAGGTTTACCCATAAAAGACGTTGCTCTGAGTTGCGCTCTGAGCCGCGGCTCATCACTCCGATTTTCCCGACATGTGCTCAATAGAACATGAAACAGTGTTCCAGATGAGGTCGACTCAAACATACCGACGACAATTACGGACGCTTGAGTAAACAATATATCATACGCAGACATGATGGTAATGCACATGACATTACCGTACACTTTCGAAGTTCCATTTGCTTCATAACGAAAGTAATGGAGACTACCAGCGACGTATTACCTCCAACGTCATAGGTAGGGAGCCTGGACCCAGGTTTCTTTCGTGGTTGATATCCACAATCACGGCTCCACCCTCGATGTAGTGCAAATGCGGTCTCGGGGGGGAAGGTCAGCTGAAGAGGGGAGGGCTGTTTTAGTGAGAGAATGCGCCAAATGTCTTCGACAGCATCAAGCGAATATTTCTTATTATTTTCAAACTCCACTTCCCAAAAACAGGGGGGAGAAAAAATAACTTAACTTAACTTAACTTAACTTAACTTAACTTAACTTAACTTAACTTAACTTAACTTAACTTAACTTAACTTAACTTAACTTAACTTAACTTAACTTAACTTAACTTAACTTAACCTAACCTAACTTAACATAACATAATCACACAATATAATTTGAACACTTTTAACTTAACCTAAAATAACTTACCATAACATAACATAACCTAAACTAATCTAATCTAAATACGTCTAACCTAACCTAACTTAATTTAACATAACCTAAACTAACCCTAATGACGAGACATTCAAATGAACATTACTCAATATTTCTTCTCGGCTCGTTGCATTGCCTACGAACCTGAGAGATTTCCATACATCCGACGTCACACCCTCTGTACTGCGATACGCTCCGCCACACTCCCATTTCCTAAACTGTCGACTACGTTTCATCGTTGTGCATATTGCCAAGATTCTCGCTGTCATTGTTCTTTTACCAACATTTATTAACGCCGCAAGGGCAGAGGCAGCAAGAAAGCAGAAGAAGATTTACTGTATATGTTCCGGTCAAACCTTGTCTTGCTGTCGAAATGAAGAATTGTGTGCGTTTTTCGTGTTTTTTTTTTATTTTTATTTTATTTTGCTCAATTTTTTTTTTATGTATTTTTGTTTTGTTTTGCTTCTTTAGTGCACTTGGCAGCATAACAACCGGAAGTCAATTTTCAAAATGATGGCAAATAACCGAGTCGAGTTGTCGACTCGAGTGATGAACAAAGGTTGAAAACCAAGAACAACAACAACAACAACACTCGTCATTTACTCGTATTTTACAATAGTTAATTTAAAAATATCGCATGCATGTTCTATTTACTACTAAACACACACTCACACACATACACACATGCGCACTCACACAAACGCGCTCACTCCAAATAGAACCGAAAGTATTCACTTCACTTTACTTTTACCAACTTTGACGTTGACAAGTTGGACTCTGACTGCACTGCGGCTCAAGCTTGTCCGATGCCCGATGGATTGGCTGGTTGTCTGGCTAGCTGACTAGCTGGCCGTTCGGTCGCTCAAGCGACCGGCCATACACTTGCTGCTGCTGCTGCTGCTACTCCCGTTTGTCTCTAAACACTCTCGTACATGTGTAACCTAGAGACATCACTGAGACACAATTCTAAAACAGCACCGCACCGCACCGCACCACACCCCATCGCCCAGTTCAACTCAACTCAACTCAGCTCAGATCAGTTCACTTTGGTTCGACAGTTGCCCATACCAGCTAAATCGATCTGCTTGCTGCTGCTGGCCTGTCTTGCCTTGTTTCATCTTGTCGACTGTCTTGCTTCATTCAAGCTGAACATTGCAACACTGCAACTCTTCACATTCCTTGCTCGTATTTATTTGTATATCCTTTGGTGTTTGTTGAACTGTTCATTCATCTTCCTGCACACAAATATATAGTACACGCTTACATATGTTGGCATGTATGTGTTTGTATGTATGTATGTGTGTAAGTAACAATAATTGTTCAGTACAATACGGTACATTGCACACCGCCCGCTTGCTCGTTAGCTCCGTCACATCCGTCAGTCGGCCTTTGGCAGCATCAGCTCGTTTTCGTTTTCGCCCTCCCTGTCCTTTCCAGCATCTACAGCTTTTACTTTTCCTCTTAGCTTTAGTTTTTAGTTATTCGTTATAGGAAATTTAGTGTATTATTATTTTCACATTTTGAACTGCATTTGCTGTAGAAAATTCATTTCATTGACACGTGTAAAAGTGCGAGAAAGGGCCAAGAATATTGAGTGTGTCCGTCCCAGCTGTCCATCTATTCGTCTGTCGATTCCTAACTGCTGCTGTTGTAATGCTGTTGTCTACCTCTTGCCCTGTACCCTGCCCAAATTCTTATTTTATTTCTAGTCATTTTTTTTTTTAGATAAATTTAGTTTATTCGGCAAATCACTTGATATTAAAGTTCCATGTCCTTCTCAAACCATTTTAGTCTCATCCACCATGTCACCTGACAATATGAAAAGTCTTAAAAACTATTTCGGTTTATGTATGTTGTATGTATGCGTGTGTGCATATGTGTTTGTGTGTCTCCTATGTACTTTATTTTAGTGTCAGTCATGCTGTCCTTTACATGTCTTTAGTTGTGTAGGTATATGTGTGTATACAAACACATACATACACATCCATGCATACGTGCTTGTACTGTACATCTTACTAAGAAAATTCCATAGCATGCAATTATTAAGGTCGGTGGCAATGACAACTGCACAACTTTATGGTACGATTATTTTCCTATCATTTGATGGTTTTTAAAATGAAGTGCCTGGTTTGGTTCAGAATATGCAGAGAACTCATTGACAGTTAAATTGCAGTAATTGCTTTGATATCGACTAAACACAAATACTCGAAAAGAAAAACGAAAATAATGGGGATTACTATTTTCTCATATAATTCTAAGAAAATTTTGGTATGGAAAAATGGTATACGCATATTAAAATTTTACAAAATAATTGTGCATCCCTTTAAATACATTTTTTTGCTTTGCCATTGCTATAGAATTGCTGTCCTGAAACAACCTTGAGCCTTCAGCTTAACTCAATTATTCGTTAATATTATTGATTGCATTAAATATCTACAAAAATATAACTACAAGGTAATACAATATTTGTTAAAGTGACGTCATGACACCACTTTACCCAGCAGCGTTTGCTGTGTAGAAGTAGTTGCAGTAAAAAAATTGTTAAAAATATATTTTTGTCCTTAAAAAGATGTACTTCTTTACTTTCATGCAGGTGATTATGAGAACCTAAAACTATATGCTTCTTAAAAAAATAATCCAAAGCAGGGATTTATTTCATATTTAAAAACAAAACTTTTAAACTTGTTTTTATTTTTTTTTAAGGATTTATGTAATATTAAAAAAAAATACTTTTTTTCTTTCTTTAAAGGATTTATATAATATTAAAAAGAAAATATAATTCTTCCTTTTGTTTTAAGGATTTATTTAATATTAAAAAATATTTTTTTTTAATCGGACCATTGAACTAGCATTTAAAAAAAGGGACGTACAACCAAAAAAAATTGTTTTTATGTATATGTGAAATAAAAAAATATATGCTTCTTTAAAAACAAATTAAACATTTTTCTTATTTCTTTTTAAATTAGAGATTTTTGTTATATTTCTTAAGGATTTATTTAATATTAAAAAAAAATAGTTTTTCTTATATATTTTTCAAGGATTTATTTAATGTTTTTTTGTTTCCTTAAAAAAGTTGAACTAGCATTTAAAAACAGAGGACGTACATATTATTTTTTTTTTTAAGAAACAAACAAGAATTTACTTGAAATCTGAAAAGGTCGAGCCAAGGAGCACCAGGAGATTTGGTGGCTCCTAAAACACTCAGGCTTAAAAGCTCATTGTATTTAAAGCTCTGGAACGGGGGTAGATAGTCCAGGAGGGAAGGAGAAAAGTATCAGAGAAAGAGATAAGAAAGAATAGAGACAGAGATAGAGATAATTAGTCCTGTGAGAATTTACCAGATTCTTTGGCAAATTTGTTAATATCCTCCAGTTTTAGAGAACGAATATTACTCATTCTCATGACATCGGAACCCAAAACTCGTAGCCGTGCTCTAGCAAAGGTAGGACACTCACAGAAAAAGTGCTCAGTGCTATCCGCCTCATCCAAGCACGACAGGCACATTGGGTATTCAATGATTCCAATGGCGGACATATGCTGACCCCACAGGTTGTGTCGTGTAAAGATACCCACCATCAACCGAATATCTTTCCTTCTAAGTTTTAGTAGAAAGTTTGACAGTTTTCTGTTCGGACTTGTCACAAAACACTTTGCAGTTCTGCAGCGTTCTAGACCAGACCATCGCTCTTTATGTAGATTGCCTACATAATCGCTAATCCATTTCAAGATTCCTGCGGAACTGGTTCCGATTATTGGCTCTGGTCCTTGTGGGGACACCGCTGATCCACGGTTGCCCAATTCTTCGGCAATTTCGTTTCCTTGAACACCGGAGTGTCCCGGAACCCATAGAAGTACAATCCTGTTGTTTCTTGCAACAGAATTAAGCTTCTTCTTACATTCTTGAACAATCTTTGAGGTTTGCTTCGCGTTCTTCAGGGCCTTCAGTGCAGTCTGACTGTCACTAAAAACTCCAATCTGTTTCCCGCTCCATCTCCTCTCGATTATCCATTCGGCTACTTTCAGGATGGCAAAAACTTCTGTTTGGAAAACAGTTGCCATTTCCTCCATAGCATAGTGATACTTATTACTATCGTTTAAGTACCATTCGGCTCCAGACCCTAAGTATTACATTCTTAGACCCAACGGTAAAGAAAGTATCCGTCAAATCTCTCTGAATGCTTTTCTGGATTGCTCCATTGCTCATGCAATGGAAATCTGACATCAAATTTCCTTCCAAATGAAACTGTGGGTATCAGGTCATCTTTAGGTGCCAAAAACAGTGGAAACTGTTCAGATAGCAACTTAAAGATTTCTCTGTGTCCCGAAGTTCCGTCTTCGTGCCAGAAACCATATTTATGGAGTCTACACATTGCTTTTATTGCTTCCTGTTGAATCTTAAGATTCAAGGGGAGCAAATCAAGCATAGCACCTAGAGCATCACCAGAGGTTGTACTCATGGCACAAGTGATGCATAAACATACACTTCTTTGCAGCCTGTATAGTTCCCGGATTGTGGACTTAACCATGCTCTGCACCACGAGGCCACAGAAGCGTAAGTGATGATTGGTCTGATAAGTGCTGTGTATATCCATAGGACCACAGCAGGTTTCAGACCCCAGGATTTACCAAAGACTCTACGGCATTGCTGAAAAATCCTTAATGCGCGATTCACCTTCAGTGAAACATTTGTCTCCCAAGTCAGCTTCTTATCCAAGATTACTCCTAGTTATTTAACTTCATCGGAAAGACCAAGTGTCACACCTTTCAGTGTGGGAAGGCTGAGTCCATCCAATTTCCGTTTTCTCGTAAACAATACTATAGTTGTTTTGTTCGGATTAACGGAAACACCTTGTCTCATGCACCAGTCATCGATTTTGTCCAGAATCCTCGGCACTTTCGTGGAAAGCTTCCTTAAGGATTTATCCGATGTTAGCACACCGACGTCGTCCGCATATGCTTGGACATGAAGACCGAGTTTCTGCATCCCTGCCAGGCCCTGACGGTGAATAGTACGGCACTGTTCTCACCAGCGGTTAACAGTCTCTCAGAGAGCATGGAATATATCAATTTTTCAATGGTTTGATTAACTACGTGTCGTTCGGCAGAAGAACATATCGAGCCGAAAGTGGCATTATCAAAAACTCCCTCAATGTCCACGAACACGCCCATTGTGTATTCGTCAGCCCGGCTTGAATTTTGCTAACAAGATCGGGTAGCGCTGATTCACATGATTTTCCACTCTGGTCAGCGTGTTCATTTCTACTATGTGGACTTCTAGGCAATACTTCAAATTTGAAAAAATGGGTAATTTTATATTATTAGTTTTTTTTATTAATGTTTTTCTAATATTAACTAAATTTTTCTTTGGAGATGCTAGAACCCTAGTTGAAGAAACATTTTACTTTTTCTTATTCTTTCAAAGGATTTATTTATTTAAAAAAAAAATTCTTAAAAAGTATTAAAAAAAAGTGGAAAAACAACAAACTACTTTTTTTTTGTATAAGCAGAATAAAAAAATATGCTCCTTAAAACCCATAAAACAAAAATGTATGAACATTTTTTTATTTAGAACTTTTTATTTTATTTGTTTATTATTAAATACTCCAGGATTTTAGTATCTTCTAACAAGAATTTACTTAATATTTAAAAAATATTAAAAGAAACTAATAAAAAAACATTATTTTGCTTTAAATATTACAATAAGTAAATTCTTGTTTGGAGATGATAAATCGCTAGTTAAGATTTTTTTTGAAGGATTAACTTAAAATTAAAAAAAAAAAAATTCTTAAAAACAAAAAAGTAAAAATAAATATGTTTTTGTCAATATTAACCCTTAACGGCGATAGAAAACGAAAGACCCTAAGACGGGGGCATGAAAGAAATTCAGTGTTCATTTCATTTATTTATCATATATATATATATATATATAATATATATATAATTGGCGCGTACACCCTTTTTTGGGTGTTTGGCCGAGCTCCTCCTCCTATTTGTGACGTGTGTTTTGATGTTGTTCCACAAATGAAGGGACCTACAGTTTCGAGCCGACTCCGAACGGCAGATATTTTTATGAGGAGCTTTTTCATGGCAGAAATACACTCGGAGGTTTGCCATTGTCTGCCTTGCAGCTTTGTACATCCCTGCTTTTGTTGATCATATAAAATTATAAATCAAGTAAATATTATTCAATTCAAATCTAAATAAATCAGTGTAAATGTTTAGTTTAAGTTGTCATCCTTATAAACGTTTTAGAATTTCAATTTTCCGTTGTCTTAAGGGCGAGTATTACGAAGAAAGCTCTCGGCCGTTAAGGGTTAAGAAAAGAATTTATTACGTACAGCTAAAAATACATTTTTTTTTGTACCTTAAAATTTTTGCACTCGAGGGTTTTAGCATCTCCAAAATAGAATTTAAAAAAAAAAATGTTATTTTACTTATTTTTGAAAAATTTTTTTTTTTAATAAGGATTTACTTAAAATAAAGTAAATTCTTGTTTAGAGAAGCTAAAAGCTTAGTTTAAAGTGTTTTCTTTAAGGATTTACTCAATATTAAAAAACATTTTTTCTTAAAAAAAAGTTTATAAATTTTCCTTATTTCCTGTTTTTTTAAGGATTTACTTGATATAAAGAGCACATTTTTCTTAAAAAAAAAACAATTTTTTTTTTTTTTTTTTTTTTTCATTACAAACATAGATACAATATAAAATACATAACAATGTTTGTTGGCACTGCAACTAGTTACAGATAAACTAACGAGCAGTACAATTTTGGTAACATAAATAAAATTTTGTGAAGAGATTTTCATAGTCCCTTCCTTAAGTTAACAGCCATCATGCCAGATCATGTGGTTTAATTCGATGCAGTCGTCGAGTTAGGCCTGAGGTGTTGAGCAGATTGCTAGCTTCCTCGTTCACGTGCCTTTGAAGCATATGGGAGTGGGCTTCTGCTTGTTTTTTAATTTCTTCAGCGACCGTAGGGATATTGAGGTCACGATGAATATCCTTATTGCGAACGAACCAAGGTGCGTTGAGAATATCTCGAAGGATTTTATTCTGGAGTCGTTGAAGTATATTTATATTACTTTGACTGGCGCAACCCCATAATTGCGCGCCATAGGACCACACTGGTTTTATAATTTGTTTATATATCGCTATTTTGTTATATATGTATAGCTTTGATCTTCGTCCAATTAGCCATTTAATTTGTATTACCTTCAGATGGATTTCATGCCGTTTGAGTTTTATATGCTCCTTCCATCGAAGCTTAGCATCAAGCGTCATGCCAAGGTATTTTGCAGTGTTTGCATGTGGTATTGCGGCACCTAGCAGCATTATTGGATAATGATTCACTTTTTTGTTGGTGAAGTTTACATGTATTGACTTGGTATTGTTCAATTTTATGCGCCAAGTCTTCGTCCATTCTTCAATAGCGTTTGTTGCAATTTGAAGTTTGGTTGCAGCTTCTTCAGCACTTTTTCCAATTGCTAGGATGGCAGTGTCGTCGGCGAAAGTGGCGATCAAGCTATTCGAGGGTATCGGCAAGTCTCTGGTGTATAAAAGGTATCAGAGTGGACCAAGAATGCTTCCTTGCGGCACACCAGCATTTATTTCTTCAAGGTCAGAGTATTCATTTCCTTGTTTAACGCGAAAGTAGCGTTCACTTCAAAAAAACAATTAGCAAATTTTTTTCTTAAAAAAAATTAAAAAACAATTTTTTTTTTTCAATATTAAGCAAAGCTGTTTTAAATCTTTTTAAGAAAACTTTTTTTTTTTTCAAAATTAAATAAATTCTTGTTGGAGAGATGCTAAGGCCCTAGGTGCAAAAATTTAGAGGTACTTAAACAATTTTTTATACTCAAACCTCTATTTTCATAAATACTAGTTTAATGGTCCGATTTTTGCTATTGTTTTTATTTAAAAATTTTTTTACTAAGAATCACCAATACAATTTTAGCCGTGGCACTAGTTAAAGAAGTTTCCACATCATTAATCCAAATTATTTTGGTACCGAAACTGTTCTGCAAATTATTTTACAATAAAAATTAAATAGTTTTCTACCTATCCAAAAAGGTATAGTCCCATTCTATCAACAACAACCCGTCTCTACTTGGAAATCCTATTGCTTGCTAGTTTTGTGGTATGGAATGATTTTCCACGATTTTATGCTCATAAATGTAGCTTAGACCAATATTCGCTAAATTTATTATACAACTCATGGTTTTTAGAAGATTTAGCACTTGAACCAATTTAATTGGTGATTGGCACTTGACTGTCGCTCAGTGCAACTGATTGCAATTGTAGCCAAATTTGAGCGTACGCATACATATAATATATTATATAAAAGCATACACACACATACATATAAGTATATATGCAGGCCACTCAACTTCGCGGTTGTTCTATGTAAGCGCGGAAACGGTGCACGAGTGGGTTTTTCGCGCGGTAGTGAGCTTAGACGTAAGTCCCACACTTTTCGGCTTTCAATGTTTTGGGTCACCTGTACAATAACAAGAATATGGTATATATGTATACGAAAAATGCCAATACAAATTCTAAATATCACTTTATTTCATCATTACCACTCAAAATTAAGATTTCATGGCAAAGCAGCGAATGGCCGACAGAGCAGGTGCGCAATGTGCCAAAGTCGTGGCAAACTCAACAACAGATGAATGCATTTGATTTGTTTGTGTTGGCGAATAGCAGCAGCTCATGAACTTGGATGAGATTATCATGCATATATAGTTACATACACACCCACACATATGTATATGTATGTGTATATTTCGCCTACATATTGTATATGTATGTATGCGTAATATATTAAATACCAAATGACCCGAATAATGGCTCGTTCGCTACAGCGACAATTTGAAATCGCTCGAATGCAATTATGTGCCAGTGTTAATATATCATAGCTTTATTTCAGACTTAACGTTGGACAATCAGCGTTGAAGCAGCGGTGGGTATGTTGAGTGGCATGAGTTGGCCGGCTGCACGGTAATTATGGCATTTGTGGGCAAACATAAGCATCTGAGTGCTTAAATGGTTGCTGGGAAAGTGGCCAGAAATATTGGCACTTTGTAGGTGGGGGGAGGTGAATTGTGATTCGATTTTTATATTGGTCACAATTATTTGCAACAAAATTAATTAAATATTTTCCAAACGACTTGGCGAGAATGGTTAACGTAAGTATGTATGTATATAAATACATACACAAGTACATACTCACACACATACATATATGGTAAGCGTATAGGCAAATCATGCCCCACTAATTGCTTTACTTAAATAATTAGTGTGACGCTGACGCCATCATTGAATTTGAATTAAGTCAAATTATTTGTGTCATAATCAAATTTTGACATTTTTCCATTAGTTTTCAGTGATCAATTCGATTACTATAAATGACATGTGCCAGTTTACTTAAATAAATAAAAAAGAAATTATATTTCAAGCGTGTTTGATGAATAGTTGAATATGAAAGTACAGGTGGCAACTAGGAGCTAAGGAGGGGACTGGCAAATGATTGTTAGTTCTTTTTTTTTGCATGACGTATCCTAATACAATGTGGCTGATGAAGATACATACATCGACTACTGACTTCCCAGTCTTCAAGACTTTCCCCCTCAACGTAAGATAAGCCGATAGAGAATTCCAAGCCGACAGAAGAACTCAAACAAGCACAGCGGTCTAACTGGAAAGCTGCATGCAATTAAAATGGGACCAGCCACCAAAAAGCTGGTGGACGCATAGATTGATCCCACGGATAAACGAGTGGATCTGTCAAAAACACGGAGACGTTGATTTTTTTGCTGACGCAGCTTTTAAGTCGCCACGAATGCTTCCAAAAATATTTGCATCGCCTAAACTTGGCTGGTAGTTCTTATTGTCCAGAATGCTTGGACGTTGAGGTGACTGCCGTACATGTGACCCTTTATAGTAGCAGGTTCGCTAACGGAACGCGACGATTTGTCAAACAAAACTGGTGTATTTCTGGTTTTTATAAATCGCCGCCTAAAATAATTTCGAACTCAGATCTAATGAAAAAGTCTTAAATGGAGCCAGTCGAAATGTTCGTAAAACGTGAAAAATGGAGATAGATTAGGGCACACTCTACGCAAAAACGATTGCACGAAATGAATCCTCTCACGGATGTTGGCAGACCAAAGGATACTTGGAGACGAACAATTAAAAGGGAAGCTGGAAGCGTTGAAAAGCGCTGGAACCAATTAAAATACATTGCCGTGCAGGTGCAGTTGATGCCCTATGTCCCCCGAGGAACCTAAAGAAAAAGAATAATCTAGTCCCACAAAGCTTGAATCGGATGAAAGGTGGAGGGCGGTGCGCGCTTTTGCAACACGAATTATCGTGGAACCTCGCAGTACTGATTGGAGGCGAAAGAGTGATGCTAGACGAATGCAGCAGCAAGAAAAACTGCCGTATTGATAAAATGCAGCAAGACGAAAAGTAGACGAATGTAACTAATGATCGAGCTAACTGCTCACACCGGCCTCCAGACGTAATTACCAAATCGATATCTCTGTAGGATGAACCGTCGGACTTGAAGTGTTTTTAGTGCCGTTGAAGTCACACGCTGACTAAGGCTTTCGATTACTTTTACACCTCGTAAAACTACAAAAAAAACATGGTTAGGCTCCTGCCACGCCTTCAACTACAGCCTAGACTAATTTTAGAATGGCGTGGGGAAATTTTAAATAAATTTAAATTTAGTTGAATTAGTTTTAAAGGTTTTTTTCGAAGATTTGGTGCTTTATTGTGAAAAAACGGTACAAAATATTTTATTCGAAGTATTGGCCATCGCTAGCTACAACTTTCGCCCATCTTTCGGGCAATTTCCGGATGCCGTTTCTCCAAAATTCTGGCCGCTGCTTGGCTATCCATGACTCAACCCATATTTTGGTAGCCTCGTACGAGGAGAACCGCTGGTCCGCCAAATCGAGACTCATATGCCGGAACAAATGATAATCGGAGGGAGCTATGTCTGGACTATACGGCGGGTGGGGTAACACTTCCCAGCCAAGCGTTCCAAGGTATTTTTTGACAGGTTGAGCAACATGCGGCCGAGCGTTGTCATGTTGCAAAATAACCTTGTCGTGCCTTTTTACCGTTTCCGGCCGTTTTTCTTTCAATGCCCGGCTTAAACGCATCAATTGCAGTCGGTAACGATCCCCCGTGATTGTTTCGCCCGGTTGGAGCAGCTCAAAATATACGATGCCGACCTGATCCCACCAAATGCAGAGCATGATTTTCTTGCCGTGAATATTCTGCTTGGCCGTCGACGTTGATGCGTGGCCGGGCAAACCCCATGATTTTTTGCGTTTTGGGTTATCGTAGTGGATCCATTTTTCGTCGCCAGTCACCACCCGATGCAAAAAACCTTTCCGATTTTGTCGCTCGATCAGCAATTCGCACGTAAAAAGTCGCCGTTCGACGTCGCGCAGCTTCAACTCGTACGGGACCCAATGCCCTTGCTTTTGGATCATTCCCATCGCTTTTAGACACTTGCAAACGGTTGATTTATCAACGCCCAATGATTCAGCAAGCTCTTCTTGAGTTTGGCACGAGTCCTCGTTTACCGATTCCCCCAATTCCGCGTCCTCGAACTTTTTGGGCTGGCCAAGACGCTCCTTGTCTTCGGTGTGAAAATCACCACTTTTGAATCGTCGAAACCAGTACTCACATGTTGAAATCGACGGAGTATGGTCTGGGTAGGCCTCCTGCAGCAATTCACGGGCTTGGGCTGTATTTTTTTTCAAATTGAAGCAGAAAAGCAAAGCTTCCCGCAAATTGCGTTTCGACGGCACGAAAGTTGACATACTCGGAGCACGAAAACACTGCGTTGTTTATACTTCAGCGAAATGACAGATACTGATAAACAAAGCCTAGGGATGAGGCTTTGTCATGAATATATATTCAGTATTGCCAACGCGATAAAGTGATAAATAGCGCCATCTGTGTGTCACCTTTAAAACTAATTCAACCTCCCATTTATATATATTTTTTATTTTTATAATTTTTTATTATTTTTTTATTTTTATTTTATTTTTCAAATGCTATTTAGTTCAACTTTTTATTTGTGTTTAAAAAGTGGAAATTAGTGTTAATTTACTAAAGGTAAAGTTTATCTAAATATCGTTTATACTACATCTCTAATTTATATTTGAAAAAAAAACTTTATACAAATTTTAGTAAAAAGTAGCAACCTGCAAACAATTATACAGCTTCAGAATATAAGTAGTACAAGGAAAGCTTGCGTTTGTTACCCACATTTCTTGTCTACAAATTTTTTAGATATGTGGCAACCCTATTGAAAAATATACCTAAATTAAAATTTTCTTGAACAGGCTTCGTATAACACCAGTAAAGAAATGAGCTATTAAACTGTCATATTTAACTAATATTTTTTAGATGCATAGATGGCAATCTTAGTGCAAAATATTTTGCAGAGTATTTTTTTATTTTTTTTTTACATGTTTTAGCTATAAAATTTAGTGGAAAATATTTTGCAGTTTTCAACTACAATTTTTTTCACATTTTTTAGCTATTAAATTTAGTGGAAAATATTTTTCATAGCATTTTTTTTTTACTTTTTCATATTTTTAAGCTATAAAATTAGTGGAAAATATTTTTAGTTTTTTTTTTAATATATTTCACATTTTTTAGCTATTAAATTTAGTGAACAATATTTTCAGAATAATTAAAAAAATTTTTTTTTTCATATTTTTAAGCTATAAAATTCAGTGGAAAATATTTTTCAGAGTATTTGTTTCTAATTCTTTTCATATTTTACCCCTACGTTGCTGGCAGTTATTTTTCATAGTATTTTTTTAATTTTTTCCTATTTTTAAGCTATTAAATTTAGTGGAAACTATTTTTCAGAATATTTTTTTTTTATTTATTTCATATTTTTAACCTACAAAATTTAGTGGCAAATATTTTTCAGAATATTTTTTCTTTAATATTTTCAAGCTAATATATAAAATTTCGTGAGAAATATTTTCAGAGTATGTTTTTTAATTTGTTTCATACTTTTAAGGTATAAAATTTAGTAGAAAACATTTTTTAGATCGTTGTTTTTTTAATTTTTTAATATTTTTAACCTTTAAAATTTTTTTTTTATTTATTTCATATTTTTAAGCAATAAAATTTGGTGGCAAATATTTTTCCGAGTATTTTTTTAATTTTTTTTTACATTTTTAAGCTACAAAATTAAGTGGAAAATGTTTTTCAAAAATATTTCTTGAAAAGCCTTAGAAGCGTTTAGTTAAATTACATATTTTCTAATTTAAAATTTCTGTGATAGGCGGTAATCCTATAAAAAGGTATATGATTTACGAAGCTTTCTAATTTTTCTTTTATTTGGTATCAATATTGTAATGTATTATTTAACGTGCACATTTACATGCATTAATTGTTTCTAGACAGGTGGCAACCTTATTGAAAAATATTTTTGGAGTTAAGTGTTCTTGGAACCTTTTCGTTTAATAACCCTTCTGTAATATTATAATTAACGTACATACTTTATTCATTTCGGAGGATGGTTCCATGTGTAGAAGTCCACGCAAGTGGGGAAAGTTACTGATCGCCATTCACTTGGGAGTGGCCAGGACGATTCTTCTACATATGGTCCAAGCAGCTCACAACGTCCGGGATTAGCCCACGTATCCTCTGGTTAGCTTCCGAACACCCGTTCGGCAGTGAGCTAACGTGAGAAGGCGAAACATCCCAGCATAGCTGGTTGTGCGCTGGGTTTCGGACCAGCCACTTAAAAATCCCCCCCAATGAAAACAGCAACAAAGCCTCGGATGAGAACTTCCAACACTGATGACGACCCCTGCAAACGAAATAAGGAATATGATTTGAGGGCATGCACCTGGAATGTCCGGTCCCTTAATGGGGAAGGTGCCTCTGCCCGGCTGGTTGATGTCCTCGTGAGAGTAAAGGCTGACATCACTGTCATCCAAGAGATGCGATGGACGGGGCAAGGTAAGAAAAACATAGGACCTTGCGACGTCTACTACAGCTGCCATGTAAAGGAGCGCAAATTCGGTGTCGGATTTGTTGTGGGAGAGAGACTTCGTCGCCAAGTACTGTCGTTCACTCGGTGGACGAGCGTCTCGCAATAATCCGCATCAAAGCGCGATTTTTTAACATCTCGCTAATTTGCGCCCACGCCCCGACAGAAGAGAAGGGCGATGCGACCAAGGATTCTTTCTATGAGCGCTTGGAACGTTCCTATGAGCGCTGCCCCCGCCACGACACAAAAATCGTGCTTGGCGACTTCAACGCCAGGGTGGGCAAGGAGGGAATTTTTGGTCCCACAGTCGCAAAATTCAGCCTGCACAACGAAACATCCGGTAACGGACAGAGGCTGATCGACTTCGCCGGGGCCCGAAACATGGTAGTCTGCAGCACCAGACTCCAGCATAAAAAGATTCACCAAGCTACCTGGCTGTCTCCTGATCGAAAAACGTGAAACCAGATCGATCATGTTGTGATAGATGGAAGACACGCTTCTAGTGTATTAGATGTACGTACGATCCGAGGACCCAACATCGACTCGGATCATTACCTTGTTGCAGCCAAACTGCGCACACGCCTCTGTGCAGCAAAAAACGTACATCTACCTACGCAAAGAATGTTCGACATCGAAAAGCTGCAATCACAACAGTCAGTCAAAAGATTCGCCACTCGACTCTCACTCCTGCTCTTGGAGAGCACTGCCCAACACACCGGCATGCGCGAGCATTGGAGCAACATTTCTCGTTCTCTACGTACCGCCGCCGAAGAAGAAATCGGATTCCGGCGAGCCCGAAGAAACAATTGGTACGACGAGGAATGTCATGCTGCCGCAGAAAGAAAAGATGCCGCCTATAGAGCCACGCTGCGATCGGGCGCAACGCGAGCCATGTGGGATCGCTACAGAGAGCTGAAAAAGGAAGAGAGACGTATTATCCGAAAGAAGAAACGAGAGGCCGAAATACGTGAGAGCGAGGAGCTTGAGATGCTGGCCAATAGAAACAACGCCCGAAAATTCTACCAGAAAGTTCGGCGGCTTACAGAAGGTTTTAAGACCGGGGCGTTTTCCTGTAAGAACAAAGACGGCGATCTGGTGACTGACGTACAGAGCAATCTTAAATTATGGAGGGAACACTTCTCGAACCTGTTAAACAGTGACAGCTGCGCATGTCATAGAGAATGTGAAGATCCCGATACCCCAATTGTTGACGACGGAATTGTCGTTCCGTTACCCGATCATGACGAGGTGAGAATAGCAATAACGCGGCTAAAGAACAACAAAGCCGCGGGCGCCGACGGACTGCCGGCTGAGCTATTCAAACATGGCGGCGAGGAGCTGGTAAGGTGCATGCATCAGCTCCTATGCAAAATATGGTCTGATGAAAGCATACCTGCCGATTGGAATTTAAGTGTGCTCTGCCCAATCCATAAGAAGGGCGATCCTGCAATTTGTGCCAATTACCGCGGGATTAATCTTCTAAATATCGCCTATAAGGTTCTAGCGAGCGTATTGTGTGAAAGGCTGAAGCCCACCGTCAACCAACTGATTGGACCTTATCAGTGTGGCTTCAGACCTGGAAAGTCTACCATCGACCAAATATTCACAATACGCCAAATCTTGGAAAAGACCCATGAAAGGAGAATCGACACACACCATCTTTTCGTCGACTTCAAAGCTGCATTCGACAGTACGGAAAGGAGTTACCTGTATCCCGCGATGTCTGAATTTCGTATCCCCGCAAAACTAATACGGCTATGTAAGATGACGTTGCTCAACACCAGCAGCGCCGTCAGAATTGGGAAGGACCTCTCCGAGCCGTTTGATACCAAACGAGGTTTCAGACAGGGTGACTCGCTGTCGTGTGACTTCTTTAACCTGATGTTGGAGAACATCGTACGAGCCGCAGAACTTAATCGCTCAGGCACAATATTTTATAAGAGCGTACAATTGTTGGCGTATGTCGATGATATCGACATCATCGGTCTTAACAATAGCGCAGTTAGTTCTGGCTTCTCCAAACTGGATAAAGAGGCAAAGCGAATGGGTTTGGTGGTGAACGAGGACAAAACGAAGTACCTCCTGTCTTCAAGCAAACAGTCGGCGCACGCGCGTATCGGCACCCACGTCACTGTAGACAGTTATAATTTCGAGGTTGTAAAAGACTTCGTTTATTTAGGAACCAACATTAACACCGATAACAATGTCAGCCTTGAAATCCAACGTAGAATCTCTCTTGCCAACAAGTGCTACTTTGGACTAAGTAGGCAATTGAGCAGTAAAGTCCTCTCTCGACGAACAAAACTAACACTCTACAAGACTCTCATCATGCCCGTCCTAACGTATGGCGCAGAAGCTTGGACGATGACAACATCCGATGAAGCGACGCTTGGAGTGTTCGAGAGAAAGATTCTGCGTAAGATTTTTGGACCTTTGCACGTTGGTAACGGCGAATATCGCAGACGATGGAACGATGAGCTGTATGAGCTTTACGACGACATAGACATAGCGCAGCGAATAAAGATCCAGCGGCTACGTTGGCTGGGTCATGTCGTCCGAATGGATACAAACGCTCCGGCTTTGAAAGTATTCGATGCGGTACCAGCTGGTGGTAGCAGAGGAAGAGGGCGGCCTCCTCTGCGTTGGAAAGATCAGGTGGAGAAGGACTTGGCTTCACTTGGTGTGTCCAACTGGCGCCGGTTAGCACGAGAAAGAAACGACTGGCGCGCGTTGGTAAGCTCGGCCAAAATCGCGTAAGCGGTTATCGCGCCAATTAGGAAGAAGAAGAACTTTATTCATTTCAATTGTTTAGATAGGTGGCAACTCTTTTAAGAAGTATGCTTTTTTAAATTTCCGCACACCAAAGTTGTACTATGCTATGCTACACTATTCTATAGTATTTAGCATATTTACATTATTTTTTTTAAGAGAGGTGGCAATCTTTTTGAAATATATTTCTGAATTGCTTTTAATATTTTAATTAATTAACATATCTAATTCATTTCAATTATTTAGATATGTGGCAACCCTTTTCAAAGTATGCATTTTTTAAGTTTCCCTAAACCAATGTGGTGTTATACTAAACTATACCATTTTATGATCATATTTATTTACACTAATTTTTTTTTGGACAGGTGGCAACTTTATTGAAAAATGTGTCTGGTTCTAAGTTCTCTTGAATCACTTTCTTTTGATAACTCTTTTGTAATACAGTGCACTCGCGGTAACTCGAATAGCCGCTAAGTCGAACGACGTGCTAACTCGAACACATTTTTTCCCCTATTGACTTCTTTGTAACTCGAACAAAAAAACAAATTTATTTGTACACACATTCTTTTCAAACATGTACATTTTGTACATAGATACATATGTAATAGTATATGTATATAAATTATATGTATACTAGTGTATTGTCCATATGAATATTTCGGCGTTAATATCCCGTTAGTTTTCTGGGAACAACATCTTGCATTGACCAAATTGCTTTAAATTTGTCATTTGTAGTATATCAGTGCACGTGAGTAATGGATCGTAAAAGGTTGAAGTGTTTAACATTAAAAGAGAGGGCTGAAGTCCTTAACAAAATTAAACGTGGACGTAGTGTTACTTCTCTAGCGAAGGAATATGGGGTAGCCAAGTCCACCATAAGTCTTATAAAAAAGAAAGATAAGGCAATTTATGGCTTGCACTAACGCTACCGGCAACCATAAGCTTAAACTTCTCGTTATTGACAAAGCAAGAAATCCTCGTGTTTTCAAAAATTTTAACTGTCCGGTGGAGTACAAAAATTCCAAATCAGCCTGGATGACTTCGGCGATTTTCAAAGACTGGTTTCATAATTCGTTCGTGCCGCAGGTAAAATCCAGATTCATTAAAACAATTTTTTTAACCAAGTTAAATGACTTTAATATTTAGGTAAGAAAAAATTTGAAAGATGGGGATTACCTGAGAAGGCTCTTCTTCTAATTGATAATGCCCCATCACATCCCAACGAAATCGAATTAAAGTCCGAGGATGGTTTAATTTTAACTATGTTTATGCCGCCGAATGTGACACCATTGATCCAGCCAATGGACCAAAATGTAATTCCTATAACGAAACTATACCACAGAAATTTTCTACTGGCTTCCATTTTCAACAATCGATCGAAAAATCGATATCGATGACTGTTTTTTTAACATAGCACACTCAATTGATAAGTGGAACAAATTCGATAAATCGAACAGCGCCTGTTTTAATTAGTTCGAGTTATCGCGAGTGCACTGTATTTTAATTAACTTACATATCTAATTAATTCTTAATTGTCTAGATATGTGGCAATCCTTTTGAGAATTATGCATTTCCTGAAGGTTCCTTAAACCAAAGTTTTGATATACTATACCATACTATTATACATGGATATTTACTTACAACAAATTTTTTTAGGCAGGTGGCAACCTCATTGAAAAATATTTCTAGATTTAAGTGCTTTTCAAACCCTTTCGTTAGATAACCTGTTTGCAATATTTTAATCTATACATTATATATTATAATTAATTTCAATTACTTAGATGTGTGGCAACCCTTTTAAAAGTTATGCATTTATGAAAGTTTACTTACACTCCTTTCATCTAATATCAATATTGTAATATACTATTCAATTATATATTTACTTAACTAAAATTTTTCAGAGCGCTGGCAACCCTGTTAACAAATAATCCTGCATTTAAATGTACGTAAAAACCTTTAAGTTGCTAATCCATTTGTCATATTTTAATTGAATTGTATTTCTCATATATTTTTTAAATGTGGCAACCTTTTTCGAAGGTAAATCGTTTATTAAGTTTTCCATAAACTCCGTTCAGCTGATTCCAATATCGCAACTTAATTTTCGGAAAGTGTGCCCTTTAGTTCTTTCTTAACCCCAACATAGGCACTCCACTTTGGCCCTCGGCCTTCATGACTCTCTCGGGACCACATATTACACTACTGGGAAGCGGTCACCCCTCGGCAGGCGATAAGATACCTCGGAAACTATTTCTGTCATGAAAGAGCTCCTCATAAAAAATATCTGCCGTTCGCAGTCGGCTTAAAACTGTAGGTTCCTCCATTTGTGGAACAAATCGCGCTCTACAGATAGGAGAGGAGGTTCTCATCCAAACACCCAATAAAGGGTGTTAGCGCCAATTATATGTATATATCAGTATACAAATGGAAAACTCGTTATGATAATAAGAAAAAATATTCTCAAAAATAGGTCCAATAAACTGAATCATCCTCTCCTTATTCCTGCGTATTAAACTGACCAGCACACCACAATGTCTATATAAATACATTTATTTATATAAACTCATTATCAAGAACAAATGAACATAAGTACATATTCGAACTGCCATGTATGACCGTTGCTGAAC
Organism: Anastrepha ludens; assembly: GCF_028408465.1. NCBI lineage: Eukaryota > Metazoa > Arthropoda > Insecta > Diptera > Tephritidae > Anastrepha > Anastrepha ludens. The sequence continues at coordinate 26,778,991 of NC_071501.1, read as the reverse complement.
GTACAGGTATGTAACTGCTAGCTGGATTCGCCTCATGTCGCCTAACTTGAATGGAATGTACAGAAATCTTGTTCACACACTGCCTCTTCTTTCTTATTTACACTACTTCACCAGCTTATTTAGTGCTTTGTGCTTCTTCTAACTGCAGCCTTGCGGCATTAGTTGTTGTTGTGATTCACTACAAATACTACCAGTACAACAATAGTATGAAGAAACCATCTTCCAGCTTGCTTGCATCATCAATGACGTCCAAGCTGAAATAGCAAGCGCTGGCTGACATAGTACCGCCTGCTAAAGTTTTAAAACGTCAATCAATTGTCCGACATGTCAGCGTTGTCTGACAACTTTTAAATTAACTGACTGACTCACTGACGACGACGACAACGGCAACGACGAGGAAGAATACGATTAACGATTTATGGCCAAGTCGATTGGTAGATTGGTTTGTGGTGGTATGCAATTCTTTGTGCTTGAAGATTTATAGATGTGAGTCACATGGCGAAAGGGAGCCGAAGGGAAGAGTAGGCAAAAAAGAGGTTCCAACAACATAGACGCCATTTTTGCGGCAAAGACATCATTTTCTTGCAACTTGCCAATGCAATGGTAATTGTGTTAAAATATATCTACATATACATATAATATATACACGTATATTTATAGCAGTGTGAGCGTATGGATGTATATGGAAGTACTTACCTTTTTCCTCGTCCGGCTATCGATGTGATGGGCGGGGCTGTTGTTTCGAGCGCATAGTATTGCAACTTCAACATAACACAAGCAAATGAGCAACTTTTTTTTTATTCCATATATTCTGAAAATGGAAAATAGAAACAAAAACAAATACAATTTTTAGATCTCTGAGGAAATAATGTTTCGAGTGTAAGTAGATAGTAATTAATTTTATTATTTTGAGGCAAGTTGAATATGACTTAATTGAATGGCTGACAAGTGGTATTAGGATACTCTGGTGGTTTTGATTTTACGTAACGGTAGCATAGGGAAATGTGTGTGTCGTCCACGCAGCTTCTTGTGCCCTTGTGCTTCTTTTCTATAATCCAATTGCCCACCACTCCAAGCAGGTATGTTAGCTTTGTACGGTAATTTTAATGCGGAACGCACATGTGACACAATGTTGGCTAGCGGATACAGGGTGATTCATTTCTAAACACTTTTCAACTCTCTCCGCACCAAGCAAAGTCTTTATTGTGGCGCTAATACTGCTATACTTCAATAAACCAGGTATGTGAAACATAGTTTTTGAATCAATCATAATAATACCTCGAACGCACCAATGACCTCTATGTACTTGGGCTATGGTTCAGACTAAATGAAAATAAATTTTTAGGGCCATAGTGATAAACTTCATTTGCCCAAACATTATATGATCGTTGCATTTCTAAACGACCCACAACATTAAACTTTTCTTTACATCTTCTTCGGCATCAGTCAGCCGAGCAGAAAAGCTTGCTCTGGCTTAGAATAGTTCTTCTTAAGGGGGGAGCCTCATGTAGAAGTCTCAAAAAATCGATTTTTTTTGTTTTTCGATAACTTGAAAATATAGTATCTTAGGAATATACTGTGAAATTTTCATCTCGAAAATCTCAATATTATAGCTTCTACAGCCCACTAACTAGGTAGAGAGCGGTCTGCGCGCTGATGTACCTCAAACTTTAAACGCGATTATCTCGAAACTGTATTTTTAAAAACTGCTCGTGTTGTAACTCAAAAAGTTATCGACCGATTTGTTTGAAATTTGGTGAGGCCTTTTTGTATGTTACTACCGGAAGGATGAACCAAAAACTTTAGACATTTCGAGTTGATAAATTACTTTTTGGGGGTTCAAAATGTCAACAAAATAGCCCTAAATTCTGACTTTTTTTCAAAAGTTCATTTTACAATTAATTTTATACTTTTTTTTTTAATTTTAAAGGTTCATCCTTTCCGTTAATATTTCGTAAAAAGAAATCACTTTTATTTTTTTGTTTCAGATCGATAGATTAAGAGTGATAAATGGAGCAGTTTGGGACCTCGCGCCGTAGGCAGCCGACAAGAAATGATGCTGAGCCGCCATTTTGAAAAAAAAAATAAAACAAAATTTTTTTTTGTACTCTTAAAAGGTTAAATAAAGTTGTGTTAAAGTTTCTAATTAATATAATTATTTTATCACCTTTAAAAATATGTTTAAAAAATGACCGATTTTGAGGCTTCTACATGGACTTCCCCCCTTAATCCCCGATCATCTTTGCTTAACATAATTCATGCTGTAACCTCCTATAAAAGGAAGGTGGTGGAGGTGTTGTCTGAGTGACACAGCCCAGACCCAATTGGCACAAAAATGCCATTTTGATACACCACTTGTATAGAACCATTACTTTGTATTAGGCAAACCATCTTGATTCAACTATAAATCTGACCATGTCGTCTATTTTATTTTCTGCAATTCCTTTCCCATCGAAAATTCCCTCAGCATACAATTTCGTAGAGCACACAGACTTAAGCACTCCCACAAATATAAAATACTATTTCCTTAGATTCTTCTTGATTGCAGCTTTTACATCCTTCGTTGTACGGCCACCCCATCTTCCTGGCAGTGTCTCTCAAAGGCCGGTTATTGTTGGCGTAATTCTGAATATGCCTGCTTGTAGCTTTCTTAACAACTCAACAGTTCTGAATTTGTCGAAATTGTACCACGTTTGTTTAGTTGCTTTGCAGTTATTCGTGTTAGTCCATCTCTTAACTGCCTGCTTCTAGAATAGCGTGCGCCTTTTGCGCACTCCTTGTGGACAGCCTATTTCTACTGCTTCGGATCCATTATAGGATATCCGCTGTCTTGTCAGTTCTGCAGCTGTCTCATTTTCTTCTATGTTCCTATGGCCAGGTACCCAGATGAGAGTGATAAGGAAGGTAGTTTTGGGAGACTTGATTTTAGTCGTCGCGATCGCGATTGGGACCTGCCTAGCTGCCGAGTCCTAAATATTACATGTAGATAATATTTGTGCTTCACTTTATCCGGACGCTTTTTAGTTTTGAAGTTTTCTATTTTGGTTTCTTATTACTTAAAGGCCATCACAATGTCGAAGTTAAATTTCCCAAAAGAGCCATATGGCCCAATATGCAGGGTTATTTACATTTCGGGAGGAAGCACCTTGCTTTGTCCTCTTTGCCCACTACACACACTTTTTTGGCTCCTTTTCTCACCTGAAGGAGGCTTGCATTTGCCTACCGAGGGGCGACCACTATTAGAAAGCACTTTTTTCCTCATTTTGGTGTTTCATGCACGGAGATTCTTACCCTCGTACTCACGCACCAACCCAGCAGCCGACTAACCTGAAGAAAGCTGTGCTGTTTATCTAATGTCAATATCGCCTTGTTGTACTTTAAATGTATAGCTACGGTTCAGGTTGACGACTAGTGAGCCGATTTTTTTAAACCACCTTTTAGTTTGAATGAGCTTGCAGAAGTTCTACCCAATTTTGGCTAAGCTAATGGTAGTTTTGGTTGTGCTCAATAAGAGTCTAAAAAGGTTTACCTATGAATTTCAAAGAGTTACCAATTGTAGACATGGCGATACATAAACAATTACATCGAAGCTTATGTGGACCTGCCTCCAACTATTAACAGAAACGAGATATAGGAACCGAGTATGGGAACCTGGTGACAATGAGTACATTGGCTATCAAGTCGCACATATACTCGCCAGGCAAGGCTAGATAGCTTGGGGATTTGTAGAATCAGAATCAGAACCTGTACTCAAACTTAATTACCCAAAGGTATTGTAACTCGATAAGCAAGTACAACCAACATTCGTATTCAATACGAAAACTAGCCGGTAAGACTAAATCTTCATTCTGGAAGTTGATAAGAGGAGATCTAAACACCCCTTATTGCAGAGTATTGAAGCACTTTTCAAGCTTCGTTAAGCGTAGTATTTTTTGCCCAACAGAATTGTATGTGCAGGGAGCGGATATTTTCTGTGGATTTATAGTCTACTAACCTCGCTTTTTAGGATCATCTTACCTAAAAGTACATAGCCTAAATGAAATCTCGCCAAACTATCTCGCAAAGTTCTTTAATGAGACGGGAATCAGTGAAAATTTGGAACCAAATAAAGATTTATAGCTGGTCGCAGTGACTAGGTGACTTGCTACTTCCTCTGAAACTATTCTTCGGCATGGATTCTAGATAGTTTCATATCCTTAAAAGCTGCTAGTGTAAGAGAATTATACGTACTGTGACAGCCGAATCTTACTACTGGCATAAGTACCAAAATAAATGAGCTAACATTCACAGTAAAAACTGGTTCAGAGAACATGAGACTTAAACTAATACTTAGCGTAGCACTCTCATCCGAAATTCTCATGCTAACTGACGCCAATTAGAAACACCAAGTGAAGCCAAGTCTTTCTCTACCTGATCGTTTTAACGCAGAGGAAGTCTTCCCTTTCCTTTGCTACCACCAGGTGGTACCACATCGAATACTTTCAGAGCCGGAGCGTTTCTTTTCATTCGGACGACATAAGCTAGCTAACGTAGCCGCTGGATCTTTATTCGCTGCGCTATGTCTATATCGTCGTAAAGCTCATACAGCTCATCGTTCCATCGCCAGCGATATACGCCGTTTCCAACGTGCAAAGGTCCAAACAGCTTACGCAGAATCTTTCTCTCAAAAACTCCAAGCGTCGCTTCATCGGATGTTGTCATCGTCCAAGCTTCTGCGCCATACGTTCGGACGGGCATGATGAGAGCCTTGTAGACTGTTAGTTTTGTTCGTCGAGAGAGGACTTTACTACTCATTTGCCTACTTAGTCCGAAGCAGCACTTGTTGGCACGTTGGGTTTCCAGGCTGACATTATTTTCGGTGATAGTGCTGGTTCACAGATGAACAAGGTCTCTTACAACTTCGAAAACACAACTGGCAGCAGTGACGTGGGTGCCGAGAGGCGTGTGCGTCGGCTGTTTGTTTGATGATAGGAGGTACCTCTTTTGGTCCTCGTTCAACACCGGACCCATTCGCTTTGCTTCTTTGTCTAGTTTGAATAAGGCAGAACTAATAGCGCGGTACTTATTAGCGTTATTAACATAGACCCTTTTCTAGTCCTACAACTTTCAATGAGAACCTTCAGATTTTCTTAGAAAATGTAGAACCTCTTATCTCAGATCGTTTAGGCCGCGAATCGTATTCTCTTCAGAACTTAAATGAACTCAAATTTTATTTCATAGAAGGTTTCATATTACCAAATAAAAAGAGAAGCCTGAATGCGGAGCTTTCGCAAAATAGAGCGACCTATCAATGGAGTGTTGTGCTTAGTCAGAATCCTCAGAGAATACTGCACCAGCCAGCGCATTGCTTTGGAGGAGAACCTGTGACCGTCCTGCCACAGATCAAGTCGTTTTTTTCATTATTCTTTCAAAGGATTTAGCAAGAATGTGAAAGTATTGTATTATTGTAGACAATATTTCAACAATCAGAAACCCAGTGAAGGTACACGTTCCCATGAATATCGCTATACTCAATTACCAGGGCTTTGAATTTGAATTCATTCTATCGAGCTTATCGACCAGTATGTCACTACAAATATTCCTGACTGATATCGGGACATGCGAAATAAAGTGAAGCAGCAGCTCGAACGAAGATCGAAGGAAGAGCATATGCGCCATACAGTTACGTGTATCGAGAAGGCAGATAGAGAATCAGACAACGCAAATCATATTGAAATCCAAATATAAGGCGAGGCTTGGATCTTCTTCCCTCTTGATTTCCTAAGCGGTTTTTGCTGAGTTCAAAATGTGCGTCAATTTCCTGATGACTCGTAAAGTTTGGGGTCGACTTACAAAGGTAAAACCTTTCCAAAACCTCTTCATACCCGTCCTTTCGCATGGCGCAGAAGCTTAGGCGAGGACAACATTCGATGAGGCAAGCTTTTGAAGAGTTCAAGCAGACGATCTATGGAATTTGACGCGTTAGCGACTTCGAACTCTAAATTAGACACACCAAAGTAATACTTGGCTCCCTAATATTTTTTATTAATTTTTTATGAAGACACCCTTTAAATTTAGGAAGCTGATGAAAGCCAAGCAGACCTTCATGGCAGGGCGAGAAGGTGCGTATAGAAGTCGGGGGCACTTCTGCATGGAAAAATGTAGTGATTTCCCCACTGGATTGCAAGCAAGTGTGGCGGAGCAGATCCATTCGATGTTTTTTTTTTGTTTTTGCTTTTTGCTTGTTGTTACATGCGAGGACACGCAAGTGATTGTAAACATTAAAAAATTAAAAACAACAAGAAATTATGAAACAAAATGAATGCAAAAAAAAAAAAACAACAAAATGTTTCAACGCCAACAAATTATGTTAATAAGAACAGCAGAGCATAGAAAAAAATCAACACAACACAATAGCCGCTGCTCGCGCGCATAGCTGCCGTCGATGTCGCAATTTTTCACTGCTTGACTTAAAAAGTTGCCCTATGCACGGCGTCCAATGCGACGAACCCTTGTTGAACGTAAGTGTCCCCGGTTGCCTAGCTCGAATGCTTAATAAGCGCGGGCAGCTACACACACAGTAAATAAATGGACACTGGGGTGAAAAAGAGTGAAAAAAGCGGGGGAGAAAGTGCAGTTGAATGGAGCAGAGGGCAACAAGTGCGCGGCGCGAGCCTTTTGAAGAAATAATACGAGACAGGACAACGTAAACAGCAAACAGCCAAGCAGATGAAAAGTACGTAGCGCGATTGAGAAGGGAGTTGAAGGGTCGGGGTATTTGGTTTGCGCGTCGAGGTTGACAAAGTGCGACAAAAACGTGTTTTTAATTTCTCACTTTTTAATTGTTTTTTTTTTTTTTTTTTTTTTGTGTTTTTGCTTTATTTTACTTTAGCATTTTATAACAATTTTTATTTTCTGATGTTGATGATGTTGACGGCATTGACCGAATAGCGAGCGACGCAGCGGTAAAGATAGCATAGGAAGTAAGTGTGTTGACGCCAGGAGAAAACTGGGGGGGGGGGGGGGGAGGCAGAGAGGTAGTAGAAAATCTTGACGAGAAAAAATAAATAAGAATAATTAAATTTCCTAACAAACATGACGAGATAATGGACCGAAGCCATTAGTCCAAAGCAGTGAAAAACCTCAACGCTGCTGATGGCAACTCAACGCTAGTGAGATCAGTCAGTCAAAGCGACAGCTCAACTAAAATGAACCACTACATTGACTTAACTGACCCCATGGTGTGTATGTATGTGTGTTTGTGTGTGCGTGTGTGGGTATACACTACGCGCTATGACCTAAAGTGACGATATTCTTCCACACAGATATAAAAATTAAATGCAGAAAGTCACGTAGAAGGAAACGCAAGAGTTAAATGACATACCAGCGAAGGAGTTGGTAGATAAAGCCGTTGACGCTGACTAGTAACTAAACATCACATTTCGGTCTATAATGTATAATATAGCTGGTCAAATAAAAGGATGGATTAAGCGAGGAAAGATTAAAAAATTCACAAAAATTCGCTAAGAAACATTTCATACGAAAAAAAACTTCTCATTTTTCAACAAAGTCTCTTGTTTGCTGGAAGCAATGCATTCTTCAATTTTTCGACGCCCGCCAAACAACAAGACTTCTCGAAGTTGTTAACATAGGCACTTTTATGGCTTCCTTGTTCGACCAAACCAACTCATTTCCAGTTTCGCCAATATTTTGATGCCCTCCAATTGGGAAGCCCTCAAGTAGACATTTGTTTCATAGATGACCTCTTTATTCGACCAACTGCCTTACCGTTGCCCCCGTTTCCGTAATTGTATATAAAAAATTTACCAGTGGGCAAAATCTGTAAAATTCGTTTGATGAAGGATCAAGTCGTAACTTAGTTCAAGCAACTTTGTCATTACGACTCTGGATTTCGACGCCATTCTGCTGGAAACGAACATTTTCTTCTACCTAAAATCAGCCTTGAACTTAGTTTGTCTTTGAAGTCTGTTGACGACCACACAGAGTAGGGTGTTCTCATCCGAGGCACGCTTTTTAATTCTCACTGCGAATTTCCTTTTTGATGTGGCGGATTCCAACGCACAACTAAAGGTTCTGGGCTCCCTCGCCTTCTCGCATAAGTTCGCTGTTCGGAAGTTAACCAAAAGATACTTGGGTGAATCCGGAAGTTTTGAGCTGCTCAAGCCGTTTGCAGAAAAATCCTCCTGACCATTCTCAGGTTACTTTTCTCACTCGTGTGGACTTCTGCACATGGCTCCGCTGGCTAGATCACGTCGTCCGAATATGGATACAAGCCCTCCAGCTCTGAAAGCATTCGAGACGGTAACTGCTAGTATTAGCAGAGGAAGAGGAAGATCTCCTTTACGTTGGAAAGTTCGGGTGCAAAAGAACTGGCTTCACTTGATGGGTCCAATTGGCGCCGTAGGAGAAAGATAATACTCACACGTTTTATTAAACTCGGCTAAAAATCGATTAATCGGCTATCGCGCCAATCAAAGCGAAAAAGATTCATCTGACGCTCCTTCAAGCTAATTAATCAATTTGTCAGTTGGGCGGCCAGAACATTTTTTTGTTTACCGGGAGAGGCTAGCAAGTACAGGACTCAGACAACATTAAGTCCATTATACTGCACTCGGGTTTCTTTTTTAATTTTCCTTAAATCTGCTCGACCTCCAAAGATATCTGAGTAGCTCTTGTGGTGCCAAGGAGCCAAGGTTGTCGCTTCTTAACACATCAGTGTCAAAGATCTCAATCCTGATTAGAGCATAGGTCGTTCCAAAGCATAGAAAGTGGTACACCGGAACCATTCTCGGTCCTGGAACCAGATGTGAAAATGCGAAAACTGTGTTTGCCGGGCTCATTCTCAGAGTTTGACTACAATTAAGCCTTTGTCAGCATCACACTGTACCTCCTTATGGCGAGGAGTCAAGCGGCATCAAGAGAGGATCATTGGATCGAGGCCCATGGCTTCTCTGTCGTCCAATGCCGGGCAGAGGCCGTACCAATTTCCATTGTGTTTCAGCCTGCGATAGCCTTCAAGACCTCTTCTTGGGTGAAAAGATCATGTGGCGATAGACTAACCAGAGCATTTAATGTCGGGCCGGAAGTAGTCGGAAAAGCTCCGGTACAACAGATGGTCACAGTGCATTGTAGTCTCGATAAGATTCTCCTCACTCCCACGAGAGGGAATCTGCTCATACAGACCACTGATGCATAATAGGCCTTATGAGAAGGCTAAGTGAGATCTTTTTGCAGGTCAACCAGCACTACCTCACCTACCTACCTCTCTGCGGAAGAAGTTCAAATAATTGGCGCATGTTATCAGAGTGAAATGCTTACACAAATAAAGCAAGAGGAAGACCAAGATCGATGTGAATAAATGAAGTGAAAGAAGACCTGGAACAACTTAATCTGTACTGTTCAGCAGGCCAAAGCTCACGAGTAGCTCTAGCGCCAAACGATGTTGTTGATGTTGAATTAGCGCGAAAGTTTTTTCCCGTAATTCGTTTCAAGGTTTTCCTACGAATTTGTCTCTTTTAAGGTATTGTGAAATTCTATCGAAGCATAGCTGGCAACTTTGGGTTTGACGTTACCCAATTCGGCTTTCTTAAGCCTTTTTCAAGATAGCATTTCTATGTACGCTTCTATACTTCCACATGTATGTACATTAGGCCGGGTCGATTTGTGGGGAGCAAAAAAATCGCCCATTGCTCTGAGAAAATCATATTCTAGGGATCAAAATAAGAAACTTTGCCGAAGGAACCATACCTCTAAAACGAATTCTAATGTCCCCCAATTTGGGTCGAACTTTTTAGTTTCTTTTCTCATGTAAAGGCCAAAAATGGTGATATTTTGAATTGATTGTATGGGGAACCCCCCAGGGTAGTTCCAGGGGGTGTGCCACTGGCATGGGTGGATCGGCCGTCCAAAGTTAGTGGGGGTCGGTCATACATTTGGACTCGATTGGAGTACTCTAAATGGATCAAAGTGGGATTTTTCGTTCGACCCAAATTGGAGGACATCAGAATTCGTTTTAGAGGTATGGTTCCTTCGGCAAAGTTTCTTATTTTGATTCCTAGAATACGATTTTCACAGAGCAATGAGCGATTTTTAAATCGACCCGCCCTAATGTACATATGTAGTATCTGCAAACCTAACACTGCTTTGAACTGTTTATCTTTGCCGTCAGTTCATTTTTAAGCTTTCTTTTTCCGAGTCACACATACATACACATGCATATGCATGCACGTAGAAGAAAGTTGTGTACAATTCATAAATTGAGAATATTTTATTAAAAACTTTTAGTGCTGCAACTCAACATCTTGAATTTATCCTTTCCCTTGGCAGCATAATGAAGGCATTCAATCAGTCAATGACATAAGGAAAACGGACTGGTTGACAGGTTGGATGGCTGAATGGCTGAAAAGTGGTGTACCCAACCACGCGCAAACGTTTGACCCGCCGTTTGGCGTTGCTTGCACGTCAGCTTTGAATTTATGATGAATACAAACGAATCAATAATCGAAAGATATTTCTATGTAGCGGTGACCCACCCACCCACACCTACTGCAGAGTGCATCAGTGAAAACAGCAAAGAGGAGTGGATATTATGTCTAAATAAAACACACACCCGAACACACACAAGCACAAACATAGAAAAATAGAAATTTCTAAGAAAAATTGCTTGTGCGAATATGTATTTATTTTGCTTTGCCGAGAAGAAGCGAGCTGAGGAGGAGGAACATTAGAAATCATGCACGTTGAAGGATAAGCGCAGCGTCCAAAGATGTGTCGACGTGCGCGTCTATGTCCACGTCCACTACGCCAATAACTAGAATGATCCATATGCTCGCCAACAACTCATATGTTCGTCCATGTATGAGTGAATGAGATGCTGTGTGTGTATGTGCGTGTGTGTGTGGAAAACGCTGATACTTTTCCTCAATGGTCGTACATCAAAATCGAAGGAAAATCAGCTAACGCAAAAGATTGCCCGAAGTGTTGGTGTGAGTGCGTTTGCATGTGAGTTCAAGTCTTGCATTGCATTTGTGTGTGTGTGTGTGTGTGACGTATAAAAGATATGTGAAACATCCATCTCAGCTGCCATATGCGATTGCGATGCCACTGGGACTATGACAGTCAAGCAAACAGTGGTGAGCTGGTGAGCAGTGAAAGCTGCTCGTGTACGTATGTGTGCACGCGTGAGTGTGTGTGTGCTACTGAGTATGTTGAAAAGAGGCGTTCGTTGGTTATAGCAGCAAGTGGACGACAGAAGCGCTGAACTTTTTGAAGAAATGAATATGAATGTGCGAGAGTGGCAGTGGCAGCGGCAATGGCGCTGCAGCAGGACATTCGAGATGGATTATCGTGTGCCAACTTTGCCTTTAGTTGAGTTGCTTGTCTTCTCTTAGCCTTCCTTAGTGTCTTGAGTGAAGCTGCGCGCTTTGTTGTTGCTGTTGCCATTGCTGCTCTTGACGACATTGGCACTCGTTTTGTTGTTGCTTACTTTTCTTTTTCTTTCCTCATTTCGTCCACGATGAGCTTGCAGGATATTGGCAGGTCGAAGACAGCAGCATACAAATCGGTTGAGGACGTCCGAGCAAAGAAAAAGTGCTAGACATTTGGCATCGTAACGTTTTTTCGTGATGAAAATGTCGTCCTCGCCGTCGTCATCGTCGTCGTCGTCGTCGCCAAAGACAGCACAACAAATACGTGTACCATCAACCAACTGGTGCAACACGGGTAATATTATATATAGAAAGTAGAAACAAAAGCAACAACATCAAATGTAAAGAATAATGCACATTGCACATCAATATGGAGACGTCAAATGTTGGCAACATTGATATATCAGAATAGCAACAACAATAAAAATAAACGAGCAAAGATCGCAATTGAGGTTCGTCCAAACCAAACTGTACCGAAAAGCATTTGGATGAGCTAAGTTGATGAAGAGTTCAACTTTGCGCTTGTTTTCGCATTTTTTTTTTTTTTGTTTGTTTGGTTTTTCTTTTCTTGCTTCTGCGTCCTTTGTGCATTTTGACGAATGAGCTGTCATTTTGCGCGAATATAGATTTTTGTGCTGCTTATCCCTCATGCTTTGAAGTCGCATAGAATTTGTGCTTTGTATTTGTGCGCTTTCTTTGTTTTTAAGACATTTTGTATGAAACTCTGAAAGTCTTAGCAGAAATCCAACTGCGAAGAAAGAGAAGAAAGAGAAGAAAGTTCAGCATTTGGATGACAGTTAAATTTTACATGAATTTGTATCTAAATTCATTCAAAATGGTATCGCAAAGGATGAATTCGATTTCTTCGTCCAAGGGTGCCCACTTTTTGGGCAACAACTCTTTGGGCAACCTTCAGTGATTCCTCGCCCCTCATCGTCCAACGTTCCGATTCGTCCCTCAGATACCCCAAGGGAGCTGAACTCTTCGTGAGTATTCGTCTAAACCTGGACGACTCATGACAGCTCTCCACGCTTTCGCAGAAGCTTATCCAAGAGTCCCTCTTAGCCTTCCTATTTTCGAACTTATAGATTCTTAGCCCTACTTTATACAGTTCCTATCCCGAGTGAGCACCGGCATCAGACCCTAAGCTCAGATCGTTCAGTTGTCCACCAAGGCGGTTTTTCTTTCTTAGGGAGAGTTCTTAGTGGACTCATGGTAGCCCTCCACGCTGTCGCAAAAGCTTCTCCAAGAGTCCCTCTCAGCCTCCCTAATTTCAGACTTATAGATTCCTAGACCTACTTTATATACATACTTACCTTCCCGAGGGAGACTTAAAAAGGCATCGGCATCAGACCCTAAGCTTACATAGTTCAGTTGAGGAGAAAATCTCCACCAATTCGTCAAAGGCTCCTTCCGAAAGTTTTAGATTTTCTGCCGGTGCTTTGGGGAGTAGGTTTAGGAAATTTCTCCATCCTCGTCAGGTATCTGTAGGATAATCAAGACGAGTTTGATCCAATAAAAGTTCTTTGCGGAAGAAGCACCTTAAAGCAAAGGAATGTCTGTGTTTTGGGAAAATCGGAGAAATTTAAAACAGTCAACTTTGAGTGATACACAACAATTTTTTCGCCACAAGTTTGCGGAGCTTTAAGGGTAACCAACCGACGAAGACGAATCATCCGTCATCCTCCACCGAAGCAGTATGAGCTCCCACGTTTCAGCGCACACAAGAGAACATTTCAGCACTCAAAAGGCCAAAAGCTCAAATTAATGGGTCATCCGCCTTACAGCCTTGATTTGCCAGCTAGTCTTTTTGTTCCTCCAGAGTTAACTCTGTTCCTATGTTTTGCCCTATGCTCCACTTAGGAACCTCGGGAAAATATGTGTATGTAAGTCTGTTTTGTAAGTCTGCAAGTGTTGGACGAAGAACAGATTTAGAAATTAACAACCGATGATTTGCAAACGTGGTTCAAAATGGTGGGTATACATGAACTGAAGAATTTCGATTTTCGCTTCTGAAATATAGTTTATATGAGCAAGGGACATCTATCTTTAGATATATGAGAGTGGTCTGAAATATAGTGAAGACTAAAGATATAGTATGACAATACCTCTATCAATGTTGAGAGCTTCAGGGAAATGGAAGCCTCTCTAAAACTATCCTTATGCAACATGTAACATCGTCTATTATGACCTCCCTCTTGCGGGCGCGAGTTCGTCAGCGCAAAACGTCAACAGATCGGATACCACTAGCAAATCTATGCTTATTCGAACGAATAAGACGTATCAGATATAGGGCAAGGTCTAACGCTTTTGTCCCCATGAAACCCAAATGAAACACCAGTTGGGTCCATCATACACTCATTCCACTAAAGCTATCTATTGGCTTCATCAGTTACTTTTAACATGCACGGCTCTGTTTCCTAACAGAACCCCTTCGTTTTACCATAGTGAGAAATGAGCGATAGGCCTGATTCGCTGTCAAACTCCCGTTACAATGGTCATAGAGCAGCTTTGTGCAGAAAGCTGGCCAAATATTTGATAGACTATGCGTAAATATGATAATTCTTGACAAAACTCAGGGTGTCCTGAACAATTTCTCATATATTTTTCTGATCTTGGTACCATAAAACGACATCAATAATATGCTGGTGTTGAAAACATCAACTCGAGTATGTCGGAAAAAGCCATTGTCCTATGATAAAATTGTGCCCAGCTGGTAAACTTCAGAACTGGTCGAAGGTTGTGGTCAGAGTTTATCATTAAACGGATTCGATTGCTCGTTACTGAAGGCTACATCTTAGAAATATTGATTATGAGACTACTTTAGGGAAAAGTTTGATTAACGTATGTTGCAAAAAGCTTCCGCTACCTCGGCTGCACTATCACGGGGCAGATGAAGATGTCAGCTGCAGGCTAAACAAAACAGGGGCGGCGTTCGGGCGGATGCATACAGTTTGAGCGAGTTCGCAAATCTCCAGGCGCTCTAAACTGCAAGTATTCAGCTCATGCGTGAAGTCCGTATTGTTGTATCGAAGAGAAACATGGCTAGTCTCTAACACCATCACACAGAGGCTACAGCCTTTCGTCAACAAATGCCTCCGCATCATCTGGCCAAACACCATCTGTAACGACGCGCTGTGGAGATTGATTAATGAGAAATCCATCCTACAACAAATCAGACGCAGAAAGTGGTGATCGATAGGTCACAGGCTTAGAAAACCACCAGGCAGTATCACGAAAATGGCACTGGACCGAAACTCGCAAGGGTCGACGTCGCGGTCGGCCACAGGTTACTTGGAGAAGGTCGATCTTGTGGTAGTAGATGCCGACATTACATGGAACGGCGCAAGAACAACAGCCCAGAACCATGTACGATGGATTAGTCTTGTTTAGGCCCTATGTTCCCAAGCGGAGTGAACAAAGAAAACAAGTAAAAAATGTTGTAAAAAGAAAGCTCTTTTGTTATCGTTCCAAACGCTTTCTTAAATGCCTATAATTCCAAAGCAGTAGAGAAATCTCTAAGGTAGTTCCTAACATTCTACAGATAGCCCTTTTAAATATATTCCTTTTTTACTTTCAAACTTAGCGGCACCATAAGGAGAAAAAATACTAATATATGTTGCAGGTGTACCCCGTTCACGAAAAATGTTATTGCAGCTTTCTACAGCTCAGCTAAGAAACTGGATCTAGTTTTGGAAGAGAACAAACAAAATAACTCAAGGCAATCTACAAAGGGTCTCGGCGTATTTGGACATATTTACTTCAATGCTGGCAGTTGCAACTTAGAAGTTGTGAAAGAGCACCAGTAACGTTATGAGCCTCGAGGTGGAGCAAATAAAACAATTAACAACAGGTATTACTTAAGGCTCGGTAAACAACTGAAAATCAAAGCTCTCTGGAGCAAAAACTATATTAAACCGACTAGACTAGGCAAATACATTGGACTACTCGAACAAAGATGAGCAGGCGCTAGGAGTATAGGAGAACCTGTCCGAAGCAACATTTTTAGTCATATTCGCGTGGGCAACAAAGATATTAAATTGGATGGAATAGGCAACTGTTCGTGCTTTGTAATGCTCTTTGAAAAATGCACTAAAATATAAGGGCAGCGAGGGTTGTGTCTGTTGCATGTTACTAATGATCTTTCGATGCAGCAAAAAAAAGAGTATCCGGAATCACGTCGTAGGCACATAGTTTAGGTTACGTTGAAGCGGTTGTTCTGTGGGACAAAACCAAGCTCTTAGCTGATTGTGGTGCCGCATGGAGACCTTGTCCCTATATCTCTTAAAACCAGTGTGTGCTTTTCAAAAATTTTAGAATATCTCTAACTTCTGCAGAATTTCAATTCACTAAAAAATTGTATACCTAGAATAGTAAGCCTACGTTCGGATAGAGCAGGACAACGGCACAGAAGGTGCGAGATTGTCTCTTCCTCCTCCTCATCTAGAGAACTTCTACAGAAGTCAAGTGTTTGCACGCCCATCCTCTGGGCGTGCCCACCTATTAGGTAGTGCCCCTTTAGAACTGAGATCAGTGTGCAAGACTGGGCTTAACTCGGAGAGTCGACCACAGTTGTCGGGCGATTTTGCAAGTGGTTTTATTACGCCGTCTTTCATTCGCTGCTCTTACCATTTCCTCAAGGATAAGTAGCTTATATATTTGTAAGCGTATGCCAATGCCATTGTCTATGTACTCATCGGTCAATCTGGTGCCGAGTCTCACTAGTTCATCTGCTCTGCAGTAACCTTCAATGTCGCGATGACCAGGAACCCATGCTACCTTTAGGTGAAATGGTTCAGTAATCTCTCGTTAATAGATGTGTGGCATTTCATGGCTACCTTAGAGGTTGTTGACTGTTTTGTGACGTATTTTATCGCCGCTTGGCTATCAGTGAAAATGTAGATATCATTTCCTGATATCGCATCACAATGTACCAGTGTCGGGGCTTCTCTTATTCACATCAGTTTAGCCTGAAAGACACCACAGTAGTTGGAGAGCCGAAAACTGAAGAACATCCCCAGATGTTTGGAATACACACATACGCCCACCCTGCCCTCGAGCTTTGAGCAATCTGTGTATACATGGCCCTCACCCTGTCTTACATCGTCCCATTCCTACTCTTCCTTTGAGGGTAGAAGGGTTGTGAACGTTGTAATGGCAAGTGTAGGAAGGAGTGCATAGTCCATCAGTCCGGGAAGCTACAAAGCAAGGATTTTACCGTGACCGTAATGCGTATTTGACCACTTACGCAAAGTATTCAGCCTTATTGCCGTACTACGCGCGATATATCTCGCATGCAGATCTACCGGAAGAAAATTCGTTGTCGCATATAATGCTTTCGATAGTCTGGTCGACATCGCACCGGTCATAAGAACAGATGCGAGTCTTTGAACCTTGTCAATTCCTTTGATGTTCACACCCTTCTCAAGAATATTCCACCATATTACAGCGTAGTTAAGAGCCATCTCTCTGCTCTCGGTGCAAATAACCATTCCAGTTGTTTAAAAATGTGCTTCAGTGGCTGAGTTTTAAACCCAAATTTCATCACAAGTTGTAGCTGTTTGGCTCTTTAGTCTGTTAACTGTGCACTAATCTTAAACACAATCGGCTCCATTGCCGCACCAGTCGCTGACAATAATAAGCACAATTAAGGATATATATTTATTTTTGTAACAGATGGAAAATAGGAGCAGGCAAACCATTTCATAGCAAACTGCATCGATTGCTACTGGCTGCTAACCCATTCACACAATTACTGCAACTAATGCGGACAACCAAATCAACTATGAATTTGTACATTTGTACGTATTTCTCATCACTGTCAACAATGACATCAGCAGAAGCAGCTACAGTTGAGCAACTTAAAGCCAGAGCTGTACAAGGACACTGAATTAAGACTCTGTGAATGGGACTTTCGTACAAGGAAATGAAGGGAAAATAAGTAAAGAATAGAAAAGAATAGAGATGACTAAGAAACCCGTTCAGTTGGCGAGCATTGCATCACATTGCATATTGCAGTGCAATATTGTTGGCCTTGCACACCCGCACTCTCCGCTCGCTTTCTCACTTTCCATCTGCACCAATTCAACCCCGCTTGTCTCGGAAATCTAACAAGTGTGGGCGCGTGGGAGTGTGTGCTGCGCCGAATACGTGTTTGTGTGCCTCTCCATTACTCCTCTTTCGCCAGGCAGGCAGGCAGGCAAGCAGCATGTCAGTCATTTCATCGTATTGTTGTCTGTCTCTGTAGCTGTCTGTCACTTGCATGTCTACGTGACATCATCCCAGACAATTTTCTTACTATTACCGCAGTCTTCGTTGCTCGCTGCGCTATTGCTTTCGTCCATTGCTTTCACTAGCGCTGCTGCTGCTGCTGCTACTGTTTGCAATCTATTGCAGTCAAACGCACACAAGCGTCGTAGCGAAGTGCAGAATGCTGCTAAGAAGTACCAATCTGCTGGCACTGGCTGAGTTAAGTATGAATTCTTGGAATCGGATTCGGAAGTTTCGTTTGGTTTGTGTGTGCCAAGTGCGTGTGTGTGCGTGTGTGAGTGCGTGTGTTTGCATGTGTGTGAAAGATGTACTGGCAAAAGAATGACAGTTGCCTTAACATGAACGTGTGAGCTTGACAATATTCTTGTCTTCCGCTTTTTCATCCCCATTCAGTTTACTATAGTTTTTTGGGGGCCATCAGTGGTTAAAGCTGTGTATGAAATCCTGCATAAAATGCACACGATTAATACACACCCCAGCCGCCGTGCTCTTGAAAAACAGACACTCACACGCTACGGTCAGTAAGTTAATCAAATATACCTAAAATTCTTAGCGTAATTCTCAACTGAAACTTTTATAAAATTACCAGGAAATAAATAAAATGTAGTGTAGTAGGTACACAGAAGTTTTTGCTGGCAAATTCTTGCACGCCTTGTTTAAAAAAACGGGTTTTTCTGATACCGAGTCCTTTGAGATAGCCTCCTCCTTAAGCAATCAAGTGGACCCCATGAAATTCCTTATATATTAATTCGTTTTCTTCTTAATTCGCCCGATAACTGCTTACGCGATTTTGGCCGAGGTCAACGAAATGTGCCAGTCGTTTCTTTCTCATGCTAACCGGCGCCAGTTGAGCACACCAAGTAAAGCCAAGTCCAACACAGGGGAGCCCTTCCTCTTCCTCTACTACCACCAGCTGGTTCCGCATCGAATACTTTCAGAGCCGGAGCGTTTGCATCCATTCGGACGACATGACCCAGTCAACGTAGCCGCTGGATCTTTATTCACTGCGCTATGTCTATGTCGTCGTAAAGCTCATACAGCTCCTCGTTCCATCGCCTACGATATTCGGCGTTGCCAACGTGCAAAGGGCCAAAAATCTTGCGCAGAATCTTTCTCGCAAACACTCCAAGCATCGCTTCATCGGATGTTGTCATCATCTACGCTGTTGCGCCAAAAAGGACTCGAAGTAATTCTAAGTCTCACGGCATATATACCTCGCGGATATTGCCCCGTGAGGACACGTACGAAGTTTGAGAGCTGAGGTTTTGCCATCCTCAGAATATCTCTCGAACGCCTCCGAACCACACGTGACCAGATAGATTTCGCGATCTTACAAGTTTGTGTACTTGCCCAGCGCTCACAGGTCCCTTGTCTGGCCAGCTCGTCCGCTTTGCATTTTCCTGCAATGTCGCTATGAGCAGGTACTCAGATTAGCCTTATGTCAAAGAATGCGGATGCAATCGAAAGTGAAACCAGGCATTCCCTTACCAGTTTCGAAACACCAAAATTGAGCTCAGGGCCCTAATTGTAGCTTGGCTATAGAAACAAATATTTATGTACTTTCTTAACAGTTTATACGCAAGCCAATTAGCTGCTTCTTTGATTGCGGCTACCTCTGCTTGGAACACACTGCATTGATCCGGTGACCTAAATTTGAGTCTTATAGGGAGCTCTTTGCAGAATACTCCTTCTCCAGTCCTTCCGTCCAACTTCGAGCCATCCGTGAACAGGTTAAGCAAGCCCCGTCCCCAAGTGTTGCACCCAGACCACTCCTCCCTTGATGGAATATAGTTGGAAAAAGTTCCGCTTGGACTAAGCGAGTGTACACACTGATCCGTTGCCGGGAAGATGATCCTAAAGTTTTTAAGGATATTTAAGAATCCGTAATGAGATCGAGCCTGAAGCCCAAACCTCTCAGGCTGATTGCGGTGCGTGCAGCGACAGTTTTGCTCGCGATCCCTCCAGGTACCACATTTAACATTGCATTAAGTGCTAAAGTAGGAGTAGTTCGAAGTGCCCACTGATTCCAACAAGTACATACCTTTGAACCCTCCCCAGCTTCTTTACCGATGTCAGCCTCGCCAGTGAGTTCCACCAGACAATGACTCCATGTAATAAAATTGGCTTTATAATGGTTTTATAGAGCCAAAATTAAATTCCAGGTGAGAGACCTCATCATTTGCCAACGACGCTCTTGCACCCATACAGGGCTATTGTTGCCTTCCTTACTCTCTGCCAAGGATTAGGCCCGGGTACTTCACCTTGTCAGAAAGCACCAATGGAGTGGCCCCTATTGAGGAAGGTTGAGCTCTGCGTATTTTATATTTCCTCGTGAATAGGACGTACTTCGTCTTAAGAAGATTCATCAACAAGCCGCAGTCCGCTACCCACCGAACAACTACGTTCAGATATCCCTGCATCAAATCGTACAGGGTATCTACAAATTTTCCTCTAAAAATTAGTGCCACGTCGCCCGCGTAAACAATCACTATGCAGCTCTTTCTTATCAGCTCCTCCAACAAGTTATTGATAACGATAACCTAGAGAGAACACCGCCTTGCGGAATGCCCCTACTCACCTGCCGGCGGAGAGAGACACCGCCCCACTCTACTCTTACTGTTCTGTCGCTAGATAAACCTATCATTCGATAGATAAACCTGGTGAGGTCGGCTCCTTCGAGGAAGGCGCTAACTGCGAGTTCTTTCTAACATAAAGACTCTGCAATATCCTTAACAATTGTATGCATGGCAGATGTTATGTGAAAATTCATCAGTCTCTCAATGATTTTCAGCAAGAAAGACGAAAGGCTGATTGGCCTGAAATCCTTAGAGAGACATGTCTGCTTTGTGTATGAACACATCCCTCACGGCTTTCCAAGATCTTGGTATATAGTCCCTGGCTATGCAGTTCGCATAGATAGGGCTCAACCAATGCCATGATTCCTTCTCAGGTTTCTTCAGTTGGGCAGGTATGATGCCATCAGGACCAGGCGACTTGAAGGGTTTGAAGGAGCCAAGCGGCGCTTATTCAGCAGCCAGCCCCGGTTCCGTTTGGTGTATGATACTTTCCAGGGCGTTACTAGTTGAACGCTTAGAAGATACCTCCTTTATTCAACAAGCTTTTAACTATTAATTTAGAGGGCTACACTGTCAGATGCAGCCTAACTTTGTCTTTCCAGTCTTCCTTTTTCGAACTTTGAAATTCATCCTCGGACACTGAGATGGCAGCTTGGTATGACTCCTTCTAGAAAAGTTAAAATTATGTATATTTGCGTGGTCCATGGCTTCGAAGCCCCACTGAAATGCGCTCTTAAGGGAAGGCCAACAAGTATTGCCTTTTATTATACCAAAGTCCACAAGCAAGAGTTTCGGATTAACACTTGGAGCTTTTCCGGATGTGATCATAAGCACTCCATTTATGCAAATCATCTCAGATCTATGCAACTTTGGAAATGTACTTAGATAAGACACTTTATTCAGAGGAGCTCATCACGCAACCAAACGATCAAAGAAGTTACGAGAAAACTCTAAAGAGGAAGTACCAAAACCCAAGCACGTCGCTTTGGAGTTTTTCAAAGAAAATACGGAAAGTTGTTTCAATTAGTCAATAATTAGCATCTACAAACGTAAAAGTATCTTCTCTTGAAAAACAAACAAAAAAACTACATCCGCCCTGTCTCATAACCCCCTACCTTTCCCCATGTCGCCACGACTGATGTGTAAATGACTTTTTTCACATTTATCTACTAGGATATCCAGCGAAATTTGCAGTTACTTATATTCGTACTTTCTTTTCCATACTTTTCCTCATTCCGTCTGGTACGAGTATTAGTGCTCTTACACCCCGTCTCTTTCTACGCCTCAGATAACTATCTTTGTCTTATGTCTTTTGTCTCTGCGCTGAGCTGAGCTGAGCTGAAAGTGACATTGGCAATTTCAAAACTATTGAATGACTGACAAGCTGTGCAGACACATAAATGAAACTGACAGGCTCAGCTACAGTTTCTGTTTCTATTTCGTCCACATTATTTGTGCAAGTCTTGCTCGGCGGAGTTTCGAGAGAAAGGGGTACATCGCGTGTCAACTGCTAAGCAGTTTTGTGTGAACGCTTTGGTATAAACGTTACGTAAGAGGAAGAAGAAAAATATAATATTTTTGTAAGAAATCTTATCATTTATTCTTGCATCTGCATATAGAAATGCACAGAGGTTTGATTGCTTTTCTCAAAGATTCTATTGATTACTGCAGTCATGCACAAGGATGAGTTTACATGCATTTAGAGTAAAAAAAAAATGTTTAACAAAATTTAATTAATTTAAGCTGGAAGACATGAAAGTGAACTTACGAAGCTCTTCTTAGTCTCTCTTCCACGCATCTAAGGGTGTATTTACATTCAGTCAGGAGAGCTAAATCACGAATTATTGCTTTCAATAGTAAGTAGAAAAGTTTTGCGCGGTAATGATAGCCAAACTATGTAACCAATTGGGTCTTTAATGATTAGACTTCCAATGTTGCCAAATCAACTCAGAATTCTTTAGGAGTGTATGTAAACTCGTCTTAAGGAATTTTCAACGAATTGAAAAATGGGGTTTTTTTCTTACGGCCATATAAAGGGTGGTTAAGTTTTAAGGGCCGGTGTTGATTTTGAATCAAATACAATTTTTTTAAGAAATTATTGTCATTACTCTTCATTATGATAATACTGGTGTGGTTCAATTACGCATATAAGAAAATATTGAACAAATGGCGGCCGTGACCTTGGCGGGACACCACCAAATGCAAATAGTTCCTTATTTAAAGGGTGGTTAAGTTTTAAAGGCCGGTATTGATTTTGAATAAAGTACAATTTTTTTAAGAAATTATTTTCATTTCTCTTTATTATGATAATACTGATGTGGCTCAATTACGTATGGAACAAAATATCGGCCAAACGGCTGCCCCGGTCTCGGCATCACACCTCCATCCGATGGTTCAAATTCCGAACGGCAGATATTTTTTATAAGGGGCTTTTTCATGGCAGAAATACACTCGGAGGCTTGCCATTGCCTGCCGAGGGGCCACCGCTATTAGAAAAACCTTTTTCTTAATTTTGGTGTTTCACCGAGATTCGAACCTACGTTCTCTCTGTGAATTCCGAATGGTAGTCACGCACCAACCATTCGGCTACGGCGGCATGAAAAGGGGAACCATACCCAATTCATTCTTTGCTTTGTCATTTCATCGTAAGAACTCTCACCCACCTCCTCCGCCTTTGAATATTGTATAACGTAATGGTCTGAAAGTGCAGTTTTCGGAAGAGCTAGAAGCTCATGCTTCATTTAATTATTTCTCTACCTAGTAAGTAGTTGTTCAATAAGTTTTGTGGTTCGATAAAAAAAACACAATTTTATGGTTTGAAATACTCTTTATAATTCAGAATAGTCTCCCTGAACATCAATACACTTGTTGTAACGAGATTCTAATTTATGAATTTCATGCCTGAAGCGAGAATCTAGAAGAGCTCCAAAATACGCTTACATAGCTGGTATGACCTCATCATTTGATGAAAAACGCTTTTCACGCATGCATTTTTTAGAGTCTAAAAACAGACGGAAGTAGCTATTGGCCAAATCTAGTGAATCTGGTGGATGCTCCAACAATCCGAAGTTTAATTCATGGATTTTAGTCAGTAATCATTGAAAAATAATGTTTTTCTTTTGCAAACTTGGTCCCTTTCCACGAATTTTTTTCTTCAGCTGGTCAAAAAAGTTCCAATAATATCCAGAATTTATAGTTTTACCAGTTTGCAAGTAATTCACAAACAAAATTCCTTTCGCATCCCAAAAAACTGATGCTTACATCTTCTTGGCCGATTTCTGGACACGAACTTGTTTCGGAACCGGAAAACCAGGTTCACACCGCTTTTAAGCCTCTTCTTTTGATTGAGAATCTCGCTGATAGTTCCAAGTCTCATCCATAGTGATTAATCGACGCGCAATATCCACTTTTTCCTTTCAAAAACATTATAAATGTTGCTGAGAAAGTCGCATTCGAATGTGCTTTTGTTCCATTGTTAACGAATGCGGCCCCCTATGCGCCACAGAGTTTGACTGACACCCAATGCCTCAGTAAAAATATTGCTTACACTGCCCAATCAGATGCTTAGGGTTTCTACTAAATCTCTTTCACTAACTCGACGGTTTTCTAACACGATATCCTGTACTTTTTCTACGATTTCTGGTGTTTTGCTGTTTTTGGACGTCCTTGACGTGGATCGCCTTCAAGGCTTGTACGACCACGTTTAAATTCAGCAATCCATCTTTCTACTGTATTAATTGATGGCGAAAAGTCCGTATACACTTTCAGCATTCGTTCATAAATTTTCTTTGCTTTTAAACATTAACCTTGCCTCTTTAAATATGGGTTTGCTTCAATATTTTTATTTTTGTTTTCTTGTTACTAACAAAAATTAGTGATATGTTATTTACCTCAAATAAATAGCTCACTTTACATGCCCAAAGAACTTAGATTTCGCACGATATCGCATCCATGCATTTTGAGCAATGTTAAGGTCATACTAATCAAGTTCGTTGCTTAAGTCTTTGTTGAAAGTGCACGTAATGATGCTTTTACGATTACGTAGTATGTACAGCTGAATGTGTGCAGCAAAGAACAACAATTAAAACCACTGCTTGCGAAAATAGAGCTCAAGACCTGTTATAATGATTTAATAATAACAATAACATTGATCATGGATGGCCGGTAGCAGAGAAAGTGAGAGTAAATTTTGTTCATACTTTATACTATGAGTAGTGTACAGTACCATTAGAGATTTCGTATAATTGCATGAAAATTGAGTTAGTTATTAAAGTTATTGGTGAATTTCAATAATTTTAAGTGTTAAACATTATTTTATGATAAGATGCATAAATTTAGTTTGGTAAATCGTATTTAAAGGAGAATGAAAGTAAGCTAAGTAAAATAGAACATAAAATTATTTCCTTTCATGAGCTCATTTCGTGCGCCACCTCTAATATATAAAAAAAGAATTTCTCCCGTCACACTCAACTGTTTCGATATAGCGGATGATGGCAATTATTAATCAGATGTCACCGAAAGTAGCAGTACTGAAACGTCTGAAACTCAAAACTTTTGATGGAACTGTAACCAAGAACAATTTTTGAGCTAACTGTAAAATGAAAATAATATTAATGTTTAGAAAGACTATTGAACTATTTGTAAAAGAGTCTCAGAAAATTGAGATCAAATAGTGAATTATAATCAGTAATTGCATTTCATTGCTTCTGACATACAAAGGACGTTATGTCAGTATTTATGTTTATTAAATTTTGTATCTGTATTATTTTTATCTGTTTTGAGAAGCAAAATGCTGAATTATTCATTGGTAAGAGGGCCGCTTTGAAGGCAATAGCATAAATTTTAATGTACTATTTTGGGCAGAATATACATATGTACTTATTTATGTATGTAGCTTAAATTGTTTCTATATATAATATACTTATACATATGTATGAAAACTCAAAAGTTACTGCTCTCATTTTAACATTTCTTATATCGCTCGAAAGCGGATGGTTTGCTTGGAATACTCAGTTTAGCACACTGCGGTCACCTATTCGTATTAAGAAAAAAGAAAAAAATATTTGTTAAAAAACGCACTCAATTACTCGTATTGCAGTGCAGGTATCAAAAAAAATATTCTTAAGAAAAATTTGTCCCAAGTTTTAATAAAAAAGTTTTTTTTTTAACTGGTGTTACTGGAGTTTTTTCCCCGGAAATTTAGATATTGATGGATATATTAATTTAAATTGAAAAATTAAAATAAAATAAAATATTTTTAGCTGGTGTTGCCACCCGTTTTTTCGGAAATTAAAAACTTGATGAGTATATTAATTGTAAAAATTTTTATGTATGCATGTATGCACTCATACGTATGGCGCAGAAGCGTGGACGATGACAACATCCGATGAAGCGACGCTTGGAGTGTTCGAGAGAAAGATTCTGCGTAAGATTTTTGGACCTTTGCACGTTGGCAACGGCGAATATCGCAGACGATGGAACGATGAGCTGTATGAGCTTTACGACGACATAGACATAGCGCAGTGAATAAAGATCCAGCGGCTACGTTGGCTGGGTCATGTCGTCCGAATGGATACAAACGCTCCGGCTTTGAAAGTATTCGATGCGGTACCAGCTGGTGGTAGCAGAGGAAGGGGGCGGCCTCCTCTGCGTTGGAAAGATCAGGTGGAGAAGGACTTGGCTTCACTTGGCACGAGAAAGAAACGATTGGCGCGCTTTGCTAAACTCGGCCAAAATCGCGTAAGCGGTTATAGCGCCAATTAAGAAGAAGAAGATGTATGCACTCATATCAATGTGAAGGTGAAGATTGCTTTAGTCTAATAATATTTCGAACTGATGTTGCCAGTTAACTTAAAAAAATGTTAATCAATATCAAAATTTAAGGATACGATGTCGGTATCAAGTAAAATATGTTCTAAATAATGGACAAATCTCTAATTAAAA
Source organism: Anastrepha ludens (assembly GCF_028408465.1). NCBI lineage: Eukaryota > Metazoa > Arthropoda > Insecta > Diptera > Tephritidae > Anastrepha > Anastrepha ludens. The sequence continues at coordinate 26,752,776 of NC_071501.1, read as the reverse complement.
TTATTTTCTCATGGCGTTGCCACTTAATTTTTAAGGAGAAAATAGTAAATTAGAGTATAAATGTGTTAAATATAGGGTGGGTCAAGTAAAATTTGCTTTTTGAATCGGCTATAAAAAAACACTAATCAATATTTTTTCAAACTGTTTTTTTTTATTTTGAAGGTTGAACATTGTCATTTATGAATGAAAAATAATATCGTTCAAATGACTGCCACGACTGGCTTTACAGTAGGCCGTTCGATCAACCTAATTTTTAAACACATTTTCGATTGTTTGGGTTCCAATTTCATGAATGGCAACTTCGATTTCGTGTTTTAAAGCCTCAATCGTCTCTGGATATTGGTATTGCATAGCATTTGTCCTCAACGGCTCCCCACAAAAAATAGGTCAAAAATGGCCCGATGATGCCGCCAGACTAAAAACCGCACCAAACAGTGACTCGTTGTGGATGCATTTGGTTCTCTACGGTAACGTGTGGATTTTCTGAGCCCCAAATCCGACAATTTTGCTTATTGACGTAGCCACCGATGTGAAAATCAGAAAAGAAGAAGAAGACTCACCACTTTGGAAATAGGTTTTCAATATTTCCCAATTTTGTTCAAGCGCCTAGCGTCCCATTTCGTAAATGTCAAACCTTTAAGTAAATTATGAACATATTTGACATGTCATTTGTGTTACCATTCTCAAAAAAATAGGTGGTTCAAAAAGCAAAGGCTACATCGCTTCCGCTTCAAAAATTTAATGTTGGTAAGTATTTCACTTTATACGCCGCGAAAAAGGGAACACCTGCTATTGCCCGCACATACGTACATACAACTCATCAAATTCCCAAATTATGCCTCCAGATTATAAATATTTACATACATACACATACGCACAACGTAATAAAACATATCTACGCACTGATATACATATCTGCACATACATATACACACATCTGCATGCGTTTATGTAACACCTGAAGTGCAACGGAACTTTATTTAGCGCATTGCCGAAATACTTTTGAATGACATATCCAAATTTATGACGGGCTTGTTTACTTTTACCAGATGCTAATTGACTTAGTCCGCCTTTGTTGACAGCTGTCAGCGCATATCCGCATCACTTAACTGCTGGCCGCTGTTGCTTTTAACAATTAAATTAACTGGAAATCATTTCACGACTGGTCATCAAATCAATTTACAGTTATGACTAATTTTGACGGCTGTCCAACAACGTTTGCTTTGTTGCTCCACCTTTTTCGTCAGTCACTTGCGTATTTTTCCTGTTCGTCTCTTCAATGTGTGACATTTATGGGTTTTTGGTTTAATTTACGATAATACCTTTCGATGAAAAATAATTTATTTATGTATGCGAATAGCTTTATTTAAATTTATATTAAATAAAACTGATTAATAAGATGCCATATTTAGCAGCGACATTTAAGTTTTTAAACTCGAATTGAATGTTATTAAGTGATGTGCATACAGGGTGTGACCAAATTTTTCTTTCCAAACTTGAGCTTTGTTTTACAATTATAACACTCAATGGGACTTATAGTATGGGGTGATTCGGCGAATCTGGCGAATAAATACTTTGCAAAAGTATTTCTCTTCTCATTCTTCTTCTTCATAATTGGCGCGATAACCGTTTACGCGATTTTGGCCGAGTTTAACAAAGCGCGCCAGTCGTTTCTTTCTAGGGCTAACCGGCGCCAATTAGACACACCAAGTGAAGTCAAGTCCTTCTCCACCTGATCTTTCCAACACAGAGGAGGCCTTCCTCTTCCTCTGCTACCACCAGCTGGTACCGCATCAAATACTTTCAGAGCCGGAGCGTTTGTATCCATTCGGACGACATGACCCAGCCATGTCAATGTCGTCGTAAAGCTCATATAGCTCATCGTTCCATCGTCTGCGATATTCGCCGTTGCCAACGTGCAAAGGTCCAAAAATCTTACGCAGAATCTTTCTCTCGAACACTCCAAGCGTCGCTTCATCGGATGTTGTCATCGTCCAAGCTTCTGCGCCATACGTTAGGACGGGCATGATGAGAGCTTTGTAGAGTGTTGGTTTTGTTCGTCAAGAGAGGAGTTTACTACTGTTTTGCCTACTTAGTCCAAAGTAGCACTTGCTGGCAAGATAGATTCTACGTTGGATTTCAAGGCTGACATTTTTATAGGTGTTAATGCTGGTTCCTAAGTATACGAAGTCTTTTACAACCTTGAAATTATAACTGTCAACAGTGACGTGTGTGCCGATACGCGAGAGATTTTGAGCAGGAGTCAAATCGGACTAAAATTACGGTTTTTGGCAATAGCTCGACTACAGCGCTACCTGTCGAGCAAATTATTTGTAAAAGCATTTCTATGTCTAAAAACAATAAATCCTGTATTAGTAATAATTCGACTCAAGCGCAACTGGCGGGTAATTTTTTTCATAGAAATCTAGTCCTTACAATTTCTACGAGTTATAAAAACACAACAAAAAAAACCGGACCAAATCGGTCTATCTGTTCTCAAGTGTGATGTAGCGATGCCATTTCTTTTCTAAATAAATTAAAAGTAATTCTTGAATGCGAATTCATCAATCACTTACTGATACAAGGGTTGCCACTTAAGTTTAATGTTCGACAAATAAAAATGAATATTTAAAACCAAAAATTATTTTGTTGTTTTTAAAACATATTTTCGATGAATATCAATGCACTTTTGTATGCATTTACAACTCATTTTCCAACACAATCGACACAATCCGTTTATTTCATATAATATAGAAAGTATGTCCTTCTTGGGTACCAAAACCTTGCCACTGTACAAGGGCTTGCGTGCATCAATGAGGAGTGAGGCTATGCTGACAGAAGGAACAGCGGTCATTTAAGCATATCGAACAGGCTAACTCTGAGGTGCCAGACTAAGATTAGTACACCATTTTAAGCTAAGGTGGTGAGGTACCCGTGCCGACAGCTGCATGGCTGGTAGTGCCTAAAGAACCAGTCGCAAACGGTTTCTTCCGACGCCCTGGCAAGGTCAGTTGTACTAAGTCCCTTCTCTACGCATGCCGGCTCTGCGGACGAGTGGCCTACCCCTCCGAGTATACTCGTGGGACCAAAACATGAATGGCATAAATAAACAAGACATAAAAAAGAAAAGAGAAGCCAAATTAGTAGACGACGCTGCTATGACACAGGATAAAAGGGAACTGAAATACCGCACTCATCTAGCGTTCAGGATCGTGCCATACAATTAGATGTAAAGTAAAGGAAAGTAAAGGGTTTTCCAATAAGAGGTGTTATTTTGATATTTAAATAAAAATGATATTTTTTATATAACTGATCGGATGTTTATTTCATTATAAAGAGGAAGGTATGACGTTAATAGTGGAAAATAACATCAGGTAAATGACCACAACGACTACGCTTCCAGGAAATTTCATAACCGAATTGCAAAAAGGCTTCCCTATGTCTACGTATGCTCGATAGCCTCACGAATTCCATCTTTGAGGTCTTGAATCGAACCTGGGCTGTTGGCCCCAAAGAAAAAGGTCACAAGGTGTTAAATCACAAGATCTCGTTGGCCAATTGAATTTCACCTCTTCGAGAGATAACACGGTCCGGAAACTTTTCCTGTAAAAGATCAACGGTTTCGTTGCTTGTGTGGCACGTAGCGCCGTCTTGTTGAAAATAAACGTTGTCCAGATCAATACCATCCAATTCCGGCCATAAAAAATCGTTAATCATCTCGCGATAGCTATAGAAAACAAATGTTATTGGAAAACCCTTTACTAAGAAGAGTACACCTGAAGTAAGTGTAGCCTCTATCTCCAAGGCAACATTGCAGGCAGCCAAAAGTGACTGGCACAGTGTATGAAAGCGACTAAATCCACAAACGTTTGGTACGAAGCGGTGATCGAGAAATACAAGAAGTTCTCGGAACGTACAGCCGCGCCAACTACTGACGCAGGCAACTAAGCGCTAAAAATCTCTCTCAGAACGAAAGTGGTAAGGCCCACCCCAAGAAGCCCAAAACTAGGTCTGTTAGTTGCTCATAACAGTAGAATCAGCATTTACAAGGCACTTCACCGAGGTCGCAAGAGATCACCTATAAGTGGCGTTTGTAGACAAAGTTACGAAGGCACCGCAGACAATTCAGCAGAACTGGGTAGAGATTGATGTGGGAATGTCACGGATCACGATGAATTACCTAGTAGACAAATCCGAAGTTTGATTAATCAGAAACCTTTGGGGGTTACAAGGTAATCAAATGCGCAAACCAATTTTCTTTGGATTTCCTCATCGATTGGTGTTGCTAAGCTCAGCGGCTCGGTATCGAGCTAAAAGCTCAAGCTGACTCCGGCAAGCGAAATCCCGAGAAGACGAAGAGCTCGCGTTTGGTTGCTGCCGATGAACGAACCAGGGGAGAAACTGCATAGCAAAATATCAGCTGTCAACGAATGATGGATAATAAAGGTAGAAGAAGCCAAGAAAGCCCCTTGTCCACTCCTTTTGGTATCAGTGAAGAATAACTGGAAGAACTGTCTGAGGGGGACAACAAAATCCGCTTTGGCATCCAAATGGCCAAAATGAAGATATTCAGAGGCGATGCGAATCCAGAGGAAGACGACACAGAGGAGGTCGACTTCGCGAGTCAGCTGCTGATGGATGTGACCATTTCCGACGACAGCAAGGATGTTGGAGTTCGTGCAGATTAACCTAAACCACTCAAAAGCAGCCTCACTAGCAGTTTAGATATTCGTTCCCTGTCACTGTTCCGTTCGTGCCAGAGTGCGAAAACACTGTAAACTCTTACTGCTTTGGTACATATTTCATCGTTTATCAGAGAAATGAAGTTGTTTTCCCCATTAGAAAATAAAGGAGCATACTTGATCTCATTTAATGGTATCATAATAGGTATCCAGTTCTAAGTGGGCCCTTATACATTCTGATGGAGAGTGGCAACCACCGTAACCTTGACTAACCTAACAAAAGTGTAAAAAAATGTTCTGAGTAAAAATATTATTATAAATATCAAACTTTACGAAGGTAATATCAGATTTGGCATATTCAAACTGGTGTTGCCATATCGCAAAACTAAAGTACCAAACCTCACACTAAATTGATGAGTGCCATTTTTCCCAGGAGTTGTAAAAAATTATTGTAATAGACTATGAAATTGAAGGATACGCATGGAACAGTAGCTTCGAGATGAATCTCGAAAAAATTTTGAGACAACATATTTTAAGGTGTTTGAGATAAGATTTGACATTTAAGACGATTAGTGGTTGTTTCATATTGTGCGGTTATATCCTCTAGTAGATGTGGATAAATTATATTCAAATACGAAAATAAGATAAGGGACTTAGCTCCAAAGCTAGGCAAATATTTGTATGCCTTTCCATGTGGAACAATTTTTTCATGAAATTATGAAAATTATTTTATTAAAAAATTGTTTTTTCAAATTAATGAAGTTTAGGAAAGGGCTCGGGGAATTAAAGCTATAATCTAATGAAACGCCTTAAGACGCATAGGCCTGGTAGTTTAGCAACCTTCAATTAAAATTGTTTTTAGATTTTTCTGAAAAAAAAAAAAATTGGATTTGCAAAAATTAGCAACTAACAACGACAATTAACAGGGATCAACTTTTTTTTTTATATACAAAAAAAATATTTTTTATTTAAGGTATGGAACGGAAGAAGACTCAATCAACAAATAACACTGGCTTGCATGGCAAGTGAGAATTTTAGTTTGTAACTGAATTTTTGTTAATTGTTTAGGAAAGGGGTCGGAAACCCCATGTGATGCATGAAGGCTTGGTAGTCTAGCAACTGTGAAGTAAAAATTTGTTTCGATTTTTTTGGAAAAAAAATATATTTTGCAAACAACTAACAAAAGCATTTAAGGGGCAGTAATATTTTTTATGTTAAGGAAAAAATTTGTTTGAATTTAAAAAGGCTGAAGAAGACTCAATAAAAAAAAACTTTAATTCTGTAACTGATCTGCAAAATAAAAGGCAAGTAAATGGTTAAGGGGGGAGCCTGGTTTATGGGGTCTAAAAATTGCATCTCTTTGCGATTTTTTTTAAGGAAAAAATTAATTTAGCACTGCAAAGTTTTTTCTATCTTTTAATGAACATTTAAAAAGTATAAAAAATTTGTGTACTGGTTAAAATAAGTTGAAAAAAAATGTTTAACATAGAAATTAGTAGAGCGCTGCAACGCTGGAGTTGCCAACTAGCGTACAAGATACAGCTCGTAATTATTATCTAAAGCAAAAAATTCAAATGGATTTCTAATTATCAATATTTTTTATTCTAGATGAACTAAGAAAACTGAGAGAAATTCCAAAATTTCAACTTTTTGGAGGCTTTAAAGAAAAAAATGTCTTTCTATAAAAAAAAATTCACTTCAACTTGGTATAAAAATCTTGAAAAATTTTTTTGTATCTATTTTGTTAGTTCAAATAGAAGAGAATTTAATCTAAGGGAACAAGCTGTGATACATTTCAAAAGGTTCGTTAGTTTTTTTTCATTCATGTACGCCAATTCAAAGAAATCATAAAAGTGAAAAGTCGAGAAAATAAGATAAAGTTTGTACTATAGCTGTCCGGTCACAGCGTAACTACCTATCGCTCGCCTACCTTTGGCTTTGTATCTGCGGAAATATTGAGAATTAGGCTCTGTAACTTTGTACGAATATTCTGAAATATATTAGGAATCGCTTAAAACGAAAAAAAAATTGATTTTTTTGACCTTATAAACCAGACTCCCCCCTTAATATATATTAAATAAATGACCAAGATGAGATTCTCCGTTAGTTACGGTTGCAGTGTGAAACCCAGAGCCTTTTTGGTATTTTTTATGTTTGACATGCGTAACGTTGTGAAAATGAGTGATAAGTGATCTGCGAGCGACGGCAAAGATTGGATGAGACGGGTGGTCACTTCTCGATGAGACCTGGGGATTTGAGTATGAGCTCGAGGTGCGTAATCGCAGTCAACAGTGAGTTGAAAAGGATTATGGATGGCCGACGAATGCGGGGACGTCCAAGGTGAGCGGAAGGAGTGTTGATCCTTTTTTTTGTTTCTTTTCTTTTTATATTCACGAGATCATTCATCGTAAATATATTCCTGCCGGTGATTGACCATTTCTATGTTGGCGTCCTGCAGCAGCTGCAGCTCTTACACTTTTAGGAAAGGAATTTCCAATGAACCTAATCGCTTTGAACTCTCTTCCTTAGCCAGCTATTGGATCCCCATATTTCAGAAGTGTTGTAAATAAAGCAAGCATCGCATGCACACAGACATAAATCACTTAAAGAGCACGTCAAAATGTGCACAATTTTGCAATATTCACTTATCTTTACTTGAAATATGCAATAGGAGTTGACGTTTACTTTAAAGCTTTGCCCTCAAATGATTAATATGTTATAAAATTCATTTCGACATTTGATGGCCCCAACATGCAACCGTTAATGTCACCATACCGAATGCATCATTCAGACGCCAAAAACATGCATACACACATACATATATACATACATACAGGCATATGTGAGTGTGTGCCAGTGGCATGTGGCATCGTTACTGCAATTGGATTGCTCTGCTGACGATGATTGACACTGGATGTTACTGCACTAGATGTGTCCACCACATGACAGCCAAATTCAGACTCCCACCGCAAAACGCTCGGCTAACACTGCCCCGCTCTTTCCCCCTTAACACTGCATAATAAATGGCATGGCATTAATGATGAGTCAATGTTGCGGCAGAGACTAATGTTTTGTTGTGTCGCTGAATTGGAGGAGTACTTACATACATACCTACAAATATGTGTGAATATACAGCTGTGTTGGCAATAATAGCAATGTGACTTATTGCGAATTTTGAGTATGTTTTTATATTTTTTTTTCATAAAAATATAGGTCATATTACAGCAGAAACCATATAACTTAAAGTATCAAACTTTGTACAAGACTTTAAAAAATTAAAAAAAGGATGTTTGATTTTAATTAGAGCCTTAGAAAACTTTCGAGTATGCAGCTTTATAGCCCATTCAATTATGATATTATATATTATAATAAGTGCAAGTTTGAAATGGGTGAAAGTCCCTTTGATTTTTGACAATTTTATTTGCTGGCGGTCTTGTGTTTTTCTCCATATAAGAAACAAAAAGCTTTACGTAGAAGAAAATGCATAACACCGTCAACATCTTTTTTTATTTTTTTTTATTCTTTTTTTTATTTTTTTTTATTTTTTTTTATTTTTTTCCAATTTTTTATAATTTTTTTTTTTATGAACACAAATATAATTAATTCTACAACAAAAAACGTATAATTCACACTTTCAATCTTTGTACAAAATTAAAAAAAAAAAAATCACCACAATTTCCAAGAAAATTGAAAACATTTTGATCGGAGCATTAGAACAATTTCAGGTATGCAGTTTGATAGCCCATTAAATCTTTATATATAAGAAATGTTTGTTTGAATGAAAATGAATGTTTGTCTGTATGTCATCGATGAACTCAAAAACTACTGGACCGATTATTATAAAAATTGGTGTATATATGGATTTTACCACGAAGAAGGTTTTTAGAATATGCTCATTGATGCCACTTGCCACCAGGTGGCGCTGCAGAGTAGCAACTTCTGCCCCGCTCAACCGATTGTCATAAAAATTAGTACGACCATGTATTTTTACACAGAGGAACCGATTATGACATGCTCATAGATGTTGATTGAAGACATATGTTTGACAATCGCTATCAAGGCACTGGCAACCATCCGATCACAAAATAATATTGCACTGCCTATTGCATCATCTGGAATTGCGACAACTCGTTTGGATGGTGGCCGAACAGCGCATTCAGCATTAAAACTGCCGTTGAATTTGCAAAACAGTGAGGCACCAACATGCAACATCAGCAAAAACTCTGGAATGGGAAAAGTACTCCAAACATGTCAAATTATTATATGGGACGAATGTACAAGGTCTCACAAGAAAGCATTGGAAGCGCTTGATCGTACACTGCGAGATTTGAGAGGAAACAGACGGGTCATCGGAGGCGCACTCATTTTATTGTCGGGTGATTTTCGACACACACTGCCCATTATACCACGTTCAACACCCGCTGATGATCTTAATGCATGTCTTAAATCATCAGTTCTATGGCGTCATTTAGAGAAATTGACTTTGAAAACTAACATGCGTGTACCACTAAAACGGGATGCATCGGCTGGAAATTTTGCAAAACAATTATTGGATATTGGAAATGGGCGAATGAAAATTGATGCATCTACACAATGTATCACCCTGCCAGCAAACTTCTGTAAGATCACAGAAAGCAAAAGGGACGAATTGTTGCAAAAAGTTTCCCCAAACATTGCACAAAACTACAAAAACCAGCCGTGGCTCAGTATGCGTGCTATATTTGCAGCCAAAAACATCGATGTCAATACCATCAACTTCACCATTGAGCATGGAATACTCAGTGAAACGAGAGCATATAAGTCCATTGCATGCTGTGGAGAATCAAGACGAGGTTGTCAACTATGCAACTGAATTCTTGAATTCGCCTGATTTGCTACGCATGCCGCCGCACTTTCTTACATTGAAAATTGGCGTACCCATCATTCTTCTTCGAAACATAAATCCACCACGACTTTGCAGCGGAACTAGACTCTCAGTCAAGAAAATGATGAACTATGTTATCGAGGCAACAATTTTGACTGGAAAGCTCAAAGGTGAAGACGTACTGTTGCCACGTATCCCAATGATCCCGACAGATATGCCATTCGAATTCAAACGTTTACAGTTCCCGGTGTGACTCGCTGACCATTAACAAAGCACAAGGACACTCGTTACAAGTGTGTGGATTAAATTTGGAGAATCCAAGCTTCTCACGTGTCGGAAAACCTTCTGATTTATTCGTCTACGCACCAGATGGAAAAGCAAGAAATATTGTGTATCCCACAGCACTTCAATAAACATCGAATTCAAACTAAACTTTGTAATGTCACAATTTTTTTCGAAATAAACAAAATCAATAAAATGGTTTAGAATGAATTGTTAAAGTTATTTTTCTTAAATTTAGTTTTCATATAATAATGATCAACTTTGAAGTGGCTGAAAGTTGCGTTGATTTTGAAAATTTTGTTTTTGTTGGTGGTCCTGCGATTTTTCTTCATGTATTTAAGTAAAAAAAATCGTTGTGCACCCAAAATTTATTTCTAAATTCTGATTCAAAATTTTGATGAAAATTTGTAGAATTTTTTTTTTTTACTTTTATACCAAATTTCACATTTTATTTGAGTTATGCGGCCTGTTTTCTTGTATTATGAACTATATTAGTATAAAAAAAAATATTTTAAAAATTAAAGAAAAAATAAATAAATAGTCAAAGCTCCGCAATAAGTCGCGTTGCTATTATTGTGGGCACTGATGTGCCGCTACCTGCGTATGAACTCGCCTGCAAAGGTTAGGTGGCGAATACTCGTACTTGGCCATTATTTAATATGTTGTTTTATTGTTATTTTCAGCGCTATTATGTATGTAAATTGCGAATTACTATGTACATAATTACAGTAATGCAATGACACGAAGCAGGTGCTAGTGCAATGTGGCGTGGAAGCCGGAACTTTTGTTTTGCAAAATTTTTAGCTACCCAAATTAGGCTGCAATTTCTTGTCGAACTAATATAAAATCATATAAACACGCCGCAGTGAGAAACCCAGCTATTTAGCAAAAATTTTGGTTCATGAGCTTATACGAATATTTTTATTTTATTTTTATTTTATGGAAGAAGTCGGGCTGGTTAGAGAGTGAATAAAATGGTACCAGTTGCAAAATGGTCGAATAGAGGTGATGTAAAACATTTTTTTTCTACAAGGTAATCAAATGCGCACACCAATTTTCTTTGGATTTCCTCATCGATTGGTTTTGCTAAGCTCAGCGGCTTGGTATCGGGCTAGAAGCTCAAGCTGATCCCGGCAAACGAAATCCCTCAAATCTAAATTCAAAATTTAAAAAAGGCACTTGCAACTTTTTTGTTTACGGCGGGTGTAGGTCCACTTCAGAGATAAGAAGAGAACACCTAATATGTATGGCTAGATGCATCAAGAATTTACTTGAGCTAACCACTATTAATTCGTACCCATTGCAAAATTGTGGGTAGGTAGGTTAGATGACAAGATTGCTGGAGAACTGCCTCAGGATATCTCCTCAAACGCCTAGCCGCCAAACACGGACATTTGCAAAGAAAGTGTTCAATTGTCTCTTTCTCTGCCGGATTACCACAGCTTCAGCAATGGGGGTTTACGGAAGTCCACGCGTCCCCGCATGAGCTCCGATCACCCAATGACCGATGAACACCGCTATGAGTGTGGAAATTGAATGGCAGGGGATCCCCAGTACTTTAAGCGCCCTGCTTCTGTCGGCCAAAGGGTTTTTGAGATAGAGGCCAACGTGTTTTTGAGATGGAACTCCATCCGTATGTATTGCGATTTTTTAAGAAAAAAAAATTGTGCAGTTTCCCTTTAACAACGGTGAAGAGGGCTCCAATGCCTGATATGGGGACAACTGAAACCGATTTTGTCAACTCAAATTTAAAGTATGAGCTCAATGAGGATTAAATTTGTTTAAATGTTAATCGATTCAAGCATCTGCGTTTTCGTCTTTTACTCGCGTGAACTAGTCCATTAATTGGAAGCAGGGAGAAGATACTTTAAAGCAAACTGGTACTAAGGTACTTACTTATTCAGAACTGCAATGTGGCGCAAAATTAGGCATTATTCAATCAATGAGCAACTCTTCTGAGTAAAGCCCTGTACAAAAGTGGACGCAATTGAAGTAGAATTTGTGGCACGATCGAGGCTGATTTTCACGCTTGCCAGTAAATGTTTACAGGCCTTTTCGTTTTGCCAAACGTTAGGAAGTGGCGGATAGATGAAGCCACTGGTATACTCGTAAATAGACAGATTTCGGTAGCGCTGGAAAAGAGCTCGAATGAAAAAGAAATCTTGGCATTGCAAAATCTAGGTCGAGCAGTCTATAGGCACTATTTAACTCAGTAAGAGCCCTCGTAATAGGGGCAAACTTAAAGTGGATTTATTTGACTGTTTCACGTTAAATGAATAGAAAAATTATAAATCTTTTTGAGAGGTAAATTGAACTTGAAAATTGAACTGTTTTCTATCATTTCCAATATGTTCAAGAAATTCCAGACAATCAACAGAAGGACAAACAACATCAAGGACTGCAGGGTACGTCTATTGTACGTCCAGATTTATTCGCATGCATGTAGGTTAGGTTAGGTTATGGTGGTAGTCGGTCTGTACGACCAACTTACTTCGACCTTATAGATACTACTGCGCTGCACGGGAACCTCATTTACTTTCCTTCGTTGAACCATTTCGTGGCTTTTATGAAACCTAGAATTGATCCTATCCGCACGCTAGACAGCTCTGTAAGAGAATTGAAAAAGTATTTACCTAGACAACCTGCTCTGATTTTAGCTAGGGCTGGACAATTGCAAAGGAAGGGCTTAACTGTTTCTTCCTGTTCCTCATCTCTGCAACTTCTGCAATATTCATGGGAGAAAACTCTTACTCTCGAGTAATGCCTGCCAAATAGCCAATGACCGGTTTTACAGGTGCAGGTCACGACCTTCGAGATATCAGCTCTGTAGAGGATAAGCAATTCCTTTGTCTTTTTCTTGCTTATTCGCAATCATAGTAGCCTAGCTGTTACGCATCTATCTTCATGTCTCCATGACCTATTGACCTTTTGAGGAATGTTGTTTTTGATTATTAGTTTACTCGTGGCCAAAAGTATACCAATGGTACTTTAATCACTGAGCAGCTGAACAGCAGTACCTTTCCTGGTTAACCTCTCCTACCTTACCTACGGCCAACCTGTAGAGCGTGGCTGACCTAGTGTCTTCGCAGGTGATGAGTTAGCTCTACCCTGATACCAGCCTGCGTCATGACAAAGGGGAGGAGGTCCGAGGAATTCCTCTAGGACCTGGAGGAATACTTCGGCCTCTTGAATCCATCTCCATTTTTCCTTAGGAATGGCTCCTTCATCTTCTCCCTTGTCAATGATGGTGAGTAGCTCACCGCCGGCCTCACTAAAGGTTGGATGTTTATGGCCACCTATCTTTTGTTTTATGGCGACCCTTTCTACTGCTTGTTCTGCAGAACGTTGTCTTTTAGGAGTAGCACCCGCCGGTTTTCCTAAGCCGGATATTACTCCCTTTGGCCACTCTAGCGATTTAGCCTGGTCTTCGGTTAGCTGTTCTGTTGCTACCTTTCCCAGTCTAAATAAGATCCACCTTTTTAAGGCGGCCACCTTCTTCTCGAAGTAATTTTGCCTGTAGGGACGGACATGTTTAGCCCAACTGTCCTACGCTTGAAATTTTCCTAATGGTACTAGGTCCTTCTATGATCACCTGTCGGTTAAACCTAGAATCAGGCGCCGACCCCTCTATAAGAGGTTGAGGTGAGATGGGGGTTGTTCGCCCTAAGCAGAGTTGACCCCTAATTCCTGCTATCGATCGATCGGAGGCCGGCTTACCCAAGCCTCCTTGCCGCTGCCTCCTGCAGTACTCGTGGTTCGAGCAGCCCTTTCGCTTAAGCTACCTTTAACTCCTACTAACGGCGGTCGGAGTCATCTTTGTCGGTTTTTTGGGAGGATCGACCTCCTTGTAAGAAAAATTTTTCTTTAGCTCCGAGTCAATGTTTGGTCCCACGAGTGTCGGACAAGGGAGGTCCGTCTGTGCAGAGGTCCGTATGCACAGGTGAGGCTGGAAAGAACCGGAGGTCGCCAGATATCCGAGTATTGTAGGCTGGTACGTGATCCGAGAAATGAAGAGGTTGCTGAGAGAATTGAATAAAACTTCTTTAGCCCCTTTCAATTCAATTTGAATGAGAGGCATACAATGAACTCCACACGTCAACTTTTTTGTTTATTTTATTGTATTTTTATATAAGTATAATTTATTCTAAAATAGTAAACACAATTAAAATGTTAAAAATTTAAAAAATAACCAAAAATATTTCCCCTTTAAAACCTATATACCAAAATATTCCACTTTGAATAAATCTTAAAATGACAACAAACAATTTTTAATTTTTTTAGCTGAGCCTAAAAATAAATAAATAAATAAAATTAAAAAGTATGACAACGTAAAAAACAATTGGATCCCTCGACATGAAATCGCTCTATTGCATGGCAACAGCCCGGACGATAAAAAACATTCGATTAACCGGCTATTGGCGTATCGACTTTTGTACGTTGCGGGCAGCTATGTAATATCGCGTGCGTCCGATGGCTTTAACATGAATACTTGCCGGTGATGGTCTAGACGGTGCTAAAAAGCACATGGATCAATTGATCGGCACCCAATACATGTAAGGAAATATTATTTTATTGTTCTAAGTTATAGTTCTAATTATAGGTCTTGGTTTCAATTGGCAGTGTGGCAGGGACACACTCAGCGCCTGGATAGAGCTCAAGATACATATAAACCATTGCCCCATGGAACGGCACCATCACCCATTCTCTGTTACGAAGACCCAAATTATGGAAAAAGTTTTTTGACGGACAATGGCAAGCCTCCGAGTGTAATTCTGCTAAGAAAAAACACCTTTTATGCTCCGGCAAATAAATAACTGTCAAACAAGTTGGTTACAAGGATGTTGAAACATAATGGTGCGGAAGCGCTAGTTGGATTCTGGATGAATCACCACTTCAACCAACCAACTCCAGCAAATGGTTTTATGGGTGGTTTTCTGAGGCGGCATAAAACTTAAGGCACCTCCATTGTGGAAAACCACCCAGCAATGGCTAAAAAAAATGATATTACTGAGTTCATAGCTGCAGAAGATTTGCCGTCGGGAAGTCCAAATCTAAATCGATTAGACGACAGTTTGTGGTCGAAACTGAAGAACATAGCCGATCGAAAATCGTACGGAAATTTGGCGAGTCCAAGCAATCTTTGGGTCGAGCAGCAATGTCAATATCCATGGAAACCGTGCGTGCTGCGATAGCTGAATGGTCTAATCGGTTGAAGGCTTCTGTAAAAGCCAATGGTGATCACTTCGAATGAAAATTTCAAACGTTTTTTATTTGTAATATTTGCATGAATAAATAAAACTAACTTCATTAAAAAAAGTATTATACTTTCATATCAGTGAAAAGGAACCGCGATTATTCAAGAAGTATAAAAGATAAATACTTAAAAAAAAATTTAAATGAAAGTATGTACAAAACTACGAATCGCAATTATTCAAGAAGCCGTGTAGTCTTCATCGTTGTCGCGTATAGCCTGGCATTTTCTCGGCATGCTTTGAAGCAGCTTTTCTGCGTAGCTCGTCGACAAACAGGAATAGATTTTGCGAACTTGACGCACGAGTTGCTTTAAATCGTGGACTGGCCTTCCGGCAAGATGCGTTTTCATAGCTCCTCACACACTTTTAATGGGGTTGGCGCCTGGTAACTGAGAAGGCCAGTCCAATACGCTGTTTTCTTACTTTATTGTTTCTCAATGTGTTTTTTTAAGAGCAGTGGCTTTGCTGAAGTGGGACGGTGGGATATGTTCGCCACCTTCAGCCGATGTTCGAGGGTGTTGATACTCACATCTATTCCCTTTTTAGCAAGAACTGATCGTGCTTGGCGCAGTCACGAAGAAGTTGGACGATCACTTTATCCTGTTTCTTGGTCGTCACTCGCTTCAAGCCGAGCTCGGAAAAGTCATCAACATTTTTGTACACTTTATACACTTTATTCCCGTGTAGCACAGTGGTAACACAACGGACCTGTAAGCTCTAAGTAAGTTGGTCGTGCAGAC
Source organism: Anastrepha ludens (assembly GCF_028408465.1). Taxonomy (NCBI): domain Eukaryota; kingdom Metazoa; phylum Arthropoda; class Insecta; order Diptera; family Tephritidae; genus Anastrepha; species Anastrepha ludens. Next base: position 26,736,956 of record NC_071501.1, on the reverse strand, counting down.
CGACTACCACCATAACCTAACCTAACCTACCGCTGATTCCACATTACAACAAACTTTTTTGATTTTTTATTCAGTTTTTAATCAGTCATTGCGAATGCGTGCATAAAAATACCGCCTTGAAACGCTTTGCCTACTTCTCACTCTCTTTTGTTTAGTTGCGTTTACGGGAAGGTTCCGAACGACACTCATCTGAGTTAGCACTGGCGTCCTAGCCCTTAAGTGGGACTATTACGCAGCAAAATGCAGAACGAAATATATCTTGAAGTTACAAGAAAAAACCGGTTCTTTTCTTTATAACGGACTTAACTTGTAACAGAACTTATGGCAGGACCAAGTAGAATATTTTTATATTTTAATTTGCACCATCTGCTTTCAAGTATTGCTTCACGTAGCATAGGCTCTTAACGCCCCCCAAATTTTGAAAGTGGCAAAAAACGTAATATTTTCGGGTTGCATGCAACTGCAGTCCATTGCTGTGCTTCTTTGCAAAATTCAATTACCGATATTATTCCAAACTGGCGCGTTGATTTATCTATTGACAAGCCATTATATCAAATTTTTATATACAGACGCAACTACATACTCATAAATACATACATACATACATGTGTATGCTAATGTGTGACATTGCGTGGATATATACACATACACACACACATACAAAATTTATATACATACATACGCTCATATGTATGTATGCATGTAGATAGTAGGTTTTATGTGTTGCCCAAAACTTTTGTCCATCGTCGTTTATTATAGCTGATGCTATTGTTGTTTTTGCTTTTGTTATCATTTTTTAAACAATAACCGGATTTAATGTAAAATTTATTTGAAATTGTTTACATGCAAAATTATTTTCATTATTATTTGCTTTTTGTAGCATTTTTAATGGGTGTACGATGTGCGGGTGTGTGTGTGTGCGAGTGTGTGTGTGAGTGTGGGTACTTATTCAAGCACGAGTGGTATTAGTATTTATTTGTTATTCCATTTGTGATTTTGTCGGTGACAAATAAAAGTATTCAAATATTTCATTAAGCGCACACGCACACGCACACATACAAACAAGCGTTTCCGTTTTTATGCTTTTTTCGACCCTATAATTGATTTTACGTATACGAGTGTGTGTGTGTGTACATGTGTATGCGTTGCTAAAACGCCCCACCGCCCGCTGGCGCTACCCATCACCGCTATTTGCTGTTGATTTATGGGATTTACTGCGCGTTTTGCCGCGCTGACATTCCGCTGCTTGCCACTTTTTCTATTTATTTTATTATGTTTTGCACATAATCGCCTTTCTATTTTAATTTAAATTTTATTTTTGACCATTTTATTATAATTACTATTGATATTGAACGCACAAACAAATGCATGCCACTCTAGCATTGCGTGCGCACACACACATGAGTACGCGTGTTTGTGTGTGTATGTGCGTGTGGGCTTGTGCTGGTGTTTTTTATGGTCGCGCGGATTTTTCCTTTGTTTAGTGGCTGCAGTTGATATTTCCTTTTGTTAGTGCTTTTGTTGTTGTTGTTATTGCTGCTGCTTTTGCTGCTGCTAGTGCTGCTGTTGTGATCCTTATTATAGCAATTACGCTAAAGCATTGTTGTTGTTCTTGTTGTTGTTAGTGCTGCTGCTGCTGTTGCTGTTGATTTGCTGCTGGTAGCGGTTTTTTGGGTTTTTAGCCAAAAATTAATAATAATCGCTACAGTTTTTTTCCCCCATTACAACAACTTGCAATTCATATCTGCATTTTATTTATGTTTTTCTATCGTTTCGTTTTGTTTTGTGTGCTTTTTTTATTGTTTTTGTATTGCTGTTGCTTTATTGTAATGCTCTATCTAAATATTTATAACATTTTAATGCAAATTTTTGCATTAAGTGCATAACAAATACATCGCCCACCATACACATACACACACGCACACGCCCACACATACGTGCGCCACTAAGCACATTTATTGTCTGTTTGTGATATTTTAATTTTACTGTCACATTCGATCATTAATTGCGTATACGCAATGGTGGCGAAATTGTCACAAGCACACGCATACCCCCACACACACACGCACATACGCGAGCACTCAGCCACACACACTCGTGGCCATGCAGTTAACAATCACATGCACGCACTCCCCTCTTTCATTTCATTGGCGTGGCGGCTTTGGTGCGAGTGATGGCCATTATTTGCATATTGCGCCGCAAAATTTTTTTGTTTGGTTTTCATTTTCTGATTTTTCTGTGTTTAGACAAATTCGTAATTACCAAAAATTAATAGAATAATTAATTAGCAGTGAATGCCGCTTTGTGCGAGTACACCAGCTGCATTTAGCTAAATCTAAGCATACAAATGATTACTTCCCGCTGCTGTCGTTGTAACCGACTTATTGTTTACAATTCATTGTGGTGATACACTCACACACACACCCATATATTTGCGCATATATGTATATACTTTTTTTGCGTTTTGCTAATCTTCCGGATATCTATTTGAATATGATAAATAATGTAAAAATTGTTATTTATGAAAATTACTATTTGCAAAGTCCAATTAAGCCTGGTAAAAACTGTTGGTGAAATCAGCCTAAATATTTTATTCTAATTTCCTATTAAAATATAAGTAGATATAGCGCGTTGTTTGCTGCAAGAATGCTTTGTGAATACAAAAACAAAAAAACACTTTTTGAATTCAAAAATAAAATAAAAGAAAAAAACAACAACTGTATCGAGAAAAGTGAATTAAAAAATATCAATTCACGATTCCTGCTTAAGTAAAAATAAATAAAAATGTTCTTCTAAAGAAATATATACCTATGAAATGAGACTTTCAGCTATTAGTCCATAGATGTCGCTAGGTGTATTTTTAAACCTTCCCAAATGTCTTGTTTTTTTCGTCTGTCATCTGTCAACAATATTCAGTTCATTGTTTGTTACGTTTCATACAACAATGCATTTTTGTCGCTCTTAAAAATGTCGAATTTCGTGCCTTCAAACTACGATTTGCGCACATCGTTAATTTTCTGTTATCAATTGAGGAAAATCGCTTCTCAAGCTCATCAAATACTTATAGAAGCTTATGGTGGACATTCACTAAGTAGAGCACAGTGCTTCAGGTGGTTTGAAAAACTCCGAAGTGGTGATTTTAGCGTGGAGAACGAGGACCGTGGCCGTCCACCGCAAAGATGAGGACTCCGAATTGCAAGCATTGTTGGATGAAGATGATGGTCAAACGCAATAAATGATGGCAGAACAGTTGGGAGTGACCCAAAAAATCATTTACAAACGTTTGAAAGACATGGGCCTGATTTTATGATAGGTGCTGCAGGTGCCGCATGAACTGACTGAAAGGCAGCAAGATATCTGAAAAAGCACTTGTAAAATGCTGCTCTCCTGGTTCGAAAGGAAGTCTTTTTTGCATCGAATCCTTATGGGTGATGAAAAATGAATGTGTTTCTCCAATCCCAAGCGTAAGCGATCGTATGGTCCGCCCGGCTACACGCCAAAAACAACGGGCAAACCAAATCGCTTCGGCCGCAAGGCAATGCTGTGTGTTTTCTGGGATCAGCCTGGTATGATTTGATACGAGCTATTAAAACCAGGTGAAACAGTTGACGGCGCACGCTACCAACTACAATTGGCCGATTGGAATAGCGCTATACACCGAGAAAGCCCAGAAAGTAATTTTTCTTGATGAAAATGCACCGCCACATCGAACAAGAGCGACCCGGGAATTGGTGGAGGCTTACTCACCAGACTTGGCGCCTTCCGATTATCATTTGTTTGCATCGATGGGCCACGCACTTTCCGAGCAGCGCTTCAATTCTCACGAAGAAGCCAAAAAATAGCTCGATGATTGATTTGCGGCCAAAGACGGCCAATTGTTTTGGCGCAGCATCTACAAATTGCCTGAGAGATGGGAAAAATGTGTCACTAGCGACAGCTATTATTTTGAAGATTAAATTTGTAACAATTTTTTGTTAATAAACGTTTAAAATTGAAAAAACGTCTCATTTCATAGGTTTATACCGGTAGCTGCTGTCTCATCAACATCATCATCCTCATTCACATAACATCACAGTTCAGGGAGCACCATTGCTTCCGTTACAATTTGCCTCCACGTCACTAGACCATCAGCTTTTGATACCAAACGTAGCCAGAGCTCCCAAGTCGCCTTCAATGCGATTGCGATGCCAATTGCCCTTCCATCGTTTTCTCGGCCGACCTCTTTTTCCGCCGCCTTGTGGATTTGTTTCGAAGATCTTTTTTAGAGCTCTATCGTAGCTCATTCGTAAAATGTGACCGTCGCATCGAATTCCTTTCGCCTTGACGTACCTGATTACATTTGCACCCCTGATAAAAAGAATCTAACTCGTCGTTGTAGCGAATGCGGTAAGTACCGACTTCAAGTCGTAGATGTCCATATAAAAGTTGGCAAAAAAGTCTTGCGGTATTTTTATTGAATTTTCAATTGTTCATAAAATTGGTTATAATAATGCGATTTAAGTCAAATATGCGCTGTTTTGTTCGATGACGAGTTCCCAACGAGATGCCAACTTCATAATGCCCCTCTTATAGAAGCTCGCTTCCCTATTGTCAAAAAACTCGGAGAGCCAATTTTCACAGGACTCTCTTGTGGACAACTTCCGACTACCAAGCTCGTTCGCCATGGACAGAAATAGGTGGTAATCACTTGGTGCGAGATCCGGACTATACGGTGGATGCAAAAGAACCTCCCATCCGAGCTCCCGGAGCTTCTGGCGCGTCACCAAAGATGTGTGTGGCCTGGCGTTGTCCTGATGGAAGACAATTCGGCCTCTGTTGATCAAAGATGGCCTCTTCTGCATGAGTGCTCCCATACATCGAGCTTCTTTTTGAATCCAAGCTTCTTCAAATGGTTTATAACGGTTTGATGACTCATGCCCAGCTCTTGGCCGATGCTACGGCTGCTACTATGCCGGTCTCTTTCGATAAATTCAGCGATTTTATCGCAATTTTCGACGACAGGCCTTCCGGACCGTGGCGCATCTTCGATCACCTCTGCACCAGAACGAAAACGTTGAAACCATCGTTGTGCGGTGGAAATGGAAACTGTATCGGGTCCATAAACTGCACAAATTTTATTGGGAGCATGAGATGCATTTTTGCCTTTATCGTAGTAGTACTGTAAAATATGCCGTATTTGCTCTTTATTTTGCTCCATGTTTGCGACGCTATAACTCACGAACGACTAAAAGCAAACAACAATTAATCAAACACGTGTTAGCACGTGAAAAGAGCTTTCCAAAAAGCTCTAGCGTAAACCGATGCGACGAATACAACTAGAGCTACGCGCTTGCAAAGACAAGCTTGCGGAAATACCGCAAGACTTTTTTGACAACCTATATATTTTGCTTAGAGTCTGTGTTTCAAAATAATTTAACTTAACGGGTTCACTGGCAGCATTGCGCGCTGCACCTTCCATATTTTTAGCTCATTTCCCTTGACTCGACTACTGGCGATTGCGTGCATGTCGCTCGTTGTTTACATACATATATACAAGGTGGCGCAAAATTAATCATCCTATCGGAAAATTTATAATTTTTCCAAATGACATCGTACGTCAATCATATTTGATACTTATGAACCAGGCAGTTGCAGTACATAAACAGAAAACAGAAAGAAAATACAGATTTCCATCACACAAAATATTTTTTTTATTTAGTAAAAAAGTTCTTCTAAACAAAAAAAAAGTTGGATTCTTAGTCTTTCGTCACTTTGTTTTTGCCAGTATTGAATTATTTCGTTGACAAGAAAAGCGTGGCGCAGAAATAATAATAAAAACATAGAATTATTTATGTAAAGGGTGACCAATTTAGGGAAATAGGATTTTAAATTCAAATAAAGCAACGAAAATACAAATTTGTTTTGGCAATCTTTATTATTTTTGTGTAGAACCATTCAAGAGATTTATTTTTTGAAGATAATCCCTTTCAAATATTGATCGCAACTCCGCCGTAATTCAGGCATCCGTAAACAACAATTTTAAGTAACTCGCAGGAAGACTTCAGTCGGGATCTCGTGAATAAATTTAGTAATGTTGGCTTCCACTGCCTCAATCGAAGCTGATTTATTCACAAACCATTTAGACTTTGCATACCTCCACAAATAAAATTCCAAAGATGTGACATCATACGATTTTGCTAGCCAATCTGTGGGTCCGAGACGAGAGATGAATAGCTCACCGAAACAACTACACATTAAGTGCATTGTTTCACGGGCTGTATGGCAAGTAGCGCCACCTTACGAGCTTGAATTTCCGATATCAAAAAGTCGTTTCTCTTGGCGTGATAGCCTTCACCATTCACTGTTACATTGGCGACAGTCTCGTCTTTGAAGAATAATGGCCCGTTAATTCCTCCAGCCCATAGGCTGCACCAAACAGCTGTTTTCAATGGATGTAATGGCTGCTCCTGAATGTGTCCGTGCTGTCTTCATTGCGAATACGGAAATTTTTCTACCCAACGTAGCCATCAAGCCAAAAATGGGCCTCATCGCTTTACACCATAAGCTGGCCTGAGCCGGCGATGAACACTTTTCACAGACCGTCATTTTTCTTAATACAATTGAACGATTTGTTGAGGCGTAGTCCTTTCCATGATGAAATGTCAATGAATACTAAACAAAATTATGTATTTAGTTTGACAGTAGACACTTGTCAGCTATCAAAAGAAGCCTATTGAAAGAAGTACCTTCAATCTGATCACTCGTTACAAATTACTGCTTCAAGTAAGATGTGAGTGCTTTCCACTAAATATCGTGATTGACTTATATCTCACGATGTAGGCATATTCAGAATGTACTTTTTTCAATTTTCGCGATCCCGAATTTAGACGATCCCGTTTTTCCGGGATGCCATTATTATAGTTTCAGTATCCCGAGACTGGTCTCAGAACTAAGATTTACTTACTTTGCAGTATCTCAGTTCGAAAAAAAGTTCGCTAATGTTGCTTGAGGAGCTCTCCTACCACAGCTGCTAGTTGTCTTTCTGCCGTAATGTAAATATTTATAATTATTTCATATATATTAATAAACAAATAAATGACTTAAATTTAGGCCAATTAATGGAGTCAACCCTTATTACAGAGCCCTAAGAGGGCATCGCAAACTGGCTCAATGAATGGATCAAGTCAAAAGAACTCGAATTTTTCAGAGCAATCCCTATGCCGCCTAAAAGATGGAGTAAGCGTATAATTGGTGCGTACGCCCTTTGGGTGTTTGACCGAGCTCCTCCTCCAAGTTGTGGCGTGCGTCTTCATGTTGTTCCACAAATGGAGGGACCTGCAGTTTCAAGCCGACTCCGAACGGCAGATATTTTTATGAGGAGCTTTTTCATGGCAGAAATACACTCGGAGGTTTGCCATTGCCTGCCAAGGGGCGACCACTATTAGATACAACTTTTTCTTCGAACAACGCTTGCAAATCATTGAATTTTATTATAAAAATGTGTGTTCTGTTAAGAAAGTTTAAGATCCACTGTTTTATCGAAAAATTGTGTTCAGCGAAGAAGCTCATTTTTGGATCAAAGGGTACGTAAATAAGCGGAATTGTCGATGTTGGAGTGAAGATCAGCCAGAAGAATTGCAAGAGCTACCAATGTGTCCAGAAAAGGTCACAGTTTGGTGCGGTTTATGGGCTGGAGGTATCATTGGACCGTACTTCTTCAAAGGTGCTGCGAATCGTAACGTAACTGTGAATGGTGAGCGCTACCGTGAAATCATATCCAACTTTTTTTTGCCAAAATGCAAGAGCTTGACTTGCATGCCAAGTGGTTTCAGCAAGACGGTGCCACATGCCACACAGCACGCGTAACAATGGACTTGTTGAGAGGCGAGTTCGGTGAACATTTTATTTCACGTTCGGGACCTGTTAATTGGCCACCCAGATCGTGCGATATAACGCCTTTCGATTTTTTTTTGTGGGGCTATGTTAAAGCTCATGTCCATTCAGACAAGCCTGCTTCAATACACGCATTGGAATTCAACGTTAAAGCATTTATATGTGAAATACCGGCCGAAACATTGGAAAGAGTGTGCCAAAATTGGACTAAGCGGATGGACCATTTGAAGCGCAGTCGCGGTCAACATTTGCATGAAATAATCTTCAAACATTAAATTATATGGACTGTACTATCGATTTAAATAAAAATGTCATGCATTTTTCTGAATTTTATGTGTGTTTTTTTGAAAAACTTTCCTACAGCTCTTAAAAATCACCCTTTATTATTTAGTTGTTTAAATAATTCGTAACTTTGGCTAAGAAAGGACGGAAACTTATTCCCATACCCAATACATACCGAGATCTGCCTCCTATTTGTGTTGTGCGTCTTGATGTTTTTTCCCAAATTGTTGGACCTGCAATTTTTTGTCGCCTTCAAACGGCTGACAGTTTTTTTATTAGAAGCCTTTTCATGGCCAATACAACATTTTTTTTTTTATCATTTGGTGTTTCATGCCCATCGCGGGTTTCGAACTCGGGTTCTTTCAAACGAGAATCGAGCACAGAGTCAACCATCCACGGTGGTAGCCTATAGCCACTTAAGCTTAAAATCAATTATAATATAATAATTATTTATTCGCAGTGCGAATTCTTACTTCTCACTCACTTAGTTCTCCTCCAAACAAGCCTTCATTTATTGGTATCGATGAAACCGATTACAAAAGATAATCATACAATTATACAAAGTAAAACAAAAAACAAACAAAAACAATTTAAAAACTTTTGCCCGCTAACTTCAACCAAAACGAAAACAAAACTATCATAAATGTAAATCAATTGAAGTCAAAACACTTTGTGAATAATTCTAATCGAAATTATACCAACTAATACCAAGTGTCGGCAATCACTCAACACATTGACATGCATTTGTTATTGTTATCGTTGATTAGGCTACGCCGCGCTGCTGCAGTTGACTTGATTTATATGCCCACCCAATTTCTCAACGCCATTAGCTTATCACCAACGCCAGGTGAGGGGTGATTATTGCAGCGCCGCTCACCGCTTGTCAGTTGACAACTGTCAAGATTCAAACGTGCTGGCCCCGATACACATATCATACAAACATATGGATATGTATACTCGTATGTGAATGATTGATTGATTGCCGGATTGATAAAACGTTATGATGCGATTTATTTTGGGTGCTGTTAATCGATTAATGGTCGCTCAAGCTAAATCAGCGCTGACTGAGTGGTTATAGCGGTGACGCGCTGGACAGCAATGGAAACTTAACCATATGTCAGTCAACACGAAGAGATATGCAGTTATACCATACATACATACATTTAAGTGAAAAACAATTATGAATTTTTCCATTGCACTGTTCCTTCAAACAGACCCACACCCATTGGTAGATAAACATCTGTGTTTTTGGTGGCGTTTGCGTTATTCTTAGTTATAAAACAACAAAAACACTGAACAAAAATCGCAATATCTGCTTCATGACAATGATCTTTCAATCCTTTTCAACTACTTTTGCTCATAAAAATGTCGAAAATGTGAATTAGACTGACATTGAGCGATGGTAGCTGCTATTGACGTTTTCCGGCGATAAATAACATATGTTTTATATAGGGTGATCAGATAAGAATGATATAAAAATGAATTCATATAAAGCAACAATGTTGGAAGATATTGAACGTATACTGGCTTTATTTTGAGGCAGCGTGATTATGTGAGGAGGAAATCCTTCAAACAACAGCCTTAGCTTCGCTGGTTGTGCTTTAAGCGGTCGATCCAAATTTGAATGACTCATATTTTCGCATTGTTCCCGGGATAAAAATAAAAATAAATAATTGGCGCGTAGGTGTATGGCCGAGCTCCTGCTCCTATTTAAGACAAGCGTCTTGATATTTTTCCACAAATGGAGGAACCTACAGTTTCAAGCCGACCCCGAACGGCAGATATTTTTTGTGAGAAACTTTTGCACAGCAGAAATACACTCGGAGGTTAGCCATTGCCTGCCGAGGGACGACCGCTATTAAAAAAAAATCTTTTTCTATCATTTAGTATATCATTCACGGAGATTTGCGCTTACACACTCTCGAATAGTAGTAACGCACCAGCCCATTCGGCTACGGTCACCGCTTATGACTCCGGCAATAGAGTCTCGAATATCAGTCTCGAACTCGCACAAATTGGTTAGTTTGTTAGCGAGGCCTAAGAACTTTAAGTCGCCTTAGAGAAAATAATTGATGGGTTTGAAGTCAGAACCTATTGATAAGGGCTGGCCCTGAGATGACTAAGTGGTCAGATTTTTCCTTCACAACTTCCAGCGTTGCGTTGTTTTTATGTTATTTAGCGACGCCATATTTGAATCACATCTCGGATACGTCGATGTTGATGAGCTCTGGTGGCTGAGAGTCAATAAATATCATCCTCTTCCGAGGACTATTGATGGTAGCGGTGTGTTCTTCCTGATTTACTGTGTGATGGCATAAATCGAACCACACGGCCAATATTTGTGGATGCATTCGTGCTTACTTGAACACTCGCATTTATAGGGTTTTCCAAACAGAGGTGTTATTTTGATATTCAAAGAAAAATGCTATTTTTTTAACATAAATGATCGGATGTTTATTTCATTATAAAGAGGAAGGTATGCCATTTATAGGGGCAAATAAAATCAGGCAAATGACCACCACGACCACGCTTATAGGACAATATCCTCTTCATGAAATTTTCCGTAAACGAATTGCAAAGTGGCTGCCCTATGTTCTCGATAGCCTCACAAATTCCATCTTTGAGGTCTTGAATCGGCCCTGGGCTGTTGGCGTAGACCTTCTCTTTCACGTGGCTAAAACGAAAAAAGTCACAAGGTGTTACCTCACATGATCTCGGTGGCCAATTGTGATTACCTCTTCCAGATGTAGCACGGTCCGGAAACTTTTGCCGTAACAGATCAATGCTTTCGTTGCTTGTGTGGCACGTAGTGCCGTCTTGTTGAAAAAAAACGTTGTCCAGATGAATACGATCCAATTTCGGTTACAAAAAATCGTTAGTCATCTCTCGATAGCGCAATCTATTCACCAATAACACCTATTATTGGAAAACCCTATACAATGGCAATTTTGTTTGTTGGCATAGCTACTTAGTCAAAAATGGGCTCGTCTAATCTAAAATACGAATCTCCATATTTACAAATGAGCGAGACTTTCGATAATATTTTTTTAATAGTTTCTATGCACGACCACATGGAATGGCAACAAACCTTGCCGACTAATTTCACAGCTGGACGTTGTTGGGAACTGCCGTTAAAACATAATAATTCGAAAAACTAGCATTATTACCACGTCACCCTTTAGTGCGAGTGGTGTATTCCACTGTATAAAAGCAAAGAAATGTTTCCGATTTTGGTTTGATTAAATAGAGAAAATAATAAATTAATAAGAGCTAAATTCAGTCCGGACCGGACTTTATACACCCGCGCATATTTTTATAAAATTTTACTTGAGCAGCTCAGAGACATTGAGAGTTATGCCTTGTAACATCAGAGCGACCAAAGGAAATTAAGTCTTCACATGTAAAAGTTAGGCACGGTTTTTATCCGATCTCGATAATAAATATTTATGTCGGTAGGTAGCGAGCAAAACATACCAACACGATTGGACTCAACGCCAGCTCACAGAGCAAAGAAACACAAGAAACTTTTCACTTTTCAAATTCCATAATATTCCAGGAACAACAGACCCACTCTCCACATCTAAATGCGATGGATTTCAGATGTGTTCGATTTTGGTACCCAGCGTCTGTGCAATACGCTACAAAAGTTTGAATTCCATGAAGGAAGTGTTACTTCGAGTGTGGGCTTTGATAACGATAGAGAAGCCGCCCATTCGCCTCCGAACCGCAAATTGTTATATATGAGGAGCTTTGGGCTAGGATAAATGGCTGCCCTTGCGAGGAGCCAACTGTAGCGAAAAAGTGAGTTCCCAGATGTCTAAGCCTTTGCCCGACGAGAGCAGAGCAGCTGAGAAGGAAGTGTTGAGATGCTTCTTCGGGAGAGCTTCTGCAGAAAAGACTTGAAGCAATCCCAAGCCTCACCGCATAGACACTTAACGTACAATGACCGGTAAGGATACTTAGGATGAGGAGCTTTTACTTGGCGTTTCTTTCTACCCACATTTTTGTCATTGCCTGCCGAAAGACGACTGATGTATGATGTTTCATGCTCACATGAAGTTTTGATGGTGGGACCTACGGGATTGTATCCATGCGCAAGCCCATTCTGCTATGGCAGCAGCCAGAACTAAATATTAATTGCAAATTTCATGTTAAAATAATCCACCTTTTGCTACAAACCTTCTGACCAAATATCTATACATGATATCAAGTTGAAATCCTCGTATCTGATTTTGAAGTTAACGAGAAGAAAGTGAAGCAAAAGACTTTGCGACACATTTAAGTAACTTGCCTACCCGGTAGCAAAAGGCGAAGAAGGACACTAAGTGAGGTAAGAAGGAAACAGTCTATTTGGATATTATTAAGAAGAAACGAAAAGAAGGAAAGAAAGGTAGGGACTGAAGTCGGACCACGACTAATTTGGAATTGAGAAAAGGAAAACGTTGCGCGCTGATAAGGGAACTCAATCTAAGTATAGAAAAAACAAAACAACCCATCAGTATCTTATGAATGATTCCACCTCATCACTGTCTACACAACTTTTACAGAAATAGTTCTAAAATATGTCTGAGCTAACCGCAAAGCATGGATTCCCATTAATATAGTCGCCTTGTTAGTCTTAGAAGCTACCCAAACCGCCCGCGATTAGGAGGCCTTAGCAACCTGATGGTCAATGTTTTCACGCACCCATCGATGACTTGACTCTAAACCCATCTGTCCAAAAGCAGACCGCAGATATCCCGAGGAACTTCCACTTTCATTGCGTAAGAAGAAACCAAATTAAGTGCGCTCTACCTTAACAGCTCATCAGCCACGCAGTTACCCGTAATGTCACAATAGTCTGGTACACATTAATTATTCTCACAAAGCATTCGGATGAGACCAAAAGAGATTTCAGGCATTTTCTGACCAGTTTCAATTGCACTATCAGTAAGTCTTTATTGGCGATTCGCTACATATAAGAATAAATATTTATCTCCGATGCTCCCAGCCAATCCCACTGCGAGAACCTTATATCCTCCATCAAGCTGAGATTTTTACAACTGGCATGCGGACAAGGCTGGCAAGTACGACGGATGGCGATTCTGAAAAAAACATGGCTTCGTTGCATACAGCTAAGCTATAATCAAGGCTCTTAATGTAACAACGACTAGGTCCGATGTTTCTGGATATGAGGAAGCAGATGAATATGCGAGGGAAGGGTTTGAGATAAGATTTCGGGAGCCGAGTACATAAACTCCCCTATGTTTTTGGTTCTGTTGTAGCGACTGGCGAAGAAATTGGTGCGCTACTACCATTTGGAAGAGCACAAGTTCAAAATCACGGGGACGAAACACCAATTTTCTCTAATACCGGTCGCTCCTCAGCAGACAACGGCTCATCTACGAGACATCAGTGCCAAAAACCTGAAGTCTGATTCGAACGAAGGCCAGGCAGGCGCACAGAAAGGGGTCCGTCGTTTCATTCTCCTCTCCACATGCTGGCAGAGTGCATTGTCTGAGATGCCTACCTTTTCCATGTACTTTGCCCATAGAAAGTGGCCCGTTATCAGTCCAACCAGGTACCTATAGTCCCTTCTGTTTAATGACAGGAGGAAATGCGACAGTCGATCGGGCATGACAGTTAACATCAGTTTGGTCCATCTGTAGCCTCTCTTAGCCCTCCAAGCTCACTTGTGGATGGAAGTAACCCATTTGCTAACCGTGGCTTTGAAGGCTGGAGACACAGAATGGAGTGGCAGAACGGGTTCCGTCCCAAATAAGTTGACCTCAGAGCCCATCCTAACTAAGGAGTCAGAGATCTCGTTATCCGTGATGCCCACGTGCCCTGGGACCCATATTCGAATCAGCATATTATGTCTACCGACGTATTTCAGCCTGGATTTATCGGACTTAACCACCCCTTGAAGTTCTTGGAGGGCTGTCTAACGCCATGAGCGCGGCTTTGCTCTCGCTGCAGACACATACAGATCTGCCACTCCTGTGCATTACTAATGTCAGCACTTTGAAGAATGGTCTCTCAAATTTCTAGAGCACAAGTTCTTCGAAAACCTTAGCAATTAAAGCACAGCTTCTTTGGCATCTCCAAAAGGTTGAGTTGGTTTAAGGCTTAACATTACTAAATTTTCCTTTGACGTTTGGCCTAACAAAGAATATGAGCTTCATAAGAGAGTTGAAACATAAAATATGCAAAAATAAATTATTTTAGCTCAGTTGTGACCGAGATTCTACTGCACGCCTAAATCTAGGAAATTTGTGATATTTTCGTCTCAGCTGATTTATCGGGAATGACCCCTAAAGTATGCAAGCACATATTTACGTGCAGTGCATCACAGCTCTTGTAAGAAATAATAATCAAGTGATGCACCAACGATTATCCTTTGCGGTGTACTCGTAGCTGTGTCTATGAATGATGCTGCTTATTCACTTTTCCTACATACACAGGCTCCTGTGTGCGTGTGTGTGTGGGTGCACGAATATGTAGGTGCCTACAAATGATTTGTGAGTGAATGCGCCTGTTCGTAGGTGATGCCAATACTTCACTCACAAATACATACACGCATACATACATACGTGCATTCGAAATGCTATTGTCAGCTATAGTCAGCAGCGGAAGTGATTTTTCTGTCTAGCAGGACGAATGACACATCTTCGCTTTTGATGAAGTTCATTGTAGTTCGCTGCCAGTTGAAGAGCAGAAGGAAGAGGACGCACAAGGCAGTTGAAAAACGAATGGCAGCTGAGTGTTACGCCGCGCTCTCTTCTTCGTTGGTCGTTCGCCATTGTGGTCTCATGTATCACTTGGTTCGATTGAATTTTGATTGACAATATCGCAAAGCGTTTAAAGTGTCTGTTTCCGTATTTTTTTCCAGCCTCCAATGTTGGCTCAGTTGTAGCATCTTCTCGCCTGATATTTTTTCTCGGCTAGTCTTTGGGCATGTAAGTTTGGCTGTGTGTGGGTGCATATATAAGCATGTATGTATGAGTGTGTGTGCAAGTGTACTTTAGCGCTTTTTCTGATCGACTACTGTCTTTCTTTCAATGCCATATGTGATGGATTTGCACTTTACACGCACACCCATACATTTATATCGTACGATTACTCGTACTATCACTGACTTCATTGCAATTGATGACGGCGGCGGCGGTGTGAGGGCAAGGGTGAGCGTGAGGGCAAAAGTGTCCGGGTGCTGACGTTCAGTTGAAGTTTTTATCGGTGCTAGTGATTTTTAAATCATTTGTCACATGACAGATGAGCATGTGATTGACTTTTATGAGCCACACAAATTCATGAATATATTGCAACTCAATGACAAGGACACCGACTGCTAAGTACTCGTTAGTGTAGGTATGTATGTATGTACGTGTGAGTGTGTATGTGTCGGTTGTTCGTTAAAGTCCCGTTTTATGTCAAATGCGGTTGACTGATATGTGGGTGTTTATGTGCTTGTGTATGTGTATGTGAGAGTGAATATGTATGTGTTTGTAGGTAGGTGTTTGAAGAAGCGAGCGAGAGTTTATTCAAAAGTCATTTGTGATGTTGACAGCAGAATTTTATTGCACTCAATGAAGACGTAAAGTGATTGCTGAGTGATGGCGAAATGAAATAAAAAAAATGACAAACGAATTGAAAATCAGCAAATAACTTTCAGAGAGATAAAGCGTTAGTGAAATTAAATGTGTTTATGTGTGTGTGTGTTATTATACTATTTATATGCATTTATTCGCCAATATACGATCGAAAAAAATAATTGCAAATAGCATTTGATTGAAGAATTTGAGGAGTTCAGTAATTTATGCTGGCATAGAGCATATTTTGTACACTTGACCTTAAGTATTAGAGAGAAACACCTGCATGGATGGCTGTAGCGGGTGTGTAATGGAATAAGCGCCTTACGATAGCAGAATCCGCTTCAATTTTTTTTTATCATTTCGATAGAATTTTGTAATAAAAATTGCAGCCACTTTTGGGAGCATACAGATGATGGTGTATTAGCGTGGAGCGAAAACTTTTTTCCTTTTAGATCGCTTTAGGCAAACCTGCAGAAAGTTGGCTTTCTATCACCAAGGGTGCAAAAAATGATTAACCTTAACTTATTCATTTTTGAAAAAACAAAAACTGCAAATATAACCATTTAATTTAATTGGTAGGCAAAAACCCCTACACTGAACTCTCCCTGAGGGCTCCGACTGGTAAAAGGTACCACAGTTCTCACTCTGTACGCAGAAGAGAGGTGGCTAGCTAAGTATATAGCCCAGTCGTTAGCGTGAGCTTATGGATCTATACTCATTGAACAAGTAGTCAGAGGTCTTTACTCTGAAGAAATGAGTGCCAACATTTCCTTCGGGTAACGGATCATTTTTTTTTTTTTTTTTTTTTTGGTGGGTGAGGTAGGGTTCAAAATGCCTTCGCACTTACAGCGATGTCGTCTCCTGCGTCGTGTGGTGTGGCCTCTAAAACGATCCCTCCTCTCCTTCTGGGGAGACACCCTTCCTGGAATTGCTTTCTTTATTACTTCGGGAGGGCGCAGAACGGCATCCATAAAGGACCAATTCTATTCACCCACGTCTGGGTCCACCATATTTGTAGCCAGCTTTCATGCTATAGGCTCGCCTTCTTGTGTCTCTATCTGTGCGGCTTCGCTTTGGTGCACTGTGTCGAGGTCAATCTTTTTTTTTCGTAGTACGTTCTCGATGTATTTCTTTACCACGTTCCAGTTGTCCCCGCGTTCGAGCATTTTGCTGATTATGTTGCCCGGTGCGATGTCGCCGATCTACTCCCTTAGAGCATTTCTCTCCGCCAGCCATCTGTCACAACTAAACCTTGCCCATACGGTATAGGTAACTCCGGAAGTATCCGTGGCCCGAGAGGAACTGGGTTAAGAAGTAGTTCACTTCTACGAAGCTTCTTTGGACCCATTTGTCAATTGATGGAATAAGTTTCGCCGTCCATCTGCCACTCGGTTCAGTGTCCCATCGGCTTTGCCACCGCAGCATGGTTTGGCGTCTCGGTTCTGGGAAGCTAGTGATTACGTGTTTCTTCTTGGAGCCCCACGCATCCATTCGTTCCCGGACCATGAAGTCGATGGGTATCTGACCGCTGATCACGAAAATTGCAGCGCCTGAGACAGTGCGGTAGGCTCTAGTGCCGCTGTTCGGTGCACATCCTCCAGTGCTTTGCGCTTGGCTTTGCAATTTAGCACAATTCCCCATACTTCGCTGCCTACAAGAGAATTGAGCTTGTGGCCGCCATAATTAGCTTTCTTTTACTCTGTGTTGGCCCAGCGATGTTTGCCATTAATCTACTTAGCATACCCGTGACTTTTGCTGCTTTGGTAGCCGCATGCCGTATCTGAGCCCAGAAGGTAAGCCTGCAGTCAAGTTGAATACCTAAGTATTTTACTACTTTTTGGATCATTAAGGACGTGTCGCCTATTTGCATGCTGACCTCGAGTGGCATGTGACCTCTTGTCATAAGGATAACTTCGGTTTTATGTTTGGCAAGTTCCAGGCCGTGGTCCTCAAGCCATATTTGCGTCCTTATCATGATTTGGTTCAGGTTCCTTCTAGCGTCCTCAGTGTCCCGAGCTGGTATGACCGCCGCTATAGCGTCCGCGTATCCTACTAGGTATGTATCTTCTGGGATTTCTATGCTCAATATCTCGTCGTAGCTCTGATTCCAGAGATCGGGGCGGAGTATAGATCTTTGAGCTGCGCCAGACGTTATTGCTTTTTGAGGGTAATGGATCATTGTAGCGTATTTCAAGCTGAAATTCCGGCGGCTATCAGCGAAAGCCTGTTGGTCTTAAAGAAAAGTTTTCTCACAACAAGAAAAATAAATATATATGTTCAGATAACCAATCGACCCTGAAATCATTACAATCACCTAATATTAACTCGAAGACAGTAAAAGGATGTATCGACGTTCTGACAGAACTATCACAGTACTTTACGATAAACCTGCTATGGGTGCCGGATCAGAGCGATATACAGGGTTTGATTGCAAAGTAATGAGCCTTCCCGCGCGGAGCATCTGCCAAGCGATCAACCGAATCGGCTGGTGGGGGAAAATGATCGTTGGACCTTCCCCTTCCACTAGAAACCGGTCCCAGTTCGCTGGCAACAGCGGTGCAGTTATCATCGCTCCGCACGTGAAAGCTGTTTTAAAAGTGTGTTAGAATTTTGCAGTAGCGAAAATTCAGCGCTCGGTCGAGCAACCTTACTCGATCAAATTTCGCGTAAAGCTAAACAAAACGAGTACCGAAACCATTGGGCAACTCAAGGAGGCTTACGGGGACCAATCTCTGTCCAGTTCCCAGGTAAAACGGTGGCACAAATCGTTCAAGAAAGACCGGGAGGACGTCGAAGACGAACAGCGATCTGGAAGGCCTTCGACGACACAAACAGACGTAGATGTGCCGGTTCACATGCCGGTTCGTGAATTTTTGAACATTGACCGTCTTGCTAGTCTACGTAAGATCAGTGAAGAGTTAAATTTAACTTATTACAATGTGCGGGAAATCGTGACCGGAAAACTTGAAATGCGCAAAGTGTGTGCCCAATTGGTTCCAAAGGTTTTGACTGATGAACAAAAGCAATTGCGTGTGGAAAAGAGTCGTGAAGTAGGGAAAGTGACGAACAGGACATTACTTTAGACAATTGTACCACAGGAGATGAAACCTGGCGCTTTGAGTACGGCCCTGAGGGCAAGAGAGAGAGTGCGGAGTGGCGCGCGAGCCAGTCGCCACGTCCCAAGAAGGCGCGCATGTCGAAATCCAAGGTCAAAACCATGCGGATCATCTTTTTCGACTCTCGAGGCATCGTCCACAAAGGGTTTGTACCTCCAGGAAGCACTGTAAACGCGGCCGTTTACAAAGAAGTGCTCCTTCGGCTGAAAAACCGCGTCGCCCGGGTTCGGCCCGACCTCGTCAACAATTGGACCCTTCATCACGACAATGCGCCGGCGCACACAGCCTTCCACTGCACCTCTGCATTGGCCAAGATGGGGGTTCCGGTGCTTCGCCACCCTCCCTACAGCCCAGACCTGTCCCCTCCGGACTTCTTTTTGTTCCCGCGCCTGAAAAGAAAGCTGAAGGGGAGGCATTTCGACTGCATCGAGGCGATCCGAAAAACTGTGACAGCCGAATTGAACGCGATTCCGGCGGATGAGTCTAAAATATGTTTCCGGCAATGGAAGGACCGCTACCAGCAGTGTATTGACGCTCAAGGGTCCTATTTTGAAGAATATTAGTTGTATAAGCCAAAAGGTTTAATAAAACTGCTTAAAAATAATAAGGCTCATTACTTTTTAATTAAACCCTGTAGATAGAAGTGAACAGCAAAGCAGATGAACTAGCGACCACATTACCGATGCAACCAGATAAAGCGAACATACCTATACCACTAGCAACTTGTAAGCTGCTAATAGAAAAACGCACCATCAAAGCTGCCAACGTGCTATGGACTCAGTCCCTGACCTGTGCAACAAGTGAGATGATGTAGCGAGAACGGAACATGGGCCGCACAAATCAACTGTTGAAACTGAAAAGGAAGAACATGAAATATCTTTTCGGGGTTCTAACCGGGCACTGTCTGATTGGTAAGCATGTCAGTAGATTGGGAGCGCCCTATAGCGACTACTGCAGAAGCTGTAACGACATTGAAAAAGAAGATACTATAGAACACTTTCTATGCGGGTGCTTGGCCCTGGATAGAAGAAGGTTCAATATTCTAGTAAAATGTTCTTTGAGTAACTTGGCAGAAGTAGCCAATTTAAAACTATCAAGACTTTTTAGATACACTACGTCGGTTCAGTTAGGACCATGTAGAGTGACGGGAGGGTACAGCCCGGGTGGTATCACAAGGGGCCTACAGCAGGCCTAGGTATGTCAATTGGCAACCACAATTCCTACCTACCTCCCATTTCATTTTCACTTTCCAAAATCATATACAGGGTTGCCCATATTCGACGGACCCATGTGTTTTTTGGTCCCATTCCAATCGACGAGGCTTGTCCGCAGACAACAATCTTTGCGTCAATTGAATCTTATACGGGAATAAATGCAAATCACTGCGGATAATTCGTTGTAAAGTGGTCCGAGCAATGCCCAACTGCTGAGAACGGCGATTTTATCCTTGGCGACGCCTTGGTCGATTTTGATTTGGCCTCTTTGGATTAGAAAGAGCATCACCAATCGAAAAACTTTCGTACAAATGTTTAATGGTGTTCTTAGAAGGCGCACTTTCACATTATTTAATTTTTTATACGCACGTTGAGTTTTAACAATTGACTTCTTTTGTTGAATGTAAATTTCAACAATTTGGGAGCATTCGCGTGGCGTGTACTGCTCCATGATAAAAATCTGTTTGAACTGACGCTTCCAACGCGGTATGGCATTAAGCGATCTGACGTCTCTGTCAAAAGATACAAGGTGGCCAGAGGGGTCCGTCGAATATTAATAACCCTGTAGTATATGCGTGCTTACATATATATACATTCATGTTCACTTTTGGTTGTTGTTGCTAGTGTTAATATTGATTTAAAGCATTTTTATGACCTTCCAAGTTATTGATACATTTGGTGATGTCAAATGACTTTCAGCAACGAGCTTGCATTATGGGTGAAAAGAAGTTTTATCTGTTATTATTCAGAAAATCATCGCCCAGGAGCTTAAGATCGACCATGAAACAACTTTGAATCATTTGCGCAAAAATTGTACCTACACAAAAATAGTGGATTTCATTTTCCCTAAACTAATATTTTGTGGTTTTTGTTAGCTCTCATAAAGGCAAGATTTTATTGCTATGCTATTCCAAAAAAAAAATATAATATACCAAAAATTTCCAATATACCATCCCCCACCTTATTATGCACATCGCTCTATTTAGCTCTCAGTGCAATTGACAGAATCAGTTGTTGAGCTGGTTTAATCTTTAGATACAGACATACACATTTGTGGATACGTCAAAGTAATGTCATACTCACCTTTTCACTCCAATCAAACTAATCCCGAGGACAATAGATTTCAAGATTTGGCCATACGAATCAAAGTTGTGGGAGTAGCTTCGGCTGTCACAGGGGATTCTGCAGCAGGATTGTACCTGCCCACTTCACATGTAGTTGTTCGAGACGGCAAAGAAGTAACATAAGAAATAGATACGCCAACTTTTTTCATATATCACTCACACAATCTCAGATTTGTCGCTGTCAAAACCCGGTTTACGTCAGGAAATCAGCTGATTCCTTCGAAATTGCTGAGAGCCGATCAATGGTCTGATATTGCCCACACCTTCTGAATTCTCCCCACCGTGGCCTAATCTCGTTTTTTATCATTCGGGTGTTCGGTGGCAGAGTTAGGAATTAACAGCTAGATTAAATTAGATTTTGTTTGAGGATTGCATTTGGAACTCACGACCTTCTACTTATCACCGTGCCTCATCCGAACGCAGTTCCCTAATTAAACTTATTCATTCCAGATATTCCTATCTAAATTGATCTCTGCACATAGATGGATGACATAGTCTTACACTTGGGTACCCATCGGAATAGAGCGCTTCGTTCTGGGACGGTATATACCGGCGTCTATGCCTTCTGGTATCTTCGAGCCATCTGTGTACTAGTGCAGGGTACATCCTTGGAGTTTCCTTTCCTCCATGCAAATGTTTGATAACTTTAGTGATGTACGTAATAGCTCCAACATTGCCTCGCAGAAATGTTTACGCAAATTATAAGCGCTAGTTTTGGGCGCTTGCACGATTTGAATTTTGAAGTCTAAGAGCCTTCTTCAACATTTCATGCAGCCGCTCTCTAGTGATCGGACTGACGCAATAATCTGCGTGCAAACTTGTAGCGACGAGTTTAATATTTTCACTTATTCTCGATGTCTAACTAGGCCCAGGTCGTCGTTGGCTTGCTACCAAACATGTTGCCCGGAATCTTCGCACCCATCCACGAATGAAATCTTCACTTAAGGCATCACGTAAACGTAAAATATTGAACCAAATCTTCGACGAACAGCTGTTGCAGCCGAATCATTGGCCTTGAAATATGCTTTGATTGGGCATGCACGTTGTTCATTTGACCCCTGCGATATCGTGACTAAATAAAAAATAAATAAATAATTGGCGCGTACACTTCTGTTAGGTATTTCGCCGAGCTCCTCCTCCTATTTGTGGTGTGCGTCTTGATGTTGTTCCACAAATGGAGGGACCCACAGTTTCAAGCCGACTCCGAACGGCAGATATTTTTTTTATGAGGAGCTTTTTCATGGCAGAAATACACTCGGAGGTTTGCCATTGCCTGCCGAGAGGCGACCGCTATTAAAAAAATGTTTTTATTAATTTTGCTTTCACCGAGATTCTAACCAACGACCTCTCTGTGAATTCCGAATGGTAATCACGTACCAACCCATTCGGCTACGGCGGCTACTAGCAATAGAAAATATATGAAAAAAATGTTTGCACGAGGTGGCGCAAAATTAATCACCCTATCAGAAGATTAACAATTTTTGCAAATGCCGTCATACGTCAATCATATCTGACACTTGTGAACTATTTAAACAGCTGCAGTTACAAACACCAAAGCAGTTGAGCGCGTAAAGGGCAAAATAAAGATTTCCATTATTTATTTTTTTTTTTTTTAATTTAGTAAATTTTTTTGTTTAGCAAAAAAGTTATAGAAAAACAAATTCGGATTATTAATTTATACTGTATAAATAAATGTATTTACATACATAAACAAATAATCTTACGCACGTTCAGTCATCGCGTGTTTAACGGCTCTTGGCTAGCCACTCTCCACTTTGCTGTCAATCAAAAATTCACTATGAATCGTAAAAGTGTCACTTTTTTACTCCCATCAGTCATTTTGAGTTTTGTTGATAAGAGTATTTGCCTTTGAACGTCTGACAGTAAGAGTTAAAATGCAACATTGTTGTATTATTTGACAGGCTGTGCTATTTTGCGCTGTTGATTGAAACGAATTTATGAGCCACTTGAAGCGATTTATACCTTGGCAACTGCTATCAAGAAACTTCCTCAAGTAAACAGACTATTGACTCTTTCGTTACCTCAAACTTGACTGAGGGCAGGTAGGCAGTTGATTGATGGGGCAAGAAAAGCGAAAGCATTTCGTGACTATTTGTGCTTGTAGATATATGTATACATATATATGTATATAGATATGTGCGTATGTATGTGTAAGTATCTACATAGTAGACGCATTGTGTGGCCCGTTCGCTTGAGTGGGTGGCGTGAGGTGAGTTGAGGTAAGATGTGGTCAGGTGTGGTGGTGTGGCCTAATCAGTGTTTTTTATTCTCTTTGTTCTAGCTTAACAAACTGCGTTTTTGTACATACATACGTACGCGTGTATGTGTATATGTATGTGAATATGTATGTATGCTTTTGTATGTCTGATTTCTACAAACCGTTCACCGCTTGCACTCGCAATTACCGGAAATGTTGTTTGTGTGTGCGTATGTCTGTTACATTTCAAAAACGCTAACGAGCAGTCATAAATAATATCAACTCATAAATTACGAAATTTTGAAATCAAAAATAAGAATTATTGGCAAGTATGTCTGAATCATTTCAAATTGCATGATTAATACGCTTTTATTACAATCGCCAGCGTGAATTCGCACTTTGTTTACGTTTTTTGTTTTTTTTTTTCATTTTATTGCATTTCAAAAGCAGTTTCCTATTTTTTTTTTTGCACGATTGCAAATCATTTGTGGAAGTTGTTGTTAGAACGGAACTTATACGCATTTTTTTTGTATTTAAATATGTACGGTTTTTAGATTGTAGCGCTAGAGGCAAATGTATTTTACAAAAACAACAAAGGTAGTTTTTATTATCAGCTAATTTATGTTTTGGTTTTATCCGTTAAAACTAACCATAAATGGTATTGGCACTACAAAAAAATAAAAAAATACAAATTTTTTTAACCCCAAAAAATGCTGCGAAATATCGGGTGTGCCAAACTGAATTTTCGCAATGTTCCAATGTTCGCAATGTTTTTCGTGCATCGTTAGCGTAAATTGTTGTAGACAATTTTTGGAATTTTTACAGTCTCGGAATTTTCGGAATTTCGGATTCCAGGATCCCGGAACTTCTCTCAAAATTGTTTTTTTATTTCACTCCTCTTGGAAGCACAGGGCCTCTACAAGGCCGTTCTATCTGCCCCAGCTCCGGGCATTTATTATTGCAATGCCCCACTTTATATTGACTGCTGCAAGTTCGCTGTGTGTTGATCGTCTCCAAGTGTTTGTTGGGCGACCGCGACTGCTACTTCCTAGCGGGTTTCATTCTAGCGGCACTTCTGTTACGCTGTCAGGTGACATTCTCAATATGTGGTCTATCCATCTCCGTTTTCTTCGCCTGATTTGCGTGATTATAGGCTGCTCATAGGCTCAGTTCTAGAGCTCTGTATTTCTTACCGTATTTGACCAGAATATTCTGCATATGATTCTTAGGTATTTGTTGGTGAATAGCTCCGATTTTTTACTAATTTTATTCGATATTAGCCAAGTTTCACTGCCACACATTAAGTTGGGTTTTAAAAATGCGTTGAATAAGCATAGCTTAGATTTTCTGGAGACTTCTAAGTTTGACCATACAGGATAAAGTCGTCCGAACACTGCCTTGGTTTTATATATGTATAAATATAATTAGCGCGTCCACCTCTTTTGGGTGCCCCTCCTCCTATTTGCGGTGTGCGTCTTGATGTTGTTTAACAATTGGAGGGACTTACAGTTTTAAGCCGACTCCGAACGGCAGATATTTTTATGAGGAGCTTTTTCATGGCAGAAATACACTCAGAGGTTTGCCATTGCCTGCCGAGGGGCGACCGCTATAAGAAAAATGTTTTTTTAAATTTTGGTGTTCCACCGAGATTCGAACCGACGTTCTCTCTGTGAATTGCGAATGGTAGTCACGCACCAACACCCATTCGGCTACGGCGGCCGCCGTGGTTTTACTCAACCTATTATTGGCATCTTCCTCGGCTCCGCTATGTGTTATTACAGGGTCCGGCAGTAGAAGTGTAGTAAAAGTATTTGATACTGGATAAGACTTAGTTAAGCCTCTTCTTTCTTGTTTGAAAGACCGAGTAAAAATATTTGGCTTCATGTTGTGTTAAATCATTCCTTGGTGGCTTAACCTGTTGACAAAATCATTTAGTCAGTGGAGGAGTTAATGAAGCACAGGAAGATTTCCAAACAAACATTCTGCGTTAGACGTGGTTGCAAGGATCGGTCATGTCAAATTTACATATAAAGGACTATTTTCGCAAGAGTACTGCCTTTTGAGACAGAAGATTCCTCGAAATACAACTCAGCAGGAAATGGCAAGCCTCTTAGTATTATTTTGAAATAAGCAATGGCAATGTTCGGTGTTTTGCTTCATATAAAAGAAATTTCGAACATTCGTTATATGGAG
The DNA here is from genome assembly GCF_028408465.1 of Anastrepha ludens. Lineage (NCBI taxonomy): Eukaryota > Metazoa > Arthropoda > Insecta > Diptera > Tephritidae > Anastrepha > Anastrepha ludens. The sequence goes on along the minus strand of NC_071501.1, from coordinate 26,711,366 downwards.
AAAATGCACAAGACTGCCTGCAAGAAAAAGTATTCTTCAAATCGCGGTTCGATTCCTGAGCCGCTTCAATCATATATAAAACTGTATTTCTAAAAAAATTGAAAAATATTTAAAAAATTGATACACATTTTTAGATTATTTTTAAATTTGTTTTAAGTGATTTTTGAGCCACTTAGAAAATTTTTAAATATGGCAAATTTCGATCATATAATGAGATGGCGCCTATCGTGGTCCCGTTACTTCGTTCTCAGCGAATTTGATAACTAGTTACGGGATTTTACCTCTAGTACGGCCAGGTTACCATTTTCGTAACTTGATTTAGCATTGTTTTTTGTTATTTAGTCTCAGAGTTTTAGTTGTTTCTTAATGACATTTTTCTAGCGTGTTCTAATTAAAATGTAATGTTTATAATTTTGTATAATATACATTTTTTAATAATTAGTTAAAATAATTCATTCAGTTTTATTTAGCTTTACTTTTTTTTAACATCTGGTGGCATTGCCCGCGATTGCAGGTGTTGTTGGTGTTCTTCTGCTTTCGGCAGTCAAATCTCTCTCTCGCTACTGCAGGGTTGCCGAGCTTTGGATATAAAAACGCACTAAAATGCCCATTTAAAGAAAATAAAACACTAAATTTGTATTGAATCACTTAAAGAACTTTGTATGCGTGACAAATTGTCTTTAGAATGTGCGTTTTTTTTAAATAAATGTGTTATGCTTATGTACAATTTAATTTATGATTTTTGTTTTTGTTAAGCGAGACTATTTTGTTAAGAGAACGACTTATTTCCAAATTTGAGGTTATGTAACTAGATAAGGTACTCTTTTTGTAAAAATGTCAGCATGATTTCTTTAGTATTTTCTGGTATTTTGTGGCTTATTTTTACAATGAATACATCTCTTGATGCCCTATGTCCCACTAAGGATTGATGACCGGAAGAAATGATTACACCTCTGTGGTTTTAATCCGCATTCAGTAAATTCAAAGGCCTTTTAAAAGTGTATAAAGGTTTTCAATCTTAAGAAGAGTTGAAAGAGGGGCATTTAATATTTCTGCATAGCCTTAAAAGGAGCAACAAATTAAATTCACACTTTCAAAATATCAAATTTTATAAGAACCCACTAATTTTCATTAGCACTAAAATCTTCTCAGAGTGGTCTTTTTTAACATTTTTTTGTATAATAATACAGTTTTTTTTAACATAAAGTTTCGGTAGCTTTAAATTAAAAAAAAAAGAAACAAACACGAAACTTAGAAAGTTTAAAAAGATTGAATGATGAATTGATGAACATTTTTAATAATTTTTTTTTTTTTATTACTTTACTCGATTTTTGAGTCACTTAAACTTACACTTTATTATACAAAACTCAGTAAGTTACAAAACTACATACCCGATATTCTTTTAGAAGTTTTGATTGAAAAGTCACGCAAGCCACTTTTTAGTTACAAAATTTTATCTAAAAAAAATCTTAAAGGCATAGTTTTACTGCTCTGAAATGAAAAAAAAAAAAAAATTCTTCAGTTAGACAAGCTTGCTGAAAGCACTTTTCTTGCTATATTTCAGTAACAGAGGTTGATTTTGATATAGCCAAATATCTTCTGAGACATGACCTTACCTCCCAAAAAGGAGAACGTGAAGAGGTCTTTTCCACGACTGATCACTTGAACCAAATGGCCTTGTGCGTTGGCACATTTTGTAGTCGCAAAGGTCTTCGTTCAGGAAGCAGTTAACTGCTCGAGTTGCATCCCCAGCAGTTTGTTTTCCCTTCCCTTCTAAAGACTAAAGTGTTTTCAAACTGAAATAGTTCCACTTGTGCGACAAGTATAATAGTAATCAGCACTGCTCCCACACATTTTGTGCCTCACTTGCATATTGTCAGAAGAATTAGTGATGCTTGTGATTTTCAAATACTTTTCACATCCGTCAAAATGTGCTGAATTCAACTCACATAGGTAAGCGTTTCAGCTTGCAAAACGAGTTTCACAATTCGTGAGCTACGACTCAAGCGATTACGTCAAAAGGTTTGTCGTTTCTCACCTGCTGGTGATTACGATTGATGTTCAAGAAAATGATTTTACCACTTGAAGTGTTTCGATCAATTGATCAATAGCGCATACCCTGCACTATGAGAATCGTCTCATATCAGCCCACACACACACATACATATGTATATATATATACAAAACAATGCAATAGAGCGAGAGTCGCTCTAGAACGCTTTGAAGATCAATCGAAAAGTGTGGCGGAAATAGTTGAGGGCGGCTGCTTTAATCTCGGCCCGTTTATGGCGCTGTTAACGAGATATCGTGAATGATGCTTCCTTAAGCGGCATAGCGGCTACGCTAAAGCATTCCAACTACACCACTAGCAACAACAACAACAATCATAAGCAGCACAGCGACGTCGAAAGTGCACCCAGCAGCAATTGTGTGTAGCTACAATGTGTTGCTTGCCTGCATGTGTATGTGTGCGTACGTAAGTGTGTGTGTGGGTGGCCGCACAATTCGGCGCCTTATTAAATTATTAATTCGTGTAATTTTTAATATTTTATTAACTGTATTTCTAAATATATATTTTTTTTCTTTTCTCCCAGTTTGCTTTGAACTTGAACAAGTGCTGATCAGCGTGGGATACTCACACACACACACACACACGCGCGCGCACATACTTTAGTGATTGCATGCGCACTCACTTCTAAAGAATTTAATACACAAATAGATGGTGTATAAATTTTTAATAAATTTAATCGAAATTATGTGCTAATAAAGTCAAACAACACTAATAAGTAGGGGGGTAGCAATAATAACAGAAATAGAGCAATTCGTATATCGGCATAATTCTTTGATCTTGCTCGTTGTTTGGGGAAAACCAAAAGTGGCAACACGAACAACAACAGCAGAGACGTAACGCCGAAAGATATGTGCTTGCAACAACCTGCTCACACATCCCATTATGATTTATTTAGCGCTCGTGAAGTACATAAAAAAAATATAAAAAATTTACACAATACTGAGTAGTTGATTTTGAAAAGATCACAGAAATAACTAAAAATCCATCATAGAGTCGTTAGAGGCAGCAAACACCGAAAAAACATCCGTTGGTAGGCAAAAAGCTATTCGGCAACAAGTTGTAAACAAAAGCGTGTTTATCCATAATACAAGGAAAAAAAACAACAATAAATAAAGAAAAGAAATTACGCCCAAATTAACGAAAACTTTGAATAAGGCAATCAAAAATTTCCACTTAAAATTTGCCTTTTAGAAAGGCATGACTGATGCTGATGCCTTCACTTGTGTAAAAGTCAGCATACAAAGAAACCAGATAGTAGCTTTGTTTATTAAAATATTACGCAAAGGCGTCAGGTTACCATTGCGTGTCATTGTGATTCCCCGCAGCAACAGGAGCTAGCCAATGGAGCTAACGATTTTTGATTTATCTAATTACAGCTTCAGCCAGTCGATTATTGCGATAAACCCAGTTAGCCGCGGGGAGGACTGATTACATTATCCCAGCGGTGACAATCAATAGGAATTTCGCCACTCTCTTTTCAACTAGGGAGGAATGGAGTAAGGGACTTTTACTAAACAACTTCGACACGAGAGTCTTCGCGGATGGTTCAAAAATGGATTATGGTGTTAGAGCTGGTATACGACTGTATTCTTACAGACTCAGAGTTGAATATTTTGTACTTATTCCTAATACTGGCGTTATTGAGAATAGCGATAACGCGGCTAAAGAACCACAAAGCTGCGGGCGCCGAAGGACGGCTGGCAGAGCTATTCAAATATGGCGGCGAGGAGCTGGTAAGGTGCATGCATCAGCTCCTATGCAAAATATGGTCGGATGAAAGCATGCCTACCAATTGGAATTTAAGTGTGATCTGCCCAATCCATAAGAAGGGCGATCCTGCAATTTGTGCCAATTACCGCGGGATTAGTCTTCTAAATATCGCCTATAAGGGTCTAGCGAGCGTATTGTGTCAAAGGCTGAAGCCCACCGTCAATCAATTGATTGGACCTTATCAGTGTGGCAGAACTTAATCGCTCAGCCTCAATATTTTATGAGAGCGTACAACTGTTGGCGTATACCGATGATATCGATATCATCAGCCTTAACAACCGCGCTAATAGTTCTGCCTTCTCCAAACTGGATAAAGAGGCAAAGCGAATGGGTTTGGTGGTGAACGAGGACAAAACGAAGTACCTCCTGTCTTCAAACAAACAGTCGGCGCACTCGCGTATCGGCACCCACATCACTGTAGACAGTTATAATTTCGAGGTTGTAAAAGACTTCGTGTATTTAGGAACCAGCATTAACACCGATAACAATGTCAGCCTTGAAATCCAACGTAGAATCTTTCTTGCCAACAAGTGTTTCTTTAGACTTTAGACAACTGAGCAGTAAAGTTCTCTCTCGATGAACAAAACTAACACTCTACAAGGCCCCCGTCATGTCCTTCCTAACGTATGGCGCAGAAGCTCGGACGATGACAACATTCGATGAAGCGACGCTTGGAGTGTTTGAAAGAAAGATTCCACGTAAGATTTTTGGACCTTTGCACGTTGGCAACGGCGAATATCGCAGGTGATTGAACGATGATTTGTATGAGCTTTACGGCGACATAGGCATAGCGCAGCGAATAAAGATCCAGCGGCTACGTTGGCTGGGTCATGTCGTCGGAATGGATACAAACGCTCCGGCTCTGAAAGTATTCGATGCGGTACCAGCTGGTGGTAGCAGAGGAAAAGAAAGGCCTTCTCTACGTTGGAAAGATCAGGTGGAAAATAACTTGGCTTCACTTGAGGTGTCCAACTGGCGCCGGTTAGCACGAGAAAGAAACGACTTGTATTGTTAAACTCGGCCAAAATCGCTTTAGCGGTTATAGCGCCAATCAAGAAGAAGAAGAAGCCTTACAGTCATCACCGGTACATCGGAAAATTGAAGGAGACGAAAAGGCAGACGAACTGGCACGAGAGAGATATTTCATAAGTAAATTCAAGCAGAATTGGTATTCCCACCACTGGGTGCAATCAAGCATGCAATCTCCTCAAAATATCTACGAAGAGCGGATTGTAGATGAAGGGATCAGACAACCTACAAAGTCAGCAGAACGTAATGGCCCACCTACAACCAAAAGCATATGCCAATATTGACAAATATGAAACGAAGGGTTGTCTGCAGACTCACGGCAGTAATAACTGGCTTTTGGTGCATAGAAGAGCAAGCAGCGAAAATGGGCACCCCTTACTATTCACACTGTCACAGTTGCAAGCTATTGTAGCAAAAGAAAGAAACTATCTTTCACTTGCTCTGTGAATGGTCCTACTCTATGGAAGGTGAGAATGTTAACGCTTGGCAAACCGCTTCGAAAAGCTGGCCGGAATAGACGTAAGCAACTTCATACATATGTTAGAGTTTCTCGATCGCACAGACTGAATATAAAGGGTGGTTAAGTTTCAAGAGCCGGTGTTGATTTTGAATAATTAAAATTTTTTTTTAGGAAATTATTGTCATTTCTCTTTATTATGATAATATTGGTACGGCTCAATTACGTATGGAACAAAATAGCGGCCAAATATCCGCCGCGGCCTCGGCGGCACAGCTCCATTCGATGGTCCAAATTTTCCATGACGCTGAGGCATAATAGAAGTTCTATGCCGTTAATGTGCCCAATTATCTCATCCTTTAGCTCTTGAATTGCTACTGGCTTATCGGCGCACACCTTTTCTTTCAAATAACCCCAAAGAAAGAAGTCCAACGGTGTCAAATCACATGATCTTGGCGGCCAATTGACATCGCCGCGACGTGAAATTATTCGGCCATCAAATTTTTCGCGCAAAAGAGCCATTGTTTCGTTAGCTGTGTGACAAGTGGCACCGTCCTGTTGAAACCAAATATTGTTCACATCCATATCTTCCAATTCGGGCCATAAAAAGTTCGCCATCATCTCACGATAGCGAACACTATTCACAGTAACTGCCTGAACAGCCTCATTTCGGAAAAAATACGGCCCAATGAAGCCGCCGGCCCATAAATCGCACCAAACAGTCACTCTTTGTGGGTGCATTGGTTTTTTTTGAACGCCCGTTTTCATAATAACCTTGAATAACTTTAACGCTTTTCTCGATTACGTAACTTTCCATGGTTCAAATTGAGTTAGTCTGAAATTGAAATTGTCAAATCAAATGCAGAACATAACTTGACTTTTAGGTGTGCTTGACATTCAATATCGGCCCTTGAAGTTTAACCACCCGCTTAACTTGTTGGTTTCATTTCATTTCATTTATTGCCCAAAATCATTTTAACAAAAAAAAAAAAAAAAAAAAAAAAAAAAAAATGAGGCAACAAAATCGTACAGAAGCACTAATTGGAGTTTTGATGAACCACCACTTCAATCAACCAAATAGCCCGCGAGAAAACTATTGCACCTCAAAATTTTTACACACTTTTCGTTTGGATTTTAAATTTTTATGAATTTTTTATGAAAACACAGTTCATTTTACAATAAATACCATATAAATCCTAAAAGTAAAAAATTAAAACTTTGTACAAAAAACAAAATTGGAAAATGTTAAGTTTTTTAATAAAGATTTCAAAAAAACAATCTGAGTACGCAGTTTTATAGGTCATGAAACTTTAATAAATGAAATGCAAGTCTGAAGTCACTCAAAATTTCAGATGATTTTTGATAATTTCTTCCGCTGACGGTGTAGCACATTTTCACCGTACAAAAAAGATGTGCATTCGGCCATGAGCCCAGGCTCACACCCGGAACCGATATATGGTATGCATAGCCCACAAGAAATTATAGCACTTCTTCATTTTGATCAGTTTTGAGAACACTTTTATTATTTTTATTATTTTTTTCTACAAAAATAAAGGTGATTGTCTAGCTAAGACTAAATAATTACTGATCAAGCTTCATAAAACAATAAAAAAAAGGCATAAACAGAACTCTACAGCATTTATTGGTATTCAATTGTATAGTTTTTTGAAATTTTAGCAAACAAAGTGAAAGTCTAAAGCAGCTGGAAAATTTGGTTGATTTTTTATAATTTTTTCACTTGACGACGTTACGTATTTTCTTCATAGAACAAAAGTTCATTTTGTTTCTCAAGAAATTCTAATTACAACCCATGGAATTTTTCTAATTTTTGTATGAAGTTTGAAACTTAAACTTATATGGTTTTTATTCGATTCATTTTAATATTTTATTAGATACATTTTAGAACATTTAAAAGCAAAGAAGAAAAAGTTTCAAACCTGTTCAAAATGTTGAGGTGCCTGCATTTGCCGCTGCTCCCCATATATCGGTTCTGAATGCGAGCCAGTCAGTGTAAGAACAGCTAAGCAAAGAGGCAGACTTTATCCAAGAATTAAGATCCAAAGACTCAGGATTGTGAAAAGAGACTAAGTATGGGCATAGAAAATATGTTCAGGCCTCTTTGGTTAGGGTAGCTTTTGTTGGATGTTGACAATCTGACAAATCAACAAACGGAAGCTCATGAGCTAACATCTATCCCTACGAGGCGGTTAGATACAGTTCCTTTCAGGGCACGGATTATTTCGAAATTACCTCCATAGATTTGGCCATGACAGTTCCCCAAACTGAAAAATCTGCTTTTTTGGCAGTTCCGCTACAAGTTACTATGCCGGTATAGAAGTACTCATGAGAGTTTCTTCTCCGCGGGCGTCATCCCGGAAAAAGAAGTAAGTCCATTTTAGGCCGTTTGTGATAGATAAACCGGGATATTCACTTCGGCCCTAAGGTTTATTGTGTCTCTAAGCTTACACTAAGCGGAACTGAGGGTGTTTTTGTGGTCGTATTAGGTAGAGTTGCTTACATCTTTTCGATATGGCATCTCATTCGAGAATCAAGTATGCTGATGTCTCTGGAGACAATTCACTGAGTCGACAAGCGTAATTAGACCCTACTTTGAGCCTGTGCAGACTTATTTGGAATCTGCTTTGACCAAGAAGATGACTTGTGTTCATTCAGATTTCAGATTTGACTCTCCCAGGAAGAGCTTTACTTGATGTAGCCCCACAGTGTGATGCCATTAAGCTTCCTAGCCTTTACTTTTTCCACCTCTGAAATCTTTCTTGGTACTGTGCTGGTCTATCGCAAGAAAAAGCTCGGGTTCTATTAATTTTATAGCTGCAATGCATCTAGCTAAGGTAACGTCTATCTTGCTCCCTTTTATGTTCTTGCGCTCCGGGACCCATAGAAGCTGAATGCGATTGCGACTGTTTACTGTATAAAACTGTAGAGGTTTTAACCTCAAAAGAAATCAACAAATCTACAGACTTTCTGAGGCCAGAGCGGATTTAACCTCAAAAGAAATCAACGAATCTACTGACTTTCTGAGGCCAGAGACGAAAAACTATATATTCTATTCATTGTTTTCTACTCTTCTCCTAAAATCTCTTAAAACTGTAATTATGCGGGACTCTTTGTCGTTCCGCTTATCTCTCAATAAGAACGTAACTTGCAGGTACCACCCTGCCTTTGTGTAGGCGAGGACTATGTTGGACTAACTTGGTGTGAGCTGTTCTAGTTTCTCGGTTCTAAGCTTCTCATATCCCATTCTGTCATATGAATTGGCTGTGTTCCAAGGGTTAGGTTAGGTAAGGTTAGGTTTGGCAGCCGCATCGCACATAGAGACAGCAATACCACTTAGACCACGAAATAGGTCCGTTGTGAGACGCATATGCTGGGCTACATTCCACGAGTTGATATGTTTATTATTTCTTTTAAGAATAATCGCCTAGTGAGGTAGCCTTCTCGCCGGCGAAAGCTATACGAAAGTACTCTTTCTTGCGTGTTCGTCTATCTTCTGTGTATCTGGTATGTTGACGGGCCCATACTAGATAGCTAGGTTACGTTCGTAGTTAGCCGCAACAAGCTACTTATGAACTTCACCACATCTGTGATATTTAAACCGGTTATATCCGCAGGCGTAGCGAAAAAATGAGAGCCCAGATGTCTAAATCTTTGCCAGACGAGGGCAAGGCAGCTAAGAAAAAGGTGTTGAGATGATCCCACCTCGTCCACAAGACAGCTTCTTCATCAAACAATCCCAAGTCTCACCGCATGGATACCTAACGGACAATGTCTGGTAAGGATACCCACCAAATTCGGGAGCTATGACTTTGCTAGCCTTAGGAGTTCCCTCGAGCGTCTCCGATCTACCCGTGGCCAGAAGGATCTCACGACCTGCACGTTTGCGCACTAGCCCAACGCTCGCTGAGTTGACTCGATACCCATATTTCCAGGAATACACAACAGGTTCCTAAGCAAACCCCAATCGTCGCATTTTTTCGCAACGGAAAGGACTCCAAAGTTCCCTGCCTAGCCATCTCATCAGCCCAGCTGTTTCCCTCTATGCCGCTTTGACCGAGAACCGAAATGAGCCTGATGTCGAAGTATGCGGATGCAGTCGAGAGAGAAGCCAGACATTCCATGACCAATCTCGAACTTACAAACAACGAGCCCAAGGCCCTAATTGCCGCTCGCTTGGCTATCGGAGTAAATATTTACTTCCTTAACGATAATTACCAAAGTAAGCAACCAATCCACTGCTTCCTTAATTGCGACTACCTCCGCTTGGAAAACACTACAGTGGTCCGGAAGCCTGAATTTGAGCTTGATGGGGAGCTCCTTACAGAATACTTCCCCACCAACCCTTTCGTCCATCTTCGAGCTATCCGTGAACCTGTTTGCCATGCCTTGCCACCAAATGTTATATACCCGCCCACTCATTTCTTGACGGATTATGAGTGGAAAAAGGTCCGCTTCGACCTAGCTTAGGTGTACAATGACCCAGCACCATGGGGATGAATTCAAAATTTTTAAGAATGGTAGAATTTCCATAGCTTAAGTCTAGCTTATGGTCCGAACAACTTAGTCTGATTGCGGCGTATGTAGCAGCACAGGGTTGCCAATATTCGACGGACCCATCTGGCAACGCTGTATCTTTTGACAGAGACGTCTGATCGCTTAATAACATACCGCGTTGCAAGCGTCAGTCCAAGCAGATTTTTACCATGGAACAGTACATGCCACGCGGACGCTCCCAAATTGTTGAAATTTACATTCAACAAAAGAAGCCAATTGTGAAAACTCAAAGTGGGTATAAAAAATTAAATAATGTGAAAAGTGCGCCTTCTAAGAACACCATTAAACGTTTGTACGAAAGGTTTTCCACTAGTGATGCTCCTTCTAATCCAAAGAGGCCAAATCGAAACCGACCAAGGCGATCGGATGAGAATATTGCTCTTGTACGGGCCAGTGTTGAGACGTCGCCAAGAACATCCCAAAATCGCCGTTCTCAGCAGTTGGGCATTGCTCGGACCACTTTACAACGAATTATCCGCATTGATTTGCATTTATTCCCGTATAAGATTCAATTGACGCAAAGATTGTTGCCTGCGAACAAGCCTCGTCGATTGGAATGGGCCCAAAAAACTCATGGGTCTGTCGAATATAGGCAACTCTGTAGTTTTCCCCACAAAGTCCACGGGTGCCACATTCAGCAAAGCGTTAAGCGCTAGAATAGGAGTGGTACGGAGCACCCCACTGATTCTAATGAGGGCAGACTTTGTACCCTCTTCAGCTTCTTAACTGATGCCATCATTTCTAGCGAGTTCCATCAGTCAAGGACTCCGTAGAGCAAGATTGGTGGTTTTTTTAGTTATAAATCCAAAAAGTGACTTTAGGCGGGAGGCCACATCTTTTGCCGATAGCGCCCCTGCAACCATTAAAGGCGACTGTGGTTTAAAACCAAAAACAAAAACTTAAAAAAAATTTGGTTGGAAAAAAAATATTTTTGTTGAACTTACTTTAAGGAAGATAAAACATGCTTTTTAAAACCATTTTTTTTTTAACTTTTACATTTTTGTTAAAAAATTTTGGAACAAAAAATTTTTGTTTAAAATTCTTAACACTCATAGTGGCCATCTCTTAGCTTTGTTGGGTAGTTATAACTCCACAAGCTTGCGGAGATGAGACTTTGGTCTAGAGACGACATAAAGTTGCTCACAGGTTACCTCACCGCCCACAACTAATGCTGATGTCACCGCCTTTTGACTTTTGAGATGGAATCTTAGCTTTTCTACACCGAATTTCAAAGTGTTTCATTCAGCCTTAAGTATTTTTTTAAATACAAATGATTTTCTAGGCGACGTTGTATTACCAAATGACACACATACGTACGCACAATCCGATTAAATCAATAGCAGGCTTGATAATGATGTTGCAATCGTCAGCATCTCAGCCACAGTCCATAATTTTCATTATAGCCTGTCACTCAGCCAGTGAGCGGTGTCACGAATGAAAAAATATCGAATTGAATTAAATTGGCAAACGAAAACATTTTTCCTTCTACAGTTCAACTCCGGCGTAAATGCAGCAAATTAAAACAAATAAAATATAAATTTAATAAATGCACCGAATTGCGCACACACGCATACATCATTTTTGTATATTGATACAGGTGCCTGTATGTGTGTGTGTGTGTGTGGTGGCTGTACGTGAGCCGCAGCAAAGTGAAATGAAAACATATTTTAATTATTCAATATCGTCCTAAATGCGCATTAAAGTCACTGCATTACGCTGACAGTTGCATAAAATGTGTCCACTGTGCAGGTGCATGCGTGTGGGTGCATTCGGCTGACCATGCGTGATGTCCTTGTCATCATCATGGGCGCACGCTGTGTCGCCTAGCCGTGGCTCATTTGTAACGTACTCATTTTGAAGTGAAATAAGTGATATTCTTGCACACACACATACACGCACGTATGTGTGGCATATGAAACGGTTTGCCTTGCGCGTCGAAAAAATCGCTTTATTAAGCAAAAATTTAAATTAAATCTCTCCATACTGACACGCTGGTATGCCACACGTCCACAATGGTGGACACATGAACATACGCACGAAATGGCATGCACTCTAGTGTATGTCCAAATTAGTGTATGCATGTGTGTGTGTGTGTGTGTGTACGCGCACAGCCGGCCGTCCATCTGCCACTTTGAATGTTGTCAAGTGAAGTTGTCAAATGAAAATTCCCAATTCGATTCGATTTCAGTTGACAATTCATAGCAATTTTCACAATTCACGCGTTCACGCACATACATCCACGCACACACACACACCCACATACACAGAAGTTTAACAGTGCACAGTGGGACGAAAAAAAATGTGAGAAATGAAATTTGGTGCACAACGCTGGTCGTATGGTCTCCTAGTCGCAGATGTATTTGCGAAAACTGCGGGACGCACGAGCTGGGATTTAATAATGATTGGTGAAGTCTGACCGAATGATAATATTCCACCTTTGTATTGCAGGTGTCATCGATTTCCATAGGAGAAATAAATTGAAGATATTACAAAGGCGTCGCGATACCCACTTGTGGTTCAAATCTGCACCTTGAGTAAGCTGAGCATAAAATCGGGGCAGTTCCAATAAGCAGCAATAAGGCAGTAGAATTCATGAATGTAAATATAGGAGCTGTAAAAATGGTAAATGGTAGTAAAGGGTTAAGGTATGGGCCTTTAGCACTGCGACCATATTGATCTATTGTGCACCCTATGCTGTCTATTGACTATTAAGTAATGCTTATAAATTGTACCAGCTCCTTCTGAGGGAGTGATTGTAGGTTTTCATCTATAAGCATAAACTTGTTAAAAAACTTTTTCCTTCTATGCGGTAACCACGGACATTCGATGATGAGATGTTCTATAGACTCCTCATCTTCGCAGCAAAATTTGCAGGTGCTGGTGTGAGTTATGCCTAATTTGTGTAAGTGTTTGTTGCAGGTGAAGTGACCCGTGTGGGCGCCTGTGAGAGCGCGAATGCTCTTTTTGTTTAACGTGAGGGCCATGTTAGCTCTTTTAGCGTTGAAACTTAGGAACTTTTTGGAGTGTCTAAGACCCTCTACGTTGTTCCAATGCTGATTGATTAGAGTTTTGGCCCAGTATTTTACTTTTTGTTTTGTTTTAGGCTGTTTTTGTTAAATCCAAACATGGGGCTAGGTCCGATGAAATTTACATCTGCCCCTTTTTTGGCTTGAAAGTCTGCCTTTTCGTTGCCATCATATCCCTCATGTCCTGGTACCCAAATTAATGAGACATTGTTTTTGGATGCCAGGTTATTGAGTGCCTTGTGGCATTCTAAGAGAGTTTTTGAGTTGTAGGTATAGCTATCTAAGGCTTTTAGAACTGATTGGCTGTCCGAGAGTATTCTAATCTTTACTCTCTTGTGGTTTCTACGTTGCATGATGCAGCAAACTTCCATTATTGCGTATAACTCCGCTTGGAAGATGGTGGTGTCCCTGGTGAGAGTGAATGATTTGTAGATTCTGGGCCCCACTACTCCTGCTCCTACACCATAAGGTGTTTTTTATCCATCAGTGTACCATTTTTGTGAATCATCATTCATCCATTTTGGGTTTGTTTTCCACTCGTTTATAGGAGCTGTAACCATCACTTCAAAATCATTCAATCGTTTATAACGAGATCGTTGAAGCAGCCAATAACAGATAAACTCAGAAATTAATAGCCATCGTTACGACTTTTTTTACTTTTATTTAAATCGCTGGATGAGAATCCCCATAACGCCAGGTTGTTCCACCGTCTGTGATAAGTTTTATATCTTTAACATCGAACTTACAATTCTTGAACCAAGTCTTTGCTGGTAACTTTGTGGAAATTTGTGCAAAAAGGTTAGGTTGATTACTTGCAGATGACAGAAATTCATCGCAAATGCTACTGCGAATGATTCTCAAAGCTTCTTCGACAGTGTGACCAACTTCGATGATAGTGCCATTATCCGCGGCTGCTTTACAATTTGATCTCCCTTTTCATGGATTGGCATAACAGAAGGGCCCAGAGATCACACCAAATGATGATTTGAGAATTCAAACTTTGAGAGCTTCGGATGAAACAAAGCGATACAGTGATTGCTGGAACAATTGTGTTTTAAGAGCTTGCGGTCTGTTTGGCTGTCCGAGAAGATAGCAACTTTGTACGTGCACCCCTGATAAGCAACATCTAATGCCTGTAACAATGCATTCTATGCAAAAACCAAAACTTTCTTTTTGGTTCTGATGCCAGACTCCGCAGCCAACCGATTTGACCAAAGCACTAAAAACATCAAAGCCACCAGCTAAATACTCATGTGATGCAAAGGTGCGCGTGTTGCGAAAAACGTCTGAAATTTTTTAAATACCCTGATGCAACTCAGGTCATACATATATGTATATTAGTACTGCATTGTTTTAGCTTTATAATTTCTTTGGCATTGAGCCACATTCCTCTCTCAGCTGTAGGGAGCTCGGGCGCGAGCACATAGCGCAGCGCGACCGCAGTAGACGGGGGGGCACCCAAACTTCTACGAAGAAGTCATTTTTAATTTGTTGTTTTGCTTGCTCAAATTGGAGTAGTTCAACGATATAATACTCTACTTTCGACCTGACAAAAGTTCTAAAAAAATGTAAGGCTACACTACGACTTGACTTAAATCGAACCATGGCGGCACGAACTACCAGCTAAGTCAATTCCTTTCAGTGTAAGTACTATTTCAAATATACCTCAAGAGATTTGGCCATCACAGGTCTGCATACCATTCTACCTGTCACTAAGGTCACTTAGATGTTCATTACGTTTCTTTCGAAAGCTCACTCTATAGTCCAACAGAACGTCACCCCCAACAAAATAACTAGCAATCTATGAGCTGACCAGCCTTCTGAAGAAATATCTTTTTCAGCAGTTCCGCGGGAAAGAGGTTCATAGTGAAGAGGTGTTTGGTATATAGTTATAAGCTGTAATTCCAGCATATTTCCGTTCTTGTACTGCGATACTCGTGAAAGTTTCCTCTTTACGGGCATCATCTCTAGTATAAGCTCAATGAAAATAAGTCTAAGACACTAATCTACATCGAATGTATACCCACACGTTCAGAGGATGTATTCGTATATTCTGAAGTGTATATCCTCACGCTGCGCTCAACGTTATTCTGCACTTACTTCCTGTGGATCTGCAACTTAAATCCATTGCTGCTCAGACTGCTATTAGATTTAAGGAGATTAGCCTCTGTAGACAATTTCCTGTAGGACTTAGTAGCATCTTGAAGTAGATCTCCCCTTCCTTCTCTGTTCTTCGCACTGATCTCTCCATCAGCAAACTGGGTTTTGAGGGTTGTGCTAGGGCTATCTTTCCTAGCAGGCAAGACAGGAAGGAGAGCAGAGTCCGCACAGAGTATTGGAATTGAGTGTTGCAGACAGCACGAGGATTCACTGTCACCATAATCCGAAGTCATATATTTTATTCCCTCTGTGACTGCCCCATAAAAGATGTGATCAACGATTAGGTCTCACAATGCTGGCCTAATTACGAAGGCCTGAGGAGTGTAATCTATTATTTCTATCCTATCGTAGCCTAATTTGAACAAATGAAGATATTTCTCACATTGTAAGTCGCTGCTTCCATTTACTGCCTTTCCCGGTACCTTCACGGAACATCCGACCTAACTGCGCTTCAACACACACCCTCAATATGGATCGACAGCTATTATGAGTGGGCCTAAGCTAATAAAACCTAGTAAATCTAATAAATTCAGCCGCTTCGTAATTTATTGAAATTCAGTCAAATATTTTTCAATCAAAAATATTTGCGTTCTTTCCAAAAAAAAAAACGAAATTCCGGATTAGGCAACATTGCTTTGATTTGGCTTGAAGTCAATTTTTGTTATGCGCTTGACGATTTGATAAAATGTCAAGCAGTTTATAACAGTTGAATGGTCATTCGTGTTTCGATATTCGTGTTTTTCATTGTTTCTTTGTTGTTGTTGTTGTTGTCATTTCGATTATTGTTTTCATCAAAATGCGGTCGTAAAATTTTTTATAGCTTTTCAATACATTTGTGTTTTGCTTTATTAGCTTTGTCTTGTTTTCTAAATGCGCGCACATATATAAACACATACATGCATACATTCATACAAACATGCATACATACATACATGCATACATACACACATCCATAAATGCATACATACATACATACAAACATGCATACATCCCCACACATCTACATACACACATTTGTAGCTTCATAGAAATTTATAGCGCAGCCTTTTGTGCTTGAGCGTTAATTCGCTTTGATTTGCTTTGCATTGGCGCTTCGCTTTAGTATTTCTTTTAAAAATAGTTTGTCTTTGTTTGGGCCAATATTTGCATACGAAAGCAGCTGGCGTAGACGATTAACAGCGCTGGTTGTATCTTTGGCTTTGTAGCTGTGAAAGTGGCAGTGATCTGGTATTTATAAATATTTCTAAGGTTTGATTACTAAATACGTAAATTTTCGCTACAACAAAGTATTAAGCTATCAAAATTAGCAACTAAGTGCCGTTGGGGAGAAGAACGACACTCAATGTGTTAACAATACGAGGCATACTTCCTCTTTTATATTTAATTTGTAACCATTTTTTCTATTGTCAGTGTTATTTTTATTTTAGTTTTTATTTAATTCCATTGAATGAGTTGCAATAAGTGGACTGTCGACTTGTGTGCTTATTTTAAATTTTTAACTTATTTAGTCTTTTGCAATTTTAAGCCGCTAGGTGAGGCTGTGATTGAAAAATTTCTAAAAATCTATTTATGGTCCGATTTTATTCATACTAAAAATGCATTTTTATATAATCATTAAATTCTTAGGTTAAAGCTACCAATCATTGATTTTTATTGTGTTAATCCCAACAGATTGTTCGAGTAAAATTCTCTTTGCCATTTTCTAATGAAAATCCCTTCTAGACTGGAATGGCTTGAAGAAGATCCAACACCCAACACACCCGTTAAGATCTATACGAAGGGATCCAAAATGGACACCGGTGTAGGATCCTTTAAACTACCGAATCGTTTAAACTACCAGATCACTGTAATGTTTTTCAAGCGGCAATAAACGCTATTCATGAAGCCCTAAACTGGCTAAATATAAACAGAATACCATCACCGGCTATCTGCATTCTATCGGCTGCCCTACGAGCCCTGGATGCATTCCAAATAACATCAAGGAGTGTCTTACGTTGTCGCCAATCTCTAAATGAGATGGCCAAGCAATATCGTATAATCTTATGCTGGGTTCCAGGCCACAGAGATATACCAGGAAACTGTAGGGCAGACCAACTTGCAAGAGAAGGTACCTGTTTGCCAGACATAAGTAATTTTATGGAGATACCTCTCGCAACTTGTAAGCTTCTCATTAAGGACACACTAATCAGTTCTGCTAATCAGAGATGGATTAGCGTTAACACCTGGGAAATTGCTAGGCAAACATGGCCAAGACTAAATCTACGTCTGTCCAAGAGTAATATAAAATTGAGAAGACTTCAAATTAGGACCTTTGTAGGCGTCCTCACAGGGCATTGTCTGATAGGAAATCATGCAAGGAGATACGGCGTTTATATGCCTGATTTTTGTGTGTATGTAAGGAGGAGTTGGAAACAATTCAACACCTTTTTTGCACATGCCCAGCTCTAGCCAGAAGCAGGAACCGATTTTTAAAATCCTACTTCTTAACGCATATAGACAACCTATACATTTTAGGTATCAACAACCTTTTACGCTTTGTGAAAAGCTGAGGATGGTTCAATAGGGAGAAAGAAATGTAGTCCAGCCCCTGCGGCTCAGAACGGACCAATTTCGTGGTCTAAGTGGCATCGTTGTCTCTATGTGCGATGCGGCTGCCAAACCTAACCTAACCTAACCTTCCTCTACATCCTGAATAAAAGAGAAGTTGCCATTTCTAAAGCCAAAAAAATTACTCTGAGCCGATAAATGAGAAAGCCGCCTCATTTGTGGCTTATTTTTCAGCCACTTTGTTCCCAGTTATGTGCACTGAAACCCATTTGAAACGCATCTGATTGTTGTGGCTTAAGATAATCAGTATATCAAAATATTGCGGCACCAGTTTTGATGTAACCTAGAAAGAATTAAGAGCCCATCAATCAGTCTGCCTATCAGTAAATATAGCTGACCTCTTTCTTCTATTGCTATAGTTGCGTTCAAAGTTGAAGTGAGTGCAACTTTCTACTGCGTAGACTTCCGATTCTACTGAATATATTTTTCACGATTTTTCCCAAACACCTGCTCATGGACTTACCACGGGATCTGTCCGTATACTATGTTATCAAGTTCTCAATTATTTTGCAGGATTTATAAATATAATCCTCCCATAGCCATTTTACTGCCCAGTTCAGTCTTGGAGTGTTTCACAAAACTGAACATAGGTAGCTTCATGTCTCATGGCATTGAGATCTCAGGGGTTAATTCTCCAATAGCTCATGAACAATATCAAACTTTTTGCGATTTTCGTGAATGTCTGAGCCAATGGTAGCTTTGGTTGTTCTTAGGATAGTTTCCTCACTTGGGATTATTAGATAGAATCAAATCTTTGGTATAATTGAATTTGCAATATGAAGTCCGGCGAGAGGCTAAAAACATATGTCAAAGCCAATAAACTGTACCGAAAGGATGAACTGCCTAATAAATATAAATTATTAACTATTCTAGCAACTCATCTCATGACAACTTGCGAGAAAGAAAAAAAAGTATACGAGAATGGCAAGCCATTTGAAGATACATTTTTTTTAATTCATGCTACTCAAGTTGAGTTATGCCCGATTTATCTATTAGTTGATTACCTTAAAATGTTTTTATTGCATTAAATTAGTTTATGAATATTCCAAATCGAATTTGTTAGTTAATTTTAAAGAATGGTGCTCATACATATTATTGAATAAAATAAATAAATAACAATTTGCAACCAATACGTCAATTTGTCTTGACATTTTCCAACAACATCGTCACATTGCGCAACGTCGTCAATGCTCTATACTAAGTGAGAAACCTCGACCTCCGTCGTGATCTTGGTATGCTACTCGTCACTGAGGTGGCGACAAAATGTGCCATGGTTCACAAGCAACGTTTAAGTGCACATGTCAACGCTGAAGCACTGGCTTTGCTCCAGCCAAATACTCATCGTCGGCGGCTCAAGCGTAAAACAGTTTTAGACCTGACGGGCATCCCGTAACAGCTGTACCTTATTCTAGAATATTTACAGATTCATTCTGAACTTTTTGAATATTGAAGCACCTTAGCTTTGCATTGTTTTATTTGCTTTAAGATACGTTAATAAAAAAAATTTAAAAATATATACATATATGTATTAAACATTTTCCTTTGCAGCCTTACTGATTGCCAATTATTTTTCATTTCATTATTACTGAATATATCCTTTTTCGTTCAAAATACTTCGAGAAGATTTGGGGACAACCAGACATTGATTCCTATTCTATCTCATCAATCCGTATTTCTGGAAAAGTTTTATAAGAATTTTGAATTCTATGAGGTTATACATAAATGTCCCATTCCTCGCCACCAGATAATGAAAAATACAGCCTTCTAGAACGATTTTAAACACTATTTTCAAAGCCTGCTAAACAAACCACAATTATCAAAAGACATTTATTACGCAGCTGCGCTATGTCCAGATGAATATCTCGATAAAGATATAACTTTTATGGAAGTCGAAAAAACCATTGAAAATGCTACAATAATATAAATAAAACGCCAGGAGTAGATAGAATACCCTATGAACTGCTAAAGTTTGCTTCGCTAGAATTTCTGTTGGAGTTAACAAAGGTATACAACATAATTTTTGAGAAAACAATACTTTTCCCAATTTTTAAAAAGGGAGATGTAGGTAAATGCAGCCAGTAACTATCGGGGAATATCTTTCTTGAATATTGTTCTCCTGGCGGATAACCCTAAAGTCATGTAATCCATGATTAATAACCTGGAGAAATACTGCGCTGACTAGAATATGGAAGTAAACCCAAATAAATCGGAGATGATGGTCTTTAGAAGAGGTGGACGACTTTTCCAGGCAGAAAAATGGTGGTACCAAGGTGAAGAAATGAAATTTCGTGGCCGAATACCCAAAATGGCATTCGGCAAGCACTTAGAAGTCAGAAATACTTGAGCAAAAGCTAGTATTAATTACACACGGAACGATTTTTTAGTGAAACCATTCATTTCATTAAAATCAAAATGGAAGTTGTTCCAAGCGGTATGTAGAGCGATACCAATCTACGCAGCGCAAGTTTGGGGATATGCCTTATTTGATGAAGTAAATAAACTTCAACTTTACTTTATTAAAATATTCCTCAAACTACCCGAGTTCACTCCGAATTATGCAATAGCATTAGAAACTAATTTAGAAGATAGTTACACATGAAGTATATCTGGAAAACGATTTACAAATATAATTGCAACAGACTTCCTCCACAAACTTACACAAGGCATCTTAAGTAAAAATGTGTTTCGGCTTGAGCATTTGAACGACATGGAAATGGATTTTGGTCTGAAGTTTGAAGAAAACATCACCGCTACAGATTGGCAAGATCGCTGTGTGCAACTTCTTACCAAATTGAAAATAAAATATCAACATGGCAAGGCAAAAAGCACAGACAAGAGCGACGCGAATTTATAAACATTTAGACTACTCAAAAAGGGAATCGTATATTAAAGAAGTTATGCAGCTAGCAGATATTACGACAATTTTCAAAGCAAGATGTGGTTTACTGAAGCTAAATGCAACTACGTATGGAAATGCTCAGAAAATATGCACCCTCTGTAATTTGAACGAGGAAGAAGATATGCAGAAAGATGTCCGGTTCTGAAGGAGATCAGAACAAAATATCTAAACGCAGCGAAACTAAATGGAGTAGAAGTAATAAATAGATATACTTTATGGCCATAATTGGAAAAGACTAACTTGCTTTATATACTCAGCCTTACGCTATAGAGAATTTCTTATTGCAGAATTTAATTTTTGATTAATTTTGGAGCTGTAACGGACAACTCTGTTATTACTAAAAATTTATTATTTCTTTTTTATGTATTTATATATTTAAATGACTAATTATATAAATTATTGAAATCTAAGATGCAATTTTTATAAATAAACAAAGATTTAATACTCCTACTACAGCCTCTTAGATTTTTTTCCACAGAGAAATATGATAATAAATATTATATTTATTGAATCCATACACGAAATCCTAACGTAGTCGAGCAGATAATGAAAAATTTTCTGAGCAGAATGAAATTTGCCCGGCCATCAGCGATTCGCATGGTTTTGAAAAATCTGATAAAATTCTAACTAGGATCAGCCCTATAACAGGCTCGCCTTTGTAATACTACGTAATTCGATATTTATATCGAAAAATTTAGTAGCTTTTAACATAAACTTGCATGTAAGAGCTTTAATTTTTTTTCTTCATTAAGTTGAAAAATGTGTTTTTAGATTTTAATTCAAAATATGGAATTAACTCGTGAAAATTTTCGTTTTTATTGATTTATTTATTATAATTTCTTACGTAGATTATCCAGGCCGATGCTGTAAGTCAATTGATAGCTCAAGGTCACCATGCCACATATCGCAAGATAAATGCATCATGTGACATTATTGGGACCAGTATACATTAAATATTGCCTGAATTTCGTCAAGAAGATTTTTTAACATTATTTACCACATATTTGGCGATTCCCCAAAAAAATTGTCTTCCCGTCGGTTGGTGTCAAAAGTATATTGAAGAAATTGAAATTGAAGAAAATGGAGTTCGCATCGTTTATTTGGAGGCCTTACACAAAAATTCAACCTAACTCCTTTGGGCGAGTCAAAAAATTTGTCTAAAATTTGCTCTCCGCTCACCAAATTTTTCACTATCACTACTTTCTTCTTTCTTCTAATGCCAACTCATTAGCCTTCCTACACTTCAGGTCAGAAGATCCATTTTATCCTACTCATTTGTCATTAACCTCACAACTGGCTCTATTGACTGCCCTTCTCTTTCAGATATTTATGCTTTTTTTTCTCTGCGATACATCACTAGTATTTCCTCTTAGCTCAGGTATCTCATATTTGTCCTAATTTTCAGATTGATATTCATTTTGATTAATATTAGTCTGTAAGAATTTTGTAGTTCAAAGCTTGAAATAAACATGAGTAAATGAAAGTATTTAGTCTGTAAGATTCCAGTAGTCATAGATTTATACAAATAAATGAATAAATTCACCTGTGGTGGTTCAAAGTAAATCAATGACATCGCAACAAGTGACGAATCTTGAATCTATTCTATAATCTATAAAAGTAGCTCGCGAAAGAAGTTTTAGGTACTTCTTTCTGCAAATGGACGGCGGTTTTTTCGAAAAATCTAATCACGTCGCCAGTGCGCCGCTAAAGAAACTTAAAACAATCAATTTTAAAAGGTACACAACTATTTTTTGACAGAAGTTTTCGAAGAATTAAGGAAAATCTGACGCGTAAGACGAATCATCCTTCATAAAGACAATGCGAGCTCTCACGTATCGACTTAGAGCAGAGAGATTTTGAGCACTTAAAATATCGAATTAATGGGTCACCCGCCCTACAGCCTTGATTTGGTAACTAGCGATTTGTGATTTTTGTTCCCAAACTCTCAAATAAAATCAGCACCTGAAAAGCTGTTGAAGCCTTCAAACAGCTCGTTTTGGAGGCATCCACTTCTGAGTAGCAAAAATACCTTAATTGGTTCAAGCAAATGCAGAAGTGTATTGACTTCCAAGAAGAATATTTTAAAAAACAATAAAGCCATTTTCATTATTATTTTGCTTATTTTGTTAGGCTCACGATGTATTAGTAAATGGCATCCCTCGTGTGTATAATTAGCGCTGACATCTTCAGTTGGTTGCTCATAACTCGAAAAGTTGTGGGAGTCACAGGATGAATCTTTGAGAAAATACTGAGCAGAATCTCAGCTTTTAACAAAAGATAAAAAAAACAAATATTAAAACAAATATTTAAAAAAATATTTTAAAAAATATTTCAAAAAATATAAAAAATATGAAAAAATTAACAAACAAATTAATTTTCAAATATGATAACGAAAAAAAGTTTTTTTACGAAAAAATTCAATTGTTTTAAATTTTTTTTTACACATTTTTTCTATTTAAGAAGAATATTTTTCCCTTTAAATAATTACAAATTTCAGTTTACAAAATTCAATTTTTTACAAAAAAATTCAATTTTTTCAATTTCTTCTTACAAAATTTTTTTTTTTTGATGCAGTAGGATACGTTTTTCTTAAGAATTAAATGAAAAAATAATTAACCAACTGAACCAACATTTTTAAAATTTGGAAAAAACCCCAAACATTCAAACAAACAAAGATTTTTTTCCAAATATTTTAAAATATGAAAAAAAACGTTCTCCAAACGTTCCAACAAACCCAGAACATTACATAGTTCAATTTTTTTCAATGTTTGTTACAAAAAAATTCAATTTTTTCAATTTCTTTTTACACAATATTTTTTGTTTGTTTTATTTTTGATGCAGTAGGATATTTATATCTTAAGAATTAAATGAAAAAACCAGAAACCAACTGAAACAATATTTTTATAATATGAAAGAGCCGAAGGTGTTTACATTAGTGCTCCATTTAAATGTAAATGGATCTCCTCTACTTTTCTTATATATAATAATAATAATAATATAATATGAAAAATAAGAAGAGCTAGATTTTTTCCAAATATATGAAAAAAAAAACTTTTCCCAAACCTTCCAACACACACAAAACATTAAAAAATCTAATTTTTTTACAATGTTCAATGGTTGTTTAACCATTTTGGTTTTTCTGTTCCTTTTTTTAAGTAGGATATTTTTTCTTTAAAAATTAAAAAATTATGGAAAAGGAAAAATAAGAAACCCACTGAAACAATATTTTTAAAATATGAAAAAAAAAACTTTTCCCAAACATTCCAAGAGAAAAATAATTTTTTTCCAAATACTTAAAATATGAAAAAAATTGTCCCTAAACGTTCCAACAGACCCAAAACATTAAAAGAACGCAATTTTTTTACAATAATATTCAATTTTTTTTAACCATTTTTAACCATTTTGTTTTCTGTTTTTTTTTAAGTAGGATATTTTGACCTTAAAAATTAAAAAGATATGGAAATGAAAAAATAATGACAAAAAAAATAAAAAGCATGAATAAACACTTTTCCCAAACATTCCAAAAAAAAAAAAATTTTCCAAATATTTAAAATAAGAAAAAAATCTTTCCCAAATATTCTAACAAAAAAAATATTTTTTTCCAAATATGAAAAATCTTTTCCCAAACGTTCCAACAAATCCAAAACATTACTAAATTCAATTTTTGTTACAATTTTTTTTTAATTTCTTTTTACACATTTTTTTCTTCCTTTACACATTTTTTTTTCTTTTCTTTAAAAATTAAAAAATTGCGGAAATGAAAAAAAAACCAACTGAAAAAATGTTTAAAAATATGTAAAAGAAACTTTTCCCAAACTTTACAACAAAAAAATATTTTTTCCTAATATTTAAATACAAAAAAAATCTTTCCCAAGCATTTCAACAAAAAAAAAACATTTTTTCCAAATGTTTAAAATATGAAAAAAATCTTTTCAACAAAAAATAAATTTTTTTCCAAAAAAATTTATCTTGAAAAATATGCACATTTTATTCTAAAAACTTAAAAAAAAGGTATGTAAATGAAGAAATAAGAAGCCAACCGATGGAGATCTTTTTCAAATATGACAAAAAAAAAAACAAATTCTACCCCTGCATTCAAAAGAGAAATCTTCATGCAACAACAGCTGGCGCATGCGAACTCTTCCCAAGCCACGGCAGTGGCGTTATTTAAAAGCCCCACCTCGTATATTAATATTTGTAACCTTTTGTTTGTCTATTCAAATGTATTTGTTAGATTTTACTTATGTCGGATTTTAATTAAAATAAATCAATTTTATGCAAAGCGTAATTTTTCAATTTTTATCAAATTGTCATTTCTGCGTAATTAATTCTGCTTACAAATGTGTAATAAACATATTCTCCACCCTGGCTTCCTGCCACGCATCACACTCGCGCACCCGTTATTTTTTCATCAATGCAACCTTTGCAGCATAATTTTTGCTGTTATTGTTGCTGATTGTTGCACGCCACACCAGTGACTTTGTGTTTGTCAAAATAATTCCGCGTAATTATAATATTTGTATTATACTATTTATTGTTTGCATTCTTTTTTTATTTATCTATCCATCTATATCCAATATGATGCGTTGTTTTTTCACGGCGTTGTTGTTGCTATTCGTTTGTGGCGGCCACCATCGTGCGCTGTGGAATGTGCAAAGCTGTAAAGCAGCAGGCATGGCTGTGGGGTGATGAGTTAATGGCGTTAAGGGGCAGCTGGCAACTATGAATTTGACAAAGCTAAGCTACGGGGTGCATGCACACATATTAATATGTACGGTGGTATGAGTGCATAAAAACACAATAGAATGTATAATTAATTTTTATTTTGATGACAACATCAACATAATTCAGTTCATTTTAATTCATTTCCCTCATTGATGTAAGCCAGCCGTCGACCAGCAAACCTCGAATTGTAAGCGAATTGGTGAGTGATTGAATTTATGCAGTGCACACATACAAACACGCACACATACATGCGCGTATGCAAGCTGGTACATCCTATTGGAGTTCAATTGCCTTGCTAGCCAACCCCCTTTGCCCCTCGAGGCCTCTAAGCAAACTCACCCATTTTTTAAGCGTGGCACTTGTGTTAAACACAAATTAACCTCATTTGCCCAGCAGTAAAAACAACAATAATGCAATAAAACAACAAAATGATCAAACCAGACTAGACCAACAACATGGATAATTTGTTAAATAAATTGCATGATTACTATATGTCGCAATTCAGCCCAACACTTGCACACATACACACGCACACACACATACATAGGCCTACATTATACCTCCACGTGGAGTCCTGCTACACCTATTCGGTTGTCGTGCATGCTTTGGTATGTGTTTGCATATATATACTTGTAGGTGTGTATGTGTGCTCGATATGCATATGTACATATGTAAGTGTATTTATAATTTATTAAGTATGTTGGTTTTAGTTTATAGTTTGTTTTTATTCTCGCCAGTTTAGAATTATTTTTTTGAACTTCCATTATTTGCATTTGAAATATGCAATGGAATAAAAGTATAAATAAATATCTTTAAATACGTTTTATTTGACCAGCTATTAGTTAGTATGCTTGCCAGTGTAACCCAGCAAGCCTTTTACGAATATTACCTCTGCTTTCGAAGCTTTTGGCCATATGGGAATTTTTTAAAGGTTTCGCCTGTCAGAAGAAAGCCAAGCTTGTACTAAATTTTTAATATATTGGGTATGGGAATAAGTTTCCTCCGAGTGTATTTCTGACTTGAAAAAGCTCGTTTTAAAAAAACACCATTTTTCGTTCGGAGTCGACTTTAAACTGTGTGCCCCTCCATTTGTGGAGCAACATTAAGGTACACGCCTCAAAGAGGAGGAGAAGCTCAACAGAAAAGTTCGCGCCAATTATTTATTTATTTTTACATATTTTTTCGTAGTTTTCTAGAATAATCTGTGCATATTATAAAAAAAAAAATTATGGAAAACATTTTTTGAAAAAAATATTTTTTTTATTAAAATTTTTTTAGTCTTTTATTTTTCATTTAGATACTGTTTTTAAATATAAGGTGCGCAACTAAGTTCTCGCTGTTTTTTTTTTTTATGAAAATACAACTTTATTCTGAAAAAATGGTTACAAATGAATCATTGAAAGTGTTGCCCATCGATGGCTACTACTTTTTCCCATCTTTCTGGTACATCTCGTATACCGTCGCGGCAAAACTGTTCATCTTTTGAGGCTATCCCCAGTGATGGTTTCGCATTAGCTTGTTTTTTATTTTTTCATTTCCATATTTTTTCATTTACAAATTTAATTCCTTAGGAAACATTTTTTAGAAAAAAAATCGTTCTTTTTATTGAACTTTTATAGGAATTTTTTTTTAGTTTGTTTCTGATTGTTTTTCAATTCCCTACTTTTCAAGAAATAATTTTTTGAGAAACATCTTTTGGGGAAAAAATTTTTTTTGGAAAAGTTTTTATTTTTTTGTTGAGTTTTTTTGTCATACTTAAAGGGAGTTGGGGGTATTGTTCAAAGTTAAATATTTTCGGTTTTTTAACATTTCAATATTTTAATTTTCAATTTTGAGGAATAATATAGAGTAAAGTCGGGTATTGTGGGTGCCATTTTACCTTGATATTAATTTCTGCCAAAATAACCGTAGCGATCTTTTTTTTCTTTCTAACAGATATTGAATTATCTTTACGTTTTATTGCAAAATATACCCTAATATAATCGTTTTCGTTTGATAATATAGAAAAACTGAAACCACCTTAAAAGTTTATGAAAAGAAAAATGGTGGGTAATGTGGCCCAGGGTATTCGGGTAAAGTGGGTTACTAGATAAAATCACCAAAAAGAATTGTAAGTTTATTCATATATATTTTTTATTTTAATTAACGACCTTGACTATTTAAAAAAATATTAAACTTAGGTAAATAACTACTATAAAGCCACATTCTGTATAGCAGATGGTAGAAATTTGTGTTTCTCATACTCTTGCTTAAGTAAATCTAAAAACATTTTTACATTTTCTTTTGTGAAACCCATTGCTCTATTAAAAGACGTTTTGGAGCTTGGAGAACCAAAACTAAGCTCATTTTTTGTGTCTGCACAGGAATCCATGCAGCCAACCTTTCCCTGCACATTCCGTAAGGACCGAAAATTGTTTGGCACTTTGTCAATTCCGTCAATTGAAACAACAGGGAACGAATATCGTGTCTTGTGAGGCCGCAAAGTCTTTTTTTCCGTGGCTTCGTCCAGTATTGGCTTACGTTCAAGTAAGGTTTTTAAAAGCAGGATTGGGGATGCACCACTCGTTGCCATTCTTTGCAATGTAAAACTCGGCACATCAAAAGTCTTTGATGCAAAAAGTGTGCCCATCTCCTCATTCCAACGATGGCTTTTTTCATCACGCCGAGGTCCCATTTAATTAGGCAGTAAAGTTTGGGCTACTATGTAGTATACCCAACGCCACTGTACCACTAACAAGAAAAAAGTTCTACAAACTTTTGTGTAAATAATTAAAAAGAGTTTCTTACCGCATTAAAAAATGTCAAATAGTTTAATAATTCTATCTGAACTTTCACACTCTAAAAATAATCACTTGCTAAAAAATACCATTAATATTACACGCCAGTGAAAAACAAATCGACTGCACTTCACAAAATATTTTGACCAACTGTTCATCAGTAAAGAGTCCAATTTAAAAGGCGAGCAGCGTAAAACATCCGTTATATGAAATTTGAAGTTCATAAGCAATCTTTCTGGTGCATGTTCGTTATTATGAAAAATTCAGACGTTGACCACATTACCCGAATAGCCCACAATACCCGATCTTACTCTATGCATATGCTTTAAAGAAAATTGTTTTGAACTTTTTTGAAAAAAATTTTAGTTTGTGACCTATTTTTGGGAAACATTTTTTTATCATATTTGAAAGGCATCCATCACTTTGTTTGTTAATTTTCCATTTTCATACTTTTCTTAATTTTTTAGAACAAATTACGAATATTTATAAAAAAGTTAATGCAACAAATTTTTTGGGAAAAATTATTATTTTTTTGGAACATTTTTTTTATCTTATTGGAAAAACCCCCCTTCAGTTCGCTACTTATTTGTTCATTTCTATACTTCATTAGTTTCCTGGGATGTATTATGCATACTTTCTAAAAAAAATATAATACTTTTGGAAAAAATTGGTTTGAAAAAAAAAAATAGTTTTGGTAACATTTTTGGGAGCTTTATTCTTTTCTAAAAAACAACCCTTCTGCTTCATATTTTTTCATTTCCATTTTTTTTTTTAATTTTTTAAGATAAAATAATCATTATTGAAAAAAATTTGGAAGGGATTTTTTGGAAAAAACTTACTTTTTGGTTAAAATTTTTGAAAAACTCTTTTTGTTGTCAAATTTGAAAAATACCCCTTAAAATATATTACATTTTTTTAATACATATCATTTTTTCCAATTTTTCAAGATACAATAATCATTATTTAAAAAAAAATTTGAAAGAATTTTTTGGAAAAAATTTATTTTTTTTGTTAACAATTTTTGATTGTCAGTTTGTTTCTTTTTTTTCATTTCATTTTCATTTTTTCATTTTCTAATTTTTTAAGATAAAATAATAATTGCTTTAAAAAAAATGTTGGAAATCATTTTTGGAAAAAATTTAATTTTTTTGTTAAAATTTTTTGGTAAGTGGTTTCTTTGTCATATTTGCGAAATACCCCTTCAGTTTGTTTCTTTTTTTCCATTTCTATATTTTGTTTTCTAATGTTTTAAGATAAAATATTCATTTTGTGGAAAAACAATAATTTTTGACGTGATAACGTCTTATAATTCGATTTAACAGGCTACACGCACGAAAAAATGTGTCGTTACCTTGCTCATTAGTGTTACCTTGCTCATTAGTGTTACCTTGCTCATATGTAGTTACCTTGCTCATTAGTGTTACCTTGCTCTTTAGTGTTAGCTTGCTCTTTAGTGTTACCTTGCTCATTAGTGTTACCTTGCTCATTTGTCGTTACCTTGCTCATTGCATTGCATGAACTGCAAGCGAAAGCGCGGAACGAACGACGAAGCAAACGAACGGCAACGTTCGACATCTTGCTCTCTCCTACTTAAGTGAGCGTATATATGTATGTATATGCGCATATGTACATATATAAATTCACGTATTTGTATTTGCATATGCCTTCTTATTGATTATTATTAATTTGATTCACTTGAAGAATTTAAAATAAAACCAAGTTTGTTAATAATACCTGTTGTTTTAATGTTATTATTGTATTATTAATTTTTTTATTATATATGAAGGAAAAAATGTATTTTAATATTTACCACATACCTTATAAGATATGTTGTCTATACTAATATTATAAAGAGGAAAACTTTGTTTGTTTGTAATGAAGAGGCTCAAAAACTACTGGACCGATTTTAAAAATTCTTTCACCATTCGAAAGCTACATCCTCCACGAGTAACATGGATTATATTTTATTTTGGAAATAGGGCTCGAGATATAGGTCAAAACGTGGACCCGGGTAACCTTCGGATGTGTATGTACAATATGGGTATCAAATGGAAGCTGTTGGTGAATGCTTTAGTCCAGAGTATTTTTCACGCCGCTCCGTGACTAGGGTATCGAGATAGAGACCAAAACGTGGAACCTAGAATGTGTTTGTACAATATGGATATCAAATTGAAGCTGTTGGTGAATGCTTTAGTACAGAGTATTTTTCATGCCGCTCCGTGACTGGGGTCTCGAGATATAGGTCAAAACGTGGACCCGGGTAACCTTTGGTTGTGTATGTACAATATGGGTATCAAATGAAAGCTGTTGATAAGTGCTTTAATACGGGGTAATTTTCATACCTATTGATGACGAGGGTCTGGAAATATATGCCAAAACGTGGACCCGCCGTGTCTTTGCACTGATTTAAACCAAACTTACACACATTGTTAAGTAGGTATTGAAGATGGTTTCCGTATGGTTTGGATACCTATTGGTAGACAGGGTCTCGAGATATAGGTCAAAACGTGGACCCGGGTAATCTTCGGATGTGTATGTACAATATGGGTATCAAATGGAAGCTGTTGGTGAATGCTTTAGTTCAGAGTATTTCCATCCGCTCCGTGACTAGGGTCTCGAGATAGAGACCAAAACGTGGACCCTAGAATGTGTTTGTACAATATACATATCAAATGAAAGCTGTTGATAAGTGCTTTAATACGGGGTAATTTTCATACCTATTGATGACTAGGGTCTCGAAATATATGCCAAAACGTGGACCCGCCGTGTCTTTGAACCGAATTAAACCAAACTTACACACATTGTTAAGTAGGTATTGAAGATGATTTCCGTATAGTGTGAATACCTATTGGTAGATAGGGTCTCAAGATATAGGTCAAAACGGGGACCCGGGTAACCTTCGGACGTGTATGTACAATATGGGTATCAAATGAAAGCTGTTGGTGAATGCTTTAGTACAGAGTATTTTTCATGCCGCTCCGTGACTGGGGTCTCGAGATATAGGTGAAAATGTGGACCCGGGTAACCTTTGGTTGTATATGTACAATATGGGTATCAAATGAAAGCTGTTGATAAGTGCTTTAATACGGGGTAATTTGTTATGTTATGTTATGTTATGTTATGTTATGTTATGTTATGTTATGTTATGTTATGTTATGTTATGTTATGTTATGTTATGTTATGTTATGTTATGTTATGTTATGTTATGTTATGTTATGTTATGTTATGTTATGTTATGTTATGTTATGTTATGTTATGTTATGTTATGTTATGTTATGTTATGTTATGTTATGTTATGTTATGTTATGTTATGTTATGTTATGTTATGTTATGTTAATGTTAACTCATTCTCTATATCGATACAAAATATCTATCAAACCGACTTTACAGACAACCTCTTTTTTTACTAAAATTTTTTTAGGGAAAAACTTTTTTTTACTCATAATTGATCAATTTATTTGCTTAATATTTTTTAATTTCTCTAAATTTTTTTATATTTTTTAAGAATAAATTATAAAGATTAAATAATATAATTTTTTTTTTTAAATTTTGGGAAGAAATTGTTAAAAAATATCTGCTAAAATTTTTGGCGAATTTCTTTTTTCATATTCGAAAACCATCCTAAAACTTTTTTCTTACTTTTTTATTTCCATATTTTTTTATTTTTTACGATTTTTTTTCAATATTTTACAATAATATACTTTTATAAAAGGTGGTTAAATTTCAAGGACCGATGTTGAATATGAACCACCCCTAACGTCAACGACACCACTGGACTTCTTTATTTGGGGTTATTTGAAAGAAAAGGTGTACGTCGATAAGCAACAATTCAAGAGCTAAAGGATGAGATAATTCAGCACATTAATGGCATAGAAACTCAATTATGTCTGAGCGTCATCGAAAATTAGGACCATCGGGTGGAGGTGTGCCGCCGAGGCCGCGGCGGCCACTTGGCCGATATTTTAAGCTTCGTGTAATTCAGCTATACCAGCATTGTCATAATAAAGAGAAATGATAATAATTTCTTGAAAAAAATTGTATTCTATTCAAAATCAACACCGGCCCTTGAAACTTAACCAGCCTTTAGGAAAAAATTTTTTGAAACAAAATTTTATTATTTTGTTATTATTTTTTGTTTTTCAGTTACAGAACTCACAAATTCTCGTAGAGTTCAGCAGAGAGATTTCTCAATTGTAGAGTTTTATCACCTGTAAGAAATTAAAGCTTTACCTCCTACACAAAAATTTCAGACAGTCGTGTTCCAAATGGTTTCGCTAGAGTAGGTACCCTTATCAAATGACATTAAAAACAAAGCACCTGCTTAATACATCAACGAATTATTTTCGTTTCTGCACTTAAAATAATTCTGATTACTTACTAAACTGTTAATATTTGGATGCGCTCCAATAATGAATCCATTTTCACCACTTCCGAGTCGTGTTATGCTCATGGGTTTATTCGCACTCATACCTCGCTGTTGCTGTGTGTGTCTGTTTGCATTTGAATTGTCATTGTGTCGGTTTGGCGCGTGGTTGGTTTGTTTGGCTATTTGTTTATCGCTTACAATTGTGACAATTTTTTTTTTAACTTTTCACATTAAACAATCCCACTAGGCCACACAGTCATTGCATTGTTTATGCATGAAATTATTGCATTCATTAAAATCTAAACAAAAACGTTTAGATTTGGTAATTTGTTGGTTATTGCCATGAAAGCAGAAAAAAAAGAAACACACAGAGTAAAAACTAAATAAATGGTATTAAATGAAATGGGCATTTAACAATTATAGAATATTTGTGTATGCGCTGAAAATGTACATAAAATTGAATATGTAAAACGTAAATTTTTCTAATCCTAATAGAAAATCAACACTAATTATGCCATTTAAGCCACCAAATGAGGTTGGATTTAAAGTTGGAAATACCGGCGAAGACTGATGACAAGTTAAGCACCACGAACATGGTGAAGCCGGTGGGGTTTACAATTTTTATGCATGAATGAGCATATGTATGTATGTATGTATGTGTACGGAAATAAGATCTTTGTGTATATTAGGTTGGGCGAGCTAGTTGTGGCCAAGTGTGACCATTGCTGAGCCCAGAAAAGATTTATTCAGCCCTAACTCTGCTTGTAGTTGAATTAAACCAATCTTTTGGGGAATCCATTCAACGCTTCCAGCGAGACTGTTTATAAATTATCGAGGCCAACACCTCGAGGAAGTGGATTTCTCTCAGGCGAATTCTTCAAAGTGCGAGGGGAGTCTCAATAAGCGTCGTGTTCTTTGTTCAACTCATTTACGTGATGTGATACTGATTCTGGCGATATGTGATCATGTACAAATATAACACATGGGTTGAAAAGTCCTGGGCCTCCTAACACATAGATGGCATTAATTTTATTGCATTCATCTATTTTTCACTTTGTTTTAACCTTAGAGTGGCGCTCCTTTTGTTATTTTCAAAACAATCGATCAAAAAGAATTTCGTGTTTTAATTTTACTGCTTCTTAATAGGAAAAATACCGTTCAAGCGAAGCAAAGGCTTGAATAATTGCTATGGGGACTCCGCTTCATAAGAAACAACAACAAAAAGATGGTTTGCTGAAAATTCACTCACAATGGTCCGTTCTTGTGTGTCACAAATTTTGAATTAATCAAGGGAATTTGTCAAAATGTTATTTAAGGAGATATCAGAAGTTCAAAATTTTATTTCAATAATGTCTGCAAGCGATTAGTTATTATTTTCACTGAATTTAAAAATATTTTTTCGATGTGTTCGGCAATAATCCACTCTGCGGACGAACTGGTCTTAGAGCGTCACAAAGACTTTCTCTGCCCGTTTGAAATCCCTGCCACTCGTAAATATTCACACTGTACGAGTATAAATAATCATCATTTTCTTATTCTTCTTTTTCATCTACTTCTGGTTCGTTTCGGTAAAATATTTACCAAGTGTAACACGAAATACCGACTGCAGCACATAGGACTATTTCCATCCAAAAACCAGTCAAAATTATTAAATGCTTTTTTGAAATACATTTATTAATAAAACACGTTCATGAATCATAATGGCAATATATTTCTCAATAATAAAACAAAATTAAATAAAAATGATCATTTAAATAAACAATATATCAATTTCACACTTACTTTGTAAGTTATTGATAACCGGCATATTTATGGTTTATGATTTTTTTTTTCTAGTACTTGAATAAGCTGTGACTTAATCTTCGTCCATTGTCGGTGTACCTGGAATCAGGAGTTTCGTGGCCTCTTCAGAAAACGGCTTTTCTTTTATTTTTCTTTTTGCTAGTGCAGCTCAAGAATGGGTCAGATGTTAGTAACAACCTGTTCAGAATATCTCTGTTGCACTCTACTCTAGAAAATTTTCGGGAAATATCCAGGCGGTAATTTTGGAAGTGTTAATTTCTGGCCTCGGCTGCCTCTTCTGATAGCTGTCCAATTGGTAAAATGGCATGAGTGATCACTATGGCACCGTGTATTAATACCTTATGGAGTGTAGGAGACATTGGGTGCCAGTCATGCAAGTCTGTTTAAAGTTTTGCTGAAATTTGTGCATATCTATCAAACTTAACAGGATCTACATCGTAGCCGCTTGAAATAACTTCTAAAATAACGCTTAATCTCTCTATAACTCTTAAGCTCTTGATTAATTCCAGTGATCCGAGAAGAGGTTTCTAAGTCTTCTTGACGTATTGCCATCGTGGTGTTACCATTGCCATCGTAGTGTTACCATAACCGGCTTTCAGAATGTCAACAAGGATACTCATTTCTTCTCTGAAACGTTTTTGAATTTTTTCTTTGGTTTCCTGCAATATTTTTTCGCTTCTTCTGATCGTGCTTGCCATTTTTTTAATGTTAGCTTATACGATAAATGCAATAAGGACTCGAAGAAAGGAATTCTAGCATGGAGGACCGAGAAGCCAAATTTGAGTGTCTCATTATTTATCTGAGTTGGTTTCTTCAGCTTATTAAAATCTTTCGAAGTTTGGTTACATATCTAGCACCTCATAGTGGATGTTGTATCTGTAGCTGCGGTGCAGACTTTTCCGTCTACCAAAATAAGCAGTAAAGTGTGCTTTATTTTAGTAGTGCCTGTTTTTGCAGTGCATACTTTTAGAACTGAGAAAAAAAATTGTGGACATGCGGGGCAATTTTATTGGCATTTATATTTGAGAAGGGTGCAAATATTATGATCACACTAACAATTTTTTTTGACAAGGTCTGACACTATTGTTTGCTAAATTTTAGTAAAAAAGAAATACTTTTTACAAGGACTTAAAAACCCTCACTTGGAGTGCAATCTTGTCATGAAACTAAAAAAATATATTGTTATCATAGAGTACATACCTTGTCCATTCCATACCAAAAAAGGTTTTTTCGTTCACTTCACAAAACACAAGCACAGTGAGCCATTGCACATTATGGAAATATAAGATTGACGAATATACCCACGTATATATCTCAGCCTTTGACGATAAACAAATTTGATTCCGATCACCTACCGGTAAAATTTGTTCTCAATTTAAATTTCAAGCATATCGACAACTTTATAATGGATTACGATAAGACAAACTGAAAGATTTAACGATCCTCATTAAAAAATTCTTTATGTACTTGTTCAACCAACCTTGATTTAATTGATTCCACAGAGGATATTGATAAAAACGTAATAATGTTCAGTGAAAAAATAATAGCAGCAGTACGAAGTTCAGTCCCACTTAAAACTTTGAAGACCAATTTTCTCAAACTACCCCAATACATTTTAAATTTAATAAAAACTAGAAACTATTTTCGTAGACAATGGAGTTATTACAGACAGCTCTCTGACTACGAAGCAGTAAAACATTACTCTGTGCAAATCCGCAAACAGATCTTTCAGTATAGAAATGCCAGCGGGAATAAGAAACTTGGTTCAATTGAAAAGAGAAGTAAGCCATTCTGGAACATTTGTAAAATAATGCGAAGAAAACATTCAGAAATCCCACCTCTACGTGAGTCAAATAAGACATTAATCTTAAGTCACGAAAAAGCAAATTTGTTTGCATATAACTTTTTAGAAAATTATAAGGTGCCCAATCAACTAGGATCTCCACTCGTCTCAAATTTAGTTGATACAGTTATAAACCAGCTAAATTCGCAAGAAGTAGACAGTCCACTATCTGAATACGTGGATTTAGATTATGTTCAGGATCTTCTGCATGATGCACCACTGAGGAAATCTGCAGAGCATGATGACATAAAAAATATTATGCTCAGACACCTACCTAAAGAGGCCGTAATATATTTTACTTTTTTGATAAACTCTTGCATCAAATTGCAATATTTCCCTAATGCGTGGAAAACAGCTAAAATAATTCCAATTCGCAACCGGGCAAGCCAGCAAACGCAGCTGATAGCTACCGCCCTATTAGTCTTCTAAGCAGCTTAAGCAAGGTTTTTGAAAAAATTATCACAAATAAAATATCCCTGTTCCTAGACACCCATAAGATTATACCAAACGAGCAATTTGGATTTAGACAACATCATAGAACGACTCATCAGATTAAACGAATCTATAATCACGTCAAATCTAACTTCGATCACAAGAAATCAACCGGTTTAATGCTTCTTGGCGTTGAGAAAGCTTTTGATTCGATGGTCTTATTTACAAATTAGTAAATTTAAAATTTCCGTTACTACTAGTGAAAATCATAAATTGCTTTTTAAAAA
Organism: Anastrepha ludens; assembly: GCF_028408465.1. Classification (NCBI taxonomy): domain Eukaryota; kingdom Metazoa; phylum Arthropoda; class Insecta; order Diptera; family Tephritidae; genus Anastrepha; species Anastrepha ludens. The sequence goes on along the minus strand of NC_071501.1, from coordinate 26,674,542 downwards.
ATCGTTACTTTTTGTTTATAAGTCTATATTTCAGCCAATAATATTATATGCCTGTCCAGCCTGGAGTAATATCGCAAAGTCACATGTTAAGAAACTGCAAATCTGCCAAAATAAGGTACTCAAAATGATGCTACGACTCCCATGGCATTTCTACACCAGAAAGCTTCATGATGAATCAAAAACTAAGATTTTGTCAGATCAAATACAAAATTTGACTGAAAGATTCAAAATTCGTTCCAGTTTTTCGGACAATCTGCTAATAACTGAACTTTCTTAATGTTTAATTAGGCCGTGGTACTTAAATGCATATAGATTAACCCTAGCTTGTAAGATGTAAAGCGGAGGTTTTTCATAGTAGTTTTTTCCTTCGAAAAAAAGAAAAAATCGTTTAAAAAACCGAAATCTGTGATAAATATATAAATATAATGATGAAGAATTAAGATTTATATCATATTCTGTAAATTGTGCGATAACATAAATATTGTAACGTTTTTCTACTTAATAAACTCTTATCTATCTATATCTAAGATTGACGAGAACAAAGATGCATGGTTAAAACAAAGACTAGGTTCCAATGAACAATGCTCAGGCACCAAACGCTGCGAAAATTCTGGCGTCTGTCTGTTATTTGATAAACCGATTATCTACCTTCAAGAAGATAGTTTCTGTGATGACATTAGACATATTTTTTTTCGACTTATGACCGGCTTTTCCATACAAGTACTCCTAGGTGCGCAGTGCAAAAACTGCTAACAACGGTGGCGCCTTGCCTAAGATAAAAAAGTTTGAAGGACGTTTTCATGAAGGTGTGCCATTGCCGTCATTTGGTGTTTCATGCCCGGGATTTCGAACTAGGGGGGAACCGAAGGGAATCCACGTTACGTTGCTCGATCTGTGACCAAGCAATACTTATATGCTGAGTAAGTTTTCTTATGGTTCCTTTTTCTGTGGATCCAGTAATCTGAAGAGTCAGTATTGCTTTCCAGCTTTCATTGTTTTCGAATAGGGATTATAATTCTCATTCTGAAAGCGTGTCATAAGCTCGACAAGGTATCTCATCGACTCGTTTATTGGCCAGCCCACTGAGGAGAACCTGAGGAGGTGGATCTAATCAAAATAAGGGCGCTTTCATGCCTTCTCATGACCAAATGCATATTGCAAAATAAAAGTCATACTCTCAAAGCTTTGTGAACAGGTTAAAAATGACAACTTTTGCAAAGAATATAATTCTCATTGACACCTATTGACTTATTTCATTGGCTTTAATCCCCTTTGCCAAGTTATATGCATATTAAGCTCTGTTTGCAAAACAACTAATATTTAATTTTTAATCTAAAAAAGAACAGCATGCGGCATTTGCTCTCAAATGGCTTAAAATAATTACTTTAATTTGATTATTACAGTTATGCATTTGTAATTGTCATCGGCATAAAGTTGCAATTTGACGTTTGGCATTTGCACTACATTGCCATTGTTTATTATTTTTTATTGCATTTGTTGTTGTTATTGTTTTCGCTGTTGTTGTTGTTTTTATCATTGTTGGCTTTTTGGTATTATCAACGCCATCATCACCGGTGCGCATTTCGCATTGCACGTTCGGCTGTCGCATTTCGTACGGTTTATCATTTAGAGTGGCAACCGCAATGTTGGTCGTTGGCATTTCAACAATGACGCAAAATAGGAAAAATTGAAGTGCAATAAAAAATCACACCACTAAGAAAAAAATTACGCCGCCGCATATGCGCTTCACTGCTGGTGTGGCTGTGCGTGTATGTTTGTGCGTGAGGGCATGAATAGAAAATAAAAACTGATGGACAGACGGCAGCGTTTAGCTGACAGTGACAATAATTATTTGCATTATTATTTGAATTTCGCACAAAAATACAAATTTCAAACACACCACTACTTACATATGTACATATATGTTGCAGTTGCAGGGTGCGCTTTTACCTCAGCCGTCGCGCATAAAGAGTTTGAAGCATAGTTGCGGCCATCAACTGGCAGCCGCGTGATAAAGTGTCATCGCACGCATCCACTGCCGCCAATGTGTGGGCAAAGGCCCGCGGCAGTGGTGTGTGCTTACGGCAAACGTTTATGCTCAAATGCATTTGTCAAATGATTTGCTGGTGCGGCCGCAGTGACCCCTTTGGCGAACTTGTAAATGACATCATTATCGCTTCATAATTACACCAGCGGCAAAGTACAATAGGGATTAGTGTAAGTGCATGTGTGTGTGTGTTTGTGTGTGTACATTCTTGTGTTGTAATCGACAAAAATGTTTGCAGCCACAAATTTAACAAAAAAATGGTGGATTTTTAAAAAGTTTTTTTTAGTTACATTAAATTTTGTGAAAACAAACAAAGCGCAGGCGGTATGGTGAGCTACAGGTGTGGGCAAGACTTATAGCCCATAAAAAAGTATAGCAGCCAAGCATTTTGAGCAGTTTAGAATAATTTATTTTTATTTTTATGTTTTTTTTTTATATTTACTTTTTATTTTCTTGATGTTCATTATTTTTTATGAAAACAATCACATTTTGACTACTTTTACAATTTTATTTTTTTTTAAGTTTTTTTTAATGTTTCTTTTTATAATAATTTTTTTTTTGCCTCATTTTCTTAATGTTTTTTTTATTTTTACATTTTTGTTTTGTTTTGTTTTTTTTTATTAACTTCTCCTTTTCTTAATGTTCACTTTATTGCACGTTTATTATTTTTTATGAAAACTCCCGCAGTTTGACCAGTTTTACAATTTTTTTTACAAGTTTTTTTAATTTTTTTTTGGTACATTTTTTTGCCTAATTTTCTTAATGTTTTTTTATATTTATATTTTTTTTTAAATTTTTTTTTAATCAATCATTTTTTTCTCGTTTTCTTAGTTTTATGTTTTTGTTTTGTTGTTTTATTAACTTCGGATTTTCTTAATGTTCACTTTATTTGATGTTCATTATTTTTTATGGAGACTCCCGCATTTTGACCAGTTTTACAATTTAATTTTTTTTTTAGGTTTTATTAATTTTTTTTTTTTTAATAATTTTTTTTTTGTCTCATTTTCTTAATGTTTTTTTATTTTAACATTTTTTTTGTTTGGTTTTTTTACTAACTTCTCTTTTTCTTAATGTTCACTTTATTTGATGTTCAATATTTTTTATGAAAATTCTCGCATTTTGACCAGTTTGAAATTTTTTTTTTAACTTTTTTTTAAATCAATTATTTTTTCCTCTTTATCTTAGTTTATTTTTTTATTTTTTTGTTTTGTTGTTTTACTAACTTCTCTTTTTCTTAATGTTCACTTTATTTCACGTTTATTATTTTTTATGAAAACTCCCGCATTTTTACCAGTTTTTCAATTTTATTTTTTTTAGGCTTTTTTAATTTTTTTTTAAATTAATTTTTTTTGCCTCATTTTCTTAATGTTTTTTTTATTTTTACATTTTTTTGTTTTGTTTTTTTATTAACTTCTCATTTTCTTAATGTTCACTTTTTTTCACGTTTATTATTTTTTATCAAAACTCCCGCATTTTGACCAGTTTTACAATTTTATTTATGTTTTTTTAGGGTTTTTTAATTTTTTTTAATACATTTTTTTTTTGTCTCAGTTTCTTAACACTTTTTTTATTTCTACATTTTTTTTGTTTTGTTGTTTTATTAACTTCGGATTTTCTTAATGTTCACTTTATTTGATGTTCGTTATTTTTTATGGAAACTCCCGCATTTTGACCAGTTTTACAATTTAATTTTTTGTTTAGGTTTTATTAATTTTTTTTTTAATAATTTTTTTTTGTCTCATTTTCTTAATGTTTTTTCTATTTTTACATTTTTTTTGTTTGGTTTTTTTTACTAATTTCTTATTTTCTTAATGTTCACTTTATTTGATGTTCATTATTTTTTATAAAAGCTCGCACCTTTTGACCAGTTTTGAAATTTTATTTTTGTTTTAGGTTTTTTAATTTTTTTAAATTAATCATTTTTCTTCTCATTTTCTTAGTGTTCTTTTTTTCCTTTTTTACTTTTTTGTTTTGTTGTTTTACTAACTTCGAATTTTCTTAATGTTCACTTTATTTAATGTTCATTTTTTACAGCTTAGAAAAACTACATAAATCCAAATTTCAAACTTTCTACCAAAATTAGAAAAATTGAACAAATTTTCATAAAAATTTCGCACTTTTTATTCAAAATTAAAAAAAAAATGGGTAGCAGTTTTGTAGCTCATTAAATTTTACTATAAAAAAGTGCAAGTGTGAACTTGCCTGAAATGCGCGTTGATTTTATATAATTTTTTCTTGACGGTACTGCACATTTTCGCATTTTCTCCATCTCAAAAGTTCAAGAAGTTGACGAACACACACAACACCGTCAGAAAAGAAAATGATCAAAAACCAACTAGAATTTGAGCCTCTTCAGGCTGGCTCATTTTAGCACAAGGTGGCGCAAAATTAATCATCCAATTTTGTTTTAGAATAACATTTTTACTAACTAAACCAAAAAAATATGATTTTGAGTGATGGGAATTTTTATTTTGACCTTTGCGCGCTTCATTGCTTGTCTTCTTGTAATTGTAGTTTTCTAGTTCACAAGTGTTAAAAGTATGATTGACATACGTCGCCACTTAAAAATGTTATAAATCTTCCGATAGGGTTAGGCTTCTTGTTGCTAACGACTTTTAGAAATCTATTGATCAGGGACTTCTGAAGTTACTTTACTCGAAGTCTTAAGATGTCTGAATGTCTAGGGTTATATTGTTCCAATAGTATGATTAATTTTGCGCCAGCTTGCACTAAAATTTAATGGATTTTAAAACTGTGTGCGCAATTTTCTGGGTGCTTATTTTAGTATTTGTGAAGTGCGCCTTGTTGTTTTGCCATATATGAAGGGACTTTCAGTTTTACGGTACAGGTACTGATGTAGGAGAAGATGGTATCCCTACATGTATCGCCACAGCTCTCAGGACGCTTCGGTGGCTCTGTGGTATTAGTTTTATGTCGAGTGTTTTTTTCACCTGCATAAGAACTAACCATGGTTGGTTGGTTGGTTGGTTTAAGGGTGACCCCGCATCGGAGTGCCACATAGACCGCAAGTTGGGTCCGTTGTGTTGCCCTAGAGCTCATTATGTTACATGATTTCCCCACCTAACCGAGATTTTTATTGTGGATTTTGGTCAAAGATATTAATTCGTTTCGAGAATTTGATGAGAGATTCGATTTTCAGGCTCGAGAGTACTGAAAGATTGTCAATTGTTGGAGAGCCAAGAAGAGCGAGGCGACTTCTGGCTAGACCGGGACAACTGCACAGCAAATGTCTACTCGATACTTCTTCATCTTCGTCCTCGCAGTATCTGCACAGGTCGTTCTGAGGAACCCCGAGCCGACGTGCGTGAGTGCCCAACAGGCAGTGGCCGGTGATAAGAGATATTATATGCCTTAGTTCGTGTTTCGAAAGACTTATAAGGGTTTTCGTCTGTTTCAGATTGTAGGATGGCCAGATTTGTCTGGTCGTAACGCAAGTAGTTTCCACTCTCCACCTCCGATCAGCAATGATGTGAAATTCTCGATCAATGAGCAATTTACATGTTGAGAGCGGAATGTGGATTGTGGGTAAGTTACTAACATTTGATTGCGCAGCTCCGGCTCTTGCGAGCTCATCAGCTTTGCAGTTACCTTCGAATCCACTGTGACCCGGTATCCAGATAACTTGGACAGAATTCTGAACACTTATCTCGTTAAGAGATAAGAGACAGGATCGAACCACATCTGAGTGGGTATAAGAGGAGCTGAGTGCTCGAACGGCCGCTTGACTGTCGGTGAAAAAGCGGATATCCTCTAGTGATATTCTATTTTCTAAGAGAGTTTTCGCAGCATACCAGATAGCGCATACTTCCGCTTGGAATACGCTACAGTAGTCGGGTAATCTAAATGATAGATTGATGTGAGGGGAATTGGAAAAGATTCCAAATCCCACTTTGCCGTCTTGTTTTGAACCATCTGTATATATAGTCAGAGGGCCATTGATTTCGGTTAGATTTGTCTTCCATTCTTCCCTAGTTGGGAGTGAACAGGAGAATAGCAAGGGTGGTGATGGAAGACTTACATGATAGTCTGTGTCAGAAGAGATAACAGTGTTCCTGTTCAGTATGGCCGAATGGCCAAGATACTTATTCCATTTCGATATAGCATTCATGCGTGTCGCTGCTTTCGCTGCAATCGCTTTGCCAGCCAGATCGATAGGGAACAAGTGAAGCAACGTATTTAGAGCCTTAGTAGGTGTTGTACTTAAGCATCCTGTTATCAGGAGGCAGGCTGTTCTTTGAACTCGATCAATTGTGGCTACTCTACACCGTTTTTCGAGTGCTGTCCACCATACAACCACACCGTAGAAGAGTATCGGTTTGATGATCGAGGTATATATCCAATAAATGATCCGAGGTGAAAAACCCCAGGTTTTGCCTATAGCTTTCTTGCAAGTATAAAGAGCTATGAAAGCTTTTTTGCATCTGTTTTCGATGTTCAATTTCCAACTCAACTTCCTATCTAGAATAACTCCTAGATATTTAGCTGAATCAGATAGGAGTAATGATTCCCCTTTTAAGGTTATTGTTTGCAGTGGAGGAGATTGTTGTTTCCTATTGAAGAGAACAAGATCTGTCTTTGCTGGATTCGCATTTAGTCCGCACTCGGTGCACCATTTTGACAGAATATTGATTGAGCGTTGCATGAGCTCAGTAAGAGTATTCAGGTGTTTGCCTGACACGCAGAGAGCAATATCATCTGCATAGGCTACAACCTTGCAGCCTGCTTTTTCGAGATTTCGGAGCAAACTGTTTACAGCGAGATTCCAGAGAAGGGGTGAAAGTACTCCGCCTTGAGGAGTGCCTTTGACGGCGTACATTCTCATGCGGCTTAACCCAAGCTCTGAAGTGATTATTCTACTTTGGAGCATTTGTTCGATCATCTTACGGATGGAGTAATTAATACCCAATTTGGCAATTTCAGACAAAATAGCGTTGGGTTCAATATTATTAAAAGCACCTTCTATGTCCATAAATGCGACAAGAGAGTACTCCTTATTGTGAAGGGAAGTTTCCACTGTTTGCACCAGTGAATGAAGTGCCGTTTCAGTCGATTTCCCTTTAGTGTAGGCATGTTGTGCCTCTGAGATCAACTTAGTATCAAGTTGGGTTTTGATTTGCTCATCTAAGACTTTTTCAAAAGCCTTTAAGCAAAAAGAGGTTAGGCTAATGGGCCTGAAGTCGTTTGGTTTACAGTGTGAAGGCTTCCCCGTTTTCGGAATGAATACTACCTTCGATTTCTTCCAAATTGTCGGAAGATAAGACAGATTTAAACACTTGTTAAAGATCCTGGTTAACCAAGGCAGTAGAATTTCTAGTCCTTCTTGAAGTTCTGCTGGAATGATGTTGTCAGGACCTGGTGATTTAAATTTTTTAAAGCTTAGTATTGCTGTAGAGATGCTATTAGAGCTGATTAGATCTGATCTATTCCCATAATTACTCTGAAAAGTGCTGGGAAGTGCAGGTAAGTTGGCAACACAGCCTGGAAAGTGAGATTCTAGAAGTATTCTAAGAGTGTGGTCAGTTGAAGTAGTCCAAGTTCCATCTTGAGTCATGATAAAACTGGGAGAGACTGGGTTTGAAGCAAGAATCTTGCGTAGTCTGCTTACTTCTGAGGTGTTTTCTAATTCTTGAGTGTATGATCGCCAGGATGTGCGTTTTGCACTTCTGACAGCTTTCTTAAAGTCTTTGAGACATTGTCGATATTCTTCCCATTCGTCTGTTATTTTAGATTGGTTAAAGAGTTTCCGAGTTCGATTGCGAAGTTCTGAGATTTCTGGAGTCCACCAAAAAGGTTTATGCTTACCTCCTGTTTTTGTCAGGGGACAAGATTGTCGTGCTGCGCTTTGACACGTCTTCGTTATCATGTTGACAGCGTTTTCGATATCGTTTTTATTTGCCATTTCAAACTGCCTGATATCAGGAAGTCCATTGGCAAGATGTTCTTTATATTTGATCCAATTCATACGCTTTTTGTTAAGGTACTTCATGGGTTTTGCCGTTTCGGCTTTTAAAGTGAATGTTATATATTGGTGGTCGGAAAAAGAGTGCTGTTTATCAACGCTCCAGTCCTGCACCAGTTGTGTACATGATTCGCTAGCAAGAGTAATATCGAGTACCTCTCTTCTAGACGAGTTAAGAAACGTAGGGACATCACCTCTATTACATATATCAAGCTTATTCGCTAGAATATAATCAAAAAGTTGCTCACCTCGTGTGTTGTTGTTTGTACTGCCCCAAACAGTATTATGTGCATTAGCGTCTGCTCCAATAATGACGCGTTTCTGGATCAGATGCGCCGTATTGACGAGCCTTCTCACTGCTTCAGGAGGAGGCGCCTCCGCTGCGTCGTAAGGCATGTAAGCCGACACAATCCAAATCGGGCCGTGGACAGCTTCAACCTCTATGGCAGTGGTGTCAGCATTGCTAAAGGGAAGAAGAAAAGCATTAATATGTTTTCGAATGAGAATACAAGAGCGCGATCTAACGTTAGCCTCACCTTGAAACAAGGTGTAGTGCCTATCTTTCAGGCCGCATATCTTGTTGTTTGATATCCAAGGTTCTTGGATGAGAATGATGTCTTCTCTGAGGTCAGAGAGACGAAGAATGAGGGCTGCCGAGGCAGCCTTAGAGTGGTGCAGATTAATCTGCAGCACTTTTAGACGGACATTCGATGACTGTGGCGTTCGCGTCATCACCGCTATCTAAAAGACTATCCTCGTCCCCGAGTTGAATGTTAAATAAGTTTCCCACAAGTTCGCTGTTTGATTCCGAGTCGGACTCAATCGTCGAATCTTGTGAGAGAGGCTTATCGACATCCATCTCGGGGGCCGCCGTACTCTCTTCGCTGGGTGCGAGGAGATTTTTCGGCTGATAGGTCCAAATGGTAGTGGTAGTGAACCCGAATGCCACAATCCCCTTGCGGTCGTCCAGTGCTTGAACGCTTTCCTGGTCCAGGAGCAGCGTGACATGTCTGGAGTTTCCTGAAGGCTCTTCCACCTTAACTACCCTCCAGTTTTCGGTGGGTAGGTTCGGGTTTCCGATCTTCAGTAGCTCCAGGATGGTTTCCGGATCGGATGGCTCTACAGGTATTCTTGCTCTGCCGCGGGGTTTGTTGGGAATTTCACTCTTTTTGATGAGTTGGAGATTCGCTCCGGGCCATACCTCGCCGAGTCGGTCGAGGGCCTTGCCGTACAGGCTGACCGAACGTTGATCCGAGCACGCGATCAACTTGACCCTTGCCTGGAACCATCCCGCGTCAGAGCAGAAAGGAGGAGGCCCTGGGTTCTGCTTCAGAACGTCCAGGTATCCCAACTGGAGTTTTCTCTCCACAATCTTCCAGTTTGATGGAGAGATGAAACCGTCAGGGTGGCTCTTATCCACCACCGCCATGACCAGACTATCTCTGGCAACTTCGCAGAACTTGCGTAATTTGACCTCAGAGGAAGCTTTATGCTTCTTGGGGTCGTTGGAGCTAGAAGGATCCTCTGAAGACCGCTGCCGCTTAGCTGCACTCGGTTTCTCTTTGGACGCCTCATACTTCCGAAGAAATTCCCGGGCCCAACCGAGAGTTGACTTTTGTTGGTCGGACAGCTCCTCCTCAGGGGTTTTGCCGAACTTTTCCGTAAGGAAAGTGGCGCGTCTTCGATCTCTGTATCGACGGAGATGAGGAGGGATAGGTTTTCTGGAGACTTCTGTCCGACTTGTTTTCCCAGTTTCTGGCAAAACAGATTTGGTGATCAATGGGTTCTCCGCACCCGAGTCGGTTTTGGAGGAAGTAGAAGCCACCTGGGAGTGCGGTGGTGTCTCCTTGACGGTCTTGCTCTTAGTGAGCACTTTAGCCACCGAAGGGGTGGTTTTTGACCCCGCCATAAGTTTGGTGGAGCCAACGGGTCTTCCGCGTCGGGAAGGAATTTTTTGTTGTGTTGTTTGTTTTATGTTAGTTTTGTTCATTTTTGCGGGGCGGTCACTCAGCTGACGAGTCAGCAGTCGTAACCAGAGATATTCGTAGGGAAATAATGGGGTTCGCCACGGCAGAGCCCTATGCCGTGGTAAGTCGAATTTAAACTGGGGTGCGACAGGTGCCCCAGAGTCCGCATACTAGCGACTTAGCTCACCCTAAGCCATGCATCCCTCGGCGTATGCTGTTCCACCTTGGATTGGTAGCCTTTGATATAAGGAAGTGGCCTTCTCCCCGTGAGTCCATGTTTACTCCATTCGTATTAGCAGAGACATGACCTACTAATACGAGTGGCTTCTCGCCTTCCACCGAAGTGGATATGGGTCACTGCCAGCAATTATGGCAGTTACGGCACGCGTGCAGTAACACTGCACTACATGTTGTTCCCCCTACCATAGTTGTTGGTTGACGAGAACTAGGCTGGTTCGCGAGTAGGCTTTTACCAAGGCTATGACCTACTTAACCACAGAAGATAACTGTGGCGTACCCTATCCACCACCTGGGACGCGCCGCAATAGGTGCCCAACCAAAGGGAACTAACCATGCAGACGGAATTTTTGTTTCCAAAAATTAATCAGCAAAACATCGACGACATTTGGTTCGAACAAGGGGGCGCAACTTGCCATACAGCGCGCTTAATAATCGATTTATTTATTCAAGCCAGCATTGACGCCATAAGGTCAGATTTATTGGAAAAAGTAGTCGGAAAATTCACTCACCGAATGCACCAGGTAACTGGAAGCAGCGCCAGACATATGCCGGATATCATATTTCAAAAAATATTTGCCACGAAATTATCTACCAGATTATAATAAAAAAAATCCCTTCCAACAATATTTCTGTTTTTTATAATCATTTTAAGTTTTCAGGCGCTTAAAAAACACCCGTTAAAAGAGATCTTGAGCTTATTCTTATCCAGGGATAATAACTAAGAGATCCACACACAAAGCAAAGATAAATTTAGAACTGCAATTTAGCAGAAGCTGAGTTAAATAACTTCCATTCACCTAACTACAGTGCTTATGACGCCTTAGTGGGATGTCTGAATGGAAGAGATACTTACAGGCCCTGTACTGGCCTTCTAATATTCACTGTATGTGTACATATCGCACGATGTTGAGGATCCTCCCACTGAACAGTACGTAACTTACATAGTGATGGAGTACCACGCACGTAGCTCTTTTATCGAAGCTGATACCGATGCCCTCCACGCATAAGTAATAGGGCAAAGAGCAAAGACACAAACTATCGAGGTGAGTTACATTTTAACTACCTTTTAATAACAAGCTTGCGTGCATATACGAGTAGGTTGTTATGAAAAGATTAAAGGCTAGCGCACTTTTATTAACCTTATGACGACAGCCTTTCATCCTTAAATTTGAAAGGCTCAGTAATGTACAAAAATCCACGAAACACGAATTGGACCTCATATAAGAAAACATGCGGTAATTGTTTACGAGGGCGGTTCTAAAAGTACCCGTGTTTAATGACAGAGGGCATTCCTGAGGGAAGTTGGTGATAGCATTGTGAGCTGTCATCTATCAAACGACGGCAAAACAAATTTCAGACTGATTGATAGGTTAGTTTGGATTTGGCAGCTATTCGAGGTAGACGTGTTTCCTTATTTTCGCAAACAGAAAAAAAAGTATAGTTCGATGATTCGCTTTTTGCTTTTGGATAGGAAAAAATACGAGGAGATAAAAGCAAAGTTGGGTGTTGTCTATGGGGACGCTTCACCATCTATGACCACAGGTTGATATTGGTTCAACGAATTTAAACGTGGGCGAGCATACGTTTTTGATGAGGAACGACCAGAACGCCCGGCAGACGTGGTCACCGAGGAAATCATTCGAAAAGTTCACGACATGATTCTCGCTGATCGACGAACGAAAATGGGCGAAGTAACAGACGTCAAAGGTGTGTCGACCGGAACGGCAATTAATATTTTACTTGATAAAAAAAAAATGAAAAAATTGTCGGCTCAATGGGTGCCGCGATTGCTCGAAGCAGTGTTTGAAGCAGTTTAGGCGAGATCCGAAAGAATTTTTGTACCAAATTGTCGCCCTTGATGAAACCTGGATTCATCACTACACACCAGAAACTATGCAACAATCAAAACAATGGATATCTCTCGGTAAATTTGCTCCAAAGAAGGCGAACGCAGTCCCATTGGCTGAAAAGGTAATGGCGACGGTTTTTTGGTATGCGAAAGGATTTTTTAGAAAAAGAAATAACGATCACTGGACACTACTACAGTGAGTTACAGGGCCGTTTTCACAAAAAATTGAGAAACACGGCCGCATTTGGCGAAAAAGAAGGTGCTGTTTCAACACGATAACGTACCAACACTTTCATCCGGCGTTGTCGCCATCAAACCTAATGAATTGCGTTATGAATTGCTGCCGTACTCCCCGTATTCACACGTTTCGACTCCCTCCGACTTTTTCTGGTTCCCTAACATGAAGAAATGGCTCGCGAGAAAAAAATTTAGTTCAAAAAAGGAAGTCATTGCCAAGACAGATGCTTATTTTGGAGAGTTCGACAAATCCTAGTTTTTGAATGGGTTAAAAAAATTGCCGGAGCGTTGGGAGAAGTGTATCTATCTAAAAAGAAGCTGTGTTTAAAAATAAAAAATAAAAATTTTTTGAAAAAATTGTGGCTTCATTTCTAACCCTCCTTCTACTTAATCTATCTCCCAACACCCATTCTGTAAGGCGTTTGGAAACTTAGTCAAAGCTTTTACTTAGACTCTCCGGACTCCTTGGAACAGTTTTTATGCTCTTCTTTTTAGGACATCAAATCATTATAATCATCCCAATTCACTTAATATGAAAATTAAAATAAAATTGGTAACCATAATGCACAAATGTAAGTATGTATTGCATGCGTCTTCGGATTAGGGTGAGCGGACGATTTTTTTTTTTGCCATTAAAAATTAAAAAAAGATATTTAAACTTTTCGTATTTATTACTACATCTATTGAGTATGCAAAAAAGGTTTATTTTTATTTATTTACTTTTATTTTAAAAACAATATTTATTAGTAAAAAATGCCGCAGAAGATGACCTTCTCGAAAAATCGGATCCGGACGGCGTAAATGATTTAAAGATTTCTACTCATTTGAAACGCAAAATTCAAGAAGATTCTGAATCAGAAAGAGTACAGTTAGGGTCGGAACTAGAAGAAATCGAAACAAAATTCACAAAATGGCGGGCTTTTGAAGAACAAGTGGTCAAAATCGGGTCTTTTTTCACTAGGTTTTTAGTGTAGAAAATAGAAAATTATTTAAATAAAAGGTGATCCTAATTCTGACGATAGCCATACATGTTGTGAACAACATATTCAAATTTCAAGTGATTCGGTTGAATATATTTTTTTTTCATACCCGCCGTGCCGAAATAACGCGTTTCAAGATAAATGAGTTTAAAGTTTGAGATGCAGGAGCACGCGGACCGCTCTCTACCTAGTTAATGAGCTGTAATATAAGAACTTGCACATGAAAGTCTCACAATATATTCTTAGGATATTCTTTCGAAATATCGAAAAAAGAAAAAATCGATTTTTTGAAATTTCTAGACCACCAGGTCCCCTTAATGCAGTGTTTATATTAATTTTTAGATTTAAGATTAAAAGTATAAATGGCCTAAACAACTGCACTTTATTATACAAAACTTTAATAGGCTATAAACTATATACCTGAAGGTTTTCAAAAAATTCTGATTAAAAAGTGTAAAAATGTTTATGATTTTTTTTTAATTTTTTTAATTTCCATAAAGAATACTCAACAATTAGAGATTTGCACGATTTACTCATATTTACATTAGTTTCCAAGCTTAGCTTGATAAATGACAGACTTGATGCCCTCGGAAACAGGTGCTTCTAAATGTGAGTAAGTGTTCCCTTGCAACTTTTACTAGGAGGCTCATTCCCCTACACACGAGTACCACACCAGTTGGCGTCCCCTCTAGATGGTTTTACTGAAGTTAACGATTTAGTAGATTTTATATTTGCAGTAGCAGTAAAAGCAGACAAAAATTGTGGTCGAAATATTTTTTTTTATTTGTCACTGGGAAAAATGGCTTCAACCGATTTCAACAGAATTATGAATTCTTCAAGTCACGATGTAAAAAATATTCACAAAAGATTTTTCTAAATATTGAAAATCTTTAAATTTAATTGAACATGTCTTTCATTAACATATTTGATTACTGGATAGTTGCACACCGCTTTGGAATAGAGGCAATAGACCGAAATCTGCAGAAGTAGTTAACGAAGTTATGAACGCAAATTTAATAACTCCATGCATAACAAGGTAGAACTCGCTTTATGGTTCCGTACAGAAGTTTCTGCAGCACAAAATCAATTTAACGGAATTGTGTTTTCATTAAAAAGTTCGCGAACGTGAGCACTCAGAGGAATACCAAAATCTTATGAGCCCTATTGCAGAAGCGATCGACTTCCTTCAGGGTGAATAGGCTATGTACCTACTTTGGTTACTTTCTCCTGACTTTATCCCCGCTCTTTCTGTTCATTGCAATAAAATGCGATTTTTAAGGGTCTATATACTGAGAAATCCTTGAAATTTATTGACCTAAAAATTTGTACACATATTATGTTATCTTTTGGAAGGAAAAAGCTCAAGCGACAAACCCAGTATACCTCGAAGAGGACTGACTACATCGTCCCGACGGTAACATTCAGTAGAAATTTTGTCACTCGCTTTCCATCACGGAAATAATGGAATAAGAGATTCTTACTAAACAAGTTCGATACTACAGTTTATACAGATGGCAGTAAAATGGATTGTGGTGTTGGAGCTGGTACACCCTGTATATTCTCATAGACTTAAAATTGAAAGATCTGTGCGTCTCCCTAATGTTTGCAATGTCTTTCATGCGGAAGTACTGGCAATTCGGGAAGCCTGTAGGCTACTAATCGCAGATCCCTCTTTTAAGGGCAGTATCGCTATTCTTTCGGATAGCTAAGCTGCAATCCAGGTACTGAGTTCAGCTACAACAACCTCTAAGGTGGTGGAACAAAGCAGGACTAGCCTTACCACCTTGAGCGAAAACCATAAAATTACCTTAATCTGGGTCCCGGAACATCGGAGCATTGAAGATAATGAAAAAACGGATGAACAGGCAAGAAGGGGATCTGCCATGAATAACATTCTTGCAGAATCGGTATTCACACCACTAGATGCAGTCAAGAGTGCAATTTCCCTAAAATACCTCCGAATCGCAGATTGTAGATGGAGAGACCAGAAGAAATGCAAAATGAGCAGGACGTTATGGCCCACCTACAACCTTAAGCAATCATCAACATTGATAAACATGAAACGACGGGACGCCTGGAGACTAATGGCAGTCATAACTGGTTTTTGGTCTGTGGGAGAACAAGCAGCCAAAATGGGCATCCAAGGGAAACAACCTTCCACTTCCTCTGTGAATGCCCTACCCTATGGAAGGACAGAATGTTGACCCTGTGCAGGCCGCTGTTCGAGAGTCTCGAACAACTGTCTGGCTTAGATGTCAACAACCTGATAAGGTTCCTGAATTGCACAGACTGGATATAGTCATGTTGTAACTAACTGGTAAACAAATTAGTAACAAGGATGTGGCAACAAAATGGTGAGGAACGCTAGTTGGATTCTGGAAGAATCACCACTTAAACCAACCAACCATGTTATCTTTTAACTGTATTTTAAGATTTAGTATTAGTAAAAATATTTATTTGGCAAGGAGCTACAGCAGAGCTCCGGGAGCTCCTCTCAAAAAGACGTTTTGCGATGACCACTATATCTCTGAACTGGATTCTCTGAAATTAAAAAAAACCAAACAGATTTCGTTAAAGTAATGTTAAATCTAGTAATTAATCGAAGGAATAAGCAAAATAAATTTTTTTGACAAAGTGGCGGTTTCTCAAAACAAAAAAAAACAATGGATTTTTGACCAAAATTATTTCGGCCTTAAATTGTTTATACAAAAAAAATATTTATCGGTAAGAAAAACTCTTCGATTAATTACTAAAAAATATATTTAAGAAGCTCGTGTTAAAAATTTGAGACTAATCGGTTTAGCGGTTTCGAGTTATGTTGGCCACCAACTTTGAAAACACCATTTTGAGAAAAACGCGTTTAAGGGGTTACATGGGTTTCGTTGGTTCAAAAAATCGATTTATTTTTTTTTGGCTTATTAATTTCTACAACATCTCAGAAATATTATCCTATTCAAGTCGATCCGAATAATTAATTCGGAGATACAGCCTTTGGAAGGTGTGTGCTCCAAGCCATTTTTATTGTTACTCAAAACTTTAAACGCGTTTTTCTCGGAACTGCGTTTTCAAAGTCGGTTGTCAAATGTTTTCGAAAACTACTCAACAGATCTTGATGAAATTTTACACAGGTTTTCGAAATACAATTTACTCGTGCTTGAACGATGGATTTTGTTTTTTTTTTTTTCAATTACAACCATTTAAAAAAAAAAAAAACTGTCAAGCAAATTTTACCGAAATTTTCATTTTTTTGGAAAAATGTCTGCCAAAATTCCAATTTTTACTGTTTTTTTCTTTCCTTCGTTCAAGTACGAGTTTATGGTCTTAACTAAAGCACTTATTTTTTTTCATTTTTGATGAGTCTGTCAGGAGTTATGCTGACAACGCGGACGCACCTTTTCTTCGAGGGGTCACCGGAAATGACGTCACAATGGAGGAGTTTTAATTTTTATTTTGTTGAAAATTTCAGAAATTATTCTTTAAATATGTATCTATAAGACAGAAAAAAGTTTGAATTAAATAAATAATTTTTTACATAGAAAAAAAATATATTGAAAATAGGCCTTTTTTTACCCGACGAAACCCATGTAACCCTTTAAAGTTTGACTTGTACTTTCAAGCACTCTGAAACGTCTTTTCAAATTTGCATGTAACTTCGAAAATATTCACCGGAACGATATTGATTTTTCTGTTTGTATTCTTAAATATATGCACAATAAGAAATAAAACAAAAAACACTCGACTTTTTGAAAGTTCTAACTTTGCACAAACTCGGGCAATTCATTCACTATTCGAGACGTCATCAAAAATTGGGCCGACCACTTCAAGCACTGCCAGTAAAGACGAGGCTGTCATTTGAATAATTTGCTATGCAATAGATAATAGCCCGAGTATAGCTTTAATATAAAGTCTGTATCAATTTTATAGAGCACTTTCCTTCTGAATTCAAATCTACAAAAGATTAGCGAAAAGCTCAACTTTAAAGCTTGTGCGCCTATTTCCATTACAGTGGACCATTAAAACCTATTATTGCAATCTCATTTGTTGCCATGGGATTGATTACACAAATTAGTTTCCTGCTTTTGAATAAATCGACCACCCTAGTACATACCAAATTGCCGCGCTTATTAACTGCGTGCATTTTGTCACACACACACACACACTCACACCTGCACCAAGTTGCCTATTCCCTCAATAAGTCTATCTTACACACGCATAAAAAGTAAATGAATAAAAAATTTCTTACATGTATTTGTAAGTGTGAAAGTGTGCACACATGTTGGCAGACACGAGAGAGAGAGATGTCAACCGGTGCTTCTCTCACCCATATTCTAGGCCGATTTAACGCAACGCCTAAGCAGTTGAGCCAGTTTGTGCTAGCTTTGTGAATCAAAAGGAGAAGAAAAAAAATAATCACAATCAAATAAGAATTTCAAAACACTTTCCTGGTCAGAAATTAAAAGTTGGCAAAACTAATAGCCACCCCTTTGCGTACGCCCACTCATGCTTGTTCGAGTGTACATATGTGTACAGGAATGTGCACACGGTAGATGAAGAGAAGAGAAGTGGGCGAACAATGCAACCAACAACTCGTGGCTCAAACACACATACATACATACAAGCATGCAAACCATGTAACGGTAAAAGCCGCTTTATAGTAATAAATAAGAATAGAAGGTGACGTGTATATATTGTTATTGTTGTTATTATTGTTTGAACTCTACGGTAATGCAATACGCACACACACACACACACACACACACATGCACATGATGTTAATTTTGTTGTTGTTGAGACGCTCTTAAATCGTAATACGAGCCACACTTAAATGACTTGTCTCTCACTTGTCAATCACTTGCTTTTGCGCTCCATCACTGCACTTCAATGTCAGTTGGTTTGATTGACAGCAATCGCACTGCCCGTCAGTCTGTCTGTTTATCTACCTGTCAGTTCTTTCACCCAATTAGAGTATCTAATACCGGCAAACCGAAAATTCGGGATTTGGGATACGGAATGTCTGGATGCGTATGAAGTATTGAATTTTGGTGGGGAAAAATACGGATATTAAAAAAGTTCAACTGGTTGAATGTGAATATGGAATTTTTTTTTCTTTGCATATAAAATAATTAAAATAAATTTGTTTTTCTATCTGCAGCTAAAATGTGGTTATTATCAAGTTTGATGACGGGAGAGCATAAATTAACTTATTTAGAAATTCTGTATATAAATCAAATCGGGTAATAAATAATTTTTTTTAAAAATATCCACTTTAACATCGCCCTGAGGATTGAATTATAGCCTATGTAGAGCGCAACTGTCTAAGGAATACCCCAAAAAAATTTGAATTGAAATAATTTTCAGGCGTTTTGAGCCATTTCGTCTTCTTCTTCTTGGTTAGCGCGATAACCGCTTAAGCAATTTTGGCGGAGTTTAACAAAGCACGCTAGTCGTTTCTTTCTCCCACTAACCGGCGCCAGTTGGTCACACCAAGTGAAGCCAAGACCTTCTTCACCCGATTTTCTCAACGCAGAGGAGCCCTTCCTCTTCCTCTGCTACCACCAGCTGGTACCGCATCGAATACTTTCAGAGCCGGAGCATTTGCTTCCATTCGGATGACATGATCCAGCCAGCGCTATGTCTATGTCGTCGTAAAGCTTATACAGCTCATCATTCCATCGCCTGCGATATTCGCCGTTGCCAACGTGCAAAGGTCCAAAACTCTTCTGCAGGATCTGTCTTTCAAACAATCGAAGTGACGTCTCATCGGATGTTGTCAACGTCCAAGCTACTGCGCCATACAATAGGAGGGGCATGATGAAAGCCTTGTAGATTGTTAGTTTTGCTCGTCGAGAGATGATTTTACTACCCAATTTCCTACTTAGTCCAAAGTAGCATTTGTTGGCAAGAGGAAGAATCTGTCGTTGGATTTTAATGCTAACATTTTTATTGTTTTTAATGCTGCTTCCTAAATAAAGGAAGTCTCTTACAACCTCGAAATCATAACTCTCAACCAACTGTAGGTAGGTTTTTTTTTTTTCTGATTACTTTTCTTAAAACTAACGATATTCTGAAAGGTCTTGAAAAATTCTGTTATGTGGTGCTATTTTACAACTTCAAAATCTACAAATTTACGAGCTAGTCCGCGAAAGTCGTCTGCTATTGAGAATCTGGTCATCTTACCGTCGAACTCACCAGATCTCCCTTAGGTTCGTAACCTGTGGATGTAATCGTGCTTCAGATATAAAAATATGAATTTAAACCCCGGAGGAATACAGTCCCTAAGTTCTACCCACAAAAATGTGGCAAATCTACTTGCTACGGGAGCATGCACGTCGGATTTGGAGGTGCAAAGTTTTTGATCATTTAACGAAAAAAATGGCGACTCCTTCATTTGGCGATGCAATTTTTTTATTATTACTTTACAAAATATGTCGGATCAGCAGTAGATATTCGCAATCGCATACAAAAACGACCTTCTGCCTTTGGTATTCTGGGTAAAGCCTGACGTACATATCCAGATGTACAAAGTTGCAGATTCTCGGCGCCAACGTAAAATTGGTGGCTAGTACTAAACAAATACCCATCCTCCTCAAAGTGCGATGTCGCAAATGGAAGTGTATCGGCCATAGACTGCTTAAACGCATGGACGACATCACGAACGCTGCGTTGGATTGGAATATCGCAGGGAGTCGATGATGTGGGAGACCAACCAACACCTGCAGGTGAGACAGGCAGATGCAGAAGCGCAGAAAGCAGGCTATAAGTAAATCAAATTTTAATCTGTTTGTTGAGGTCATGTCTCCGGCTCCTACGTTCAGCCCAAAATTGTTTTTTTCTTCGAAATTGCCCTGTAAAAATACTTTAGACTTTGTGTAGGTAGGTGAAATGGTTGAAGTACCCATCTGGCAATCCCCAAGTGGCAGTAAAGCGACATTTTGATACCGTTATGGAACCTCCAACGGGATGATATCTACAACCCGCCAGAGTTGTTGATGCAACGGAGAAGATTGACGGGATTTAGGTTGGCGCACTCCCCCTGGCTGTCGAAGAAAGGAGCCCTCAGTGACACGCCATGTAGATTTCTTGCTGGACAGGAGCCACCAAGGCACTTCTTTTCTAAAGCATCAGAGGCAACATATCGTCAGAACCATGGCATTAAAAAGGAGGGAATAACTATCTGTTAACTGACAAGATAGATTTCAGGGAAACATCGAGTAGCCCTACCTGCGAGACAATGCCCCGTGGGGTAATAGAATCTTGCGGAAAGTGATTATTTAATAGGATAGTCAAAGATTCTTCTGCAGATTCAGCCCACTCCCATTTTCCCGTTTTACACGAGTTCAGCAGCAGTGGTCCGTCGAAAAGATCTTGCTTAGCTTGGCAGAATCCCTCACGGATTCAATGGATTCGCAGTTTACCTTAAGTTTATAAGTTTTTAGTTTGGCAGCATTCGTTAAAAGCCCTCCTAACCTTCTTTTTAAAGTCGGTCAGCTTCTTGCTCCACCAGGGAGGCGAGTCCTTCTTGCTAAAATATACCGGACAAGCCACTTTGAAAGCCGTGTGATAGATAGCTCCAAGTGTTCCGTTTCCTTGCCCAGTTAATCAGTGGGTGGGTAGGAAAAAGTTCGCCTGTTCAACTTATTATTGAAATTTCTATTGAAGAGAGACCAGTCGGTTCTTTTAGAGCTCCTGTGGGTGATATAGTTTCCCGTGCAAAATTCATTTCGAAAAGTATCAACCTGTGACTCGAAAAGGCATTTCTCTGAGAATCGCTCCAATTATCAACGCTAATGGCAGACGAATTAGTCGCAGGAGGGATTTCAAGAACCTCTTCCGAACCGCTTGATATTTTCGATGCTAGAATTACTAAGTATACAATATTGCGATCTTTTTCTGTATGGTATATTAATAATACTCATTTAAATAATTAAAAATATTATTACTTATTTTTGAAATCAATATAAATGGTAATAACAGACATTAGCAGTTTCCCACAATCCCGAAATTTCGGGATTCCCAAAGTGTTCCGATAATAAATGTAAGCGACATCCTTAAATGTCTCAAAAAACCGCATTATGCCCATAATGGCCTTTAAAAATCCCGAAATTTCGGGACTTACAAAGAGTTCCGGTATTGAGCGCACTATTCTTAACCACCCTCTCATTTAACACCCATTCGCCGCTGCACGCTCTTGTCTGCTGTAGTCTGCTCAGACGCCAAACAAACGAACGAGCGATTAATTGTTGCTTTGCCTCCTCGTTGAGGGTTTCCTCATACTAAATCATTAATTTCTTATTAATTGCAAATCGAACCGGTTTGTTTTCCCACGAATCTAAGTGTGACTTACCTTTTTCCTGCTGCTACGCTGTTGGCGCTCAAACTATGCTGGCAACAACTTGAATATTTCTTTTAAACACAAATCTTGCACTATTCACACTTTTGATACGAACTTCTTTTCATTAAAACACTAAATTGTCGCGCTTTTTACCACCCACTAAACTTTTCTGATGCTACGATTTCTTATATTTATTACGCACTACATTTCAACTCGCTATGGTTTCACACGCCACACACGTACATACATACTTATTAACAACAATAAATAAATAAACTTCGTCACGGTTATTTCAAACTACCTGCCTGCTTGCAATCGAAGGCAGTGCAAGGCGCGAACTGGCAAGCGTCATTTTGTGGACATCGTAAATTTGCCCCCAATAAAAAATAAAAAGAGCCCGAAGAGCAATCAAACGCAAGGAAAATACAACAAGAACAAATCGCACAAGGAGCATAAACTACGAAGCAAACCAAAACATACAAACAAACATACATACAAATGCAAAACCTCATACGTTGCATGTAAACATACACATCTACAGGCATACATACATACACACCTCCATATGTACATGCACATGTGTGCGTGCATGTTGTAAAGAACAAGAAGAAGAAGGTCGTCGTCGTATCGTCGTCTAGCGGGACAGTCTCCAATTTCTGCAAGTCGCGAAAACATTGAAGAAAATCGTAAGTCAAATGTGCGCTCTCGCTCTCTCCCTGTGGCTGCAATCATTCGCAAACAAATGAACTCAAGTCGCTGCAAAAGATAAAATATGAGCAGGCTAAACATTGCAGCACTCTGAATATACATATATATGAATGCACACGAGTACGTAGGTATGTATGTATGCAGTGGGGTGTTGCTGGCAAAAGCGTCAATAACAATGCAGAGCAACGTGGAGCAGCCAGCTGTGGTGCACTTGAGTGCAAATTATCGCACTTTGCTAATACATCAAAGCAGCTGGTCAGCTACTTAGTTAGTTGGTGATTGCAAAGGTTGAGGCATCAATGGAACTGGATTTGCGCGGAGGTGGCTGGCTGCTGGCTTTGGTGTTTGGTGCCTGTGTGAAGCGAAGAAATGTTCAAACAGTGTGCGTGTGTCTGCAAGTTTCATTGTGTTTGTGTAAAAGCCGGTTAAAATGTTGTGCTGTCGCCGCTTTTAACCCTTATGCTGTTGGAGGGATTTTGGGCAAGTGAAAATTTGAAAATGTTGAAGGTAATTGCATGGAGACAAATTAAATATTGATTTACTTTTTTCGATTTTTTGTTTTAATTTTATATTGAAAAAATTAAAAATTAATTTTTTATTAAAAAATTATTTTATATTATTCAAAATTATTTTATATTAAAAAAAAAAAAAAAAAATAATATAAAATAAAATGATTTATTTATTTAAAATATCAGTCGAAAGTCTAGGTTGGAGGCGCCGCGTAATTAAAAAAATAATTAACAAGAAAATTTAAAAATTAAATAAAAAAAAAAATGTATGCAAAAAAAAAATTAATTTTATATTAAAAAAATTAATTTTGTTTTTATTAAATAAAAAAATTAACAAAATATTTTATATTAAAAAATAATATAAAATAACAAAAAAAAATTTATAAAAAATTTATTTATTTAAAATATCAGTCGAAAGTCTGTTGGAAGCGCCGCCTAATTAAAAAAATAATTAACAAGAAAATTTAAAAATTAAATTTAAAAAAAATTTCATGCATAAAAAAATTAATTTTATATTAAAAAAATAAAATTTTTCTTTTATTAAAAAAATTAAAAATTTATTTTTTATTAAAAAAATAAAAAAATTATTTTATATTATAACAATTTAAAAGTATTATATAAAATTAAAAAAAAATTAATATATAAAAAATTTATTTATTTAAAATATCAGTCCGAAGTCTCGGTTGGAAGCGCCGCGTAAGTAAAAAAATAATTAACAAGAAAATTTAAAAATAAAATTAAAAAAAGATTTATGCATAAAAAAATTAATTTTATATTAAACAAATTAAAATTTTTTTGTAATTAAAAAAATTAAAAATTTATTTTTTATTAAACAAATTAAAAAAATATTTTTTATTCAAAAATAAAAAAAATATATTGTATTATAACAATTTAAAAGAATTATATAAAATTAAAGAAAAATTATATAAAAAATTTATTTATTTAAAATATCAGTCGAAAGTCCGTTGGAAGCGCCGCGTAATTAAAAAAAAAAATTAACAAGAAAATTAAAAAAAAAATATTATTTTATTATAAAAAATTTATATATTAATTTTTTTTGTATTTTAATTTTTTTATATACATTTTAATAATTATGCAAAATGTTTAATTTTTTTTTCTATAATTTTTTTTATAGACAATTTTTTTTTCTATAAATTTTTTTATAGTCAATTTTTTTATATATAAAAATTTTTTAATTAAATGTTTTATTGTTTTAATTTTTAAATTTTCCTATTAATTATTTTTGTATTAACGCGGCGCTTCCAACAGAGACTTTCTTCTGATCCTTTAAATTCATTTCATGCTTTTTCATTTAGCATAACACTTTTTTTATATATTCGTATTTATATAATAATATATTCCTATATCTACTCTTTTCATATATTAAATAACCCAGTAAACATATTCAGCCCGCTCGTAGTATATCAGCCTAAAATGAAAATTTAAAGAAATCAAAAAATTTTGATTTATTAAAAAAGTTGTGCCTCATACTTTATGTGCTCAGGGTGATCATACTGGGTAATCTGATTGGAGGTACTTTTTCCAATAAAGTCTTTTTGACAGATCACGCGTGTCCAATGTCAAAATAAATACATAATTTTTTTCAATATGCACTGACATTTCATCATGGAAAGACTTACACCTCAACAACGATTAAAAATCGTACAATTGGATTACGAAAATCGACGCTCTGTGAAAAGTGTTCATCGCGCGCTCAGGCCAACTTATGGTGTATAGCGATGAGGCCCATTTTCGGCTTAATGGCTACGTGAATCATTGAGAAATTATAGAAACTTTTCACATGAGACAGATTGTAAAAAATGTATAACTGAGTGGTTAAAAAGTGACATTAGGCTAAGACTATGGACTGTTGGAAACCAAATTGTCAATTAAGAACATTTCTGCCTCATGGAGTCTGTTTAATGAGAAGAGCAAAGCGTTCAATGAGAGAACGAAGTGACAAACAAAAAAAAGAAACGAAATACGGCATTGAAATCAAATAGGGAAAAAGCAAAGCAACGAATTTTCAATGAAGGTATATTCTATTAAACAATTTCTTTTCAAAATGCTTTTTATTATGAGGAATTTAGCACTGCGACTTGAAAGATAGTCAAAGGGGTACCTCTTCATGAATTCATAGCATTTCTCTGAGTCCAACTTCTTTAATAAATTTTAATATTTGTCCTATTTTATTGAGTTTTACTTCCTCCTTTAGTAAAATATGTCTACCCAAGTGTTTGTGCCGCTTATAGGCCTCTTCGTTTCGCCAAACGGTACCGAGTTGCGTATAGATAAAGCAACTGGTATAAGTAAACATATCTCGGTAGCGCTGGAAAAGAAATTCCAAAAATTATATTGAGTTGTACCAGTTTTATGAGGTATAACTATACCTATCGCTAGACTCTTGCTCGATAACTGCGTTGTTGCTTTCACACTCAAATTCTTCGTCAAGTAAGCAGAGCAGGGAGATAGCGAGCAGAGAAGTGGCGAATCGAAGAAGCCTTATGTATCAGAGTTGGGAGCGTTGACAGAACATTTTTGGCGGTTTCGTCTTCTTCTATAGAGTACTTGCAAGTTTCATCAAAGAGTCTATATTCCTAGGTTAGTAAGATAATAATTCAATGAACAAAGCCGTATTCGAATTTTTGTGAAACTTTTTGTGGTGAATTTTTCATATTCTTATTAAATTCCATACAATTTTTAAATCAGCTTCGGTTAACGTTACCTATTATTGACTCTGAATGCAATAAACCAGATAGATTTTCTTATAATGAACTACTTTGACTTTTCTCTAATTCCTTCAAAATTATACTCATTATAAAACCCAAATCAAAAGGTAAAGTCAGATACCAGAGTGAGGGTACTCAAGTCGCTATTCTCGATTCAAGGGGAAAAGCAAGTGAATGATCTGCGTGATCTGCGGAAGAACGCATTTGGAATTGACCTCCCAAACAAAGATTGCGAATTCCATAATAAAGAAAGTGTTATCGATTGTAAGAAAACTTATTTAAATTTCATTTACCAGCTTCCACAAAGACCTTTGAGTTCTAACGCTGCAAAAGACAGTAGCTGCTGCCTCATTAAAATTTGTAGAATTGGCACGTTTTACTTCTATATTTTCTGAACAGAGCCGGGTTCCAATCGAAACTTGATTGTACGGGCTAGGAAAATTGAATAGATCTATTAAATATTAACTACAAAATTCGTTCTAAAGTTCAGGTTTCGCCATTTGTTTCGTCCAAACGTTCCCAGCTGTCAAATTCTGATTGCCTAAGCTAAATTCTTTGAGTGTGAACACAAAACTCAGTGACGTAATTTAAAGCTTAACCGCCTCAGCTAATGGGTCTGTTTAATCTTAGCCTAAAGAAACAAGTATATAACTTAGATATTCTATTCTATATTTTTCCTTATGTTATATCTCACTTTTCCTCCTTGACTATCTACCCTTTTACTTTCCAGAGCTTTAAATTCAATGGGTTTTTTAGCCTGAGTAACTTCTAATCTCCCGGTGCTTCTTCACATGACTTTTTCAAATTTCATTTAATTTCAATATTAAATAAAATTGATTAGAAAATATGAAATTTATAAGAATACACCTACCGGACCATGTTTTTCGGATTGATTAAAAGGAAAAATGGGCACTTACTTGGAAAAAGGAATGCAGATATGCCTCTAAAAAAATGTGTATATGATTGAAGGAAGAGTCACAAAGGAATCTAAAAATAGTTTTATGAAGCCTTGGAGAGTCGCATGGATATCCGAAATTAGTCTAGAAGAGTCTCAAAAAATAGTTTAATGAAGACTTGGAGATTGACATGGAAATCTGAAATTGGTCTGGCAGAGTCTCATAAGAAGAGTCTCGGATGGACAGCTTTACTGTTGTTGTTGTTGTTGTTGTAGCAGCATAAACATTCCCTATAAATATGTATATGGGGAATGCAGCTGAATTGACAGTCCTTGGCCGGATATAAATCCGGGTTGTTCCGGTAACGTAGAACCGACTGTCGTGGGAACGGGACAGCTTTACTCGTCAGATCTTGTTGTGTAATGTCTATAATTTTCTTTTATGGCAAAAATGATTGAAGCCCTGCACTAATGATTGAAACTTTTGAAATTGTAAAAGAGAAACCCGGCACTGGTTCGGGTAGTCGCAGTTACGCTACTTATTTTTTCTCTCTAATTTACTAAGGTTTCGAAATAAACGAGAGTTGAGATTTTTCAGAGGAACCATAGATGTGGATTTAGTAAAGGTGAGTCCTCCTTACAATTTATAACAGCTGATTGATCACTTTTTTCGCACTTTCGCAATTTCTTTTTCGCTGGAACTGAAAAAAAGTATTTCAACATAAGAAAACACGTAGCTTTCTACCTTTTTGCTTTTACAAGGAAATGAGAAATGGAATGAACAGCTGGTTGCAAAGGGAACAAAACTTTAGAAGAAAGAAATTGCCAAGTTCGCCACCACTTAAATTTGCTACTAAGTGCCGATTTGCACAGGAAAACTTTTGGAAGGGAAACATTTTGTACGTGGGAGAAGGACGGACAGAGAAGGTGAAAAAAACTCGTCTTCATATGAAGAAAATTCAAATAACAGTAGCACAAAAATGTTTAGCAAAGCAAATATGTTTCTTAAGGGAACAGATACCTGTAAAATTTCGAAAAAATTTTTTTTTTTTTCACAAAATGTTAATATAATCCTTTAAGAATATGCCAACAAATTTTTAGAACGTAAATTCAAGTATTTCTTATATTATAGATTGTCAACCGTGACGACTCTATTCTTTGCGTTCGAGCGCTGGGAGAGGTATAAGTTTCATGTATTCAAACTTTAGGCGCGTTTTTCTCAAAACTATATTTTTCGAATACACGATAACTCGAAAAGTTCCTGAAATTTTGCACACATTTTTTTATGATATTCTATTATGATTTCTATGTGAATACAAGTTTTCGAAAATTTTTGAACACAATAATTTTTTCGAAGCAAAAATAGTAGGGAAATTCGCCCCAAAATTCATTTTTTTAAGCATTTTATTTGTTTTTAATTCATATAGAAATTATGACATTAATAACCAAAAACATATTTGGTTTTTGTATTCACTGACGCCTATGCAGGGAAAATATGGCCGTTACAGGTATCTGCCCCCCTTAAAATAAATGATTTTAATGCAACCCCTTTTTATTGCCACGCACCACTTTCCAATAAATTAAAACAGAACAAAACTGCGCCATACAAGCAATTTAAACGCAATTCACGTTGATGCGCCCACTGTATATTAATTACCAAACACCCTTCAATTTGGCAGCACTCAAACAAGGGTTAATTTGCAATTCTAATTGGATTTCAACATTTCTTTTTCACGCATAATATATTTGTATTTATATATGTAATATATTTGCATTTCTCAAATATCTCTTAAGACCACTACTGCAAAACACTTGCACTCGCTGCTCTTGTACGTGCCTCTTCACAAACAGAATTTCACATTTACATATACCATTAAAACCCCTTTGAAATTCCACCTGTAGCCTGCTGACGTGCTCTTTTAAATAAGTTGAGTGTGTGCGCCACAGTGGAGAGAATTCATCCTTGTGTCTGTACAGTGAACACTCTTAAAAATACGTATCTCTTTATATCTCTAAGAGCTATTAAGAGCTCTGTTCATTCTCTTTATTACTCTTTCCCACTTAACCATAACCTCTCAATTTTATTCACCTTTCCTGCTCCCACATAGAGAAACACCTTGGAAGCCTGTACTCCCTATGCTCTTGCAGTTATTCTCTTACTTTTGTTGCTCTGTTCAATACTCTCATTTCCCCTTTGCTCGCATCGCATTATTTCTGTTTTCACGCACTGCTGCTGCTGCTGCTGCTGCTGCTCTATTGTGTGCTTGACGCTGTACTCATTTTTGTTGCTGCTGTTGTTCTATTATTCGACGCAATTTTTTGCCGATTTCAAGTTTCATTCATAATAAATCATTTGTTTCGCTACATCGTCCATGTGTCGGAAATGTACGAAGAGGGTGGGGTATTCGTACGTGTGCAGCAAGCGTGTATGTGTGTGTGTGATGTTGTATAGTTTAGTTTTCTTACTTCTCTGCATTGGACTTCGTTCTTTCGAGATTTTTGCTGCAGTGGTAATTATTGCTACCTTCATTTATTTGTTTTTTGGTGTTTGTTTTTTTGTCTTGGCAATATGCACTCCTCTCACTCTCGCTCTCGCTCGGCACCACGCTCACTGTTAGAGATTTGTTGGCGCTCTGTTGTTGTCGCGCCGGTGCAGCGCTGCTTGCTTGCTGCCGTTGCTTTGACGGTTGGGTTGGGTTAAAAGCGCTGAGGAGCTGTCAGTTTTGCAATAAATTTGCAAACATTTAATGTTTTTTGTTGTTATTTTTTTACCTTTCGTTAATTTTTTTTGTTTTTTTGTTATTGTTTCGTTGTTGTTGCTTTGTTGGCTGAGGCGGCAAGTTTTTCACATGTGAAACATGCAACAACAAATGCGCTTATAAATAAATCATGCATGCGAATAAACAAAAGTGCATGGATGGGGCGCGCATTCATTTCGTTCTTAACTACCTGTAATTGTGCGAATATTTATATATACACACTTGTGCAACTGCGAACACATATTGTGTGTATGTATGTATGTATGTGCATATAAATGTTGTTGGCTACATTTAATCGTATATCCATACATTCTTGGACGTTTTTTTGTGGTTCGTTTCTTCTGCATAAACATTGAAATATCTGTTTTTCAATTGGCGTTCGATTGAAACAGGAAATCTGTTTCTTTAGTTCAATATCTACATACATACATACATACATAGTATAGTCTGCTTACAAGTGCAATTAAATAAGCACCAATACTTTTATTTCCAGCTAAATACTTTTTACTGTTCATTCCATGGAAATGTAATAATTTGCCGACGGCATTTAAGTGATTCCAGTTCGGTGTTCACAGAGGTGCGAAAGGTGTTTTTGCTAATGATATTAGATGTACTATGTACTGAAAAAAAAAAAAACAAAAAAGTACTGGAAAAAGTGGAAATTTGCATTTTAAATATAGGCTGCGGTGAACAGTTGTTCTCCTCAAGGGTTTCCGCTTTGCAACCACATACATACATAAATGCATAAGTGAATGTGTTTTTGGACATCGTTGCAATACCTACAAAAAAACTGCAGTGCACGCTCGTCGTTTTCACATCATCGCCATAATTTTAGAAATACACCACAATAAAATATTTAAACCCCTGTTTTGATTACCGATATGGCTTCTGATCATCTGCCATATAGACCAAAACGGTGAAAGCCAATGTGTGTGTGTGTTGTTTGTATTTCTAAACTGGGGAACTGAATTTTGGCACGAAGGCATAAATTGTATATACCGTACTTTTATGGTGAAAAGTGGTAGGTATTAGAAAGGGGGCCGTGACATCTCTCATATAAACTGAAATTTGCAAACCGCTCTTCTCCAGAACCGCACAAGCTAAGAATATCAAATTTTATACAGTTACACGAATTGCCAATACCTGCCCTATGGTGAAAAGAGGTAGGTATTTGAAAGGGGACCTCCCATATAAACTGGAGTTTCCAAATCGCTTTTCTCCAGAACCACAAAAGTTAAGATAATGACATTCGATACAGTTACACAAATTGCGAATACCTCTCCTGTGAAATAATGTTGATGTACTAAAGTGAGTTAAAACACCAAAAATTTTAATTCTTATCAAAAAATATGGTTTTAAAGGAAATTTTATGTTAGTTGATGGGGGATTTTCCAACTACTTTGAAATTTAAGTGCATGTCTATCGAAAATATATCAAAAAAATAAAAGTGTATTTTTAACGAAGGTAAACAAAACAAAAATTATTTTTGAATTGAATTGAAGTCGAATAAATGATTATGTTAGGTGGTTAAGTTTCAAGGGCCGATGTTGATTTTGAAGAAAATAGAACTTTTTTAAGAAATTATTGTCATTTTTCTTCATTATGATAATATTGGTATAGCTCAATTACGTACGGAACAAAATATTGGCCAAATGGCACACCTCCATCCGATGGTCCAAATTTTCGATGACGCTGAGGCATAATTGAGGTTCTATGCCGTTACTGTGCCGAATTATCTCACCCTTTAGCTCTTGAATTGTTGCTGGCTTATCGACGTACACCTTCTCTTTCAAATAATCCCAAAGAAAGAAGTCCAACGGTATCAAATCACATGATCTTGGCGGCCAATTGGTTTTCTTCGAAAATTGGTCATTCACTGTTGACATTTCCTGCCACCATTCTGACCATTGACGACGCTTGAAATGGTCAAGAGGCTTTAGTTCTTGAGTCAATTGCACCTTGTAAGCGTGTAAATGTAAGTCTTTATGCATAATGTTCATCAACGACGAGCGTGAGAGGTGCAATTGTTGGGCACGACGACTAGTTGAGGTGGACGGCTCTTCAACCACTAACCAACTATCGCGAACAGCAGTAATATTTTCAGCAGTACGATCAGTACGAGCATTTCCTACAGACCTGGTTTGCTCAAACTTTTGCACAATTTTTCCGATTGTACGCACATTTGGACGATTAAATTGACCGAAAAAATCACGAAGTGCGCGATATGCATTTTGATTTAAACGCCCGTTTTCATAATAAGCCTGAATAACTTTAACGCGTTGCTTGATTGTGTATCTTTCCATGGTTTAAATAGAGTTAGTCTGAAATTGAAAAATGTCAAAGGAAATGCAGAAAGAGCTTTACGTTTAGGTGTGGTTTACATTCAATATCGGCCCTTAAAATTTAACCACCCTTTATTAAGGGAGGAAGTCCATGTAAGGTTTTCGAAAAATCGATTTTTTTCGAGTTACTGAACCAACGAACGAGCGCATTAATCTCCGATTACCACATGGGAACATACTCAGTATTTCTAATCGCAAATAATATTTTCAAGTCGTCGGCATATGGAAGTAATTTGGAAAAGGAAAAATAGGTGCTAATATCATTAACCCTAATCCCATGCCGTTCCCACTAATCCTGTGTCGATGGGCCGTTCACGTCCGGCGTTTATTTTTACTATATAACGCCAACAGAAAATTAGAAACAAATTCATAAGGCATCTCCTGAGCTTTAACTAAACATATCTGAAGAGATTTCTTCAAAATTTTTTTATTTTAATAATATTTTATCATAAACAAATGGTGTGAAACATGCACCGTGCAGTAGTTTCATAAAAAATCCACGATTTCTCAAGGAATTGGCCGGGCACGAACGACCCATCCACATGGGATTAAGATTAAACACTAAACGAAGAATAAAGGCTATAAAATAATGGCTAAAAATGCAATGAAAACTGCCGAGTATTCACCCTCAGTCATTAACACACAGCCTCTATCGGATAAATAGGATTTCAACCATTGAAAGAAAGCAGAATTAAGGCAAAGCAAAGCTAATTTACCTAATAGAATTGTGTGGGAAACTCTCTCAGAGGATTTAGAAAAGTCCGTGTAAATACAGCCGATACGATAACCTGCAGCAAAAGTTGAAAAATTATATTCACCAAAAGCATCCCATGACAATTCCATGCGGATTCCAGGCGAATTTAAAGGGTTAGGGGTAGTCAGAGGCCAGAAAAAATGATGATTTTCAATATTTTTTTTTTTTTTTGCTACTCAATTGCTTAATTTTTATTTATTTTTAATATATTAAAATAAAAACATCGCATTAGTAGGTATATCATGGACTTGACTTCAGCAAAATTAAAAAAAAAAAAATAATAATAGTTGCAAAAGTTATCGCTGTTTGGATGGAGCCCGTTTCTCCAGAAGTCCCTTGCGGTGATGATCACAAGTCCTCTGAGATTCATCTAAAATCAATCGGAGAAGATAAATTAGTTTTATTAAAAGATAATCTTTTGCCTGATCGAAGCTTTTTATTTTTGAAATTAACAATATGGCGGCCTCAATATTTCTTAGATTTTCGAGGAAAACTCGACAATTAATTGTTTAAAAAAATCGAAACTTTTGAAAAACAGAGGTTGTCTGTAAAGTCGGTTTACTGACGATAGTTCAACGTGACAACGTCATAAGAAAATACTGATGGAATGGTTGCATTTTTCAAAAGAAAATTTTAATTTTATTTGTTTGATAGATATTTTGTATGGATATAGAGAAGGAGGTAAATGGAATGGCAATGGAATAGGTCAAGTTACATTTACACAAACGTGAAAAATGACGAAACACTTATCAAATTCACGAAAGATATGTTCAATTTCGCTTGTGCAGCAGACGTTAATAAGTCAACAACACTAAGAGGCACCATCATCGATTTGTCTTTTTCAAGACACATTACACTCGAAACACTTCCTTTCATTTCCTATATACTTTTCCTATACACATATATATCATTATTTATATTTTTATATTTTTACATACAAATAACCCATTATATAAATATTGTACATAAACATAATACATAATAACATATAAAAGCATCATTATTATATCTAAATTTTATATAAACATAACAACATTAATATAAATATATACGAGTATATAAACTCATCATTGTTATGTATATAAACATAATAACGCACACACGCACACAAACCAAAATATAATAAAACACAACAAACCACAACGCAACATAACACAACATAGCACAGCATAGCATAACATAACATAACATAACATAACATAACATAACATAACATAACATAACATAACATAACATAACATAACATAACATAACATAACTTAACATAACATAACATAACATAACGTAACATAACATAACATAACATAACATAACATAACATAACATAACATAACATAACATAACATAACATAACATAACATAACATAACATAACATAACATAACATAACATAACATAACATAACATAACATAAAATAACATAACATAACATAACATAACATAACATAACATAACATAACATAACATAACATAACATAACATAACATAACATAACATAACATAACATAACATAACATAACATAACATAACATAACATAACATAACATAACATAACATAACATAACATAACATAACATAACATAACATAACATAACATAGCATAGCATAACATAACATAACATAACATAACATAACATAAAATAACATAACATAACATAACATAACATAACATAACATAACATAACATAACATAACATAACATAACATAACATAACATAACATAACATAACATAACATAACATAACATAACATAACATAACATAACATAACATAACATAACATAACATAACATAACATAACATAACATAACATAACATAACATAACATAACATAACATAACATAACATAACATAACATAACATAACATAACATAACATAACATAACATAACATAACATAACATAACATAACATAACACAACATAACATAACATGCAGTTCAAGCAAAGTACCGACGCATGAGCAAGATAACGACGCATTTTTTGGTGCGTGCAGCCGGCTACATCGAATTATTTATAAGACATTATCACGTCAAAAAAAATCCTTCGATCAAACACGAGTTTTTTATGTTTTTCAAAAGCAGTATAAATTTTATTGAAATCTACCAAGCGGCTTTTAAGTTACAGTGATCACCAGTTCAAAAAACATGGTTTTAAGAAAAACGCATTTAAAGTTTTGCTATCGCCCGAGGAGCGCCCGAGCGTCCTTTGTTAATTGTTGAATAGCTCGAAAAGTATTTGTCGGATTCACTTAAAATTTTCACAAAATATTTTTAAGATATCCTACTTTAAGAAAATTCAAAAAAATCCAATCTTTTGAAAATTCTGAATACCCCTAACCCCTTAAGCTCTTAGTTGCAAAGTACATTTTTTCTTTTACAATTCCTTCGAAAAGTTTGTAAATACACCGGATTCTGTTTTTACACGGTACATTGGTTCCAGAAAAAACCGTGTAAAAAAAACCATGCAAAAAAGGCCATTAATCGTATGCAAAAATAGGTGATTAGTTTCTAATCTCTAAAACCTATCAAAATAGGTAAAAAAACAAGGATTTTTTAAGAACAAGTATTCATGTTTATTTAAATAAATCACATATACAATGTTTATTTTTAAAAGCATAGTTATTAAAGATAAAATAGATATGCACTCTAATCTTAAAAATAATTATGTTAAACAGCTATGTTGTTAACGAAATTAATAGGTTATTCAATTTTTAAGGTAAAAAAATAAAAAAAAAAAATTAGTGATAATCATAAATACAGGAATATAAATTTAATTGCTGTCATCATCAGTTACTCGCATTCGCTTGCTTCGAATGCGTATACAATCACTATCATCGCTGGAATAATTTTCAACTGGACTTTCTTTTGCTCGTTCAGCATCTACATTTTTAACAATGAACTCTGTTATGAGCCGTTGTTCGCCAATTCTTGCTACCTCTTGGTATAATTCTTTGTAACGAGTCATACAAGAATTCAGCTCACGTTGGAATTGTGCAGCTTTTTCGACATTGGGATCATTTGTGATGGAATGGTGTCCTAATTTATTTGCAAGTTGAAGTCCTTCTTGAATTAAATTTGCAGTTAATTTTACAGGTTCTACGCTATCACTGCTTTCTACATATATAATCAGCATTCTGTGAGGCAAAATGTAATATATCCTCTTCGCTAAGAACTTTATCAATCATCAGTTCAGCAATGTGATCGAATACCAAGTCATCAAAACTCTCCCTACCTACTGCATGTGCCAAATCAATTATAATGGGATATTCTTTTCTATTTGGATACACAGGACTTTTACTTTTTACACATTCTGGCCAAATTGCTCCCCAACATCCGTTTAAGGTTGATGGTCCTAAATCTGATAATGCTAAAGCAGCAGGTTTAACGCAATCTTTAATAGAAAACTTTTTCCAAGCATCAATTACTGTAAGAGTTTCATCCTTATCCAAAGTGTCCAAAATGTACTGGAATGTTCTTTTGATGTAGTAAGTTTTAAATGTTGCGATAATTCCTTGGTCCAGTGGTTGGATTAGGGATGTGGTATTCGGTGGCAGGAACAAAACTTGTACATTTTCGTGTTCCAACTGAGGATGCCCGGGTGCATTGTCTACCAACAGAAGAGCTTTAAATTCTAACCCTTTTTCATTGATATATTTTCTAGTTTCTAGTACAAAATATTTAATGAACCATTCTGTGAAAACTGTAGTTGTCACTCATGCTTTTTAATTGACCATCCAATTAACCGGCAATGTACCAAAACCGATACCTTTCATTGCTCAAGGCTTAAGTGCACGATTAATTAGTAGGGGCTTTAACATCCGATCTCCAGAAGCGTTACTGCAAAATAAAAATGTGACTCGATCTTTTTCAACTTTAAAACCACCAGCGCTTTTTGCGATTTGGCCACATATGTATGTTCCTTTCGGCATTTTTTTCCAAAAAAGACCAGTTTCGTCGGCATTAGAAACCTGATCTGGACTGTATGCACCATCGGCTATTAGTTTTTTAAGTTTTAGTGGAAATTCTTTGGCGGCTTTCTGATCTCCAGAAGCAATCTCGCCCTTGATTTTTATGTTATGAAGCGCATGCCTTTGAAGAAATCCCGTTAACCATCCTCTGCTTGCAGAAAATACGTAGCTTTTCTCATGAGTTGATTGTATGGATGTAGAGGGTTGTTTGTCTTTTATCATTTTATAAAACCGTAATGCTTGCTGTTTGATATTGTTTCCGTCTACGGGAATTGGTTTATGTGCATTGTCCTCAAGCCATATTATGAGTGCTTTTTCCATTTTTTCTTTAGTAGCATCTCTAGTGTATGATGAAGGCTTAAAAGATAGTTTCGTTCCAAAAATCACCAATTGCCTAATTGAAATTTCATTTTTTTTATAGTTCTTTATAGTTCTTATTGTGACTTGATTTAAACCGAGAAATTTTGAGCCTTCTCCATTTCGAAGGCGATCTAAAATTTTCATCTTGGTTTCCAAAGAAATTGCTTTACGTTTTAGTTTTGGATTTGACATTTTCTTTTAGGGACACATAAAATATTTTACAAAATTAAAAAATGTAAATAACTGAATAAATATAAAATATTTTTTGGCTTACCTTTCATCTTAATGCGTTAAATTTAAAGTAACGTTGAAAAACAAATTTGTCAATAAAAAATTTCTTAACCAAACATGTCTCAAACTATTAACACATTTCAATTGCTCTGACCAGTAAATTTGCTTGTATGCACAAAAAGGGATTTCCCCTAAATATGTGATATGAACATTTTTAGCAAAAATTAAATTTGACAAAAAAAAAAATTTAAGCACAAAAAATTTTAAATCGTGCTAAATGGAATAAAATCGTGTAAAAAAATTAAAAATATTTTATTTTCAAACCGTGTTACATCAAAACCGTGTAAAAACAGAATTAGGTGTATAGTGGAAAGCTTCGAGATGGGCCTTTAATATTCCCATCTTTTTGCCACTTTTGAAATTTGGGTTAATAGTTGTGATTTTCCAATGGTTGATAAAAACTCCAGAAGCTAAAGATTCACTAAAAAATTAGTTTGAGAGGAACAAACTGAACCGCATAGTTTTTGAAAATTAAAAAATTACACAATCATATGAGAAACCATAGTTACTCTCTCCAGTTTGCTCTCTTTACCACATCGCCAGCCCACTAAATTTAGCTCAGAAATTTTAAAAATTTCTTCCTCCTTTTTGATTTACAACTAAATGCCGATATTTTTAACCGAACGACTGCTTATTTTAAGTTCACACATTTACACGTTTTCGTCATTATTAAATATTTGATAATTCTTACAATAAAACGTTTACTAATTAATTTACTAACACCAAACACCCCACCACCACCACCACAGATACGACTCTCCTCGATCAAGAGGATCAACAGCAGCAGCAGCAGCAGCAGCGGCAGCGACAGTTAACGCCGACATAATCACAACATTGTCGCATTTTTTGTTGTTGCTTTGGCAGCACTTACTTATTTACGAGTATGCGCGCATGCATGTACGGGTGTATGCGTGTGTGTGTGTGCGTCTTTTAATATATTTGTATGTCTGATATTCGGTGACTGCTGCTGCTCTTAAATCATTTTGATAATAATGTGCTTTGCCGCCTTTTCGTTTCCTCAAACAGTCGCGCTTCCCATAACATTACCAGGCCGACGGCCTCACACATTTTTTGTTTATGCGTGTGTGTGTGTGTGTGTATGCTCTTGCGTGTATTTTTAGTTTCCTCTACTTTACTGTCACACAAACCAAATTGATCGTGTTATTTGCTTCAACTTGTTGATGCTGACTGCTAAAATATAATTTTATGTGTGGTTGATGCTGAGGTTAATAGTGTTGTTGTTGTTGTTGCATCTATTTTTATTTGTCTGATTTTGATGATGTGCAGTAATTTGTTGGATCGTTAAATTTTTAATAGGCTCCTTCATGCAGCTCCAGTTGATTGCAACACTTACTACTCTTACAAGTATACGTGCATGCATACATACAAACATTCACGCATGCATATGCATATGTATGCAGGTATGTACATACTTCATGCTTGTATATGTTCTTACTTCGTACTTTACCGGCTTGCATTGAATTAAAATGGCAGGAAAGAGGGGAGAGCGCTTGTCTCCACAGCAGTTGGAGCAAAAATTCACCTTAGATATGGAACAAAAAAGGTGTCATTGGTGATTATGGGGAAATATGTGAACTAATGCAAGGTACTTTCCGAAGTAAAGGGGAATTTTTAAGAAAAAAAATACCAATAAAAACGAAACAATGGTTTTCTAACAAAAAGTAAACTAGGGTTTGTAAGACACAAAAACAAAAAAAAAACAAAAAAAAACAAAAAAAAAAAACAAGAGTAATTTTTTGTCAAAAAGTAAACTTTTTTTATGAAAAAAAGAAAACAAAAAAAAAGCACAAAACAATGATTTTTGCCAAAACACATTAATTTTTTTCAAAATAGCCCGCTTTCTTCTCTACAGGGGAATGAAAGGTGTGAAAGGTAGGCATCTCAGACAGTGCACTCTGCCCAGCTTGTGAAGAGGAGGAACGGCGTACCACTTTCTCTTCGTCTGCCCGGCCTTTGCACGAATCAGGTTTAAGGTTGATGTTGTTGTTATAACAGCATAAGCATTCCCAATACTTACATACGGGGAATGCTGCTGGATATAAATCCGGGTCGTTTCGGTAACGTAGAACCGACTCCCGTGGCAACGGCTTGAGGTCTTTAACAATGGTGCAAAAGGAAATTGTGAGGGGAACTTCGGGTGTCACGTCACAGGGGATTTAGCAGCCGAATTGTGCACGATAATTTCACATGAAAATCATTACTTCACTTAAAAATATCAAGTTTTAGATAGCACTCCTTACACTGGACCGCAACTTGCAGACTTATATGTACGTATGTATGTAGGTTGCTCCTCATGCATCCATTTTAATATTTGTTTTCCTTTCAATACAAAATTTTAATTGAATGTGCTTTTATCATGTTTTGCTAATGAGTAGCATCGAAAAAACCCAGCTTCTAAGAAAACCACTACTTTTACTCAAAATGTCCCTTACACAATCCCCTACAAGAGGTAATCCCACCGAAAGTGTTAGGCGAGTACCAACGCTTGCCATAAAATCAACCACATCTATTGCCCACTTTTGTCTGCTGTGTTTGTCAACACAGAGCGATTAGTCGGCAACGCTCGCAGCCGCTTTCTTCCGCTTCTAAGCCAACACTTGCTATGCTTTCTTTTTTCCAGCACTTCGCCCTTTTGCCTTCAGATTTATTTATTTTTATTTTTTGCTTCAGCTCACACATTTTCTTTTAATTTTTTTATGTTCATTTGATGGTTTTGTGTTTTTAAATTGTTTCTAGCGTTTTTGTTGTTGCTATTGTTGTCTGTTGATCGACATATAAATTCATATGTAGTTTTTGACTGAATTTTTTACGAGCCTTGGCTTTTGTGTGTTTCATAAAACACTAAAAGCGATTTTTATTGCTCGAAAAACACTCAATAAAAGCGAATTATTGATGTCGATTTGTAGTTGGCGGGTGGCCGGTCGCACTGCAATCCCTCCACCGCAGCGCGTTCCCTCCGCCATGACACGGCCTACCACCATCACCACCCCCGCTTTTCCCCTAAATGTCCCTACTTGTTTAGACTCTTGCTCTCGCCTCTGATTTGTTGAGATTTCTATTTGTTGTCTACACTTTTTTGTTGTTTTTCGTTGCTGTTGTGCCTATGTACTCGTATACTCATACACACATTCGTGTGTAGTTGTGCATGGCTTTGAATTCGATTTCTTTTCAAATTTGAATTTGTGCACGAATGCAATGCAATGCAGGCCGGCAGGGCAGTGCTCGTTGCTGCGCGATTAGGCGCAATCTTTTCCCTGTAGCCTGCAACAGTTGGCTTCTGCCGCGTAAAGTGTCTTTGTGTGTGTATTATTGCCGGTATGTTGCTCGTATATGTTCGTGTATGAAATTCCTTTGAGTGGAACATGTTGGGCGGCCGCCCAATTTGTCGGCGAAGGTGTAAATGCATTTTTATGCCCTTGTAAACCGTTTGGTGCGGTTTGCATGCTTAAGTGTTTTTTTTTTTGTTTTGTTGTTTGCACTTACACATATGTACGTATATGTGTTTATTCTCATCATACCATACGAATATGCATCTCCGGCGAGCTTATTTTATTTTTTTGGTTGTAGAGTGGACTAAGAAGTGGTGAATTAGAAAAGAGGTGGGGTATTTTTTAACCTTTCTTGCAATCTTTTGTATGTTTCTCTTCTTCTTAATTGGCGCGATAACCGTTTACGCGATTTTGGCCGAGTTTAACAAAGCGCGCCAGTCGTTTCTTTCTCGTGCTAACCGGCGCCAGTTGGACACACCGAGTGAAGGGAAGCCTTTCTTCACTTGATCTTTCCAACGCAGAGGAGGCCGAACTCTTCCTCTTTCACCACTAGCCGGTACCGCATCGCATATTTTCAGAGCCGGAGCGTTTGTATCCATTCGGACGACATGATCCAGCCAACGTAGCCGCTGGATCTTTATTCGCTGGGCTATGTCTATGTCGTCGATGTGGAGGATGGTTCCATGTGTAGAAGTTCACGCAAGTGGGGAAAGTTACTCATCGCCATTGACTTGGGAGTGTCCAGGACGATTCTTCTGCATATGGTTCAATCAGCTCACAACGTCCGGGATTAGCCCACGTATCCTCTGGGTAGCTTCCGAGCACTCGTTCGGGAGCGCTGGGTTTGAGAACCGTCACTTAAAAATCTCAAAAAATGGGGAAAAATTATAAAAACATCAAGATAATCGAATTTTTAGGAAACAATATTTTTATTTTCATTATTAATTTTCCCTTTCTAATTGTCTCCAAAAGGATTTTTTTTACTCAATTTTTTAATCAATTTTTTGCCATCTTACAAATGTTTGAAAAAAACGTTGTTTCCAAAAAAACTGTTTTGTGATTTAATATTGTCTTACAAAATTAAAAACAAGAAGTATTAAAGTTTTTGTTCGTACGGGACGCGTACGAGATTCAGCTCTTAAATTTTGATTTTAACGTTCCCAAAGGGAAAATTTGATGCTGTTGTTATCTTGAGCATGGCTTTTACATGTAACTTCGCGCCCATTTGCTAATATTTGGTGAAATTTGGATATTCCGGGTATAGGCTTGGACGATTCCCAGGGACGAACATCCCGAATTTTGTCAGCTATTTCGGATGCAGAAATATAAAAAATGGATGTTGAAGGAACTAATGTGGCAGCAACTTTTGCGAAATCATTCGCGTTTTGGATTACAGTATTGCTTCCTTGGCTACGGGCTTTTTGATTAACAAGTCTTTTTATATTGCCACCGACTCCGTCTACAACTGCCTTACCATGGGAAGTGGCAAAATACTTCCATTCAAATTGTTTGCTATATCTTTCTGAGAGATATACTAATAACGAGACCATTAACGATTTTTGAATTCAGAAGAAGGACCATCACTCCATATAACTTCTTTAATTCGTTCGCCATGATCTGCTGCAAAAATTTTATCATACAAATATGTCACGAAGGCGAATATACTGTCTTTATCTTTTTGCTTTGTACCAGAGCATATCACAAAAGTTTTACATTGTGCCATGAAAAATGAAGCAGCGGTAAAAAGAGTAACACTTTCCCTGCTCCATAAAACTGACTGCACCTCGTTTTGATATGCGCAAGAATAAGACATAGCAAAATCAATTTGAAGTATTCTTGCATGTTCATTATTTTTATAGCTTTGGAATGCTTGTGCTTGTACTCTTTTTATATTTATGTGATACATGACATATGGTAAGTCGGATATAAGGTTTTCGTGTAACTCTCCACAACTGATTTCTTCTGTCTTCAGTTTTAAGCGTTGATCGTCTCCTTTTTTCCATTGCTTATAAATTATATTTTTTCCTGGGTCATAAGGTATTACTATTTTACTTCCATTTTTACATGTATCGCACACATTTCTCCAACAGCTTGAATCAAGGGCCGTATCACAGAGAATGTTGCTCCAGTAGGAGCTATTGTAGCTTATTTTCAAATACTTCAATTTTAGAATAAAATTCTCGTGAATCATACATTTGCACTGTTCTGATGGCGTGTCTTTTAATAACACAACATTTTTCGGTCGTAGTGCACAAAATCTAGACAACTCTATTTTTATGTTCGGAAATTCTTCCTTAAATATATAAAAGGCTTCTTTTAAAAATAAGGTGAGGTAGTGCTTTTGTAATGTAAGTTTTTTACCGTTAGTCCAACAGACCAATGAGTCGTTCATGCCCGGGCATGTATAAACAATGTCTGGAAGAAAGTAAAAATCTTTCACTATTTTGGTGGTTTCGTCATCGTTAATTGGTTCATTTATAGATTTATTCCTAACGTTATCAATACTAAGTCCAAGTTTTTTTGCCACACCCGCTACAACAGCCTTTTTTTTAGTGGGTGAACTGGGTAGACTTCGCATACATTTCTGTACAGCCTTAGCATACGTTTGCTTACATTTGTATGGAAAACATTCAGATTCGTAATCACCAACAATATTTGAACCAGCCTCCCTCTCTTGGGTTTGGATCAACTTTTTGGCTCTTTGGTCTCTCTTTTTTTCTTTTTCGTACTTCTTCCTTTTCTGTATTTCTTCCTGGGTCATGGCTTTAGTTTTTCTTTTCCTCCACTGTTTCACTATTTCTTTTTCGTTGTTTTTGAAATCTGACCCTTTTTTTCGTTTCTCTTCTCTCCATTTTTTACAACGTGACACGCTATGGTTGTTATTATTTTCACTAATTTTCTCCATTTTTTAGTTAAAAGAAAAACTTATATGCCGTGTTCGTACGGGACAAAATTTAATGACTGAATATTGAACTTATTTGCGATGCAAACTGAAATCAATGCTTTACAAGTAAAAAGAGCACCAGTAGTTTTCTTTAAATGTAAAGTAATCGAAAGAAATAAGTTACTCGGATGAGCACAAAAATAACTGTACAGTGTTAAGTGCGTTCGTACGGGATATCATCGAACCATTTTTTTAAAAGAGCATATCTGCGTTGATCATAAATAAACTTTTTTTTTAATATTACGTTTCAAAACGTAAAAGTTTGTTCTTTTAACACCAATT
The DNA here is from genome assembly GCF_028408465.1 of Anastrepha ludens. NCBI lineage: Eukaryota > Metazoa > Arthropoda > Insecta > Diptera > Tephritidae > Anastrepha > Anastrepha ludens. The sequence goes on along the minus strand of NC_071501.1, from coordinate 26,631,081 downwards.
ATCAGTTTCACGCTATATGTCACACATAATGAGAACTAAGCGCTTAAACTTGACCAAATTTCGATAGAAGAAAATAAAATTTGCATGAGTTGTTTTTGTTGTAAAAAAGATACTTCAAACTGAAGTCAAGTAAAAGGTCGATGTTTATAATGAAGATTGATATATTTTAAATACATTAACACTAATACAATCATCCGGAAATGCAATTTGTTCGGCGGTCGAAATTTACCATTTTCCATGGAATGCTCCTTAAAAGGAAAAAAATCTTCAACTGAAGCGAATAAAACAACATTTTAATAAATTGAGGGAAACGGTTTTTTGTCATCCTAAAAATTATAAATAAAAAAGACTTTTTACTTCTTTTTTCTAAAAAATTAAAAAAAAAACAAGTATTTATGAGATGTTTTTTTGAAAAAAAAAATTTTTCTAAAAAATTTATTTTTCAATTTCTTTGTTCAAAAAAATTTCTTTTCTACAACTTTTGTTTTCAAAAATACTTTTCTAAAAAATTTGATTAAAAAAAATGTATTTTCCATTTGTTTTCAAAAACCCATTTTTTTCATCTCGCAAACTCTGAATAAAAATAAAATTTTTTTCCGATTTTTTTTTTTCAATTTTATTTTACCTTAAAAAATTAAAATAAATGCATAAAGTCTTTAAAAGACCCGACGATATTTCAATTTAAATAACTCTTACTAAGGGTTTCAACATTGAGTAAATCTCATAAATACTTTCCTTTGTTTTATTTTTCTAGTTTATTTCTTACCCACTCAAACCTACAAATAAGGAAATTTTCGGAAAAATGTATGACAATGTCCAAGATATAGTGATTCACATGACCCGAATTCCCTCTTTTGTGAGTGTCGCTTACGATAAATGGTAGAAGAAAGAGCCGGAAGAACAGCTTCTGTGCTCTAGAAGTTTTCCAACTGGTATTACCTGCATTTTGTTAATTAGTGAGGGATTTGTTATAAGGTCCTAGATACTCCGGTATCGAGTAGCTCTATGCTCGTCGAATATTGTTCATTGCTCAACTGCTCTAACGTTTCTTCGAAGTTTATGGTCTAAGCAAATACTGTTAAATTTATTTTTCAGCATTTCTTTGGCTTTTCAATGGTGGTCCTCTGTGTGTGTTGCCTATGCATGAATAATTTCTGAAACATAAAACAAAAAAAAATACTGACAAAACAGTCAAAAAAAAAAAAAAAAATCAGAACAAGCCTTGCTCAAATTACTTGAAAAACTCGCTACGCTGGAGTTCACGTTCGAAAATTTTCGAGGAATGAACGTCCAACAGGTGTGCGAGTACTTTCAGCTCATTTGTCTGGGCTATTCCAGAATGTGCGGACAAAATCGAGGTCTCTAGTTTACTACTAAAATTGTAAAGAACAAATACAAAAATTTACTCCACGCTCTTACTTATTACCGCCAAATCCTGGTGCGTTAGTTATAATTTCTAATACAGTTTTCCCGGAAACACGCGTAATAAAATTCCCCCGCGACTTGCATATATGGATAAAAAACAAAGTGGAGATAGACAAGTCTAATACTAGTCTAAAATCACTAAAAGAGAACCAGTTGTATCCTAGGAGATTTCCCTCCAGGGTATGCACGCCACTTCACATACTTTTATCACCGAATGATGAATATCACACACGTCCATCTTCTATCTAAACAAGCGATGCTATTAACTTGATAACTAAATCATAAAGACAACTAAGGCTAGCAAAACAATCTATGTAGTTTCCTAGTTTCATGCGCCAAATCTACTAAATAACATGAAACGTGAAAAAACAAAAACAATGCAACCAAATACGTACAACAGACATGCATCACCCAGCAAACGAGGCCACATATGGAAGAGGGTAACGACGACTTTTCACATATTTCCTTGTTGTATTTGTACAGCCGCACGGACAACAGCTTATGCTGGAGCTGCTGCTGCCACTACTGTTGTTGGTTAGTAAAAAGTAAGCACGGAAGGCACAACAATCAACCAGCCAACAGTCATTCTCTGACAACTACTATTTATGAAGTGCAGGAGACGAATGTTGGATCGGAATGGTTGACCAACTGACTGGCCGGCTATCTGTGGAAGTGCTGCATGCAGTTGTCAAGCGAACGCCTATAGCAATGAAATGGTTGCAAAACAACAAGAACAACAACAAAAAAAAATGAACGCCAGTTGAATGCAAAGAAAGCAACACAACACCAAAAACAAACAATATCATGGACATTCCATCACTTTGAGCGACGAACGGAGGAGCCATTGGGTGTGGCTGTTGAACGTTTATCATGCGCTCAAATGACCATTAAATGTGTTCAACGACGCCATCATCGTCAACGGGCGACAGCATCAACAAGCGTCATACCCAAACACGCATATTTGGGTGCATACAGTGGTGGCCAAAATTGAAGCACCTCACCTATTTAGTAGAATTTTTTTTAATTGCAATTTTTTTTTTTTTTTGAATTCGGCGTTTGAAAAACCGGTTGGGGAAAAACAAGGCGCATTCATTAAAGGTGGTGGCACTAGACCAACAACAATGTTTTGTGCATTTTGTCAAAGCAAAGTATTGGCAAAGTAGAAAATAAAGTATGAATTCGCCTTGCTGCATTTTGGGCTGACAGCCACATGGACACGGCGAAAGGAAAAAACAACAAATCAGCTGATTTATCGATACCAGCTTTAATAGATTCGCGTTAGGAAAAAGTACTTAAGGTGTGGCAGTTTTCAAATAAATTAAAAAAATAAGTTTAAAAAAATTCAGAAAAGATAATTTTAGAAAAATTCGGGGGAAAAATTAGAAAAATTCAGAAAAAAAAATTAGAGAAAATTCAGAAGAAAAAAATTAAAGAAAATTCAGAAAAAATTAATTAGGAAAATTCTGGAAAATAAATTCAAAATAATTCTGAAGAAATTGAAGTGGTGAACAAAAAGTTTGAAATGATTAAAATTTGATTGTCGAAGCAAATATTGGCAAAGTAGAAAACAAAGAATGAATTAGCCTTGCTGCATTTTGGGCACGGCGAAAGGAAAAAACGGAAATCAGCTGCTTTATCGACACCAACTTTAATAGATTCGCCATAGGAAAAAGTACTTAAGCTATGGCAGTTTTCAAATAAATTCAGAAAAAAAATTAAAATAAAAATCAGGAAAAAACTAATTTAAGAAAATTCGGAAAAAATTAGAAAAATTCATAAAAATAAATTTGAGAAAATTCAGAAAAAATAAATTGAAGAAAATTCAGAAAAATAAATTTAGGAAAATTCTGAAAACTAAATTTAGATAGAATCGGATAAATAAATTCAGAGAAATTCTGCAAAATAAATTTAGAATAATTCTGAAAAAATTGAAGTGGTGAACCAAGTTTGTGAAGTTTGAATAAAATGTGAATTAAAAAACTAAAAAAGTGGCTTTATTTAATAACTTCAAAATCAAGTCACAAGCACAAGGAGATCAAGAATGTGACCTGATATTGACTGGCGCCCAACTGATGGTAATGAATCAAAGAAAAGTAGTGATGGCAATGAACCACAGGTGTGTCCTCGTAAAAGGGCCACAAACTATAACATATCCTTAAAAGAATTATTTACAAACTTGAAAGAGTATTTAGACTTTTCGGTTCAAAGAAAGAAACAAGAAAAATTTGATCAAAAAGTTAACTGCATTTGTATATACCCTGTGGTCAGAAAGTACCGGGAATGTTTAAATAAAACCAAACAGAGTTAAATTTCAGGCAAATTTATTTTATCTCCTTCAAAATATGGCTCGACTTGACATATGACACATGCGCCAACGTTTAACCGAGTTTTCCATGCACCCCTGGTAGGCTGACGAAGGGATGGCCTTCAGCTCCTTCTTCGCATTCTCTTTGATCTCCTCTGTCGACTGAAATCTCCTTCCACGAAGTGCTAATTTCAACTTGTGAAACAAAACGAATGCGCACGGGGCCATATCAGGTGAATACGGTGCTTGCACGATGGTATTTACTTGGTGTTTAGTCAAATAATCCATCACAATTTGGAAACGATGCGAACAAATGCAAAATCCAAGAATTGTTTCCCCACATTTCCGGCCATTTGCGACGTACAGGATCTCTCAAATGCTTCAAGAGGGATAGATAATATTCTTTATTGGCCCGATGGAAGGTACTCATGGTGCACTACGCCTTGGCAATCAAAGAAACCAGTCAACCTGGAACTTTTTGGTCATAGAGTATGTAGTTAAGTAATTTATTATAAGAATAATGCTTCCACATATAGAAATCCACGAAGTTTGAGAAGTCTCTGATAGCCTGCGAGTGGCCAGAACGATTCTTCTGACAAGGTTCAAGCAGCTCAGAACTTCCATGCTTCGCCAAGTATCCCCTGGATAACTTCCTCTGGGAGCGAGCTATTGAAAAGGAATGAGAAGGCGAAACAGCCGAGGATATCTGGTTGTGTGCTGGGTTTGGGACCTGTCACCTAAAAATCCTTCTCCACTGAAAAGACAAGCAAAGTCTCAGCTCTACTCTGATGACGTCTAGGGCTAACGAACTAAGGACTATAATTTGAGGGCATTCACTTGAAATATCCGCCCCTTAATGGGGACGATACCTCTGTCGATGCCTCTATCCTCGTAAGAGTAAAGGCTGACATCACTAATCTAATACAGCTGACATTTCAAGGAGCGCAAATTCGGTGTTGGATTTTTTGTGGGAAAGCGAATTCGCCACCAAGTATTTTCGTTCACAACGAAATTTCAGCATTTTAAAGACCTTAAAGACAGGACTGGCATGCTTTGTTAAACTCGTCTAAAATCAATTAAGTGGTTATCGCGCCAAGCAGTAAGAAGGAGAAAAACCTTAGCACGAAACTATAATACTTCTTAAGGTGTCTCTTTAAATTATCTACCACCCCCTGCTCTTTGGTATAATCCCATAGAAACAACTAATTTCCTAAGCCTGCCATCAGATGACCTATACTGGGGCACTGATGATTTAGCAGAACCCTCCGGCCTGGCTCCATTAAGAGCTGATACAAAAATAAAAACTAAAAGAAGTAATAGAAAATCCAAGGTATATGAAAAATTCAGTATGTTGGACTGATGGTGCTTCTACGGATTTTCTCAAGCTATAGAATGGAAAGTAGAGTTGCTATAATTCGATGAAGATATGTCGCTTGAATGGAGCTTTTATGCGAATAAGAACTGCAAACTAACCACTCAATTGGGTAAATTTGAGTTTTAGGGCGTTATTATTATTGTTTGCCGCAGCAGGCGCGCTAGGCACCGAAACAAATAAATTCCATTCAGATCGATACCTCGATTTAAGCTCTATTTGCGTCCATGTCAGCTAGTCGTCAGCTGTTGTGAATTCATCGTATAGGCTTCGTCTCCATGATCCTTTGAACCGACCTCTACGGTGTTAGCCTTGCGGATTCCAGTCTAAGGTCATTCTGTTGATGTCAGTCGCAAATTTTTGCAAAGTCTGATCAATCCATCACCACTTACGCTCTCGAATCTCAATTTTAACTGGCCTTTGCCTACCTCGGGTGAGGAGCTCTTCATTTGACACCCAGTCGAGGGATCATCATATGCGCAGGACGACTCTAAGGCAGCGATTTATGATGGTTTGAAGCTTTTGTTGTTGTTGCAACAACAATTAAGAACTTTTGAGAGATTGCTAACATGGAAATTCAAGGAAAATATTACTGAGTCAAGTGAGTTATATCAGGTCAATCAAAAAGTTTTTATATTTTTATTTTATATATTTTCTGTTTTGTCTTTACTGAGTCATATACACATGTCATCGGGCCTTACTATGCCGTGATTTAAGCAAAGGATCTTTCGCGGCCGCCGTAGCCGAATGGGTTGGTGCGTGATTACCATTCGGAATTCACCGAGAGGTCGTTAGTTCGAATCTCGGTGAAGGCAAAATTAATAAAAACATTTTTCTAATAGCGGTCGCCCCTCGGCAGGCAATGGCAAACCTCCGAGTGTATTTCTGCCATGAAAAAGCTCCTCATAAAAATATCTGCCGTTCGGAGTCGGCTTGAAACTGTAGGTCCCTCCATTTGTTGAACAACATCAAGACGCACACCACAAATAGGAGGAGGAGCTCGGCCAAACACCTAACGGAAGTGTACGCGCCAATTATTTATTTATTTTTTTTTTTTTATCTTTCGCGGTTTTTGAAGAAGCTTCCAGCCTTTGGTGAAGTGCTCCAAAATGGAGGTAAAGATAAAATAATATAACAATTTCGATAGGTTCTTCATTCCCATTACGACCCAGGCCAAAAGTCGGAGCAGACGATCAAAAAAATGTGGACTCTCTATGAACGCTTACATCAGTCTTAGGTGTTTGGTTGAGCTCCGCCTTCAATTTGTGGTATGCGCCTTGTTGTTGTTCCACAAATGGAGGGACTTAAAGTTTTAAGCCGACTCGGAACGGCAGATATTTTTGGGAGAAGCTTCTTGATGGCAATGGATACAATTGGAAGTTTGTCATTGCCTGCCGAGGGGCGACCGCATTTAAAAAAAATTGTTTCATCATTTCGTTATTTCACGAAGTTTCGAGCCTACGTACTCCGAATGGTAGTCACGCACCTACCCATTCAACATTAACCCGAAATATAGTTTGGGAAGGGATATCGCAGGCTGCTGTTATTAATTCAATATATTTCATGTTTATGAGGTTTTGCGAACGCGCATAGGATTTTGCTTGTCATAAAAAATTTTGCTTTAGTCCTGTCCAATAAATTTTCCCCTTTATGATGCTTCTTTAATTAAACTTTTTTAAGGAGCGCTGAATATTTTAGATTTTTTTGGCAATAATGAAGCCAACATTTTACTGGAAATCTATTTTCAAAAAACAAAAAAATTGCGTGTAGCGTAGTACACATAAAAGAAGTAAAACTTTCAAGGCAGACAAAGAAAGAGGGAGAGACCCGAGAGAGAATGAGAGAGAGAGAGAGAGAGAAAGAATATGTATCTAAATAAATTCACAGCATTTGCAGAGAATACAAATAGACAAAATTTATAAAAAACGGAGAAGGGTCGACCGGTGTAGGTAAACGCCGGACACAAACCAGCACACTCGCACAAACGCAGCGATGCCAGGACCGCAGCAACGGCACAAATTACCGCAAGGCAATACCAACAAATCCGACGCCGGAATGGATAGCACTTTATAGTACGCACAAGCACTAGCCAGGAAACGGAAATGAGCGCCAAAAAGTAGGTACCAAAAAATGCCAAAAAAAAATAGGTGCCAAAAATCGGCCCAAACAGTAGGCACCAAGGAAATATAACGCCAAAAGTAGGCACCAAAAATATATTTCCTACAAGTTTGCACCAACAAACAAGCGTCACAAAGTAGGCAGTGTTATTTCTCACTAGAAAAACTCAGGAAAATTTGCCTAAAGTGTATCTAAGATATATATAGCTCTCTCTCTCTCCTTTTCCTCTACATTACATCTTTTTCCCCTCTCGCGTAACGAAAATGCCAAAAACGTTGCATGACCTTGAAACTTTACTCTCCATTCTCGCTCGTCCATCGACGCCTAAGAAGTTTCACTTCAAAAGTAAAAAAAAATTTACTTCATAAAAAATGCACCAAATGGGTGCTTAAATTTTGCACGCAATTGTATGTATGTGCTCATGAGCGGGTATCCATGAGCGTGTAGCAGAGTATGCATGCTTTATAACTGTTTGCAAAAATAACATGTCCCGCATGCAAACATACGCACACATACACACACACGGGCATCTGCAAGGACATTCATCAAGTGATAAATTAAGTGAATGACTTCATGCATGCGGCGACTTCTTCCGTCCTCACGCGTGCACATGCACACAGGCACACACCTGCACATACATACATACACACGCACACCAAATAGCGTGCCATTACAGCACTGTCCAAAAATTTCAATTGGCTGCAGGAGAGACTGCAGCGCCGATAGCAACATGCTGACATACCAGCAGCATCTGCAACATGTGTATAACAACAACAACGAAAAAAAATAATAATAACATTTGCCGGCGTTGTTTTGTTCGATAGGAGTTCACGCGGAAGTCGATTTTGCATAAGTCACCACGCCTACTCATATCACTGCCACAGCGTCGTACATCTGCCGCACATACATCTAGCCTTCCATCCATCCACATACTTGCATGTATATGTATGTATGCACATAAAAACCCACATATAAGTACATATGTACATACATTCATCTATCCATCCATCCATCCATTTTGGCCGCTAGCGGATCATTCAACCATTTGATGGGCACAATGCGTCGCATTGCTGCCACTTCCGTTTTGATTGTGCAACCAACGAACGAACGCCAACGGCATTGTATCTGTAGTTGAACAAGCAATAAGGCATTGTGACAATGTGGCATAAATCTATGACTGCATGGTTGATCCTTTGGTCAGTCAGTCAACCAGCTATTTACATAGCTTTCCAGGCCAGAATAGATGTATAAATAGTTGATATGGCTGATGGCGTTGCTGATGATGAAAAAATGACCTGCTCGACTTGCACCAAAATTGTGGTAGTTGCGCGTCAACAGTTACAAAAAACAAAAAATGAAGTATGAGGATTTGGTAGTTGCATTGGAGTTAGCAGGCGAGAAGTTGGTGAAGTGAGTATGGAACCTGGTATGCCTTGCTGTTTGTAGCGCAGTAAGTGACTCAAATTGCCATCATATCGTCTGTGCTCCATTCAGTCCATTTGATGGCAATGCGTTTGGCAGAGGATCACTATAAATTTACTATAAAGCCAGTGAGGCGTTTATGTGTTGATTGTGTTGTATTTGTGTTTACTAGTTGCTTTATTTATTTTCTAGATATTTTTGCAAAGCGTTTATTTTTCATACTACTTCGATGCTGAGTTTATGGGCAGTAAGATTTTGGTATTTTCGCTTCAATGTTCATTTCGGTAGATATTTTTGAAGGATTCCTATGTAGAGAGTGGCTCAGTAGTTTAGTATTTTGATAATGAAGTATTGTAGAAATAATTATTTTTAATATTAAATCGAAATTCTAATGCGATCAACTCATCTGAGTCGCGCTATAAAAATGGTAAATGAAAAGAAAGTAATGTAAAATATTTAAGGAGTTACTCGCATGGAGCAAAGGAAGCAAGCAACTCTTAATCAATGTTGTTTTTTCTTAGCTCCTTTGCTATTTGCATGCTTTTGTTACTCCTTTTCGATTGGAGTAGTGGAGAGTCCTGGTGCGTGATTGCCATTAGGTAGTGCCACATTTCGAAGTTCCGGGCATGAAAGACCAAATGTTGGAAAAAAGTTTCTTGTTGTAGTCAGTGTAGTGAATATCCTCGGTTGTTTTCGTCTAACTCATTTAACGGTAGGCCCAGGAAACTGCAGCTGTTTTGACAGGTTGAGCCCAGAGGGAGAGTGATGTCAGATGAGTGGGTTTTATGGGGCGCTTTCACTTGCAGGACATACGTTTGGTATGTCGAGGTCAATTCCGGATAAGTGGGAGCTTAACCTGCTACATTATCCAGAACGTAATTGTGCCAAGATCCATTTAGTGGAACAACATCAAGACGCACGCCACAAATAGGAGGAGGAGCTCGGCCAAACACCTAAACAGGGTGTACGCGCCACTTATATATATATTATATATATAATTGTGCCAAGATTAAGCGGGTCCCTCGGGGAACCTGGAGCTCTTCATCTGCTGTAGGTCGTGGATGGACTCCGATTACAGCATTCGGTGGTCGATAGCTTAAGAAGGTGGTGATGGTCTCCCAATGAATGTCGTTTATTGTCTGTCTAAACACTGTCTGGTCCAGCAGATGTCTGTTCGTTTTGTGTTGGATCTCGTCGGCGTATTTGAGGGGGTGTCTCCTGACGTGCCTGGGAGGCAGCTTTGGCTCAAGCAGGTATCTGAAGCGTGAAACTTGCGGTAGCACCCAAGCAGAAACTGTTTGCTGAGTAGTTTATTGTGCACTTTTACTGGTCGCATCTGTGCCTTGTGGTGAGGGTGTTGAAGAAGGGACATCCGGAGGCAACCCGTCGCTGTCCGAATAGTAGTGTTTTGGCGTGCCACTCATTCCAGACGACCAGACAGGCGCAGCATAGTTTAGAACTGGCCAGCCAATTGGCTTAAATGTCGATAGCAACATTTCTTTGCCTTTACACCAAGTGCTGCCGGCAGGCGATATGAGGAACTTGTTTCGATTTTGGTCTTTAGTGGCAATTGCGGTTGTGTGCGCAGAGAGGGAGAGCAAACTGTTATTCCCATTGGCAGCTGGTTCTACGTTACCGGAATGGCTCGGGTTTTTACCGACCAAGAGCTGCCGCCCAGCTAAACTAGCCAAGTCTAGTGAACCGTTTAAAGGTTTTTTCGGCAGACAATGGCAAACTCCAGAGTGTATTTCTGCAATGAAAAAACTGCTCATAAAAAACTATTTGCGCTTTGGAGATGGAGAAAACTGTAAATCGTTTCCTTTGTGGAAAAATAACACCAAGAGTAGGAGGAGCTCGGCGAAGCAACCAACGATGTTGTTTTAAAATAAAACGTGTAAAAATGTAGATTCTTTCAGGGTAAACGGCTCATGACTTGAAATTAAATGAGCTATATAGTCTTATAAATAGGCGCTCAAGCTTCTGAATCCGGAACAAATTACTTATTTACAAACCAACGCCAAGACCAATTTAGACTTACAGTATACAATTCCGGAGAGGTGCTAGCCAAAAGTACATCACCTCCAACCAACGCCTGCAAAACAAAATTCTACGGAGAAGAGTAAATGCGCAATACTATAAAAGGATCAGCGGCCTTCATCGCGATCTTGGCACTCCAGCTGTGACTGAAGTAATGAAGCAATTTGCCATAGCTCACAAACAAGACGATGCAGCATCCCGCTTACTTCGGCCGAATTCTTCTCCAAGGCGATTAAAACGCATAACCCTTATGCCCTTATCAATAGCGATTAGCGATTATACGTAAAAAACTTAAAACAAGTTAAATTAACAAATGAAAATAGCTTTTTGTTAATAAAAAAAAATGTTAATGTCCACAGGTGAAATCCGCCAAACAGTCGATTGTTGAGAATATTAACGTAACGAATGTTGAAGGCTGTTCAGCAACACTTTGCTCTGCAGTAGCAATATTATCAACAGAACATCCAGCTTTTGGTCTCCCAGTCTATCTGCCCTTTTCTATGCTCGACAGAATCAGTTTCTCAAACTTTTTCATCGTTGTCGAATTTGTACAGTTTCACGGTTAGATCATTTTTTCTTTCTTTATTTAGATTCTGCCACTTTCTCATTTCTATGTACATATGACACCCTTAGTAGGATTAGAGGAACCATTTGTTCGTTTTTGATGAGAAGCTCAGTGAGTTAAATTTTCGTCCAGAGAGTAGAGCCCACTTGGACGAAAAAAGTTTGGTTCATCCTTTGTGATACTATTGCAAGAGGGTGAAGGGAAAAGGGGAGAAAGAGAAGGGATGGGGAATGGTGAGTGTTTGTGGACTACGAACGGTGACTAGTCTGCGGTTGTATTAACCTCTTTAAGCTGCTGATGAAGCTCATCAGATTTTTGTTATCAACACCTGCCATATCAGTAGGCGCAGAAAAGAAGTGAGAACCAAGATGCTTGAATCTTAGTCCCGCGAAAGCTGGGCAGCTAAGGAGCAGGTGCTGAGCGGAGCGCCGCCCATCGAGGGGAGTTGAGCTCTGGGTATTTAATATTTCCTCGTGAAAAGGACGAGCTTCGTCTTAAAAGGATTCACCGATAAGCCGCAGTCTGCTGCCCATCGAACAACTACGTTCAGATATCCCTGCATTAAATCGTACAGCTCCTCACCAGCTCCTCCATTGATAACAAGGATCCAGAGAAATGGTGAGAGAACCCCGCCTTGCGGCGTGCCTCTGCTCACCTGCCGGCGGAAAGAGACGCCGCCCCACTCTGCCACGACCGTTCTGTCGCTGAGCATTCTGTAGATAAAACTGGAAAGGTCGGCTCCGACCCCCAGCCTACCCAGAGCTTTAGTGATTGCCTCCGGGAGAACGTTATTAAAAGCCCCCGCAATGCCGAGGAAGGAGCCAACCGCGAGTTCTTTCTGATATTGGGATTCCTCAATATCTTTAACAATTGTGTGCAGAGCAGATTCCACTGATCTGTCTTTACAGTAAGCATGTTGGGTATGCGACAAACGCCCCCGAGGAATTTCGCTTCTAATGTGTAGGTCAATCAACCTCTGAAGGGTTTTCAGCAAGAAAGATGAGAGACTGATTAGCCTAAATTCCTTAGGGGAGACATGTGAGCTCTTGCCAGCCTTGGGTATGAACACAACCCTCACAGCCCTCCAAGATCCCGGTATATAGCCTCTGGTTATGCAGCTCGCATAGATAGGGCTCAACCAGCGGCATGACACCACTGCAGATTTCTGCAGTTGGGCAGGTATGATGCCATCAGGACCAGGCGACTTGAAGGGCCCGAAGGAGCCAATGGCCCAAGCCAAGCGGTGCTCATCCAGCAGCCAGCCCCGGTTCTGAAGACAGATTGGTGTACTTTCCAAGCTGGTGCTGCTAGATACCGGATTCGTTGGAAAATGAGCGTCGAGAAGCAGTTTTAGTGATTCCTCGCCGCTCATCGCCCAGCGTCCCGATTCATCCCTCAGGTATCCCAAGGGAGCCGAGCTCCTCGTGAGTATTCGTCTAAATCTTGAAGACTCATGACAGCCCTCCACGCTTCCACAAAAGTTCCTCTAAGAGTCCCTCTTGGCCTTCCTAATTTCGGACTTATAGATTCCAAGCCCTATTTTATACAGTTCCCATCCTGAGGAAGACTTAATTCTTTTAGCCCTATTAAAGAGGCGTCTGCACGAAGCCCTAAGCTTAGAAAGCTGTACTGTCCACCAAGGTGGTTTCTCCTTCTTAGGGAGCGTTCTAAGTGGACAGGAGCTTTAGAGAGCCCTATTACAAGCTGAAGTGAAGATCTCCACCAGATCATCGATCGCTCCCTCTGAGAGATCTAAATTTTCCCTGGGTGCAGTGTAACGATAACCTGCAGTCATTAAGATTGATCCATATCCTGGTTGTAGCTCTAGACTTCTTTTCAATATATGAAACCAAGAAATGGGTTTGAAGGGTTTGTACGCGTGATTTCGATTTCTCAATTTCGAACCTTTTTCCCTTGCGCCCTCGCTTACTTCCTCATATCTCGGAACAAAAACATATACCGGAAGTAGATAGTTGATTGAGAAAGTAGTTAGTTTACATTGCCATGCTGTGTTACTAAAAAAACTGTAGGGTTCTTCGATATTCTGAAATACATTTTGAATTTAGTATTTCTGATCGGATGGTCTTGGCTGTAGTTCCACGGAAATCGACAGCATGGATGTATGGGTGTTCCAAGACGAGATCAATCCAAGTGGATCGCGGAGGAAAGACTTCAAAGCAAATGGTCGCCTGTTTTTTTTTGAAAAATTTGATCAAGTTGCAACTGTGCCTCAAACAGTCAATTCTGCGTGCTTCACAACCATTTGTTTGCCAGAAGTTTTAGCAGAATTAAGGAACACCAACCGCAGAAGACGACTCATCCTTCACCAAGACAATTCGAGCTCTCAAGTATCAGCTCACACAAGAGATAGTTTTTGAGCACTTAAAAGATCGAATTAATGGGCCATCAGCCTTACAGCTCTGAAATGGCACCTAATAATTTCTGATTTCTTTTCGTTCCCGAACATCAGAAATAAAAGGAGACGACAACGTTTTCAACGTCTGAAGAAGCTTTTGAAGCCGTTTAACAGCTCGGTGTGGAGGCATCCACTTCTGAGTGCAAAGTGGTTCAAGCGAATTCAGAGTAAGTGCTGTATTTCTTCCAAGGATAATATTTTATTATTATTTTCTTGTTTTTCTGACACCAAAAACATCGACTAAATACCTAGGCATTGTAGTGGATAGCAAACTGTCATGGAGATTAAATGTGGAAGAGAGAGCAAAGAAATCCTCTAATGACTTATGCGCAAGCAAAAGAAAGCTCGGTAAGACTTGGGGCTTACCTCCGCGACTCACACATTGGATATACATACATGGCGTTCCTTAGACCAATAATGCTCTATGGTTCGCTAGTATAGTAAACGGCGTGTGATAAACTGACGTACGTTAAAAAATTGGAAGGCGTACAAAGGAGTGCAGGAATATGTGTAACCGGCGCTGTGAGCACAACTCCAAGATCGGCAATAAAAAGACTGCTCGACTGGCATCCAATTAAACTAGTAGTAAGAAACTCAGCCAAAAGATTTGATCTAAGACTGAGGATGTCACAGCAACGTTCTGGATTCAAGCCGAAAGTCGGACTACGTCATCCCATGAGTTAAATTTGGCAAAAGGCCTTGCCTCTTTATGGAGCAAAATGGTTGGCAGAAAGATCTAGAATCCACATACCATTCATACAATTTATTTACAGATGGGTTCAAAATTGCGGAAGGAGTAGAAGCGGCTGTCTTTTGTCCGCAATTTGCTCTCCAAAAGTCTTTCAGACTCCCAAATTACTGTAGTATATTTCAAGTTTCAAATAAAGTATATGCGCCAACAAAAACAGCTGAATTAGCTCTGCAATTAACTCCTCTTGATGCTCGGACAAACATTTTCATTTATAGTCAAGCGGCTATTAAAGTAATTAGGGTTCCTTGTACTAACTCGGAATGTGCTCAACAGAGCAGCTCTAGAACTAAATGAAAAGGTCAGATCGCTATTTCCTGGATACCAGGGCACAAAGGAATAGAAGAAAATGAGGGAGCTGATGAGTTCGCTAAGGCAGGTATTTGCTTGTCGAAATTGAGAATGTCAGACATACATATACCCATCACTCACCTCTCTGAAAACAGAACAAACGAGGAACTAGCTCTGGAAACGCAGTCGATGTGGGAACACTCAAACGCGTTCAAAACTGCCAAAACTATGCTAAGGACTTGGAATACGAAAATTGTTAGCTTTATTTTATCACTCTCTAGAAGAGACTGCAAAATATTGATAGAAGTACCCCATCACGCAGCTAAAATATGATTAGTCCAAAGCGATGCCTGCAAACTCATGCAACTAAGCGAATGCTAGGAGTACTTTGTAACACCTACTTTGCTACTGTCCTGTTAACTCGACAAATGTGCCCAGGATCAACATATTTTTCACCCTGGAAGAATTTTAGTCGCAAAAGTCAGAAAGGCTTGTTAAACTCGGGAGGACGGGCATTATGAATTAAATAAAATGATATCCGGAATAAAAGGTGGTTAAATTTTAAGTGCCGATATTGAATGTGATCCACACCTAAACGTTAAGTGCTTTTCTACATTTCATTTGACATTTTTCAATTTCAGATTAAATCAATTTGAATTATGGAAAGATACATAATCGAGCAACGCGTTAAAGTTATTCAGGCTTATTATGAAAACGGACGATCAAATCAAAATGCATATCGCGCACTTCGTGATTTTTTCGGTCAATTTAATCGTCCAAATGTGCGTACAATCGGAAAAATTGTGCAAAAGTTTGAGCAAACCGGGTCTGTAGGAGATGTGAAAACACCAGAGCATGCTCGTACAGCTCGTACTGCAGAAAATATTGCTGCTGTTCGCGATAGTGTGGTTGAAGAGCCGTCCACCTCAACTCGTCGTCGTGCCCAACAATTGCACCTCTGACGCTCGTCGTTGATGAACATTATGCATAAAGACTTGCACTTACACGCTTACAAGGTGCAATTGACTCAAGAACTAAAGCCTCTTGACCATTTCAAGCGTCGTCAATGGTCAGAATGGTGGCAGGAAATGGCAACAGTGAATGTCCAATTTTCGAAGAAAATCATCTTTAGTGATGAGGCACATTTTCAACTCAGTGGATGCGTCAATAAGCAGAATTGCCGCATTTGGGCGAATGATAATCCAAGAGTGATTGCCGAAAAACCAATGCACCTACAAAGAATGACTGTTTGGTGCGATTTATGGGCTGGCGGCATCATTGGGCCGTTTTTTTTCCAAAATAAGGCCGGTCAGGCAGTTACTGTGAATAGTGTTCGCTATCGTGAGATGATAACGAACTTTTTATGGACGGTGCCACTTGCCACACAGCTAACGAAGCAATGGCTCTTTTGCGCGAAAAATTTGATGGCCGAATAATCTCACGTCGCGGCGATGTCAATTGGCCGCCAAGATCATGTGATTTGACACCGTTGGACTTCTTTCTTTGGGGTTATTTGAAAGAAAAGGTGTACGTCAATAAGCCAGCAACAATTCAATAGCTAAAGGATGAGATAATTCGGCATATTAACGGCATATAACCTCAATTATGCCTCAGCGTCATCGAAAATTTTGACCATCGGATGGAGGTGTGCCGCCGGCGGCCACTTGGACGATATTTTATTCCGTGCATAATTGAGACATACCAGTATTATCACAAGAAAGAGAAATGATAATAATTAAAAAAAAATTGTATTTTATGCAAAATCAACACTGGGCGTTGAAATTTAACCACCCTTTACATAGCACTGCCAATATAATGGACCCTAGGGGTGTAAGAGAGATCTTTGATCAGCGATCACTACCTAACCTAACCTTCTTGTTTTCTCATTATTGGGCGCAAAATATGAAAGCCAACCGTCGAATGGCAATATTTTCTTAGTGTTGGTTTATAATTAGGGAACATTTTCTTTAGAGAAAAGCAAACATTATATTAAAGTAACACTTCTTAATGAGAGTAAATGCCAGTATGATGGGTGTTGCTAATGCTAATTCAGTCACTGTTGTGCCCCGCTGGGTACGAGAAAGCTCGACTTTCCTCGCAATTTCTTGTGTTTTTTGTGTAGCTAAGTTCAACGGGCATTTGCATAGTTTTATGGTTTATGAAATTTACAAGCTTACTAACTGGTTTTATTCCACAATTCCCCATATATTGTACTATTTGCCCCCTAATCGATCTTGCACCCTCTGCGACTTATTAGAGATCAGCACTTGGCATTTTGCTTAGGATAAAAATTAAATGAAGCAAATCCATCCGACTAGCTTTGTATGCTATTCGCTTTATTTTTATCACTGTTGCATGCAACATTCATACACTTTCAGATATACAATTATTTGTGCATTTTTGTTGTTGTCCATTCACACAATGAATGTACGCTCGCTTTATCGCAACATAAGCACGACGCGGCAAGTATTTAGTAGCCAATTATGCAATGCAAATCAACAATTAGCACAAAATTTACTGCCAGATGGATTGGAACGCAGAATGTCGCAACATACTTACGAGAACTTGCCGCATCCCAGCCTCATTGCCAGTGTCCCGGAGTGATCGGCTCAGTGTCACAAGGCAACAAGCACCGAATATACACATACACGTGTGTCGGTATGTATGTAATGTGCATATATTTGTACACATTTGTATGTATGTATGCATATCTGAGGGTATGTCTGTGCGCACCTCTGCAAGTGCAACATATGAACGGATTATGACAAGCGAGAAACCAAACGCAGCGGCATCCATCTGCTTTCATGCGGCGGTATGGGCTTTTACAGGGACCAAATTGCTTTGGATACTTGTTTTTGTTGTTATTGTTGGTTGTTGCTTGTTATTGTTGTTTCTTAGTTGTTGCTAGCTGTCGTCGCGAAGTCAAGAAAAGACAACCGCAGCTGTTGCATGATTTGCACCCGACCAGACGCACTTCACGGCGCACACACAAATATCTGCATGTATGTATGCATGTGCGTGTATGTGCATATAGGTGTAGCTTTGCATACAGATGTTGCACATTGTTACACTTGGTTGCAACTGCTGCATTGACTGCAACATTCGAGTCAAGCGGCAAGTTGTCGGCGACATTTTCGATTATTGCTGCTTTATGATCAGCGTTTAATTTGAATTAAGAAGAATTCATTAGATTTAATGTGGCCGTAAAGCGACGTTCGCTTGCACCGATCTTCTGCCTAATGATGCACAGCAATCGAATGCGCGCGATAATGGTTCGTTCGTGCGTTGGTTGGTTGACTGGCTGGTTGCCTGGCTGGTTGCTTGGTTAGTTGGTTAGTTGGCTCTTCATTGCCGGCGTAGATGACAAAATTATGACAAAGTTGTGAGCTACAACAGACGTTAATGTTAGAGATTTATTACAAATAGTCATAGCGACTTTTTACGAGTCCTATGTCGGTTGATATGATAGTGGGGAATTGGTAGTGCTTGATGCTGGCTGGGTCATGAATGGCGAAGTTATTATTGATCGCTCGATTTACGATCTTCTAGTGAAATGTGAGAGTCTGAAAAGATTTAATCAATTGCCACATAATGATGGGTCATTCCTCTTAAATAGCTACGCTACAAAGTAACCAAATAGTTATTGTGCATATCAGCTATGGCAGTTGGGTCTTTCTGCAAATTTTGCGCCAAGTGAATTTATGGAAAACTCAAACTTTGGAAAGAGAGTCATCATATGACTTAGCTGACTAAAATTCGAGTACACTGATAGTAAACGCCCTGCCTTCATTTACTTAGTTTCTTGGATTGCTAGAACTATTGGATTGTCTTAGAAGCTGGATAAGAAATTTGCGAAAAATGAAAACCCATAAGCGATCGCCTGTCTTGCACATTACAAACTATATTACAGATTTAATAAGTATTATATGGAAATTTATGTTGATTAAAATTATAGAATTCAGAATATTTTTTTTTTAATTAAAAAATGTGTTTAAAAACAAAATTGAAAGATTAAGTTTGCGCCATCATGAAACAAGTAATAGTAGAAGTGGTAGAAGACATATTATAGAATTCAGGGTATGATTGAAAAGTAATGAGCCTTCCCGCGCGGAGCATCTGCCAAGCGATCAACCGAATCGGCTGGTGGGGGAAAATGATCGTTGGACCTTCTCTCTCCACTAGAAAACGGTCCCAGTTCGCTGGCAACAGCGGTGCAGCCAACATCGATCCGCGCCTGAAAGCTGTTTTAAAAGTGTGTTAGGATTTTACAGTGGCGAAAATGCAGCGATCGTTGGAGCAACGTTACTCGATCAAATTTTGCGTAAAGCTAAACAAAACGAGTACCGAAACCATTGGGCTACCCAAGGAGGCTTACGGGGACCAATCTCCGTCCAGTGCCCAGGTAAAACGGTGACACAAGTCGTTCAAGCCCGGCTTCGGCCCGACCTCGTCAACAATTGGACCCTTCATCACGACAATGCGCCGGCGCACACCGCCTTCCTCTGCCCCTCTGCATTGGCCAATATGGGGGTTCCGGTGCTTCCGGACTTCTTGTTGTGCCCGCACCTGAAAAGAAAGCTGAAGGGAAGGGGGGGGGGGCGTTTCGACTCCATCGAGGCGATCGAAAAAACTGTGACAGCCGCATTGAACGCGATTCCGGCGGATGAGTTTAAAAAATGTTTCCTGCAGTGGAAGGGCCCCTACCAGCGGTGTATTGTCGCTCAAGGGTCCTATTTTGAAGAATATTAGTTGTATAAGCCAAAAGGTTTAATAAAATTGCTTAAAAAAAAATAAGGCTCATTACTTGTCAATCAAACCCTGTAGTAATAAAAGTAGTAGTAATAGCTGGGTTTAAGTAAAAAATAGAATATATATGGACAATGGTATACATATGTACCATCTAGATCAAAAAGCTTCCGGAATACATTGGGAATATTCAAAATACAATACAACTTTATTTCTCAAAAGTGTTATTATCGCCTTCAAAGTACTCGCCATCAACTGCAACGCACTTATGCCAGCGTTTGATTCAGCTCACGTAACAATTCTGGAACTCTTTTTTTGGTATAGCCCGCAGAGCCGAATTCGATTTTGCCATTACTTTCTTTCGACTGTTAAAACGCCTCGTAATGGTTTTTTGTCTCTATCAAACAAAAAAGCGCAGGGAGCCATATCAGATAAATTCGATATCTGTTGAATGGTATTCGTTTCGTTCGGGGTCAAAAATTCGAGGGTAATTATGACACTATTCGACGATGCGTTGTCATGGTACAAAATCCACTAGAAGCTTTTCCAGAAATCCTTTCTCCTTTGACGAATTGCTTTACGCAAATGTCTCACAACCCCCAAATTATAGTTACTATTAACCGTCTGACCTTCTGGTAAAAATTCGTGGTGTACAATACCCTTGAAATCTATAAAAACCGTGAGCATCGCTTTCTTTTTTTGACTGAAAGCGGCGTGGTTTTTTCGTCTTAGTTCATTCGGAACTCTCCACTCACTCGTTGATCCTCACTCAGTCGGTAATCCTTTTTGGAATCACGAATCCTTCTGAAGAGCTTATGACACTCGTAAACAGTTGTTTTCTTTAGAGTATCCTTACCGAAACACTTGCACTCATGCAGCTACTCATGAAACACTTTACCTACATTTCTTAGGTTTCTTTACGTGCAAAGGTAGATTTACTGAAGACGGCGGCGTAATGTTTACAAATTTCAAGCAAAGGCGATACAATTCTGGTAGGAATGTTAATCACAGATGTGCCAACCTATCAAAAAAAACGGCCTCAAATCAGTCGACTTAGGGCGTCACCTGATGGTTGTTTCGGGAACTCTTTGATCAAGGTGGTCTAGTAAATTGAGAGAAAAAAGATCTAAAGTGAAATGAAGAGAAGCCAAAAAGGTTTGAGTACGTTCAGCAAAATTCGGAAAAGTATAAGGTCCGTTTCCACTTCAAATTTTTAGGTAAACTCGTAAAATGTTCAACAAGCGGACAGAGAACACAAAGTATTGACGTTCAGTTACTAACCAACTATACTTAAGTGGGACTAAATGCGACAGTGGAAAGATTTGGAAAATTGAAGTCGATCTATGATCTATGAGATATCATGAGAAACGGTCTGCGAAGTAAGTTTCGTGGATTTCGAACGTGCATTTGAGTTCGTTCCAAAGCTTCGGCGTTCCTGACAAAATTGCCATCGACATTGTCAGAACCTTGTATACTCGTAGTAATGCAACGTACGCTTCAGAGGAAAACTCAGCGGCAAATTTACCATAAACAAAGGCGTTCGTCAGGGCTGCCTCTTATCGTCGCTTTCCTATATAATAATTCTTGATGTCGTCCTAAAACTCACAAATGCAGAAGTTCCAGAAGACCTGCAAAGAGGGCTAAACAAGAAACTTAGTGATCAAGATTACACTGATGACGTACCTATGTTTTATGACTCAAACATTAACTGACGCCATTGCAAAAAATGCACACGCAGTTGGTTTTAAAGCACAGTTGGTCACAAAAACTAAACTTATGAGAATAAAAACAACAAACACATCTCCTCTTGAACTTACTACTAAGGAAAACACCATCATTATCGAAGATGTGGATGAGTTCTGTTACCTCGGTAGTGAAATAACAAAAGGTGGTGGCGCAGTTGCAGATGTAGCAGTTTGTACATGATGACCAGTCAAGCCTTACGGGACAGAAATGTCAGCTGTGTTTGATATTCTCAGCTGTCAAACCATAGTTATCGATAACGATAATTCTCATGCAGCTAAAAAACATTCGATAGTTCATACGTATCTCTATGCATAATTCATTCAGTAAAAATTTAAAATTTAGAAGACGAAAAATCAAAAGCCAAGGAATTTAAAGTTTTATTAAATTATTTCAATGCTCTATGTGTCGGCCGTTCTACTCGGCCCACAAAGTAGAAATCATTACTCTGCAAGTGAATTCACTAACAAAAATCTTAAATTGATTTTATTTCCGCTTTTACTTATCTCGCATCTCTAACAATTATTTACTCCTTATGTGCCTTAGTATGTAGCGTTAGGGTAGTCACCCGCTGCCACGCCTTGCATCGAAAAACTAATTTCTTTAGCAAAATTTATTCCATTTATTATATTATAAATTACTTGGTCAAAGCTTGCTTCCGACTAAAAACAGTAGTTCAGTTAGATTATTCACTTGTACTCTTTTCGAAATAGTTAATTTCCTAAAGCATAGCTGGCTGACAGCATTGCTGCTACAGAAAAAAGGGCAAAATAACTCATTGCTTTTGGCGCGTCCCATTGGCAACATTGCTAAAGACTTATGGCCACATTTCAAACTAGACGTTCGACGCGACAAGTGCCACATTAATGAGCTGAACCATGCATACATTTTCTAGCTATTCGCCATACATTTGGCAGAAAACGCTTTGATTATTGCTGAAGAATTCCTTAATGGCTAATGGCAAGTCTCAAAAATAGCTGCTTCAGCACGATTTCACCGAGTATTCGATAAAATAACTCATCGTGGCCCGCCATCGAGCAACAAACCAACTCTAACCACTCTTCAACCATTTTGAAGCGCTGAAGCTTGCCGACCCTTGTGAAATATTTGCCAACTATGACAGCACTGATGTCTCCATAAACAAAATTAATTTATGGTAACTATGTACAACTATTTCCAAACCAATCATTCGCTTGTGCTCTTGTTATTCAACGTCCAATCGGTCACCCCACCCAATGTTTGCTGTGTAGCCAAGAGCGGACGGCGAATATGGGCAGTGTTCCATCGAGTAATCTACGATTTTGATATGGAATAACTGAAGAAGAACAATGCGACATAAATTAACTATTTTATGTGCGCTTTTTGTTTTTCTAAGTATCAACTTATTTTGTTGTCCCATTTGTTGTTGTTGTTGTTAATAATAGTGGACATGTACACGTGTTATTGGTGTAGTTGTTGTGGTTGTTGTTTTTGCTGGTCTCTTGTGTTGGCACTTGTCATTAAGCGAAATAAAATATGCTGCGTCGTTGTGGACGTGGCCCATTCTGGTCATGTCCTGTGGAATGTCAAACAAACGAATGGAACATCAATGTTAGACAACAACAACAACAGGAACACCAACAACACTAAAAATAATAAGTGGAAATAGACCATAAGCCGTTGCCAGCAAACAAGTCGAGAACAAATGAAGGAGGCAAAAGCGAAGAGATACTACGACAAGAATGACAACAACAGCGGCAATAACAACTAAAAACAAGGACACTTCGTCAAATTGGTCGAAAAAATAAATAAACAAACAAATGGACAGCACGATATACATAACATAACATAAACAAATACGAAGTTTGTACTAACAGTGTGAGTACAAAGTAGATTTCTGCCATCTCTACATCGAGCGCTCCACGCCGAAAAGGTCGCAAAATAATGGCGCGGTAAAGGATACACGGCCGCCGTAGCCGAAAGTTTCGTGCGTGACTACCATTCGGAATTCAAAGAGAGAACGTAGGTTCGAATCTCGGTGAAACACCAACATTAAGAAAAACATTTTTCTAATAGCAGTCGCCCCTCGGCAGGCAATGGCAAACCTCCGAGTGTATTTCTGCCATGAAAAAGCTCCTCATAAAAAATATCTGCTGTTCGTAGTCGGCTTGAAACTGTAGGTCCCTCCTTTTGTGGAACAACATCAAGCGGCACACCACAAATAGGAGGAGGAGCTCGGCCAAATACCCGAAAAGGGTGTAAGCGCCAATTATGTATATATAAAGGATACTCTGCTAAATAGCTTTTGGGGAGATGGAAAATGAAAACAAATTAAATTGAAAAAAGAAGTTTAAAACGTTTATTTTTATTAATTTTTTTCCATACACTGCGTCCACAACTCAAATCCAGGCTTCTGGATCACTGGAGTGCTTTCCAAGTGGATGTAGCCGCAATGAAAGAAGTAGTCGAGTGTTACATCAATTCTTCTTCTTCTTAATTGGCGCGAAAGCTGCTTGCGCGATTTTGGCCGAGTTTAGCAAAGCGCGCCAGTCGTTTCTTTCTCGTGCTAACCTTCTCTACCTGATCTTTCCAACGCAGAGGGTGAGATTAATATTTCAATCAACCAATGCTCTGAGCTCCACTGATGGTGCGCTAATAATTGGTACGGGAACACTTGATTCCTTTTGAAGTTGTATCAGAATTTTTAACTGTCGAACCTAAATGAATATCCGAACATGAAAGATGTTCATGATTTTTCAAATAAGTAATCGATCTCTTCACACTTCGTGCAGCGTGATTTCCTTCACATAGGACGCATTTCATTTTATTAGTGCAAGTCGCAGCCGTGTTACGAGCTTCCCCACACTTTCTGTACAGTCTTCTTCTGTCTGTTTCTGTGCATTGTGTGGCCATATGACCGTATCCCCAGTACGGAAACAGAGCTTCAGTGACGATATTTCACACAGACGACGTGAAACTCACCCGATCTTAATTCTCTGCACTGCCAGTGCCTTTTTAGCATCCTCCGTCTGTAAGCTGATGAAAGCGGTTTGTGTGCCATTGTAGGTCACCCTCGTGCTGTGAATCTCATACTCCTCCGGCTTGCTTAATCCATACTGTGTATGCAGCGCGTTGCATATTTTAGCTTTGGTGTTTACCTCATCCAGATCTTTGCATAGAACGGTTACCATATGCGTTTTTGCTGCCACAGTCGCCATTTCCCTCAGCACTGCTGTCTGGAATATACAAGTGCTGTTCCCCGTGCGCTTTTTCAGCTGAAGGAGTAGCTCACCCGTGCCTGTTCTGCGAATCTTTTTTACCGCCTCCCCCAACGCCTTCACCGCTTCGCTGGACTTAACGGTTCGCAAGATTTCTGCGTACGATTTGCCCTTTTCGTTTGAGGTAATTACAATCGAGTCTGACTTGGGACGTATGGTCGTCTTTCGCTTGCCTTTTTTGCTCTTGACGAGCATCCGCGCATCTCGTCTGTTAGGGTTTGGGGTCTCTTTTGGCGAATGACAGCTTTTCTTGGGTACTTGTAGGATTAGGGCTGGATTTTGCCTCGCCTTGTCAGTACCTGCCCTTGATTGTTTCGCTGACTGGGGAGTTCCTTATTGCTGATGGTCTGGGAGCCATGTGTTCGTTTACAGCTGTCCCGTTGCCATTTTGCTCCAGTATTATTATAGCCTTCGTGTGCGTCTGTTTCTTGTTAAAACCCATATTTTTAAGTACGTGGTGCAAATACAGTCTGTCCTTCCTGAAATCCAAGAGCGTGTCAATCTTGACACCCGGCACCTTACTGAATTAGCCGAATACTGCAGTTGTCAACAAGCGATCATCAATTCCAAAACATAATCCTTGTCGTCATCGTAAACCCTTAACACGGAAACTGCCACCCCTTACATGGGAAACATACACTGACCAGGAAGCCGTCCACTATGAGTCCGTCGCACCTAGATTTTTGTGTAATTCACCAAGCATATGCTTATACAGACGCTCATTCTGAGTCAGCCGATGACCCAACAGCCGCTTACTAGAAGACAGTCGCTGATGGAATCTCGAAACTAAGTGCTCACACATTTTGCTTGATTGAGATACACCTCCAAGCACGTGCTTGTCTGTTTTGGCCCGCGAGTGGTATTTTATTTCCCACCTATCCGGCATATCTACCGAGCATTCCACTATCCGCCACCTGGGGACGCGTTGATGGGAGACAAACAACTCCGCAGGGAAAATTCACCCAAGGCTGTTCGGAGTTAGCATAAAACTGTAGGTCTCTCCATTTGTGAAACAACATCAACACGCACGCCACAAATAGGAAGAGGATTTCGGCGAAGCTCCCAATAATAAATATATACATATGTAAATATAATATACGAGTATAAAGTGAAGTGCTTTCAATAAATAACAGCTGGTTTTTTTCACCGGCATTAAAAGCTTTTTGAATTGATTCGGATCTTTTTCAGCTCTTAATGTCTTTTGGGACCACTTTTCATTGCCCATTTCCAATTACCAGGTGTCAATTCGGTAAAAAAGGTTATTTTGCACCAGTTTGTGTAACACCCAAACCATGAGCTTCGTCTTGAGACTAGCATTATACAAATGCTTACAAAACGGTTTCCTAGTTAATCTTTGGTTACTGGACAATGGAATAAGTGCTTACATGTCACCCCAACTCGACGATTTCTATAGTTTTATCGGAATTTTCAGGGATTAGCCTACCAGAGTATGACTCATCCTCGAAGCTTGTCATCTGAATTCATTCATTGGAACTTTTGATTTGTGGTTGTATTCGACACCGTATTTGTACTATAAACAGGAAAATTTTGTTGGCCGCTTGCTTTGACTATTCAGCTTGGTCGTAGTAATCTTGCAGAACGTACCGGATTCTTTGTAATACACAAAAATTGTCAAAGACGTTTTTTTGAAGCGTGAAGGCCTTTGGTAGGTGAGGTAGGGTTCAAAATGCTTTTCACTTACAGTGAGTGGTGTGACCTTTAAAACAATTCCTCCTCTTCTTTTGGGGAGACACCCATTCCGGAACTACTTTTTGCATTACTGTGGGAACATCCAGAACGGCGTCCATGAAGTGGACCAATTCCGTTCACCCACATCTGGGTGCACCATATTTGCAGCCAGCTTTATTCGACAGGCTCGTCAGAAAATGGTTGAATCATTGAACTTCACGTAATAGTTGAACAGTCGCTCCATCTTTACCGTAGTTTCGGAACTAGAAAATGTAGACAGTTGGGACGCTCGTTGAATAGGTAATATATAAAGACAAGAAAGTGCGTTTCTCACCCTATTCTAATTAATTCCACTTGGGTTTTGGGTGGTGAACCTCTTAGCCAAGTTTTATTACTTCAACGGGCCGAGCACTACAGCTACGCTTCATGCGCAATAGAGTTCAGAGCCAGGGCAGGAACTAGTTAGGATTTTTCAACTGAGCCTGCACCACCAACCTAACGGTGACGTATCAGGAACGTACCTGAAGGCTTGCCAGAGTTTTAACGAGACGGAGACGATTGCAGCATTGGGCTATCAGCCATTTCGGTTAGGTGTCACCCTGCTATACTGATGTGTTAGAATACTACTTTCATTGGCCCATAGACTTTCTAATCTGAAATATTTCCTGTATACCGTAATCAGGATCATACAGGCCTCGATTCTGATGAGCTTTACAGCTCTGTCGCTGGAGGGTCGCGAAGTGAGGTCTTTCTTTAGTCCCCTCTTACGACAGGCATGCCTTACCGGGGGTGTATTCTTTTCCCTTACCCGCTGGGCGGTTAGTTTTATATTGGGTAGTTGAAAAAGTCTTTTCGTATTTTGTCAATAGCTGTCGTTGGAGTCATCTATCTCCAGTGCTACCAATCACATTGTGTCATATCATATGGTGTTAGAAAGGTGACATTTTAAGCTTCATTTAGCCAAAAAAAAATTAAATTCGGAAAAGTTGAAAAAAAGTTATAGCTGTTCAAAAATGAGTGAAAATAATGAAGAAATTCGCTATATTTTGAAATTTTTGTATAAAAAAGAGAAGAATGCCACGCAAGCCACCAATGAAATTTGTGAAGTTTACGGAGACGATGCTGTATCAGTTCGTGTAGCACAATAATGGTTCGCTCGCTTCCGTTCTGGAAATTTCGATGTGAAAGATGCACCTCGCTCCGATCGACCTATCGTTGAAAAAGTCGATGAAATTATGGAAAAGATTGACCAGGACCGTCACATAAGCTGCCAAGACATCGCCAAGGCATTAAACATTCATCGTCAAACGGTTTTGAACCATTTAAAAAAGGCTGGTTACAAAAAGAAGCCCGATGTTTGGGTACCACATGAATTGTCTGTGAAAATTTTAATGGACCGAATTAACATCTGCGATGAAATGAAATCGAACCATTTCTGAAGCTGAACAAATGATCGCAAAGCCAGGATTGACGCGTCGAAAGGTTATGCTGTGTGTTTGGTGGGATTGCAAAGGAATCATCCACTATGAGCTGCTCCAGCCTGCTCGAACGATTGCTTGTACAATTTACTGTCAACAACTGATGAGATTGAAGCAAGCAATCGAAAAAAAACGGCCAGAACTGATCAGCAGAAAGGGCGTCGTCTTCCATCAGGACAACGCTAGGCCACACACATCTTTGATGACTCGGCAAAAACTGGAAGAGCTTGGCTGGGAAGTTTTGATGCATCCACCATATAGCCCTGCCCTTGCACCATCGGACTACCATTTGTTTCGGTCAATGCAGAACTCCCTTAATGAAGTAAAGTTGGCTTCAAGAGAAGCCTGTGAAAATTTCTTTTCGCAGTTTTTCGCCGAGAAACCACAAAAGTTGTACACTGATGGAATAATGTCTCTAGAAGAAAAAAGGCAAAAGGTGGTCGACCAAAATGGTAATATACATATTTGGTTTAATAAAGTTAATTATAAATATAAAAAAAATGAGTTGAAATTTGATTAGAAATACGAAAAGACTTTTTCGACTACCCAATATATCTGTGCATATTTTATGTGTGTATGTGAGTTCATCAATTAAATAATTTTGGCGTGGAATTACCCCTATATACCTTCTCGACCAGCTCCTTTCCACCCCAGCTTCGTTCGCAAACAAATTCCACTCAATCCATTCGAATCTCGTCGATTCAATCCAATCCGCTGCGACCAGCAATTTGACACATACCCATACAAATACATAGAAATGTAAACGAACGACAACGTATCGAATAGAAAAGCCAAACCAAAGTCAACAAAAGATAGCGTAGCAAGAAAACAATTCCAACAAAAACAAAAACAACAATAACATACACAATTTATTGTACTCGTATTTTTTGGTGGAGAGACAAAATGACAAAAATATAGTTTATGTGACACTCAACCTTTACTACTATGGCAACAAATTTGCCCCATCACTTCAACCCCCACCCTTGCACGAATTTCGCCAAATCCTGGCCAAAAATCGCGCTTCACTACACACACACGCCATCGGGGAGGTAGCTATATGGACGCTTCGGTACAGGTCAGCCCAACTGATGTGCGCTAGCTGGCTTTGATGGAAACGCTGGTGCTTCATCCCCTGCAAGCTCAACAGCACCGTTATATCATATAAATATATTATGTACATATGTATGCAGCTATATATGCATAGATGTGTATACGATGTCCATGTTCGTTGTTTACTCCAACATTGTTTGTTATTTTATCCTTGTGGCGCATGTTTGTCTTTCATCATTTTTTTATGGAATTTATGTGCTGCTCCGCGTTGTGACTCGCCGTCATGGTTTTGGTTGTCGACTGTCGTTGGCGCGCGCTCCTATGTTGAGCTTTCGTGGAATGTTGGGGTTGTGGCTCCTTGAGCCACTGCTTTTGCTGTTGCTTTCATTGCTGCCGCCACCACTACTAAGGAGCAACATTTTCACTGACCACCAGTCGCTTGCCATACATTTGTTTTAGTTATTGTTTTGCTTGCCCGCGCTATTCACATTTGTTATTTTTGTTGTTGCCTGATGTCCTTTGCTATCTATGATGGTCGTTTTTTCGCATTTCGCATTTCATATTTCGTTTTCGCTTTTCGCTTTTTTGATTTAGTTTCTTTTTTTTCGTTTTGTCTTATTTTCTTGATGTGAAGCATTTTTCTTATTTGCAATAAATTTGCTTATGCAGGTTTGTTATTGCTGCAGTTGTTGTCTCAGTAGTGGCTTTACCCTAGTTACCGTTGCTCTTGCTTGTAAAATATTTATGTGTGTGTGTAGTAGATACATAATAATTTTTACCATTTTGATGTTAACTCTAAAATTTACAATGCTTTGGTATGCCAGCATGACGAAGCTTCGCCATTCTCACATACAGATGGGCAATATTTGGAGCAACGGGAACGTTTCCTCAATAAGACGAGGAAGAGGACTGGAGTTCATTCTCTGCTTTCAAATTTGTAATAATTTAGGTCTATGGGAGGATCACCAAGTCAGTTGCTACACTTCAAAAGCTCTTTCTCTGTGAGCTTTAATTATTAACAACTTTCTTATAGCACAGTACCTGACCATTGAATTATGACCGAAGGCATTTTTTCTGAAAACTTCAAATATCAGGTAAAATATTCAATCTAATTTAGGCTTTTCCAAATAAAAAAAGGGTATTAAGGGGGTTTTAACCTGTTCTTAGATGTTTTTAAGAATTTCCAGTCAATTGGCCTGCTATGATTAGAAAAAAATCAGTTTTTTTTTCTTATAAGTGAAACTTAAGTGTGCAAGTGCCAAAGCGAATTAATTTAATCTTGTGTGAAGAGCATAAAAAACTAATTGAGATCGTCTGAAAATTGAAAGAATTGAAATATAACAACAACTTGGTCGGCCGCCGTAGCCGAATGGGTTGGTGCGTGACTACCATTCGGAATTCAGGGAGAGAATCTCGACAAAAAGATGATGTGTGCCGATTCTACTTTCATGGGACTTTT
Source organism: Anastrepha ludens (assembly GCF_028408465.1). NCBI lineage: Eukaryota > Metazoa > Arthropoda > Insecta > Diptera > Tephritidae > Anastrepha > Anastrepha ludens. The sequence continues at coordinate 26,600,960 of NC_071501.1, read as the reverse complement.
CAGGGTGAGCCATATAGCGTTTGCTTTTAGAACCACCTATTTTTTTGAGAATGGTAACACAAATGGCATTTCAAATGTGTTCATAATTTACTTAAAGGTTTGACATGTACGAAATGGGACGCTATACGCTTGAACAAAATTGGGAAATATTGAAAACCTATTTCCAAAGTGGTGAGCCTTCTTCTTCTTCCGCGGTTACAGTAAATGGCGAGCGTTACCGTGACATGCTCAACGAGTTTTTGTTTCCAAAAATTGAAGAGGATGTCATGGACGACATTTGGTTTCAACAGGACGGTGCAACTTGTCACACTGCCAAAGTTACACTCGAACTTTTGGCTACTGCTTTTGAAAACCGAATAATCAGCCGAAATTCCGATATCAATTGGCTGCCTCGGAGCTGTGATTTAAGCCCGTTGGACTATTTTTTGTGGGGAGCCGTTAAGGACAAATGCTATGCGAACCACCCAGAGACGATTGATGCTTTAATGCTCAATCTTCAAAATAAAACAAAGGTTTGAAAAAATATTGATTAGGTTGTTTTTTATAGCCTATTCAAAAAGCAAATTTTACATGGCCCACCCTGTAGAAGGCTTGGCGTATTGTGAATATATGGTCGATTGCCAATTTTCCGGGTCTAAAGCCATGCTGATGAGGTCCAATTAGTTGGTCGATGTCGGGCTTCAGCCTTTCACACAATACGTTCGCTTACATGCCATATTTAGAAGACTCATTAAGCGGTAATTGGCAAAGGTTAAAGGATCTCTCTTCTTATGGTTCACCCAACTCAATAGTAAAAAGCACAACTAAGAGCTGGTCTAGAATACCACCATCCGGCACGCCTGAGGTGACCACAAATGTGTACGATTTAGTGTTCTCAATTTCCACGAGAGAATGGCTATTGGGCAGATCTGAAAGTGGCAAAGTTGGATGTATTGACTGGGAATCTGAACATTCACGCTTTAGTAGAAAAAAATTATGTATAAATGCATGAAATATTTTAGAGAAATAGGCGTAAATAGTAACCACCTGATAACCGCTTTTAGACTTTCAGCCATAATACTCTGAGAAGACTGCTAAATTGGAACTAGAAGGGCAGCAAACCAAATCATGTTGATGTAGATCAATTATTTCTTGTATGGCAAATGATAATTTTGCTTTGTCCACCTTTTCAAAAAGTTCTGAAAACATGAAGTAACTCTCCCTAACTCACACATGGAGATGCTACAGCGTATGCGTCAGCTCTTTCATATCCTAAAATTTCATTAATTTTGAGAAATTTAAAAATCGCAGCTGAGCAGAAATCGTAAAAAAAACTTTTCAGTTCAAGTGAAAACGCCATATTCAATATTATACTTCCATAAAAGCGCGACGAATTGCTTGGCAGCACTCAAAACTATGCCAAAAGCAATTTGTTATTGTTTGTGTACACACACACACACGCAAGTGCGCTGAAGCGCTGAAAAGGGAGTTTTCCTAAGAATGAGATGCATTCGCAAAATTGTAATATTGTCGCGCCATTAAAAAAGGGTGAAGAAAACTAAAAATTAAAAAAAAAACGCGCAAAAACCTACCAGACGGCAGCATGCAACACGTTGAGCATGCGGCACCTAACAACTACTGTTCTTCACTTGCAACATCAACATCGCATGTCCGCATTCCTGAATCGAACATTAATTTGTGATATTACAACAAAACAAAAAACAAGAATGTTTATTAATTGCAGCGAAGCAACACATTCGACTTTTTGCTGCCGCTTTCGATATTTCGTTTGCGAGAATTTCGACAAGTGCAAGAAGCGTCGAAACGAAGCAAGACGAAGAACAACACTTAATGACAAGAAGATGTCAACTTGCCGCATACATTCATGCACACACATACACATACATACGCACATACTTATACATATGCATAGCATATGCACATCTGCAAAACGCTGAGGCGGCTGCACCAAATTCCCTTTTTGCAATGATCGAACGGCGCTATGCGAGCGTATGGCGGGCGAGCGGAGTGCGCGGCAATAGTTCGCAAACAATCTGCCAAGATGACAATTTACGCGCCACAATATGTTGCTGCTGAAAGAAGCAATGCGTTCAGCGCTACATAGAGCAATTGCTGAAAGCGACGTGCGCGCGCGCGGTTACGGACGGGACGACACAGCAACGCGCCGTGAACGTAGCAAATAAATAACGAGTACAAAACAAATGGTAAATATTAAAAACTGACGGATGGATGCGTCTGTTGGCCCGCATTGGCAACACAATGCGCGCGCTCTGCAGCGAGAAGAGAATACGTCAATGTGTTGGGTGAAGTGAGCGAGCGAGCGAAAAGGTGGCGCGGCGGTGGGAAGCCAGCAGCATTGCGCGCATACTTTCGTGTTATTTGCGCGGTATTGGGCTGGTTGGCTGATTGCGCTCTGCGCCCTGCGCTGCGTTATGCTCTTCTGCTCTGCTCTGATAATAAAAATGGGTGGAATCGTCATATTTATTAATTAATTGCCGCCACATTTGAGTGAAAATACAAACAACACAATGACAAGAACTGTAAACGAAAAAGACGAAATAAATTAAAGCAAAATTTTTAGACGCATGAAAACTAAAAGTGTCAAGCGGCTTGATTGCTCTGGGCAAAATGCGCCTATCGACTTTGTCAGTTTGCGTTTGAGTGCATTACGGCAGCGAACTTAATGGAGCAAAGCGTCGGTCGTGTTAGATGCTGTCTGCATAAAAATGATATTTTGCTTTTGCACTTTCAACAGCGTAAAGATGAGCAGATAATAGATCTATTCATCTCTTCGCCGTATATGTGGAATACAAGGAGATAATCGCTTAGTGCCAAGTATGAATAGAGCATTCAGCTTCCAGAGCGGGAACAACTGGCGTGCCCTGAAAGATGTGTGCAGAATAAAACATCCTTCCTATTCATCAAATCAGTCAGCTCATTATTGGCTGCTAAAACAAGCAACAACAATGAAAAAACACAAAGTTACACATTGCATCTGTGGCGCCAGCAAGAGCAAGCGGGCAAACGCGGTAATAGCGCTGACACACCAAATTTAGCAAAGCCCTCAACCATCTGTGCGATCCTTCTGGCAGAAAAATGTGAAACACAGATGGCGCCCCAAGCAGTAAGAATGTGTTGTTCCTAAGCAACGGCAGGTGGGCATTCTCACTACTTAGGACTGGTAGCGGCAGGCTAATCGCCTACCCTGTCAGAAAGCAAAATATATTAACGAAACCAACGCAAGACAAGTCTTGTCGAGAGGAGTGAACAAGGAAAAAAATAATTCGTCAAATCGGTGCCGTAGCCAAATGGTTTGGCACATGATTACCGTTCGGGAGTGCGTAGGTTCGAATCAATTCCAATTCAGGCCGCTTTCTTCATCGATTGTCTGTTTCGTCTGCTTGGTCAGTTATTGACAGGAGAAGCCCGAATTAGGTGGTTGGTCCGTAGAAAGCTGATCATATTGAATGATTCCCTTCCGAACCTAAACACACAACAAAGCATGCTTTACTCTTTAGCTTAGCGATTGTTTCCACTTATTATAGCGAGATGTGATATAGTTACCATTCACTGTTTCTAAGACTTCTTTTCTACGCTATTTCGAGCGAAACCCACGCGTCGGACTTCTTCTTAAGACCTGCTTTATGCAAATGGTTACAACTCTACTTTTTGCCCAATCTTTTAGAGAAAACGTATAAATGCCTATATCCCGGTCCCAAACCGACGATTTTCATGATATTATCCACATTTTGGATGATTGGCCTACTAGACCTGCTTCATCTTTGACATCAATTTGACCAAAACGGAATTATTTTTATCATCGCTTTAATCCTGCATTTGTTACTGTATTGCGTCCTTAAACAGCCACAATTTTTTTAGTCGCCTTTTTTAATTTTTAATCGTGGGCGTAGTGGTACTGAATTATGTATCCAATTTCCTTTTGTTCACTCTCGTATTTTGAAAGCTATGGTTAAGCATACAACAGACACAGACTGTAGCTATAGAACAAAATCAGCTTTTTATTCTAACAAATTTTTTTTTAAATATTCACCCTTGTTTACTAAAATGAAATCGGATAATTTTTGTTTTTTGTGTTTTCTTGGTGGGTGAGGTAGGGTTCAAAATGCCTTCGAATTTACAGAGGCCGTCCTCTACTGCGTCGAGTGGTGTGGCCACTAAAATAATCCCTCCTCTAGTTCTGGGGAGGCCCCCTTCGCGAGACTACTTTCTGTATGACTCTGGGAGGGCCTAGAATGGCATCCATGAAGCGGGTCAATTCTATTCACCCACGTTTGGGTCTACCATATTTGCAGCCAGCTTTCACGATATAGGCTCGTCCTCTATCTATCTTTTTTTCGTGCATTTCGATGCATTTCTTTACCTTGTTGCAGCTGTCCTCGCGTTTGAGCATTTTCTTGATTATGTTGGTTGGAGCGATATTGCCAATTTGCTTCCTGAGCGTGTAGGTATCTCCGGAAATATCCGTGGCCCGAGAAGAACTGAGTTATAAAGTAGTTCACTTCCCCGAAGCTCCTTGACACCCATTTGACTATTGATGGAATAAGTTTCGCAGTCCATCAGCTACTCGATTTAGTGCCCGTATCTGTAATCAAGTTGTGGTATTTCACTACTTTTTGGCCTCTATTTGCATGCTGTTCTCGAGTGACATTCGACATCGTGTCTTCAGGATGACTTCGGTTTTATGTTTGGCAAGTTCTAGGCTATATTTGTGTCCTTATCATAACTTGGTTCAGCTTCCTCCTAGCGTCCTCAGTGTTCGGAGCTGGTATAACCGCCGCTAAATCGTCCGCGTATTCCACTAGATATGTATCTTTTGCATAGCACAGATTCCACAGATCGGGGCCGAGAATAGATCCTTGAGCTCCGCCAGACCATTACCATTTCATGCAGACTCAGTGCTTTATAGGTCAGATTGAAGATCTTGAACCCTTAGCCTCATTCGATGGTAACCACAATCTAGAGTCCGTCGTTGTGCAATTTTGAATGCAAATATGCAATATATCTAAGACTGATCTTATATATATATATATATAATTGGCGCGTACACCCTTTTTGGGTGTTTAGCTGAGCTCCTCCTCCTATTTGTGGTGTGCGTCTTGCTGTTGTTCCACAAATGGAGGGACCTACAGTTTCAAGCCGACTCCGAACGGCAGATATTTTTTTATGAGGACATTTTTCATGGCAGTAATACACTCGGAGGCTAGCCATAAGAAAAATCTATTTCTTAATTTTGTTGTTTCACCGAATGGTAGTCACGCACCAACCCATTCGGCTAAAGGCGGGAAATTAAACTGATCAACCAATCTTAACGACAAGTTTCGCACGATCACAACAGTCATATACACCCGCAGTAGGGCAATCGGCAAGATTTGGGGATTAGCACCCAACATTTTTTCTTAAATTTATACAGCAGTGGGAAGACCTAAATAGAGGTAAGACTACTGTACAGTAGTGTGGAGAAGTGTTCTACAGCAGGAGGAGTGCAATAAGTAGCTTCCGAAGGTAGGTTGAAATAGATAGATAGTGTTGAAAATTACGGACGGGTGCCTAACACCTGATTAAATTAACTTTCGATTCATCAGAAAATAAATATTGATACCAGTGCAGTAAACAATTGAAGGCAATAAAAAAGGAGTATATCCTTAAAGCGGTCATGGAAACCAACTACCTACTAATATGGAATTCATTTCCCAGTTGCCCATGAGTGATGAGCGAGGATTGGAAATGATAAAGTATAACGGATCAAACCTAGATGGGAGTTGAGGTCGAAGTCTGCCCGCAACATAAGCACCTGGATCTAGCTGACTATTGTAGCGCCATTCAAGCTGCTGACCACTTCAAAGTCACAATGCTATTGATTATCTAATTTTTCACTAACAGCCCGCTGTGTGTGAAATCCCTGGAAAAAATTTCACTTACTTAAGTTTAAGGTTTGAAGTGCTTTTACTGATATCATTGTACCAATTTTTTCTAGTTATCGCTCTTCCGTGAACGATGACCGCAAATTTCAAGTCAAAATGTCTTATATATTCCAATTAATCAATCCAATAAAAAATCCCTCGGGGGAGCCTGTTATCCCTAGAAAGCGCGTACCTAGGTGGCAGATTTGGGAATGCTTTCCAGATATGAGGGGTAGAAAAGAAATGAAATGTTCGCGCTGGCCACCCAGGCCGAGGATGTAAACATCGTTAAAAAAATTAAAAAAAAAACAACTAATTCCCTTCGACGTCTGAGATGCGATCGAAAGTGTCTGTACGCGGCTTGTTTAAAAAATGCGATATGACAGAAAAACTGCAGAACTGGATGCCTTAAGATATATTCGCCAGAGCTTTCCCACAGACGTACGTGGGGTGGCGCAGGAAGATATTAAGCAATTTATTGTCAAGGAAATAGGAAATCGAGTGAAATATTATCTAGAGTCTCACACTCGATGTTTTTGAAAAAAGTTCACTTCTTCAGGGTAATACTTTTCAAAAGAAGATCTCCCACGGTGATCACAAAGTTCACGTCTTAATGTTTTCTCCGTCTGTTATCGAGATTTTTAGCAAACCAACAAAAATATGCATGACTCGCTTTAAATTTAACATAATTTTGAGTTCCTTTCACGCTGCAGTCATAAAATCGTTGATTAAAAAAATATGTAGCTTCCACATACACAATCGAATAAATATATTTAAGGCATATCTTTGCTTAATTCTAACACGAAAAATTGTCTTCTAAATATTTCTCCTCTGCAGCTCTGAACGGAACTTTCCACAATCTTCCAATTCGCCTCAGCTACATTAAATGATTTTCTGATTTTCATTTTCTATCTTCTTCTTCTTGATTGGCGCGATAAAAGCTTACGCGATTTTGGGCCACTTAACAAAGCGTGCCAGTCGTTTCTCTCTCATGCTAACCGGCGTCAGTTGGAAACTGACCCAGTGAAGCTAAGCCCCCTCCACCTAATCTTTTTAACGCAGAGGAGGCCTTCCTCTTCCTCTGCTACCACCAGCTGGGACCGCATCGAATATTTTCAGAGCCGGAGCGTTTGAATCCATCATGATGTCATGACTCAGCCAACGAGTCGTGACGCAGCGAATGAAGCCTACCTATCAGCGTTAATAATTTCGAATTGTTTGCTTTAATAGAATGTTTCCATCAACTTTCCCATTAATTGTTGCATCTGACTTCATTCAAATGGCATCTTCTACTACCAACACTCCGGCTACTCAAAATTCCAAGACCTTCTGGATGGTTTCTGGATGGTTTTCTGGCTCTCACGATTGGCTCTAACGACATTCGTCTTAAGCTCTAGGATAGTTTCTTGATTCTCTATGCTCGTAAGATCGATCTTCATCGTACCACAGTACCGATCTAGTTTGCCAGATGTGTCATTATAACCTTCTAAGTCATCTATGGTATTTGCGGAACCGCTGAGTCTTTAACACAGGAAACGTGCTGGCCCTCAATCTGCACTTCGAAAGTCCTATTAACACAAATACTATTGGAGCTCCTACCCCACACATCTGTTTCTTCAATTTGAGCTAAGCCGCTGTGCACTTTCCTACATAATCACTCGCAGTCCTAGAATCAAAGAGATCTTTTTAGCTGGCTTGCAATAATTTTTAAACAAGGCTATGAAGTGGATTGCAGTAAAAGTTAACTTTTCGATATTCAAAAACTACTTCTTATACAAATTTCACGCTTATTTTGCCTCTCGGCGTTCGTACCTTTGCTCGCGCAGTTACAGATCAACTGGCAGGTGTCAAAAGGGACGCACGCACGATTATGCCAATCAGTAGTTGAATCAAAGGCAAGAGTTGCTTACTGCCTTTAGCCTTCATTTCGCCTTAGACGCGGTTGATTGATCGCGATGAGCCACTGGGGAGCAAAGCGCGCCAACGACCGCTGGGTGTAGTCATGTGTGATGAAGAGCAATCAGTTGGAGTAGTAGCCACCAAAAGCGGCAGCAGTCAATGTCGCATCCGATATTCGTGCGCAGTGGCAAATATATGGCACCAACTGCGTACGCATTGAGTGGCCACTGCCGCTTCCGCTGCCTCTTCGACTGACGCAACGCAGCAGAGTGAGTAATTTGTCGACCAAAGTAATGACCGTGCCAATGAAAAATATAAGAAAAAACAGCGAAAAATATAAGCAACAATTCCGTCACATCATTACCAACGCTGAGACGAAATCATCATCAGCATCATAAGTACGAGCGGCCTATGAGCAGAACAACAGAAGAGCTTCTTCACGCATACCATCACCACTACTGCCCAATGCAGAAAATTTTAATACGTCACGACGTCAGTGGCACTTTGGCAACCTTGTGCTTGCAATCGTATTGCCCATGCACGCGGCTGATTGATGGCATCGCGAAATTTAAGAAGGATGCCAGACAGCTGTCAAGTTGTTGCAAAAAGGATTAGCCAAGTGGCGATCAAATGGAGCCGCTATGCAAAGCGAAGCACCATAGCAATAACAGCCCCAGCGATTGGGCCACTCAACCAACTGTAGCAATTCATATTCGCGGGTTGACAATGTTGCTGCTCTGCCGCTGCTACTCTGGCATTGAATGAGACGATCGCGACAACGACTGCGTTCGTAGCTTCATCTTCACACGGCCCCGTTGCGTTCGAACGGCGACGATGGCGATGATGACGACGACGACGACGACGACGACGATGGCGTCGACGACTACGACGACGACGACTATGATGGATCAGTGCAAATGAGTGCGCAAATTTGCCAGGGAAGAGCAAACAACAACCGGCAACTAAGACGGCCAATAATTCTGATGCTGAGTGAATGTTTGCGGCCGCAACTATATTCCATCAGCTGTCAGAAATATGTCACTGTCACTGTCATTAGTGATGAGATTTGTCTGATCGCATTTTTTGCAATTTTGCGTTTGCCCTGAATGTGGTAGAATGGCAAAAGCAGCAGCAATCGTGTTTAATTACACACATACATACACATGAGTTTGTGTGCGAGTGTACCGAAATGGGCTGCAAAGATCTGTAGACTTAGCTGCGCGCAGGGGCAAGTGAGGCTGGAAGATTGACAAGGGGGCTAACTAATCCAATTTAATTTCGATGTCAGTTCGTCTGGAAACTATAAAAAAATCTGAGAATTAAAAACAATAAAACATAGGAGTAGAATAAGTAGAGGAAATTGTAGAATTTGATGAGATAGCAAATATTTAGTCATTTTATTTTTACGCGCCATAAAAACCTGTATAGCCGTAATGATTGCGGAGCGAACTTTTCGACTTATGATTTGATCGAAATTTACCCATTTCAAGGCATTTTTGGATTCGGCATTGAAAAGAACGGTAATTTTAAGGAGGTTAAAGGAGCAGGCAGTTCGTAAAGGCTGTTTTTAATTTTGAGGTGATTTTACTAAGGTGGCTCAATTAAAAATAAGGCTAATGTGGCCTCTACATGCACCCATACATACATATGTATGTAACCAACCTTTTCATGAAATTTTCCATAACCGAATTGCAAAGTGGCTGCCCTATGTTCTCGATAGCCTCCCGAACTCCATCTTTGAGGTCTTAAATCGACCCTGGGCTGTTGGCTTAGACCTTCTCTTTCACGTAGAAGAAAGAAAAAAGTCACAAGGTATTACCTCACATGATCTCGGTGGCCAATTGTGACCACCTCTTCGAGAGATAACTCGATCCGGAAACTTTTTCCGTAAAAGATGGTTTCGTTGCTTGTGTGGCACGTAGCGCCATCTTGTTGAAAATTAATGTTATTCAGATCAATACCATCAATTCTGGCCACAAAAAATCGTTAATCATCTCTCGATAGCGCAATCCATTCATTCATAACGCCTGTTATTGGAAGACCCTTTACTTGTAATTGAAAATCTATGCATTTAGGTTTGTAGTATGGATGCAAAAGTTTGGGGAGAGCAAAGAATTGAATGGAATTGCAGATGGGTGGAAGTTTTGTCCAAGCACTCAGTCAACCCCCAAGGAAGCCGCAGACGTGGAAGATCAGCGAATACCTGGAGACAAGTGCGGGAGTGAGAAACCCGCACCATGCAGCTCAACTGGAATGGAGTTAAGAGATTGGCGCAAAACAGACCCGAATGGAACAAATTCCTATGTTCCGCAGTGGAACTCGAAGAATATGTTATGATGAATCAGTCAATATTGTTCATTACAGTTAAGACCAAGATATAATATATAACTTAAAGGGGTTAATAGGGAAGGACACCTGTCACAACAGGTGCGACAACCAAGTATGTTTTCCAGTAGCAGTGCTGCACTAATGGGAGAAAAAAAAAAAATAAAAAAAAAAATAAACGATACTGAGAGATCAGTTAAGGCATAAAATATGCAGTTGCTCCATTCCCAATACTTCGGATTAAAGAAAATTGTTTATGGTAACTATTTGCTGGCTGCATGGGTTGTGTCACGTGATAAATACAACCAGCGATTGTAACTCTTTCATTTTCAGGTCAATAAGGAAGTCTGCGACCGTCCTTATTCGGCTTCTTCGAGAGCTCATAGTTATTTTACGCCGAGTGGGACTGCAGTAATGGTCCCTGTGCTTTTGAACTTGAGATCTGTGACTTACTTAACACTTTCTGCAAACCTTCTTTAGACGACCGCAACCTCTGCTCCCTGACTCGGGCGCCATTGAGAGAGCTACACATCCCTGAACACTACAGAGTTTTGGTACTCACATTCGGCAGCGAAATTTAGTTTCAACTTGCATTCCTGGCAGGAGGTACAACCATTTTTCAGTGCCCTTAGATCAGCTTAGCTATCACTGCAGACATTGATCTGGTATTCGCGCTAGCTTGCCGGCAAGCTAATACTCATTTCGTAAGTTAGTCTAAGTTTTCCGCAAGATGCCAGCCAACACTAGTTCTCTTTCGGTCTCGGAGCCATCTGTTTAGTGCAATATTCCTAAGAGAGACTCTGGATTTCTCCTTTGATCTCTATAGAAAGCAGTGGAAGTGCATTAGCAAACAGCCAGTAGCAATGGATGCTGTTCTGCCTAAATAATTTCTTACGTCCAAAAGGTCGATGCTCATGTCATGGGCCATTGAATCGCGCTTTTGTTCTTCTTCTTTTTGATTGGCGCGATAACCGCTTACGCGATTTTGGCCGAGTTTAACAAAGCGCCAGTCATTTCTTTCTTTCGGTTACTGTGAATGGTGAGCGCTACAGAGCAACGATCAACAAGTTCTTTTTGCCGCAACTTGATGAATTGGGATTGGAAAACATGTGGTTCCAACAGGACGGTGCAACGGCACACACTGCACGTGCCACAACCGATATGCTGAAGGATGCATTTCCCGGGCGTCGAATCTAACGTTTTGGCGATTTGCACTGGCCAGCAAGATCGCCTGATTTGACCGCTCCAGACTTCTTTTTGTGGGGCTTTTTGAAGGCGCGGGTTTATGTCAACAAGCCTCAGTCTCTTGCAGCTCTTAAAGACAATATCCGTCAAGAATGTGAGGACCTAATCCACAAGAAGAATCAAAGTTTTTCATTTTTTTTAAATTACAGCCAAAAAACCTCGCAAGGTTACTTTTGCGCCACCTTCTACTGACAGGCTTTATTATGCTGCTAACACAAGACCAACGACCAATCAAATTTGGATTCCATTTGTGCGGGTCATATCGGTATTTTGTTGCCCTTGTTCACTCCGCTCGGGAGTTAAGCGCGCCGTCCCATGTGATGTCGGTAACTGCTAACTCGCGCAACAGCGAACTTCTCCAAGTATTCTTTAAACGACCGCGACCTATGCTCCCTTGTGGGCTTCAGTCCAGTGTCACTGTTGTCATGTCATCTGGTGGTTTTCTAAGTGTGTTGATTTGCCTTAGGATGGGTTTCGCATTCGGTATTAAAGGAAATTAAATTGCGGAAAACTTGCAAACCTTGCTGCGGCTTGGGCAGGAGGGCATTGCGCACCTTGACAATAGATGGTAAACAAATTCGTAGAGAACTATAATGGGAAAATCTGCCAGGTTTGAAGCACTCCTGGGGTTTTAAAACAAAAAACGCTATAAGGACTCCATGAGTTTATCTAAGAGCGAGCTGAAAGTTATCACGGAAATCCTGACGGAACAATGATTTGCATGAAGTTTGCAAAAAGTGGAAGGTTACTCTAGAGTAATTGAAGTAGAGCTCGATGATGGTGACATAGAAAATATATGAGACCGCCTCTGCTTTAAAGCGAATGATTCTGTTTCAGTAATTTGTCATCAGAGAGTGAATCAGCAGGGTGTACTTCCTAAATCTCGATCGAAACCGTTGAGACGGTCATATAGAGAAGGAAGGTACATACACACAATTTCCATTTTTGGTTTACAGGCTGTTGCATTAAAATAAATTTCTTATTTACATAGAAGTTGTGCAATATTTGTTATTTCTGTGTATTTTCTCAGTACGAAAATCAGTCAACATACCACCCAGAGCTCAAAGTGTCTCATTCGCATGCCTCTACCCTATAATTAACAACTCCAATTTTCTATCGCGGTATAATAGGATTAGCATCTATGTGTCTGAATATCTTTTGTCAATCACTTTCCTCTTTTTTTTTTGCTTGCGGTGACACAATGCCGTCTTGTCAAGCAAACAAATGTCAAATTGCAGCAATTCTGCACACTTTCGGCAGGCGACTGCTGTGTGTTTCGAAGCGAGGTATGCAAATTGTATTGATCCTTTTTGGAAGTCGCACAAATCGATGAACAAAGGTGAAAGGCGAAATATTTTGACATTCTTGCGCTAAGCAAAGAAAGCAAAAGTCAAAGAATGCAAGTGACTAACAGCGGATCATTTAGTCAAGGCTGGAAGGCAGCCCAAAAATTTAGCACCGCGGGTGGGTAAATAATCAGGTTTATTAGTGAAAAAGGGAAGGGAAAAGGAAAATGAAAGTGTGCGGATGCAGTACAAAGGATTAGTCCTTAAATGTGACTGTATTATATCAGCGTACGTGTTTTTGATTGTGTGTGTGCGTGTATGTGTTTTTAGCAAATTCGTTCCGTTGCGTGTGGTAGAACAAAGCAGGTAGCAAATAGATTTTGCTAACAAGCCACAAAAAGTGAAAGTGGCATAGTTTTCGAAATTGAGAGACTGAGTTTCATCAATTCCATGGCCGCCAATAATAAAAACAAATGGAAGAGAATGCAGTGTAGTTTTTTGTTTGTTTTTTTTTGGACTTTAGTTTAGCACAGCAGCAAACTTATCAACTGTCAATAGCAACAAATACAAATACACACAAAGCGGGAAAGTTAGGCGTTTTTAATGAAACGACTTTGAAGTTTTTGCTTTTTTTTATTAAAATTATAGACATGACAGATAATTTATTGCACGACTTGGTTATAAATCTCACTTGGAACTCATTTGGTTGCGTAAAGCGGGCTAGCGGATCGCTTGTGTAAAGAGCAAACTGTCAGAGGTTCATTAGATGCTGATGCTGAGGCTTTATTGTGGTGACGCTGCCTAATTTGTGAAATTTTAAAACATAAATTCAATAAACATAACAGAGTTTATGTGCTTCCACATGTGTGTGAGTGTGTGTGTGTGTACCACTATGCGGCTGTGTGACACAAACGTCAGCGAATCAATTTTGAAAAGGTCAATGGAGCTATAAAAAATCAACACTTAAAAATGGAGGAAAAAAATATCGTAAAAACCTATTTGGAATTCCAATAAATTAGTTAAGTGGGTAGCGGATAAGTAGCTGAGAAGAAAACAAACAAATGCATAGAAGAGAAAAGTAATATTGAGAACACAAAAAACAACAACAACACAAAGGCGCATACAAGTATTTAAATTACGTTAACAGAGCTTACAAAAATAGGAGCGACAAATCTTTAAAAGCAATCAATTAAAATACAAACAAACAAGCGCACATACAAATAAATATACAAATACATGCGAGGTGTGTTCAGAAAGTATCGCGAATTTTGAGTTTTTTCAAAAATTATTTATTTATTCGTTAATATCTATTTTGCCCCCTTCAAAGTTATCCCCATGAGATATTATGCGCTTGTGCCACGTTTTTTTCCAATCTTCGAAGCAAGTCAAACAATCATTTTTTTATCATATTCAGCTCCACCTTCCATGCCGTCTTTATCCCATCAATCGTAGCGTCGAGCCGTCCTTTCAAGGGCCTCTTCAGTTTCGGGAACAAGAAAAAGTCACAGAGAGCCAGATCTGGGGAATACGCTGGCTGTGGCATCATTAGTGTGTTGTTTTTGGCCAAAAAGTCGCGCACAAGCAACTATGTGTGAGCACTGGCGTTATCGTGTTGCAAGAGCCAATTTTTGTTCTTCCACAAATCCAGGCATTTCTGGTGGCTTGCTTCGCGCAAATTGCGCATAACTTGCAGGTTATATTCCTTATTGACCGTTTTACCGTGTGGCAAGAACTCATGATGCACAACGCCCCTGCAATCGAAGAAAACGGTAAGCAAAACTTTTGCATTCGACTGAACTTAGCGCGCTTTTTTCGTTTTTCGGTCTTGGTTCGTGCGGCAGCTTCCATTGAGATGATTGAGCTTGGGTTTCCACGACATTACCATAAACCCACGATTCGTCACCTGTTATGACCCTCTGAAACAAATTTGGGTCGTCGCGGACAGAGTCCAACATCTCATTAGCAATGCTCATGCGATGCTGCTTTTGCCCAAATCATTGGAAAAAATCGAATGGCACGAGCCTTGGTCCTCAACAACTTCTCTAACGGTGATTCCACGATTGGCCAATACCATTTTCAGCACTTCATAAATTTTTTCTGTTGGTCTGTTGTTGAAGGTCTCGGGCATCCCGCACGCCTTTCGTCGTTCACATCTTCTCGGCCTTCTGAGAACATTTTGTCCACCGATAAACGTTGTTTTGGTCCAAAGTAGCTTCTCCGTATGCCACAGTCAACATTCGGAATGCTTCCGCGCACTTAATTTCGTTTTTCACACAAAATTTGATACAGGTTCTTTGATCCTTTTTTTTGGTTAGGTAAAAATCGAAGACGAGCCAAAACACGTGCAAGCAAAGCAACTGTCAACAATTAACTGAACATTCAAAATGGCCGAACTCGTCGGCATGAGTGAGAGACATGAGTACCAACATATCGCCACAAAAAAATTGAAATTCGAATAAACGTAACCTGCGAAAATTCAAAATTCGCAATACTTTTTGAACACACCTCGTACATTTGCACATATGTACATACATGCACACATTTATATGCCTAAGCGTATTCAATGTAATATTGAAAGGCTTTAGAACAAGTTTTCGTTTTTTTTGTTTTTTCAAAATTTTCAAGTGTTTTTATTTCACCAAAAACACATGCTTTACAGTTAGTTCTGTCAAAAGGTCATTAATATGTATATGCATGTGTTTGTGTAGAGTCGTTTTGTGTGCTTGCGTTCATAAATTATTTTTATGATTTCATAAATACAGCTCAGTATAGAGTTGAATACTTATTCCTGTAGATTTATGTGTTTTGTATTATTTCATGATCAAGATTTGCCTAAAATGTCGCCTTGAGTGCTAAACGGATTTGACGAAAATGTTCACCAAATCCCAAGCGGGGTTTTTTTGCAAGAAAGTAGGTACTACTCGAGATAAATGAAAAAAAATTCCCAAAAATGTTTAACAAAAAAATGTAATTTTTTTCAAAAGTGGTGCACAGTATCAGATTGGAGGTACTTTTTCGAATAGGGCTTTTTTGATAGATCACTCGTGACTACGGTCAAACTAAATACATAATTTTTTTCAGTATTCATTGACATTTCATCATGGAAAGACTAACGCCTCTACAGCATTTACGAATCGTACTACGTCGTATTATCAAAATTGACGTTCTGTGAAAAGTATTCATCGTGCGCTGGAAGAGTCATCGGCCCATATTTGATCAAAGACGAGGCTGGCGCCAATGTAACAGTGAATAGCGAACGCTATCACGCCAAGATAAATTACTTTTTGATGCCGGAAATTGAAGCCCGAGATCTACATAACAACAAAATGGTTTCAACAAGACGGCGCTACTTATAATTTTTTTTTCTTGTTTACTCCTCTCGGTAGCAAAGGGCCTCGACAAGACTCAGTCTTGGGTTGGTTTCGTTAATCTGTTTAGATTTCTGACAGGGTAGGTGATTAGCCTGCCGCTAACTTATCATACAGCCCGTGAAACAATGGATTTACTGCGTCGTCGTTTCGGAGCAATTTATTTCTCGTCGTGGACTAGTGGATTGGCCCACAAGATCGTGTAGTATCACACCTTTCGACTCTTATTTGTGGGGATATGTAAAGTCTAAATACTTTGTAAAGGGTTTTCCAATAAGAGGTGTTATTCCAGTAAAAGATCAATGTTTTCCTTCCTTGTTGAAAATAAACGTTTTCCAGATCAATACCATCCAATTCGGGCCATAAAAAATCGTTAATCATCTCTCGATAGCGCAATCCATTCACTGTAACTGTTGCTCCAGCTTCATTTTCGAAAAAGTAAGGTCCAATGACTCCACCGGACTATAAATCGCACCAACCAGTCACACGTTGAGGATAGAGAGGCTTTTCAACAATAACTCTTGGATTTTCTGAGCCCCACATCCCACTATTTTACTTGTTGACGACGCCACCGAGGTGGAAATGGGCCTCATCACTCAAGATGATATTTCGTTGGAATTCTGGATCATTTTCATGCATTTCAAAGAACCAATCAGCAAAGACCCGACGCTGTTGATGATCGGCTGGCTTGAGTTTTTGTGTTAGCTGAACTTAATAAGCCTTAGGACCCAAATCTTTATGCAAAATACGGTGTAATAACGTTTGTGGAAAGCCTAATTCCGAAGAACGACTAGGAATGGACAAACCTGGGTTTTCTTCAACACTTTCGGCTAAACAGAAATATTTTCGGCTGTTCTTGGGCGACGTGCACGGGTTTTATTCTTCACAGCACTAACTGCTCCCAACAGCTCGAATTTTTTGACGAACTTATGTATTGCGGTCCGACAAGGTGCTTCACGATGACCCAAAAATGTTCGAGTTTTACGAACCGTCTCTGCCAAATTTTCACCATTTTTATAGTGAATTTTAATAATTTCAGTGCGTTGTTTAAGCGTGCATCGTTGCATTTTTATTAATGGCGCAGTTTCTACTGCTCAAATATCAAAACATGACGGCTTCAAAAGTGACATCTACCGAAATAGCGGGCTATTCAAAATAACACCTGTTATTTATTGGAAAACCCTTCAGATACACCAGCTTCGTTTGAGGCATTGGAAGCCAACATTACTGAACTTATTCACGAGATACCGACAGAAGTCCTCCAGCTAGTCATTCAAAACTGGGGTTTCTAGGGATGGCCGATTTACGACGCAGTTGCGGCCAACATTTCAATGAAATTATCTTTAAAAAATGAATGTCATGAATAGATCCACACAAAAATAATAAAGGTTGCCCAATGAATTTGAATTTTCGTTGTTTGAATTCAATTTAAAATCCGATGCAACTAAATCGATCACCCTGATTCATTGATCACCCAGAACATTACATTACTATAGGTGGCCACAACGAATTTTTCAGATTTTGTAGTACCATACAACCAGGTGTATATAACAATCACGTGTAGTGGTTGAAGGTGGTCTCGAAATTTCGGGATATCGGAACATTGAAACCCCGATAGTTTTGATTTTTCATAACTTGTGATTTTCCTTATGGTGTATTTATTAATGCCTAAAATATTACTTTTTTTCTTTTCTTTTCATTTATTTATTATTATTTTATTTATTACCTCATTCGTTATATTCAGTATTCCCAAGTTTTACTACTAGATTTAAGAAAATGTCTAAATATTATAATTAATAAAATTAAAATAATTACTACTAAGTGAACCCGCGTAGCTTTAACTCCTATGTGCGAGTAAATGCTTAAATAATTGCTTGGATTTAATTTGCATTTAGTGACAGCTTTGCTATAATTATAAGCTACTACCAAGAACTTTAAACTGCTAAAAGTTTTTACAACAAATTTTGCATGTGTTTTTTTTAATACGTACAATGTTTTTGTTTAAAATTTTAGGTGGATTGATGATTTAATTGATTTCGCTAATACAATCAGGGAAATCTGACAAATATAGTGTTAAAGTATGAAGGTAAAAAAAAAGGAGTTATTGAACGTGAAGCCGCCAGTGTAGTAATGGCGGAATGGAAAGACAAGTGTGGCATCTTCATGTTAATTATGAAGCAAGAAGCAAGAAAAGGGTCCTTGAACTGTATGACAGTTAGCCTAGATCGAGGAAGGATGAGGAAGTAATTTTCCTCTATACTGATGGTTTCCCTGATTTTGTACGGAGTTTACTCCGAACAACTTGAGGTCGCCCAGTCACTAAGGCTCTGAAATCATGCAAAAGTCTTGCACACAGGATCGATTGGTATTGGCAAGTTCTTAAAAAATATAATTAAAAATTTAAACAAGAAGCAAAAAAATACACTAATGGGCGACATTATTGGCGATATCATCGCCTTGAAATAAATACAAAGTAAAAAAGAAGTTCCTTATACTATTGCACTCAGTGTCTCAACTAGTGTCTCAGTTAGTGTCTCTTATCTGCGATGCAGGAGCATCAAAGGAAATCAGACTTGTACTAGCCTAAAGAGGAGTTCAATTGGATCAGCAAGGAGGAGGTGGGTTGCTCAATCCAAAGTCAAACACTGCAAAAAAACTTTGGCTAAACTATTGCAGAGCGAAGGCAGCGAAAACGTATTTAGAATAGTAAAAACTATGTAGTACCAATGGGGTTAATTGGTTAGGCTACGTTGAATTTAAGTATCATTGATGAGAATTGCTACAAAATAACGACTCCAGAGTGTCTAATTTGGGAAGAAATTACACTAAAAACCTTTGCTATCCCACGCCTTCTTCGAAATTAGTCGGTGAATGTAAGACAAAACGGAACAGTGTTGCAAAACACAACAAAATTTGTCTTATTTGGGCGCCTGGACATTGCGGTATTACAGGGAACGAGTTGGCTCAAAAAATGGCTAATGAAAGCTCTGCGAGCACACCACTGGGCCCTGAACCCTTTCTAGGTGTCAATTTTGCATCCGTTCAACTATGGATTGACGACTTCATGAGGTCTACCCATAGAAGACGTTAGAGAGATATAGAGCTACGGAATCAGTCTGTTGGTGTGAGTTGGACTTTTGCAGAGTAACCAAGAGCTTTGTAAAAGAACCAAACAGGAAATTAGCGCCCTTTTTGCTAGAACTTAGGAGGGAGGACCTAAAAGTACTGGTGGGTGTAATCACAGGGCACAACGAATGTGATCAGCATATGGCTACCATGGGAATCATTGGCATTGGATATGCATATCCTGTCTTGAGAGTGAGTACACTGCAGAGTATTTTCTCAGCATTGCCGTTTCTTCTTGTAGGTACTGGCTTAATTCATATTCCTTCAAATAACAAACAGCAGTTGAGCTACGGAATCTATCTGCCGGATAACAAGTCAAATCTGTGCCAACGTTGATGAAAAAAGGTTTAAATCGCCAATAAAGGGAGATCAATTTAGAGGCATTGGATTTTAAATTGAAATAAAACAATGAAAATTAAAATTCATTGGCAAATCTTTATTATTTTTGTGTTGATCCATTCATGACATTCATTTTTTAAAGATAATTTCTTTGAAATGTTGGCCGCAACTGCGTCGTAATTCGGCCATCCCTAGAAACCAGTTTTGAATGACTAGCTGGAGGACTTCTGTCGGTATCTCGTGAATAAGTTCAGTAATGTTGGCTTCTAATGCCTCAAACGAAGCTGGTGCATCTACAAAGCATTTAGACTTCACATGCAAGGAGTGATATCACACGATCTTGTTGGCCAATCCACTGGTCCGAGACGAGAAATAAATTGCTCACCGAAATGACGACGAAGTAGAGCAGTAAATCCATTTTTCACGGGCTGTATGGCAAGTAGCGCGATCCGCTGTCTTGTTGGAACCAAATGTTGCAGAGATCAAAAAGTCGTTTATCATGGCGCGATAGCGTTCGCTGTTACATCGGCGTCACACCCCGTCTTTGAGGAAATGTGAGATGATGATTCCTCCAGTCCATAGGATGCTCTGAACGGTTGTTTTCAATAGATCGAATGACTTCGGGTTACGCTTGAGTTCAAATACGGCAATTTTGTTTATTTACGTAGCCATTAAGCCAAAAATGGGCCCTTTTGCCAAGTAAAATTCGAATCCCAAAATGCCGATCTTCGGCGAGTTCTTCAAGAGCACAACGATTGAAATTATAACGCTTTGGAAGATCGGTCAGCTTCAAATCTTGGTCTAGCTGTGTTTTTTACGCTTTCAAATCAAGATCTTTGGGTAAAAGAGCTCAAGTAGTACCATAAGATAGGCATAAGATAGAATTTGTTGAGAACGGCGCCGAATCGATGCCTTCGGCAAAACTCTCTTTTACACAGCCGGAATACTCACTTCACTTCACTTCGCGCTGTACGTGGCCTTATTGGTCGAGTATCATCCAATAATGTAAAATTATTCTCAATTGTGCCGATGGTTTGCCGAATAGTTCTCTCGGGAAGATGGTTATGTTGGCTTGAGCGCGTGATGAACACTTTTCACAGAACGTCTTTCATAAATATATTTCATTCATCAGTTAGAGAAAATCAATCAACAAAATTCCGAGATCCCGAAATTTCGGAGCATTTTCAACTATTAAGTAAACCCAGGAAAACATTTTGCTAATCATTCTGCTGCCTAAAAGTGTGTACTTTTAAGTAATGCAAACATTTAACTCGTTTTGGCACCCTCGTATGCAGAATAAATTATTATTTTATTTTATCTAAGCATTGAACTTGCAGATAAACGTAAAAGCTTTTGATCTTTCATAAATAAATTTCATTCGCCAGTTTTGGAGAATCAAAAAAATCGGGATTTCGAAATTCCGCGATCCCGAAGTTTCGTTGCAACTACTAAATAAAGCCTGGAAAAATGTCTTGTTAAACATTTTTTGGTTAAAAGTGCCTACGTTTAAGTAATGGAAAAATTAGAGAAACTTAACTTGAGGTGCCCCGATCGTATGCAGAACAAATTATTATTTTGTTTTATCTACACATTTAACCAGAGATAATCGTTAAAGTTTTTAATTTTTCATAAATAAATTTCATTCACCAGTTCTAGAAAATCAAATTTTTTGCGATTTCAAAATTCTGGGATCCCGAAACTTTGGGACCATTTCAACAATTAAGCAAACATGGAAAAATGCCTTGCTAACCATTCTATTGCTTAAAAGCTCTTATACAAATAAAGGAAAAATTGGAAAAATTTATCTTGTTATGCCACCCTCGTTTGCAGAAAAAATTATTATTTTGTATTCAAAATTTTCCTGCGTAAGCTGCTAAAATATCGTTTTCCGAATGTAAACAAAAATTTCGCCATACATCAGCCAACTATATTTATGGCGCAACGAACTCTGGAGAAAAATTTCCCGATCATCGTTCAAAACAGCATCTTAAGAGAAAGAAACATTGGCAAATTTTTCGAATTCAGATTTGTTTTTTTTTTCCACAGGCTAAATGGATTTTTTATGTCAGCGCGTCCGTCCATTAACTTGTCAAATGGACAGGCGACACATCGGCCAGGAATTATGTTAATTACGGCTGTCAATTAAATCAAATCTTACAAGCCATTCAAAGAACTTTACGGTACGAGAGTGCAAAAATGCAATAACCATTTTTTAATATGATTTAATGTTAGCAATTAAGCTGATTCGTGTTCACAATCGCACAATTTCAACTTAAAACGTTTTTCATTAATATTTTAAAATTTTTCTCGCTCTTATTTTTTTCTTTTGTTTTGGTGCGCGCAGACTTTATTATGATGGCCGAAAATTTTGATATTTTATTGAGGTGTTTAATTACTACGCCAAGACAAGAACAGAGAGAATCCATAATGGAAATGATGAGTGTGTGACGAGTGTGATGGGAATGATGCGCCACTGCCATGGCGCAGCGGTGTGCGGGCGGTGGCAGTGTTGATTGCTGATTGTGAGGCAACGTTATAATTAAGCAAAAATGCAGGCGAGCATGTGCGTATGTATGTATGTATGTATGTATGTGTGTATGTATGTATGTATGTGCGCATGTATGTATGCATTCATGTATGCACATTTGTATTAACGAGTATACGCCGCGCCACTTGAGCAGCCAGCGCTCGGGTGTGAAGCAGTCAAATGACTATTTATGAGGGTTTTAACCACACTTGCATACTCTTGTTGTTTTTGTCACAACTGCTGCCAAAATGTTATTGTTTATATGCAGTTGATATTGTGGATACTATTATTGTTGTTGTTGTTGCTGCCATCATTGCGGATGGCACATTTGTCAGATGTCATTAGAAGGAGTAGCTGTAGATACGACAACAATTCAAACAACGCCAGACTAAACCATTACATTGTCCTCGATTTTTGCTTTTATTTCGCTCTTCCTTTTAGTTGCATATAATATAAAAAATATATTTTGCTATAGAAAACCAAAAATCCAACAACAAAAAACGAAGCACAAAAAAAAAGCACAGAAAAACACAAAATAATAAAAATAATATAGAAAATAAAATAAAAGTCACTTTTGGCCAGCTCGATGGAAATGTTCCAACTGTCATTGTGACTACTGTCAAAAATATTTTACAAATTGTTCTGCGCTGTCGCATATGAGTTGTAGAGTAGCAAAATGCCACACATTCTTTGTTGTTGGCATGAACGCACTCATCTAAATTCACCACCCGCCAACACAAAGCCATAGCCTCTCGGTTGGCCACTGCTGCTGGCTCACCCACACTGCACACACTCGGCGCGCACTCGACTCTAAACTTTCTAATTACAAATAAATCGAAAAATGCTCGCATTCAAATTTTAAAATATCAACTGTCAAATTTTGCAAGTGTCACATGTTCATATAAATTTATGCCGTCGACGCCTCGACGACTAACGACCAACGACCGGCATCGAACGGCGGCCGGCGTCGACATTGCGGTGGACTTGGCGGCGGCTCATGTGGTTGATTTTTTGTGAACATTAGTAAATGTGTTTGAGTGAGGCTGTGTGTGTGTGACAGCGTTTCGACACTGTCAAATTGCATGGGGACGGTGTGGGAGTGCGTGCTGGTGAGCCCAACTATGCTACTACGTTGGCAGCTTGTTGGTGTACTCAGGGGCCATCAACATCGCCACATCAGCAAAGACGTCCTGGCAATTATCACCATCAACATTGAGTGTAAATATGCGAAAATTAGAATTTTTTTTTTTTCAAAATAAAAGTACTAAGCTAAAAGCTGTGGCAATGGCTATTTAGAAATATTTCGTGTACGGTTTTGTATTCTAACTGAAGGACTGGGAGGCTGTTGATTGGTTGACACATTATAGCAGACTGTCAAATAGAGCAATTTGAACAAATCAAAATTTTACGATGAAAAAATATAAAAAAAGTTGAATACCCTGGCGTTTTGTGAATTTTTTTCGCCATTTAAATAATAGTTCCAAAAAATATTTTTTTTTTTTCAGTGTGGTTGGGTGTTATTGAAAATATTGAAATTCGAAGAAAGAGTTGCCATGTATCGGGTGTTTTTTTAGCTGCATAAGAACTATCGCTATCAATAACTTAGGCTCGAGAGCTGAGAATAGTAAACTGTGTTGACATTTCTGTTCAGTAAGATATGGCGTAGTAAAGACTTCGATTATTTAGGAACCAGCATTAACGCCGATACTAATGTCAGCCTTGAAATCCAACGAAGAATCTCTCTTGCCGCGTGTGCTACTTTGGACTAAGTAGGCAATTGAGTAGTAAAGTCCTCCCTCGTCGAACAGAACTAAATTTTTATTTCTTCTTGTTTACTCCTCTCGGGAGCATAGGACCTTGACAAGGCTCTTTTATTGTACACGGTTCTGTGCTGTTGTTTTTGATTTTGCACTGTCCCATGAGATGCCGGCATCTGCTAATTCGCGTAGCATTGACCATCTCCAAGTGTTTTTTGGTCGACCGCAACCTATGCTTCCTTAGGGTTCCAGTGCCATTCTCGTGAAGCGTATAACCTACCCATCGCCACTTTCTGCGTTTGATTTGTCTAAGGATGGGTTCTTCGTGCGTTGATCTCCACAGTAAGTCGCTACCGATGGTGTTTGCAGTTTGAGAGAAAGATTCTGCGCAAGATTTTTGGATCTTCGCACTTTGGCAACGGTGCATATCGCAGGCGATGGAACGATGAGCTGTATGAGCTTTACGACACAATAGACATAGAACAGCGAATAAAGCTCCAGCGGCTTTCGAATGGATACTATGGATACGGTCGTTCGAATGGATACAAACGCTCAGGCTCTGAAAATATGCGATGCAGTACCGGCTGGTGGTGAAAGAGGAAGAGTTAGGCCTCCTCTGCGTTGGAAAGATCAAGTGGAGAAGGACTTCCCTTCACTCGGTGTGTCCAACTGGAGCCGGTTGGCACAAGAAAGAAACGACTGACGCGCTTTGTTAAACTCGGCCAAAATCGCGTAAACGGTTATCGCGCCAATTAAGAAGAAGAAGGAGAAGATTTTTCTAATAGCGGCCGCCCCTCGCCAGACAATGGCAAACCTCCGAGTGTATTTCTGCCATAAAAAAGCTCTTCATAAAAAAAAGCATCAGCCATTCGGAGTCAACTTAAAACTGTAGGTCCCTCCATTTGTGGAACACCATCAAGAAGCACACCACAAATAGGAGGATGAGAGTAGCCAAACACCTAACAAAATTTTTTTCTTTCTGGGGCGTCCTCTTCTTCGGGCTCCAACAGGGCGCAATTCAACTGACTTTCGTGTTGTTCTCTCCTTGGACACGTTATGAACACGTGTCCAAGTCATCTTATCATCTGAGATTTTATAAATCTTATCACAGTTTCGTGTTTTGCTAAAAGTTCCTGCTCATGATTATACAGTCTGCGTCAGAAGAAAGGAACCGCGTTTATTCAAGAAGTATAAAAGATATATATTTAATACAAAACTACGAGTCGCAATTACTCAATAAGCCGTGTAGTCTCCATCTTTGTCGAGTATAGCCTGACATCTTATTCTAGCTTTGAACCAGCTTTTCTGCGTAGCTCGTCGACAAACAGGACTAGATTTTGCGAACTTGACGCAAGAGTTGCTTTAAAACGTGGACTGGTATTCTGGCAAGATGCGTTTTTATAGTTCCCCACGCATTTTCAATTGGGTTGGAGTCTAGAGAGTGGGAAGGACAGTCCACTACTGTGACACCATTTGCTTGTTTTGTTGTTTCTCAATGTATTTTTCTGAGAGCAGTGGCTTTGATGATATGGGACAGTAGAATATATTCGCCTCCTTCAGTCGCCGTTCGATGGTATTGATACTCACATCTATTTCCATTTTACCGTAGTCACAAAGAAAGGTCCCGCTTAAAAGGTTTTACGATCACTTTATCCTGTTTTTTTTGTCGTCACTCGCTTCAAGCCATGTTCGGAAAAGTCATCAACTTTTTTGTACACCTTATACCACTGATTCCACATCACAACAACCTTTTTTGTATTTTTAATTGCGTTTGCACTTACCTCGAAATTCTTCGCGTACTTCTCCCTCATTTTTGTTTGGTTGCGTTTACGGGAAAGCTTCTAACGACACTAACCTGAGTTAGCACTGGCGTCGTAACCCTGGAGTGAGACTAGTATGCAGTACCAAATATATCTTGAAGTTACAAGAAAAAAACCGGTTATTTTCTTTTGACACAGACTGTATCTTATTCGATAAGTACCGTCCTGCAGTCTTATTGGACCATACATTTTTCGTACAA
This sequence comes from Anastrepha ludens, assembly GCF_028408465.1. Taxonomy (NCBI): domain Eukaryota; kingdom Metazoa; phylum Arthropoda; class Insecta; order Diptera; family Tephritidae; genus Anastrepha; species Anastrepha ludens. Next base: position 26,575,147 of record NC_071501.1, on the reverse strand, counting down.
TTTTTCTTTCGAAGACCATAAGCTGATTAATCAGATTAGTCAGTAGTCTTTAGTGTCCGTAGTTTGAATATCATTAACTTTGTGTTGCGAGATAATAATTAAGGGTTAAGTAGCTTCAAATTAGTAAAGTAAGATTAACTCTGTCACTAATTGTCAATGACATTGACTTAATGGCTGATATTTTGATACTCAAACAGGTAAATTCTTGCACACTCTCGAATGCATAGTCTCCGATCAGCAGGTCATCGTGGCTTAAACCGGAGCTGGACCGGATCATAAACATCATTTTTTCTGTATTAATTCTTATCCCAGTAGTTCGTACTTTTTTCTAGTTTTTTAAACTAAGCGTAGGTTTATATAAGCTAAATGATGATGAATTATATTTCAATGGAGGCTGTGAGAAAAAGCTGGTCCCTCGCAGAGTATGCTAGTAAAGGGTGGTTAAATTTTAAGGGCCGATGTTGAATGTAAACCACACCTAAACGTCAAGTTCTTTTCTGCATCTCATTCGACATTTTTCAATTTCAGACTGACTCAATTTGAACCATAGAAAGATACATAATCTAGCAATGCGCTAAAGTTATTCAGGCTTATTATGAAAACGGGCGTTCAAATCAAAATGTATATCACTTCTTGATTTTTTCATCTTCAGTGATGATGCACATTTTCACCTCAGTGGATTCGTCAATAAGCAGAATTGCCGCATTTGAGCGAATGGTAATCCAAGAGTGATTGCCGAAAAACCAATGCACCCACAAAGAGTGACTGTTTGGTGCGGTTTATGAGCCGGCGGCATCATTGCACCGTATTTTTTCCAAAATGAGGCCGGTCAGGCAGTTACTGTGAATAGTGTTCGCTATCGCGAGATGATAACGAACTTTTTATGGCCCGAGTTGGAAGACATGGATGTGGACGATTTGTGGTTTCAACAGGACGGTGCCACTTGTCACACAGCTAACGAAACAATGGCTCTTTTGCGTGAAAAATTTGATGGCCGAATAATCTCACGTCGCGGTGATGTCAATTGGCCGCCAAGATCATGTGATTTGACACCGTTGGACTTCTTTCTTTGAGGTTATTTGAAAGAAAAGGTGTACGTCGATAAGCCAGCAATAATTCAAGAGCTAAAGGATGAGATAATTCGGCACATTAACGGCATAGAACCTCAATTATGCCTCAGCGTCATCGAAAATTTGGACCATCGGATGGAGGCCGAGGCCGCGGCGGTCATTTGGCCGATATTTTGTTCCTTGCGTAATTGAACCATACCAATATTATCATAATAGAGGGAAATGACACTAATTTTCTAAAAGAATTGTATGTTATTCAAAATCAACACCGGCCCTTGAAACCTAACCACCCTTTATTTGGCCGGGAATTCTGTTTTATCGTAAAAATTCGAATCCTGCTTGACGTGGCAGGTTTTGAAGGCATTTTAAACCCTAAGGTCAACCGGTATTTCACAGTAATCGCGTGTTTTTATTTTTTAAATTTTTTTTTGGTGATAAAATATCAGAATAATGATATCACTCTAAGACGCCTGCTCTAGGAAAATACATTACTGGCGTCTTTAGTATAGTAACTTCTCGATTGATCTTCTCGGGGTCAAATTTTGATTGCTTTCTGCGTAATCGTTCGTTGCTTCCGACAAGAATTTTGATCTGCTGATTAAAACACATTTCAGTGATTTGCATATGCATTTATTCACATAGTAAATAGTACATACATACATACATACATGCACGCATACATACATTTCTACACACATACACACATATCATCAGCATTGACGCTAAATCAACTAAAGTGAATAGCGAATTTGTGATGCGCGCTTGTTCTGCTTTTCAAGCGATTTATGACTTGCTTTTTAATACCAAAACAAGCACAACCGTCAGCAACTATTTAAAGCAATAAAAACAAAAACAACGTACAAAATGACGATCAACAGTGAAATAATTTTCGAATTTATTTTTGGCGATTATTTATGGCCCATCAGTAATCAAGACCATTAAATGCTTATTTCGCTTTAGCTCTATGGCTAATATACATCCATGGGTGTGTGTGTGTGCAGACTGTCGCCGCACTGCTGTTGTTGTGAACGTTGCTTGATTGCTGCGCGTATCTTTGCCGCCTTTGTTGGTCGCCTCAACGCCCCAGCGACTCAGCGGCTCAGCCAGACATTTGAACGTCACCATTGTTGTACTGCAATCACTCATTCCGCCTTCGGCTGTAGTTGTGTTCCATTTTGTGTTTGTGTGTCTGTCTGTCTGTGTGTGTGTGTGTGTGGTCCATTCGACAGTGCGTCCGACTGCTCGTCAAATTGCCCCGAATTGCCATTGCTACAAATAAATTCTTGCAAATACAAAACCAGAATCTATTGTACGCCACTCACGGACATCTGTACAAATGTATGTTTTGTGCTTGTCGCGAGTTATTGTCAATAAATTTTAATATTTGTATCTCGTGTCTTCATCTTCAATGACCAATATCTTTGTGGCACTTTGTTATGCATACACAAACACACATACGGATGCATAAACACATACATTGTTGTTATTGTTGTTGTGCTATTTTCTAATTATATGAAATCCAGTCATATTGGCAAATATCATAAAGCATTCTTACTTTTACTTCCACCAGTAGATATTTATGTAAATATCTCTAAATACAGTTGCGGGCATTAAAATGAGTACACCGAAAAATTTGCGCTTCTGTTTTCACTTTTTTTAATTCAAATTAAAGTCTCTGAGAAGTATGCTGGTTTAAAAACTATATGCGGAAATAAATATTTGGAGAATAGAAATGTGTACTTTTGTAAATTTTGACTTCTCTACAGAATAAATTTTATTTAAATAAATTTTCATACATTATTGCAATAAAAATTTAAATTCTAAAGTATAAACAGTAGGCCGGGTCGATTTGTGGGAAGGCAAAAAAATCGCCCATTGCTCTGTGAAAATCATATTCTAGGGATCAAAATAAGAAACTTTGCCGAAGGAACCATACCTCTAAAACGAATTCTGATGTCCCCCAATTTGGGTCGAACTTTTTAGTTTCTTTTCTCATGTAAAGGCCAAAAATGGTGATATTTTGAAATGATTGTATGGGGAACCCCCCAATGGACTTCCAGGGGGTGTGCCACTGGCATGGGTGGATCGGTCGTCCAAAGTTAGTGGGGGTCGGTCATACATTTGGACTCGATTGGATCACTCTAAATGGGTCAAAGTGGGATTTTTCGTTCGACCCAAATTGGGGGACATCAGAATTCGTTTTAGAGGTATGGTTCCTTCGGCAAAGTTTCTTATTTTGATCCCTAGAATATGATTTTCACAGAGCAATGAGGGTTTTAAAATCGACCCGCCCTAATAAACAGTTGTTTAAATGAATTTTATTTTATGCCCAACCACTTTTTGCTTTGACAATGGCTTTCATGTGATATGGCACACTCTTCCTAATTAAGCTCTTTAGACTTCTCATGATTTCTTGATTCTTCCAGCTGGCGTCAGTAAAGGAAGAAAATGAGTAGAACAACTATAATGTGGCGTGTCATCTTGACCTGGGTTATGAATAGTATCCACTTACTATCCTTACAAAGAAATCTAAGAAATTGTATTTTTAAATTAATAAAAAACATTTTTCTAATAGCGGTCGCCCCTCGGCAGGCAATGGCAAACCTCCGAGTGTATTTCTGCTATGAAAAAGTTCCTCATAAAAATATCTGCCGTTCGGAGTCGGCTTGAAACTGTAGGTCCCTCCATTTGTGGAACAACATCAAGACGCACACCACATATAGCACCTAACAGAAGTGTACGCGCCAATTATTTATTTTATTTTTTTATTTTTAAATAGGACACAGCCCGCGAAAAAAGTATAGTACCACAACATTGTGACTAGTTTAGCTACTTTTCTGTTGTTATTTTTAATACTTCTTAATTTTCTCTCACCCTTATTTTTTCTTATGGTTATGGACGAAGTTTTCGGATTGGCGTATGCACTCAAAGCTTGATGATCTTTCGCTTCAAGTTTAAAGTGTCGCTCTGCGTATTAACCTATAAAAAACAAAGGCGATGAGCATCAACTCGCTACATACATATATACAGAAGACCTCAAGTGATTTACTTACATTGGCAGCCAAATAACACCTGTCGGCGAGGCTGAAACGGACGTAGAATGCCGAATCGTTAAAGCAAGCGCGTTTTCGCGAGTTTAAATAAAGCTTGGCATTCGAAGCACCTGACAACAAAAACTAAGCTTCGTCTTTTCAACGGCGAAGTAAAAAAAAAAGAAGTCCAGGATTTGTGAACCGCTATCTTCGCCGAATCCTACGCATCTGGTGACCCGAAAATTAGCGCACGAAGTCAGAAGAGCTGCTTTAGACTGGAATCCACAGGGAGCACAAAATAAAGGACGTGCAAGAGGTTCATGGCAACGTAGCAACATAAAGGATCTTGGTTATTTAGGCGAAAACCACACATGGGTACAGCTTAAGGCAAACGAGGAAATCATAAGGAAATGGAAATCATTTGTTCTGGCAATATGTGCCCAGTGATCGGCGCGATAGTAATTAATCATCATAAGCCAGAAGTCTCAAACTTTGTGCAAAATTAAACACTCATTAAATTTCTTTTACACTCATCATTTATCAACTCTCTTTTAAATTCATCCATTTTTCTTTTAGAATTTTTAGAACATTTCAGGTGCCATTCATTTGATAAGGTGCAAGTTTCAAGTGACACAAAATTCTCGACTTTTTATAATTTTTTTCGCCGACGATAGCATATAATCGTGCATGTTGGAGAAGCCTTGTAAAGGTACTATGCTCTTCAATGGAGTAATCAGGAGCAAAAAAAAGCCGAACAATATTTTTCAGTATAGTTCCTAGCAAAATTGGATTCACTAAAAAAAAAATAAAAAAAAACATCTTTAGAGCATAGTTCTTAACTCAATTTCGAGCCCCCATATTTTAAAAGAAGCTAAACTTGCGCTCACATAATTAAGTCACGTCATCTTTTTACGATATTCGCAACTTTTTATTTGTTACATTTTTTTCTGCTGAAAGTGATACCGAAAAAAAAAATTTCTCGCCCTCATGCACGTACTTCCTAAATTAATACATGAGAACGTGTGAAAAGTCCATGTAAAGTCAGAGAAATGGCACTACTGGTACGCATAGAGGCTATGTTTAGTTAGTAGCATCTCTTGGAAGAACACACACCAGGTTCCAGCCAAATCGGTCTATTTCATTGTGTTTGGCAGTCGTTTGAATCGAGTAAGTCGCGTGATTATTATTTTCCTTAACGACAACCCATCAGCTTACGTCTCAGATGTTGTGGCCGCAAATTGAATTCAAATAGGGTTCCAACTCATTATACAATAGGGGCGATATTCTCCAGATTGGCTGTCTCTGATCCCTTGAACTTATATTTGTTTCCAAATTGGAAGAAATGGCTGGTGGGAAGAAGATTTCATTGAAACGATGCAATAGTTATTTTTCAGACTTGCACAAATCTTAATATATTATTCGGAGGGGATCGAAAAACTGGAGCAACGTTAGACGAAGTGTAGAAGCCTAAAAAGAAACTATGCCAAAAAATAAAGAAAGGTTTACCCTTAACAATCGAGTGTTTTTTTTTTGTTTTTTTTTATTTGCACGGACTTTTCAAACGACTCTCGTATTTTGGTGAAAAACAATAAGAGTGGAGTCATTACAGCAACTGGTACTAAGAACTTCACACTACTACAACTAAAAAATACGGGCGTTTAATAGTAACACAGATCATTTCGACCCAACCTGACTGAGGCCGAGCTAAAATGTATCAGACATGTCAGTCTATTCACGAATTACCTAATTCTGCAAAAATGTCTATTTACTTGATAAAGAAATTTTACTTGAAATTTCTATAATACTCGTAGTTCGCCCGGACAACCAGTAATGGATGGCGAGTACACAGGCTGACGCAAATTTTGAATCAAAACCCAGACTACAACTTACCTAAAGATTTTGACGTACGGTCAGTACTGCCGACGTATTGATCGTACTGCCGAATCTGGACTCAGATTAGCTGCAGTACTTCAAATGTTTTCGAGATATTCTGCTCAGAGTGAAAAACACACGATTGTTGGCTATAATTTAGGCTATGTAACGTTATCTTTTATTTTCTAAAGACCTTAGCAATATCTCAAAATATAATTTTTCCACTTCACATCCACTTAATATGCAAAAGAATCTTTGCTTGTTCCTGAGATATCGTCCGTTGTGTCCAAGTATATTCTGATGTTTGTTTTGAAAGGTTAAACAGATAATCTTGAGAAAGTCACTTTACAGTCCAAGTGAAACCCAGTAAACCAGTACAATTTACCCAAATTACATTAAAAATACATCCAAATTCAATATTTAGTTGACCTTTGTGGTCCATTCCAAATTTCTACCGCGTTTGAAGAAAAGTTTTCGTTCCAAGAAGCCGGAATTGTGAAGAACTAACCTGTGAGCTCTTCACCACAGTGATGTACCAGTTCACCTCATTTTGTATGTGGCAGTTAATTAAAAGCTACGTTAATCTCAAGATGGTAGAGGCTGGGTTTTTTCTTGCGATTTGGTGGGTTGAATGGGAAAGTGGTCTGTTGTTGTTGGTATGAGCAGCATAAACCTTCCCGTACATGTACCCTGCTGGAATGCCAGTTCTTGACTGGATCTAAATTCGAGTCATTCTGATATCGTTGAACCGACTGTCGTGGGAACGCGAAAGTAATCAGCTTCTTTGGGTTTTTTCGGGTTTTTGCTTACATTAATAATGAAATTTAAGTATTCAAACTGACAAATTGCAAAAGCAAAAACAAAATTGCATAGCAATATATGTTTCATTAAAAGAACTTCGCACACTTTTCTAGTAGAAGGGATATTTTGGTATAGTAATAAGCAGTGGTAAACGCTCCTCCATTCGATGGATCCAAACTCAACTTAAGAGGCCGTCGATTTGATCAGTTATAGTCAACTGTTGCACTCCATGATAAGAAGAGCAAATCCAAACTGTTTGAACCATACTTTGTCTAGATGGATGTCGAAAAGACTTATCGCTATATAGTTCACCGGTTCACCTAACAAACGACATAACTCTGGAACTAAAAAAGTTAAATTTGGATTTGTCGGAGCAAACTATTTTTCTCTGAAATCAATTGCAATCCAATGTTGTTTTTATTTCGATCCATGGACCCAGCAAAAGACATAACTTTGGAACCAAAAAAAGTTAAATTTGGTTTTGTCGGAGCTAAAAATTTTTTGTTGAAATCAATTCCAGTCTAATGTTGGTCTTATTTCGATCTACGCACACGTTGCCGGGGAATTTTAGTTATTAAAGTTTTTTTTTTTTGGAAGGGAGTTCCTTGATTTGAACGGTATCTTGCAGTCTTTGGTGATATTTTCTCGTACGAGTTTTACTGAAGTCGTTTTTACGCATCTTTTCCTAATGTTTTCGATAATTCTTAAACTTTTTTGGCAAACTCTTGCTTTACTTTAAAAACTATTATTTATTGTCATAAGCATTATTTTTATTTATCTCATAGGCATTCAAGAAATATTTGAAGGCGGATTTGGCAAATCTTGCCTTTTCACTTACTTATCTTCCTTATAGCGAATTTTCCTTTCATCCAACGAAAGTTTGGCTCTCCTTATTGTCACTAATATTTTTAAAATTTGGCATACTTTAACTTTCACTGCAACTACTTTCCCTTTACTTTTTTGCATGGCCTTTGATTTTTCTCTCTTATACCTTTTAATTCTCTCTAAATACACACCTGCTCACATTTGTTGGCCCGCTACTGTATATGCGGATATGTATGCATGCATGCGCGCCCATCATCTCGACGCCTAATTTATGAATGACACAACTGACAATTTTGAAGAAAACGCCCCGGTTTTTGTTTGTGCCACTTGCGTCGCTATTTGCCAATCGGGTGGGAGGCTGTTTTGTTTAATTGTGATTTATTGTAGCGAATCTGGGTTCGATCTAAATTTTAAATCAGCTTATAATTTCTATTTTGAAATAACGGCACTTAATCATACATATTAATGGAGTGCACATGGCCTACAAGTGTTTGATATGAGAATTTTTGAAAAGCAAAATTCCTCCACTTTCGCCTGTATGTATTTACAGGCATTTCTTTGTTGTAGTTTTTAGCGGCTGCGCTCGTAAGGTATTGCGTAGAAAAATATTAAAACTTGAGTTATCGTCGTGATGTTTGCTGTTAATATTTATTTCAAAATTCTATCGTTCAAATTTCAGCATTTTTAACGAGCTGTGCAATGAAGTTTTACTTGGGTATATCGCCTATTACCGATTACAAAACAATTTCGAGCCTGAGAATGAAATAAGTTTTGATATCGAAATTTTGGCCCTCTATTTAGAGGATCAGAAAAAGTAGGGGCAGAGCTCAATACAAAAATGTGTAAAAAAATATGAGCAGCGCTCAATAATGAAATTTTGGCAAACTGTTTCAAATATGCTAAAAAAAGATAACGAGTTTGTTAGTGCTCGCTAGATGGCGCTGGTCTGTATTTATTCAAAAATAGCCAGTGTTTTACATCCTTCTGTTTTTTTCCAAAATTTTATAACTAATAAATAATAAAAAATCAATAATATTTCAAAGTTGTATACCAATAAAAAATTACTTTAATCGATTTAGTAATTTTTGATTTAATGCAGATTGGAAATTACTTTTACGGTTTTTTAACATATTTTGGCTCATAAACACGCCCGTATTAAAAGTTTTCAATCCTCAAAATCCAAAAATCTCTGGGTAAATCGGAGCATTCTGTTACTAGTTATTAGCGTACATACATGCCCTAGGTAGTATTAATTTGCACCCTTACTCTATTTTTTCTCACATAAATATTTCAAACTCATTGTAAACCTCTACTTTCATCTTTTAGTTCTTAAAAGTTGTATTAGTACTAGGAAATAATTAATAAATTTGGCTAATGCTGGTTAATAGCAAAAATTTGGTACTCCAATGATACTCCAATCGGTTAAGTACGAGGAGCGTTTCAAAAGTCGGTGGAAACATAAAATCTACTTAATTATTTGGGGTTAACTCATTTTTAATTTTCGCCAAAGTTTCCTTTTAGGCTTTTGCACTTCATCCAATGTTGCTCTAGTATGTTGATCCCTTCCGAATACTAGGATTTGTCAAAATCGGAAAAATAGTCATTCGTTTCTGCAATCGCCTCCTCGTTTGAATAAAATCTTTTTCTCGTCAGCCATTTCGTCGAATTGTGGAACTAATAGTAGTCTGAGCGATGCAAAAGAGACAAGTCCAGGGAATAGGTGAGATATAAAATGAGTTGGGACCCTATTTCCATTGATTTTGTAACCAGAACTGCTGAGACGTGAGCTGGTGTGTTGTGGTTATGGAAAAGGAAAATCACTCGACTTCCTCGAAACACAAAGAAAAATGCTACTAACTAAACATACCCTCGATACGCGTCAGTAATACCATCTCCCTGACTTTGCGTGGACTTTTCAAACGAACATGAATTTCGAATTTTTTATTTGTTCCAATTTGAGAATTAATTTAATGATTTTTTAACACATTTTCGCTCATACAAGCTGCTGTGTTGTAAGTTTATGAAACCTATGTAGAGAAGATATTAGCTTCAAAGTACTAAAACCCCTATGCAAATGAGACAGCTGTATCACATAGTGGGCTGTCTAACCAACTAGCAGAGTAGTAGTAACCAGTCAATCAGAGATCTACATGGTGCTTTACTGACCTCCAATGATGATCAGAACCGTAGATGGAAAGAACACTTAGAAGCAATTAGCAGCATCGCTCTTAGCAGTGAATCTAGCGTCGAAGTGGGCATCAAAACAACCAGCAGTAAGACAACAACATTCTGCCCTAGTCTAGCGGAAATCAAGGATGCAATCAAGAAGCTGAAGCGGGCGAAGATGGCATACAGCCAGAACTATTCTTCGCCGACTCGCAAATTTCAGCGGAAATTCTGCGTCACTACCGTTTGGGACAATGAAAAGCTGTTTCCGTCCTGGACAAAAGGCGTCAAAGTGAAGCTGGCGATTTTGCGTGACTGCAGCAACTGACGAGGAATAATCCTGCTCAACGCCATCTACAAAATTCTAGCCACAATCATACAAGGCAGTTTTCAATGTATGGAACTCTTAAGGGACAAACAAACTGGATTTCGCCCTCACGAAGTTGCGTTGACCGAGCCAACACTCTTCGCATCATAGTAGAACAACCAGCTGAGTGGCGCTCCTTTAGATGGTGTTCGTTGACTTTAAGAAGGCATTCGATACAATCAAGCGTGACTGAATATAGCTGGCGTTGACATAAGGCAAGGTTGTCCCCTGTCGCCCTTTATTTTTGCCATCATCCTAGACGACGTTATGAGCCAATTGACCCTGCACAAAAGAGTCATTGTATGGACATAACTCATCATCTCTTTGTCGATTATAAGGCTGCTTACGATAGCCCGATAAGGGATCGCCTATACGCCAGAATGTCTGCAAATGACGTTGAGCAACACGTCCAGCCTCCCCCTCGAGGTAGGAACAGTCCTTTCCGAACCTTTCAATATTGAACAAGGTTTCAGACAAGGCGATCCACTATCGTGCTACCTCTTCAACTTTCTCATGGAAGGGGTACTGCGGGGAGCCCGTGTTCATCGAAGTTGTAGTATTTTAACCAAAAGTGTCCAGCTTCTTGCATATGCTGACGTAATTGACATCATAGGGCCCTGCAGGTGAGATGATACCGCGGCTTTTTCCGCTATCGAAAGAGATGGAGGAGGAGGTTGAGTATTTGTGGATTACGAACGGTGACTATTTTGCGGTTATGTTAGCTGCTTTATGCTGCTGACGAAGTTCATCAGAGCTTTGATATCAAGACCTCCTATATCAGCATTTGAAAAGAAGTGCCAACCAAGATGTTTAAATCTTAGTACTACGAGAGCGGTGCAGCTAAGGAGAATTTGCTAAGACGAATCCACCTCATTCTCCATACAGCTGACGCAAGAAGGACCCGAAGTGACTTCAAGTCTCACGGCATGTATACCTCGCGGATAGCCAGTCCGACACCCACGAAGTTTGAGAGCTGAGGTTTTGTCATTCTCAGAAGATCCCTTGATCGCCTCTGATCTATAGATGACCAGAAGGCTTGCTCGACCTTACAGTTTCCCACAATGTCGCTATGATCGAAGGTGAAACCATGCATTTCCTGACCAGTTTCGAATGCACTACAATTGAGCCCAGCACTCTAATAACCGCTTGGCTTTCACAAAAGTTAATACGCAAGTCAGTAGCCAATCAGCTGCTTCTTTGATTGCGGCTACCTCTGGTTGAAGTAGACTACAATGATCCGGTATCCAACTTCGAGCCATCCGTGAACAGGTTAACCAAGCCCTGTCCCCAAGTATTGCATTCAGCCCACTCTTCCCTTGATGGAATATGGTTGGAGAAATTTCTGCTTGGACTAAGCGGCGGTACACACTGATCCGTTGTCAGGGGGATGAACCTAAAGTTTCTAAGGGTACTTGAGTGTCCGTAAGTGAGGTCGAGCCTGAAGCCGGAACCTGTCAGCTTGATTGCGGTACGTGCAGCAGCAGTTTTGTCTACAGGTACTTCATTTTGGGGTATTCTAGAGAAAGATACTTCGATGAGAAAGAAACTAATGATGGACATAGTTAAGCGCATCAATAATCAGCGCTTGCGCTGGCTGGAACACATCGAGCGTATGGATGCAAAAGCTCCAGCAAAGAAGGTATTCAGTTGGCTAGTTAGAGGACAACTACGTAGGGGAAGAACATGCCTGCGATGCAAGAACCAAGTCAAGGGGACTCTATCCTCGCTTGATGTAACAAATTAGAGAAGGCGCGTAAAGCAAAGACGCCTGGCGAGACTTGTTGCAGTCCATATGCAGGTCATATAAGTAAGTAAGCAATGCATCTATTATATACTTGTAATGCACCTTTAATATACATACAAATGTGTAATTAAACATTGGTACCTTAAGGAAACCGCCCCTTGCAAAGCTATCTTTGTTGTCGACTAAGAAAATTCTCTATAATGTTTGCAATTCAAATTCCTGCGCTATTTTTTGTTTTAATTTTTTGTAATGACCAAGTATTTGCTTGTGATCCTTTTTCCAGCTAAATATTTCAGCGATACTTACAAGAGGGTTACTGATCTGTTCTTGCTATTGGTGAGAGACGATCTGCCTAAGATCGCCACTTGCAACACCAGCAGCCACAGTGAGGATTACATAAACATAAATATTCGCATGCGAGGCTTTATGTACGAATATATATGTGTGTGTGGTGCGCGCATATAAATTCGAGGCTTGGCGGAGACTCAGTACATCATAGGCAATCGATCGCCATCGGACACTCGGGTGCAATGTTTGTGCCAATCCTCAAAAGATGTAGTTGTTTGTTGGCATATAACTTTTTTTTTTTGTTTCGTTTTTGCTTTTGTTTTTTGCGCTCTTCATTTCCAGGCTGCTCATGTTGTTTGCCTGTTGCTGTTGTTGCTGTCGCTCATCGCCAGCACATGAAATGAAAATGCAATTTTATCTTTAACCTTTAGCTGTGCGACTGACTGCGTGCGCATGTGTGTGAGAGCAAATGAGCGTGTGTGCATGTGTGTGTGTGTAGAGATTGCAACAGTAGGCAAAACAGCAGCAATAGCAGCACACCAACAACAACACCAACAACAAGATTGCCCTTCAACAACCACCATGTTTAGCTAACCAAACTATCGCTTGCCCGAGCTGCTGGCGACCAAAAGATCATCTCGTTGGTCGCATTCTGTCAGTTGGTTGCGCTGGCAGCTCACAACTTCTGCGCTTGACTGCTGGCTTGTGCCGGCCTTCAGTTGGTTCAGAACATTGAATTTAAAGTTTTGAGCTTAGCCAGTTGTGCGGTGGTTAAGTATGAGCTGAGGAGGAGGGGGGAGAGAGGGTGGTTGGTGCCGCTTAGTAGTTTGGCTGCCAGACGCGCTATGAGCAAGCATCAACATCAATGCAACGACAGCTACATACATAACACAACACAAAAGAACACGCCACCAATTCGAGTAAGCAACAGCTGCAGCAGCAACAGCAGCCGCAGCAGCACCAACAATAATGAAGCAACCCATTGAGCAGCCACCTTCGCGGAATGATGCAATTGCGTTTGCTTAAATTTTGTTATTACTTTTGCTTTTGTTGTGCTTTAGCATTGGCAGTCGCTGTGGCTGTGACTGTGAATATGGCTGGCGACGGTGGCGGTGGCAGTTGGCGCATGCGACTTCACAGCTTGCCAGTTTATATGTGCCTCAGCAGCTCATCCATTCCTTCGCTGGCATCCTTGGCTGGATGTGAAATTCGTAAATAAACGACGACACTTTTGTTGACTGCTGCTTAACTGCTTTTCAATTTTTCCCGGCCGCAATTCATTTGATTGTGCAGCTGATTTTGTTTTTGCGTTTTGGTTTTGTTTTTATTTCTGTACTTGTTGTTCTTGTTCATGCAGGACAGTAACGCAGGCGCGCCGATACACTTTCAGATGTTGGCATTGATATAGTCACTCTTACTTTGCGTCGTCCAGCAGCACGTAAGCGCATCCAAGTAGTCACATGTCCGAGCGCAGCAGGCAGGGACATGAGCTTACTGCCTACTTTGGGGAGCGGGAATTGTGCGGGGTAGGCGAGCGCACCCAACGCGCTTCGACATGCCATTGTTTCAACGCCGTCACAGTTACCGTCACCACCACCACCACCACCACCGCCGTTGCCGTTGCCGTTGCCGATATTCGATTGTTGACATTTTGCTGTTGTTGGTATGCCGGCGACGAGTTGTACATACGCACATACTCGTACATATAAGTATGTTGGCTGCATTGTATTGATGGCCTTTTGGTATTTTTTCGAGGATTTCCATAGCTTGCACCGATTACTCGTTATTTTATTTTTTGCTTTTTTCAGTTCCAGTACCTTTTTGCTAGCTTCAGCTCGAGCCTCGGCTTCAACTGTAGGTGCCTTTATTTATGTTCATTGCTCAGCGTACACAAATACATGTGGACATTGCTGGACACGTCTTTTGGCATGTGGAATCCAGTGGTGGTGCCTTTGTGGCCCTCGGCTGATCCGCCCGCCATGCTGCCGATATCGAAAATAATGGCGCACAACGTGATTCCTTGTTGACATGTTGGAATTTGGTACACGCGCGTTTTTTGCTTTTGTGTTTATGTTTTTTTTTTGTTTTTGTTGTGTGTAACAATCGACTTATCCACTCATCATGGGCACACAATCAAAGTGTGTAGGAATGTGGCGAGTAGGCAGGAAGAGGGATTATAAAGGGTACGCTAGCTTAAGCGAGAGATTTTAAGAAGCTTCTAATAGGGTAAACGAACGACAATAAATAAATAAAAAATTGGACGCTACGCCGATTTGAGATCACTGAAATCGGAATTTAGTTTAATTAAGAAAAGGTTTTGGAATTATAGGTGCGCAACTAAGTTCTCGCTGTTTTTTTGATGAAAATACAACTTTGTTCTGAAAAAATGGTTACAAATGAATCATTGAAAGTATTGCCCATCGCTGGCTACTACTTTTTCCAATCTTTCTGGTAGATCTCGTATACCGTTGCGGTAAAACTGCTCATCTTTTGAGGCTATCCACGGATCAAGCCATTTTTTGATGTCTTCATATGAATGGAGTTGCTGGTCAGCTAGACTATGTGCAATCGATCGGAACAGGTGATAATCGGACGGCGCAATATCTGAAAAATATGGCGGGTGGGGTAGGATTTCCCATTTCAGTGCTTCCAGGTAGGTTTTAAAGGGTTAGGTGACGTGAGGCCGAGCGTTGTTATGCTGTAGAATCACTTTTTCACGCCTCTCCGCGTATTGCGGCCGCTTCTCGCGCAGTGCTCGGCTCAATCGTATCAATCGAAGTCGATACCGATCCCCAGATAATAATCATCATAATAAATAATACAACTTGCATAGCATAACCGTCGCAGCGTAAATATTCGGCCGAGGCGACGACTTAGAAGCATGACCGGCCAGTCCCCATGACTTTCTTTTCTTTGGATCCATTTTTCATTACCCGTCACGATGCGATGAAGAAAACTCTTCCTTTTTTGCCGCTGAAGGAGTTGTTCACAGGCGAAAAACGACGTTCAACATCCCTTGGTTTTAACTCATAAGGAATCCAAGTCCCCTGTTTCTGAATCATTCCCAAAGCATGCAATCGCTTGGAAATGGATTGGCGGGTAAATCCTAATACTGAAGCAAGCTCTTCTTGCGTTTTACACGGATCCTCATTGAGCAATGCCTCCAATTCAGCGTCTTTGAAGGTTTTGGGCCTTCCTTCACGCGGACGGTCGTCGCATTAAAATCATGGTCCTTGAAGCGACGGAACCAACTTCGGTACGTTGTTTCACTTGCCGCAGCATCTCCATAAACTTTTTATAGCTCTCGATGCGCTTCAGCCGCCGTTTTTTGCGAATGAAAGTGGAAAATCAACACTTCTCGCAAATGACGATTATTCGGCAGAAAATCAGACATTTTTACAAAACCAAAAGTACTTGATTCCTAAACAAAATCACTAATGTGTCGAAGCAGTTTGTTTACCATATATGTCGAGGCTTGATTTATGGCGTTTAGGTTATGTTGGAATCGACTACCAGACACTGCTGGAGGCATTTATTGACAAACAGCGGGAACTTAGTTGCGCACCTAATATCTTTTGTTGAGAAATGGGCACACCAAGTAAGAAACATGGTACTAATCGAGCTCTATATATCCTATCATCATAAATACCTTTTCTTCTGATGTCGTTCTATACCCTTTTCTCGATTTACGGCTATGAATGGACTTTGGCAGTTCTCACTCCCGTATGCAAACTTACTGTTGCGGTTTCGTACTAAGTCCCTTTGTCCCTTGTTTCTTTCTACAAAGCTCTTGCGTCGTGTTCATGGTTGTTGCTGTTTTAGTAGTTTACTAAGCTCTGATAAGCGCGGAAAAATCATCTATCGTCATCGGCAATCTCATCTTACGGTAGACCCAGAAGAATGCTGTTAGTGGCGTGAGAATATGCCTTCATATATTCTGTTTACTTAGTTATTTAGCTGGTAACTATCATACAACCGATGGTTGGTCTTGGCCGCTACCAAATGTTGTGTCAATCACCTTCGCATTGCGCGCTTTCTCGCCAGTTAGAAGCACCAAGGGCGGTCAGGTCGTCGTCGACTTGGTCGTTCCCACGTAGATGAGGACGCCCTTTTTCGCGAGTTTCACCAGTACATTTCGAAAAGAGCACCTTCGTAGCTAGGACGTTATTGTCCATTCGGTCAACGTCACCTAACCAGCGCAGGCGCTGATTTTTAATGCGCTCGATGTCAACGTAACGCAAATTGGCCATAGATATTGCGAAGAATTTTTCTGCCGAAAGCTTCAAATAACCATCCATCGGTGTTCGTCAATGCCCAGGACTCAGCGCTATACAGTAAGAGCGGAAGCGTGAGTCATTGATAGAGCGTTTGTTTTTTGTGCGACGAAAGAGGGTTCTTCCTTTCAATTGCCTACCCAGTCCAAAGTAGATAAAGATCTCTTGGCTGACGTCGTTATTGGTATTAATACTGGATCCTAGGTAGACAAAGTCCTTGGCTACGCCGAACTCGTAATTGTCAATCGCAACCTGCTGACCAATTCGCATAGACTTTTTGGTTATTGACATAAGGTATTTTGTCTAGCTCTCGTTTACGGCAAGACCCACTTGACGGGACTCGTTTTCAAGGCTGGAGAAAGTTGTGCTGACTGCCCGCTGACTAATGCCTATTGTGTATGTCAGCGTCAAATCTGGATTTCATTGCTTCTGTTACCAACAAAAGGCTGCCATATGTAAAGATATTCGAATGGTATGCTCATTGGCTAGGGCTTTCCGTAAGCTCGTCCGTAGCCAGGGTAAGTTTCCTTCTGGCGGATTAAAGCGGAACTAGGGACTCACTATTACAGCATCGCAAGTAGTTGATGGAAGCGACTACTAGTCTGTGCAATATTCGGGAGCCCATCTAAGACCAAGCAATTGCTTGAACACGGTCAACCCAACATCTCAAGCGCGGTTCCCACAAGACCCCCGAAGATAGGCGAGCATAGCACATTAAACAGGCCACACAACAGTAAATGCCGCAGTTGTAGAGAAGTGCGGAATTTGTTAGGAATGCACAATCGTATTCGGCTCATATAGGTCCCAGGACACAGGGATATAACTGGGAACGAAGTAGCGTTTGCATTAGCTAGAGAGTTTGCGGCTGCATTACTTATAAAACCGGAACCTTTCCTTGCTATGGGACAACACACCATCAAGGAGAAGCTTAGGATGGAAGAGCTGAGGCGAAGAAATGTTAGCTGGCAACAACCTTGCGTCAACTAATTCTGTTTTAGTTTTTGTTTCGTAACCAAGTTGGCGTGCCAAGACTTCGTCGAGGATAGGTTGTACTTCTGAATTGCCTACCGAGTCCAAAATATCAGCTGTGGTAAAAGTTATTTTTCACTTGCTCGTTAGTTCTCGTTGTTGGCTTACAACAAACTCTTCAAAATGATGGAGTTTCCATTAAACCATTCAGGTATGTAGGCTGTAAGAAAACCCTTCAGTTCTATAAGCATGAATTTACGACTCTTGGACAATCGGGTTAAACAAGTAGCCTTATTTTAATCCGATTCCATAGAAATTCTTTTACTCGTTTGTTCACGAGAAACGTTTGTTTGAAAAACCTTTCTAATATAACACTTCTAAAAAAATTGTGGAACAGTTTTTGGAATCGCTTCTTCCACAACCATTCTGGAAAAAGTTCCACGTATTTCCTATTATTGGGTTTATTGTAATAGACCTTTGCATTATTTGGGTTACTTCTTTCTAGATCAGCCTAGGTCCAATCGCCCTCATCAGCAAATAAAAGTTCTTTTACAGAAATTATATACATATACAGGGTGCATATGGTCGTTGAGGACATGCATATATGTAGCTATAATCTCCTGAAAGCATTATTTTTCTTTTTGCTCTTTTTCAGAAAAGACATGGAGGGCTACAACTTAGCTCAAGAAATGAAGAGACCTCTAGTTATGGTCACTGCATGTGCAAATCACACTGATATAGACACCTCTAATTTTCTAAAGTGCATCCGTTCATACGCTCATAAGGTTCGATGCGAATTGAAAACATCATGCGGCGATGTAGAATCTGTTGCAAAATGCAGCAAATATGAGGAACGTTCTGACACTGTCCGATCTACAGAATTTATTGAACAAGTTGAAGCGATCCTTCACGAGGACTCTTCAAAATCTTTGAGGGCCCTTGCGAGGGAGCTAAGTATTTCTGAGGGTCTATCTGTCGATTTGTCCATGAAGATCTCTCCGGTATAAATCCTAGGTTATGCACAGAAGACAGTTTATGTCGGAATAAACATGAGGTGAGCGAGTTATCTAAAAAAAATTTAACACCCTAAAGCTCTTGAGGTGCTATGATTTTTTTTCTAATGAGCAAAAATTTGACGAAGACCAGAAAACATACCGCAGAAATGTTTAGCTGCCCTTCTTTGCTTTTCATCGAGGTCAAAAAGCTACCGAAGCAGCCCGGCACATTTGCGACGTGTATGAAGAAGGTGTCATAGCCGAGTCTACAGCACGGAAATGGTTTGCAAAGTTCAAAAATGGCGACTTTGACATCGATCAAACGTCCCGCAGCGGAAGGCCTTCTGAATTCGATGAAAAAGCACTCGTGAATTAGTGGAAGAAGTAAACAGGGATCATAAAGCAATGCTTAATCACCTTCATTCAATGGGATTTATCGAAAAATTTAAAGCCTGGGTGCCCCACGAGCTCAACGAAAGAAACAAGGAAAAATGCCTTCAAATTGCGTGTCAGCATCTAACCCGCTTTCGAGCAACAAGCGGTACATAAACCGCGCATTTTGAACCGAATCGTCACGGTAGATGAGAAATGGTGCCTATGCATCAATATGAAGCAAAGCCAAAGCCGAGAGTCAAGGCGGATCTTCATCCAAAGAAGAGCATGATATGAGTTTGGTGGGACTGGGACGGCAAGGTGCACTGGAAAATGCTGGAAAAACCAATGGTGCTCGAATTCCACGGTCAACAACGAGCTCTACATTGCCCACTTACTCCGCGTGAATGAGGCTATTCGACTCAAGCGATCTGATCGACGTGGTCAACGCCAGGCCTCATGTTGCACAAGTCGTCAAATCCGCACTCTAAGAGCTCCTTTAGTATCCGCCGTATTCTGCGGACCTTAGGCAGACCGATTACCATTTCTTCTGCTCCGTGTCAAACGTTTTGAAGAACCTTCGATAACAAAGCGGTCTTTGAAAACTGGCTCAACAACTGCTTTGATACTAGACCAGACGATGACCGCATCAAGAAATTGGTCGAGAGGTGGGAAGAGGTTGTAAACGGAACGGCGAATATATAGTTGATTAACTTATTGGTATGACTACTGTTGTTTGTTTAAATAAAAAAAAGTATTCCGTAAAAACGCTTCGAACTTATTCACCAACCCCATAGTTTTAGTTCACCTCCGAACGTCAGACAGCTTTTCAAGAG
The DNA here is from genome assembly GCF_028408465.1 of Anastrepha ludens. Lineage (NCBI taxonomy): Eukaryota > Metazoa > Arthropoda > Insecta > Diptera > Tephritidae > Anastrepha > Anastrepha ludens. The sequence continues at coordinate 26,555,536 of NC_071501.1, read as the reverse complement.
GAGGATTTTTAATGGCAGAAAAAACGCTTAGTAAAAATAAAGTTATTAGTAAAAATATGCAACTTTCGGCATTGTGTGAAAAATGCAACTCATTTAGAAATAATGTGCGAAGGTAAGCCGAATTTGAGGCGTTGAATCGCATCTTTGCTCAAATTTCCGACATTTGCCTCAATTTCCGGTAGGTTTTTATGCCGCCCTCGATTGGAAATATAGAAATTTTAATGAGTAGAATCTTAGAATATGCTAATATAAGATTTATATATATATTTACTTTTAAAATTTTCCATTAAAATTATCGGCCAAATTAATTTCTGTAAAAGAAAACTTCTGGCTTTTCATTGGTTGGTGCAACGAATACCGCCCCAGAATTTAAATATGTGCGTATGTATTTGTGTTTGTGATCCACCCGTAGTGATTCTGATTTTTCACCGGCAGTTATTTTCCATCAGCACTGCGAAGAAATCGCGCACATTTGTTTCAGCGCATTTCATTCATTTTTCTGTCAGCTGTTTTGGCAAAGAAATTTTGACAACGCCTGCGGTAAATTTTAATTGGATTGTGCCAAAAATCCTTTCATGGAATAAAAGTGCATGGCAGCCAGTGCTACGCAATGTAAATGAATAAAACAATATCAAATAAAGCGCCGTGGAAAGTAGGGGCAAAAGCATTGGGAAAAAGTAGAGCAGAGCAGAGTGGAGCGAGAACAGCTCAGATGAATTCATCGCGCTTTAGCAAATTAATTTAAAAACCGCCAAGTCCACGATGAGAAAGCTGCAATTACAAAAGATCAAAAGACATCAAAAGTTTCAAATAACAACAACAACAAACCGAGTAGCAATAACGGTGGCGGTGGCGATGGCAAGGATAACAACAAAAATGTAAAACGCTCACCGCGCGCGCACCTCCACTGTAGAGCTGGGGAAATTGGTGAAAGGCAACAAAACGCTGACACTCAACAGATTGGTGCCCACCGCCAATGTGTTGGGAACTTCGTGTGGCATGAAAGCACTGAAACGGAAACGGAAATGAATGAATGCGCAGCCGGCAGCGTCAGAAGTTGCAGGTGTCGTGAGCGAGCGTGTGTGAAGCGTTGCCATGTGAGACGTTGCGAAGCAAGGAAGCGGCGAAGCGTCGAGCCGCCAAAAGTTAGCCCAACTGAATGGAGTGAATGGAGAGCATAAATGTGGGGATGAATGGTGTAGTTCAGTTTAATGGGAAGCGGTTGATGAAGAGAAAGAAAATGGAGTAGCCTGGGATTGGGAGAAAAGGTCTAGAGGGAATATGGAAAATGAAGTGGGAGCAGTGCTTTGAGCCGTCAGCAGGGGCCACGAACTTTTATGCCAAACAAGGAAATTGATTAACCCGGTCGTGACATGGACACCCAGAAGAGTGCGTGCGCGAGTGTGAGTGTAAGCGACGAAGCAGAAGAAGATGTGGTGGAGGTATGGAGATTATTGGGAACGTTTTATAATTAAAATAAATTAGTAAAATCGAGCTGATTAATATAAAAAGGGAGAGGGATGCGTGGCTGAAAAATTCTATATATAAAAATTATGAACATAAATGTAGGTGTGCATGTTTTATGGTTCAGATTTGACTATCTCGAAAAATTTTATAAAATATATAAAAGTGCAAAATGTATCCACTGGCTTTTATTGATTATTTGAACCATTCATCAAATGCACTTTTCTTTTTATTTGTAAGTTTTTTGCGTGTACACATTTTTTTTGAGCTCGATAATGCTTCTACCCCCTTGGGATGTAAGAGTCTTGCGTGACATTAAAAGGAAAACTAAAAATGAAGTACAGAAAGTTTAAGTTCACGCGGAAATGAATGATTTAAACCCAGTGCAAATATTTTAAGGTGTTTTTCAGACGCGCGAAATTGTGGGTAGCACTAAATGTTTGTGAAATCCATCACTAGTTGGCATTTGCCAGTTGGGTAAAATGCCGCATTTAATGGACATATTCTTAAGGACTATATTAACATTTTATGAAAAAAAAAATTTTTTTCGAGACTTTACAGGTAGCTGTCCCCTTAATATGAAACAAAGAATGGATTTGGTGGTTCGCAAGTAGTTTCATTTTAATGGAGTATTCAAAATGTCAATTTTACGAAAAAGTGAAGATTTCTCATCAACCACTTCATGTTATGATTTTTACGTTTTCAAATGTTGCCCAACTCAAAAACAATGCATCGATTGCCTTTATTCTACATTTGGTAATGAAGCATAACCCAACACTACCGCACACGAACGACTACCGAGAAATCAAGCGATGCCATGTTAGTCTCAGTGACGAGCTCCGCGAAGGTTGTTAATCGACAACTGATGTTCCAGCAAACAGCGGTGTTGTGAGAGAAATAATCAAATGCCGACCCCACATGTGAGTGTCAGTCAAGGATGATAGATTACCAGGTTTGGCTAAAGTATGATAGATTTATCTCGTATGACCATTAACTATGGGGATTAACCATGAGCATTAACTTCGTATATCACCAACACAATCTCAGTAGTTTAGTAAACAAACCGCTGTCATGGGCCCAGCCCAATCAGCCAATCAACTGATTCTTTCAAGAGAAACGTTTTTGCCAAAATGAAACACTAATTCCTATCTCGACGGCATAAACGATCACTACTTATAAACTATAGTTATCAAAACGGCGCTTTGGTCCAACTTGAGGACAGACTGGCACTTTAACAATTTCACCTAAACTAACGCACTGTGATATGAATAAGAGCATGCTTATATAAAGTTGGCAACTGGCATACATTTTGCTTACAATTTTGCTTTCGATTTAAATCGAAATGTAATGAGCCGAGTACAAGAGAAACCCTAGATCATGTTTTAAGCTACTGTCAGGCTCTCTCAAAAACTAGACTACGCTACCTGGGTGCTCTCAATTTTGAAAGACTAAAATCCATTCCTGAACAGGATCTTCTAAAATTCGCGAATAGTACGCGCATTTTGAGTGATTGATATTTTCGCTAAAAAAAGCACACAGATCTGGTATCGCTATGGACCAAAATGGTCTCTGTATAACTTCACCTAGCCAATATAACGTAACCTAGCCTAGGTCGACATCATAAAACTTTACCAGTATTCTCTCTCATTTATAGACAAGCGCTTCTGTAATTAATTCTGAGCATGGAGACTCCAATGAAGCATCATTCACCGAAGCATCTTTGTCCGTATGAAGATGACCTTAATTAGGCATGCCAAAACACTGTTAATGTCAATATAAAGTTGCAACATCATCCATCATTCCTACTTCTTCAATACACTTTATCCTCCGAAGAGTTGGGTGGGGCTATAGATTTCACGTAGAACAGTTCCGTCGAATGCTACCTGCACACGTTCTTCTTCGCTTGGAACCAACAAGGTTTCCGCACTGCTGATGGAGTTTTTGCTAGTCGAAAGAGAGCTCGGCGCTTAGCGTAGAATGGTTCTCTCAAGTTACCTCTCGAACTGCTAACTCCTGCCCACCTGTGCTTGGCATCATCTACGTTTCTCCACTATATAAAAGGAAAAGTAGGATAAGAAATGATAAGTAATAGAACTCTGTTTCCAATTAACTGTCGAGCTCAAACTTGAACCCTTCGGCATGAATTTTTTTACTTGATCTCCATACTGACCTTGCTTCTAGTTCTTGTGCTGTTTATTGGGTTACACAAGTAATCTGATTTTGTGACAAATCTCATAGAATCACTATAGACGATACGTTCCAGACTGTTCTGCAGCAATTCTGGGTGTACCAGTATACCTTTTTGACTGAATTTTACGAAATATAATTTTAGGGCGCACATTTTTAACCGATTAATCCGCTCGCAGCACCGATTTTTAAGGAGTTGATCTGATTAAATTCATCAGAACTTCCATTAAGCGAAAGCTGTGGTAGGTCCTCTTGTTGTGACTTCCAAGTAGTTTTCAATATTATTCTTGCGATTCCGAAGTTTAGTTCGTTGCCTGCAATCAGTCGCTTTTGAACCAAATTATTCAGATATTTTACTATTAAGTGGCAGTGACTTGCCAACTCTTCATATTTATTGAAATAGAAATCCTCCCAGCTTTCATCTATGTTCTAATGACCGCGAACCCAAAAATTAAATTGAGTCGAGTTAGGTGTAACCTTTCTGTAGTCGACTCTATGGTTTTGCTAACTTCTTTCCCATATCGACCGTGAAAGAGTAAAGAAAAATCGATCAGACTTTTGGAACAACATGTTCAAGATGCTTGCGTCAGCTCCTTCTTTATTATTTGCTAAGAAGTTCCTAGTCAATTTCCACAGCATCTCAGTGTTGGGCAATGCTCCATATTTACGGCTCGCGATTTCTATTACTTTCCTGAGTTGAAATCCAAAGTTGAAAATTAAAGATACAGAAATTTAAGTCCGTTGAAGCTGTGGCAGACGGTGTCAGACGTCTTAAAGTTGCGCCATGAAGAAATTTTGCATCGGATCATTGTAGGGTTTGATAATAGGATGTGATCAAAATAGAGTTTAGTAAAGCATCGTATGTATTATGGCATAGGTTAGGTTAGGATTAATGGTTGCCTTTGCGAAGGGTCAACTTAGACAAATATTGAAAATTTGTCTACTGTGATACCATTCAGATGGAGGGGAGGGGAAACGAGAAGGGAAGTAAACAGACAGCCGGAAAAAGAAAAAGAAAGAAGGAGCTTTGGATTAGAGGATGACGACCAACAGTGGCGATTTACGTCCGTATTAACCTTTTCAAGCTACTGATGAATTACACCAGTTGTGTGATGCTTAAACCAGCAATATTCGCAGGTATAGTGAAGCTGTGAGATCCCAGATATCTAAATGTTTGCTCAACAAGGGCAGGGCAGCTGAGAAGAAGGTGCTGAGATGAATCAACCGCGTCCTTCAGACAGCGTCAGCAGAAAGGATATGAAACAATTCCAATCCTCACCGCATGGACACCTAACGGACAATGTCTGGTAATGATGCCTACAAAATTCGATAGATGCGGCTTTGTTAGTCCTAGAAGTTCCCTGAGTGCCCCCGATCTACCCAGGGCCAGAAATATCTCGCGACTTTGTACGTTGGTGCACACTAGCCCAGCGCTCGCTGAGTTGACGCGAGGTCTATCTTTCCAGGAACACACCACAGGCTCTCAAGAGAACCGCAATCCTCGCATTTTGTGATGAAACCGCATCGAGGGTCCCCTGTCTAGGCAACTCACCAGCCCAGCAGTTTCTCTCTATGCCGCTATGACTGGGAATCCAAATGAGCCCGATATCGAAGTATTCGGATGCAATCGAGCGAGAAGTTAGGCATTCACGGACTTTTTCGAACGTAGGTACATTCAACGAGCTCAAGGCCCTAATTTCTGCTTGGCTGTCGGAGTAGATGTTGACATACTTTACAGTAACTGCAGAAGCAAACATTTTTTTTGGCAAACAAAAAATTTTAGTTCTTGGGAAAACATATTTTTATTTTTGCCTTTTTTTTAAATCATTCCTCTCAGATTTTTTTCTTATTTTTGTATTGTATTAAAAACCAACTCTAGGCTTAGTAATCTCTGAAAGTTTGCTAATGGGATTCCATTGACCTTTCTAGCTAAATTCAAGTACGCACATCGAATCAGTGCTAAACAAATTTTTAAGCAAAAGATATAAATTTTTCCTCAAAACGAAATTTTTATTTTTAATTTTGTACAAAAAATTAAAAAAAAAATGTATCAAAATGTTGAGAAGAGATACTTTATCAATATTTTGAACATTGAATAAGTCTCAAAACTTTTTGTTTTTTAATTTCTCGTTTCTTTTACTTACTATACTCAAACCGAGAAATTGTCCAATTTTGAGAAAATTTTCTAAGTCCAAGTTGGATCACTTGACATGGAAACGCTCTGTTGGCTGTCAAGCATAAAATTTACTTATGCTTGCCCAATTTCTTGGATGCCGTGAAACATTTATGCATTGGGTATAAAATATTGTTAGATGCTATAATTTAAGTCATTCTTTGATTCTCAAACGCCAGCACTGAAATAGTGTCTACGTTGGCGCTTTCCGTGACACCCGCGCCACATCTAAGAACAAACAAATCGTAAGTGGAGCATTGCCAAATTTTGCCACCCGCATGCACCAACCATAGGCGGGCATTGAATATATTTTATTTTCTCAATTTTTTTGTTGTTTTTTTTTCTATTTCCCCATCAAACACGTGCTGCGCTCAAAAATACGAAAGAACGAAAGCAATGAGCAGGAGAAAACTATTAAAGTGTTTTATGGAGCTCGAGACAAGCACAAGAAATAATGGCCTTGTATGTCGTTGAAGACCTGTAAGAACGGAGGGGTGGGGGTGTGCTCGTTTTTGTTGTAATATTATAGTACTTGTATGTATGTAGTCGTATGTGTTGCAACCTTCGGCAATATCTGGTGTTGGGGATGTTGTTTGCACGTTTTCTACTTGCATGTTGCAATTCTCAAGTTCTTGCCACTCTTGACGCTTTACCGCTCGCCTCGTTTGGCAACGGTAGTGTGTGGCAATGATTTCTTGCCATTTGCGGTAGCCAATCGGTTGGGGATTGCGGCCTATATGGCATAGCGGGGCAATGTGGACTGCAAACGACAGTAACAGCAGCGTAAGAACCGTTAAAATGATGGCACAAGACGAATGACTGAATTCCTTCTGGCATTATTATTTAAGTGCAAGTGCAAGTGGTGAATTTGTGCGGTACAGCACTGAGAATGCATCAAGCGAATGAACGAAAACATATAACACAAAAAAAAAAACAGTGAAAAAAAAGTGCAATGAGAAAAAAATTTGGAACACATATTTTATTGCGTGGGAGTGGAAAGTGTGTGTGTCGGTAGTGCAGTGAAGGAGTTGGGCTAATTGCAGAGGAGGGGTGGTTTGCAAAATTATATAAAATTTTTAGAATAAAATCTTCAAATTTGTACCAAAATACGACAAGAGTTCTCAAAGGAATGAAACCGCCGCTCAAAGTGAGTGATAAGATTTTCGAAGTGTGTTAATCTGTAGCCTCACATTTGTGTACGGCTTCTGGGATCAGGTATTTTATTCTACTCATGCCTATTCCTACTATGCATACTTGCATTGATTTTGTATACCAGTCTGTAGCAGTCGGAGTTTGTCGATTATAATCGAAGAGTTACATTTTGGAAGAGTTACCCGGAAGCTACGCTTATAAGCTTCTTGGCTTTTCGAGTCAATTAGGCTTCCCAAAACCCAAGTTCGCGAACTGACTATGTTTCAAAGATGCTCCCATTTTTCGAAAGTTGTAATGTGAAAAGCTTTTTTTATATTTGAATCTTCCACGGTGCGACAATGGGATCCATTGAAAAATAAATATCATATTACTTGAGCGGTAAGGGTTTTAAGCACGTACAAAATGCTGGACTCTAATACCAGTTTACTTTCAGAAAACTATGTGAAAAATTTGTTCTAATCAAATTATTGATATATACTGCATTTTTTGACAGTTTACAGCATAGAAGGTCATACGCATTATTAAAGCCGAGATGATTACGTCTATCAAACCGAAAACTTTCCGAATCATTAATCTGTCAAAGCTTCATTTCAAATTGAAGAAGTTTTCAGAAACAGCGCTACCGGAAACAGTATCGATCATAAGGCAACCAAAGTTCAAGTAGAATCTACCGATAGCCTACTTATGTATATATTGTCTGCGCTTGCGTTGTCACATGCAACCCACATCAACCAGGGTTGATGAACCGTAGACTAAACGTAGCGAAATTTAAAAAAAATTGTTTACTCTTCAAATTTATTCTGTGTTGAAAATTTTGACTCGGAAGATTTTAATGTAAAATTTTTTCGATTTTAACATTTTTATAACTTTCTTTTAATTTTGTATGATGAAATTCCCTTTTTAAAACAATTTTTTCAGTTCTCTATTCAAAATATTGTTTATCCGTTTTACCTGTGCACAGTTTGTTTCGCAAAAAAACTTATAAATTTTTTTATAAAAATGTTGTGCCGAATAATCGTCATTTGCGGGAAGTGTTGATTTTCCTCTTTCATTCAAAAAAAAAAAAACGGCAGCTGAAGCGCATCGAGAGCTACAAAAAGTTTATGTAGATGCTGCTTAAATGAAACAACGTGCCGAGATTGGTTCCGTCGCTTCAAAGACGGTGATTTTAATGTTGACGACCGTCCGCGTGAAGGACGGCCCAAAACCTTCAAAGACGCTGAATTGGAGGCATTGCTCAATGAGGATCCGTGTAAAACGCAAGAAGAGCTTGCTTCAGTATTAGAAGTTACACGCCAATCCATTTCCAAGCGATCGTTTTTCGCCTGTGAACAACTGCTCCAGCGCCAAAAAAGGAAGGGTTTTCTTCATCGCATCGTGGCGGGTGATGAAATATGGATTCATTACAACAAAGAAAAGAAAGTCATGGAGACTGCCCGGTCATGCTTCTACGTCGTCGAAGGTTATGCCATGTATTTAGTGAGACCAAGTTGGTGTTATTTGTTATGAACTGTTAAAACCAAGCGAAACCATCACTGGGGATCGCTATTGACTTCGATTGATGCGATTGAGCCGAGCACTGCGCGAGAAACGGCCGCAATACGCGGAGAGGCATGAAAAAGTGAGTCTACAGCATAACAACGCTCGACCTCACGTCACCTAACCCTTTAAAACATATCTGGAAACACTGAAATGGGAAGTGCTACCCCACCCGCTATATTCTCCAGATATTACGCCATCCGATTATCACCTGTTCCAGTCGATTGCACATAGTCTAGCTGACCTGCAGTTCCATTCATATGAAGACATCAAAAAAAGGCTTGATCCGTGGATAGCCTCAAAAGATGAACAGTTTTACCGCGGCGGTATACGAGATCTACCAGAAAGATGAGAAAAAGTAGTAGCCAGCGATGGGCAATACTTTCAATGATTCGCTTGTAACCATTTTTTCAGAACAAAGTTGTATTGTCATCAAAAAAACAGCGAGAACTTAGTTGCGCACCTAATAGTTTTTTTGGTTCAATATTTTATGATACAAAAATTTCGTTTCTAATATTATTTTTATGTTTGAAACATTTTTGAGAAATAAATTTTGTTTTACCTATTTTGACAGTGCACAGTGCTTCCTCAAGGAAGATGTTTTTCGAACATACCAACAAAAAAATATTTCAAAAGAATGTTGTTTTATATATAAAACTTTTATTTACTTTTTCATTTTCAATATAATATTTTTTTTTTCAATATTCTTTTTTTTTATTTTTGAAGGGTATTTCACCACAAAACTCAAACAAAAAATTACAAAAGGTTTAAAAAGAACCGGAGAATTACATTTTAGTAGTTCGTTTTTAATTTTTTATGATAAAATAAAATGTTTAAAAAAATGTTTGCAAAAAATGCTCGGGTTGTCTGTTTTGACTGTACTCAACAATTCCTGTTTTTCAAAAATAAAGAAAACACATTTTGCCAAAAATTCTCAACAAAAAATTTAATTTTTTTCTAAAAAAATTGTTAATAAAGGTTATTTCACCTAAAACTCAAAAAAAAAATTATGAAACTGATAAAAAGAAACGGATATTAATATTTTATACTTATTTTGTTAATTTTTTATGATAAAATTAAAAAAAAAATTTAATTTAAAATAAAAAATTCCGAGAAAAAGTTTTTATTATTATGTATTCAAAACTTTTAGGAAAAAACATTTTGTTTGCTCGTTTTAACTATGTTCAGTAATCCCTGAAGGGAGATGATTTTCAAAAATTACAAAAACGAATCTTTCCAAAAATTTTTAACACAAAAATTTTATTTTTTCCAAAAAAATTTGTTGTTAAAAGTTATTTCCCCAAAAAACTTAAAAAAAAAATGTATAAAAGTGATAAAAGAATGAATATTTGACTTTGAAAAGTTCAAATTTTAAATTTTTTTTGGAAATTTTTACGATTTACTTATTATTATATTCAAGTCCACAAATACACCAATTTTCATAAAAACGGACGACAATGTCAAAAATACTTGGATCACCTGTCATGGAATCGCTCAAATGACATGCCGCAAGTTATGCCAGGGTTATTGACCCTATGTTTCACATTGGAGCTCTAGGAATTTGTGATGATGATAATTGAATGAGCCACAGATTATATCAATGACTCATTTGTGCGATCGTTTATTTGTCATATACAGAGATCGGATTTTTATGCAAATTGAATATGCAAAATATATGCAAAAGAGGAAATATGCAAAATTATGGAAATATGCAAAACATAATAAGATCCTATTAATTCAATTTTTATTATGATGAGTTTCTACCTAGGTGCGAACTTTGTGTGATGTTAAACAAAATATGCACTTGCATAGAATCCGATGTCTAGCCATATACAATGAGGCTGTAAATGCTGTGTTGTGAACTGAACATCCTTTTTGAGTTATTCAGCTATGGCACTCTACAAAGTGTGTCTAGGCCTTCTTTTTCTAAGCGACACGGTCCTCAACTAACTGATATGGTACATTTAGAAAACTAGAACGTCATTGTCACGGTAGATGTGAACAAAAAATTTCAATGAACAGAAGAAATAAGATCCTGTAATAGATCCAAAAATTGTTTAAGAGTAAACTAGCTCATCAGGGTCTAAAATGAACAAAAAATCTGGCAGTCATCTTAACATCCACGAACGCACTTTTGAGCACTCCCAGTCCTTTTTGACTTATCCCACCCCAAAAAACGATTACCACATTTAGTGGTTATAACTATACTGCTATTTGCTTTAATGATATAAAAGCCAATCTTAAGGAAGAGATCAATGACATTCACAGTAGTACAGGAACATAGCTGAGGCTCAGCACACAACGATTATTGAATCAATTATTGAGCTAATGGTAAGATATTCTTTGAGAAAACCCAAATCATATTAGAAGCAAGCACCTCCGTACAACAGCAACTTGCTCGTACTACTCGATGTTTTCCCATGCGACTGGCTAATAAGTTCGAGCTTATTATAGATGTCATCTACTCCAGCGTCAGTTCAAGCAGAAGAAAAAATCTGTCGACTGCCTGCAATCAAAAGTAGTTCCTGAAAAAAAAAAAACACTACGTATTTGATCAGGCAGTCAAGTGATCTTAAATGCGCTTAAACCCGTCACAAATCATTCGGAACTGTAAAAAAGTATTGCAAATCTGTGGACGTACCGACATCAGAGGTGTTAATTTCTCTTTAGCGTTGTCAGTGAAGCTTAAAAACTTAACAAGACCGCAGATTATAGCTCCCTATTGGTTAAAGTAACTAATGAGATAAAAAAAATTGTAAAAAAACTAAATATACACCTGCCCTTGCCACTATTAATTCGTATCCCTACGATTTCTTCTCATTTACACCTCGTTTCAAAATTATAAGTACACCACCATTTTTATAAAAATATAGTTCATAATACAGCAAAAACCTTATAACGAAAAATTTCATATTTTTATAATATTTTTCTACTTTCTTACCAGAATTTGTCTTGGTTCGCTCATGCTTTTATATGGAAGAAATAGCACCGTCAACAAAAACTATTATCAAAAATCAACGGTATTTTGTAGTCACTAATAGTGCAAAGTATCTAGGCATGACTTTAAATGTGAAGCTCAAGTGAAAAGAGCACGTGAAAATCAAAGCTGCTGAGCTGAATCTAAAGACGCAAAAACTCCAACGGCTAATTGGCAGAAACTCTGAGCTATCAACTCAAAATAAACTCCTCATTTACAACCAAGTGCTAAAGCCGGTGTGGACCTATGGTCTCCAATTATGGGGATGTACTGCAAAGACCAACATCGACATTATACAGCGCCTCCAAAATAGAGTAATCAGGGGAATCGTTAAAGCTCCCTGGTACGTGCGTAATGAAGATCTGCACAATGATTTAAATTTAAAAACCGTCTCAGACACAGCCAATCTCTGTGCAGTTAAGCATGCTGAAAAGTTAAAAAAAAAACACATTACCGCAGAAGCTTCCGTACTAAGCGATGAAGCAACTGTAAAAAGAAGATTAAAAAGAAAGAAACCTCAAGACTTAGTTGTCAATATTATTTAAGCTACACTTTAAATTGTGAAATGAAAATTACTTATTAGTTTTATACTAGGTGTTATCTTTATGGAATGTAAATAAAAATGTATAACATTTCAATAAAAAAAAAAAAAACTTGGGACTTGTGCTTGAAAGTGCAGCTCTCTCAAGACGAAGATCCGCCCGGTTGGTTTGACTCTGAATCCATTGGTAATATGGAACAAAGAGCCCGAAAAAGTACTCAAATTCATTAGACGTATGCAATTATAGGTTCCCAGTTGAGCGCAATAGATCACATCAGAGGTCGCAGTGCACTATGGCTCAATAAAAGTAAACTAAACTTTTTATAAATATTTATTCAGATCGCATTTTTTGCTTCAGGATGTTAGAAAAGGCAGAATTGGATAGTCAAGAGTTGCTTCTCGAATATTATTTAGTAGGTTGCCTTGGAAAATTTTAATAATTGTGCAATATTTTCACTCCTTCACTCACCACTCCTTTCTTTTTCCAGTCAATCAAGTCCAGGCGGGCTCTGTGACCCTCCCAGGACTGTCATTCTAAGAAAGAAGAAGAAGGCAATCAATCGATTCAGCCATGACGGAAACGGTATTCAATGAAGCTTTTTCAATGCGCAGTCGGTGAAAATCAAGTCTAATGTTGCATTCGGAGGAAAATGTATTTCTTATATCTGAAACCAAGTACTCAACTACTCAGAATATATTCTTGTGATTCATCTTTCTGGGGAATTTAGCATTTCAAATTTGAGTTCCACATTATTTTCAGTGTGTAATGGGAATTTGACGGCAATTGATGACTCAACAAATTTTTTTTACGAAAATACCACAAAGAAATCGGCGCTGCCTTTTCGCAGTAATTTATCTTCAAAATAATTCAGTGTCTGCGCTAAAATCAACCGTAGACGTTCATCGTCCACAGTCCAAAGTCCGAATTGATGAATTGCCCGTTTGTATCCTGGTGTTATCGTCAAGCCATAAAAGCAATGATTACCAAATTTCTAATTACACTCCAACGCTATTATGGCTGTCAATAAATTTGCTACTAGAAACGCCACTGTTTCTCCGGCCTCAATGGCTCAGCAAAAAACAGCAAAGTATAAAAACAGGATTGCAAAGGGAAGAATTGCAAAAAACCATAATTCACTCATATATGTGCACAAACACACATACACTCACACAAACAGACTGCCCCGCCCGCATCTGCGGGAGTGGTTGTGCTACATAATACCTATGTATGGATGTATGTATGTGTGTAGTTTACCGCCTGAAGACATGAAGTACCCATGCATAGGACAACAATATGAGGCGTTCACAGACTGAGCGTCGGCAGAAGACAACAAATCTGAAGACGGCCGGTACGATTGCAGGATTCAAGTTGGGGCAAGCACGAAAACGTAAGCGGTATTTACTGGAAGAAGTAAATGCGAGCAGTGTGAGCAGTGGTGCCTCTATACGTAGCGGTCGATGTCGTTTAAGACATTCTCGGTGTCGTCGTCACCATCGCCCTCACTATCACCATCTTCATCGTCATCGTCCTCGTCATCATCATCACCATCAAACATGCTGGCGTTCGCTAGGCATGGGGTTGAAATTGGTTTGGTAAGAAATGCGAAAGAAGAAATAGTGATTTGCGGTGAAATGTGCTGGCTTCCCCCTTCTCATGGAGCGGCCATCGCTTGGAGCGTTTGCTTGCCTGCCTGCCTGCCTGCCTTGTTGGGTCATATATTTTCGTCCGTCTGACACTAACTGCTATCGCACGAAGAAGCACCAGCACCAGCATAAGCGAGTCGCACTTGTCTAATAACTATTTAGTAGTGGTGGTAGTACCAACTAGTAGCAGTAGTAGTGGTAGTAGTAGTGGTAGATGAAAGCAGTGTAAAAATCTGGGGGAAAACAGTAACTGAGCCGAGCGTGTGAGGCTGTTTGCGAAGAATGACTGGCAAACGATTTATTGACAACAAACACCAGCAGAAGTGTATAGTTGCTTTCTCCCCGCTTTTCAACTGCTACCGCCTGCGCAACCATTTCTGCCGCTTTCTGCTTCCTCGCTCCCGCTTGGCGTTTAAACTTTACAATCGCTAGCAGTTCGTTTCCTTCGACATCATCTTCACTCTTTGCCATTTAGTTGGTCTGTTTTCAACATTTCCTTTGGTTGTGCTGTTTTTGCACCATAGAATTCATGGCCATCACGGCGACCTCATTTAGGGCAAACCAACAATTCTTTATTCGCATTACTGCTTTGTGTTTTTCCTCAGTCTTTTATAAAATACATTTCTTAAATTACCTCATGGGATATACAAATTCATAGTCTTATTTTGCTAATCGCTCAAAAAACAAAAAAAAAAGCTTCTCACTCGTCGTTCTCTGTTCCCACTTCAGACTGATTAAAACGCGTCACTTTGCAACACTCGACGAACGTCGAAGTGACATTTCCAAATTAGCATCTCAAAGATGTGCGAAAAAAAACAGAGAAAAGAATAAAAGGACTGCAAGGACAGCTCACTTTTATGAGTAGACTTCTTAGCTTCAGCGAGCAACTGAAATAGGGCAGCATTCTTATGGCTCTGCTGGTAGTAATGAATTACTGCGGCATAGGCTCACAGCACACAATAGCTGCATAACATCTGCCAGTAGTCGTACGTACTATTCATCTAAAAGCGCAGTTTAATCCATTGTTCGCCAGCTCACATGCGTCACTCAAGGTCTAATCAGCCACCGACTGAGCCAGCCCACAACCGCAGCACCCACCACCATTGGATTTATACTCTTCGGTGTTTCGTCGCATCGTTGATTGCCTGTGCAGTTTTTGCCGCTGGCATCTGGCTGTTGTTTATTATACTCGTAGTTGTTGCTGTGCTTTTTGTTGCGTTATTTTCGCTTTTGCTGGCACTCAGCTCATTTCCATCTTCCATAGCCTCCAACCACCCACCTACCACATGCCTCATGTCCTATGCCAAGCAATTCAACGTCTTTGCCTTCGGCATATTTTTAATTGCCTAATTTTGTTGCTTGAGTGATGGGAAATATTTGAAACTTCCTCTCCCCAAGCCCCAACTTCTCCACTCTCACTCACTCAAGTTCCCGAAACTTGCGCCAATTTAGGGATGAATTTCCGTCTGTCGCTGTATGTTGTGTTTGGTTGGTGTTCTGGCAGTAACTCTGTTGATGAACGGCACTTTGTTGGCATTTAAAATTTTCGCTTGTCACTCGTAGTGTCGTTGTGTTTGGCGGCTGCTGTCGAAATCATTTGGTTGTTTCGTAGCTCAAGGCAAATTTGCGACAATATTTTAGGCTAATGTTAATACGCTACCCCACCCACGCAGTGGCAAGTATCCTAGCAACTGGTAAGGCAAAAGTGTGAGAAAGAGCGGGTAAAATTAATGTGTGCAAAAGTGACATCTCATTGGTTGCCGCTACTGTTGAGTAAATCTGCTGAGTTATGGGACAAAAGGTATTAAAACTGGCTGGGTTGTTGGTGAGGGTAGAGTTCGCGCGCGTATTTGATGGTTCAGCTTCGAAAGTGAAATGTGTTTTTTTTTTTGTTCACTGCTTGAATGGGGTGAGCTGCCCTTAATTACGCGCAGACTAAGAGCAACACTATTTCTGTTTAATGTCGTGGAAAAATAAATGACGTAGTAGCAGGAATTAGTAGGGACTTGCGACTTGGACTACGCGCAGGTACTGATAAGAAACGGAAAGTCTGCTATTGCGGCCAGTTTTAATTGCCGAAAAATTCGTTTCGCTTCTTGGCAATGTGAGTTATGCGTCTCTGAACTTAGAAAGAAGTCGCATTACTATGGACGACTTCATTTGGGGTTATGGGAAGTGAATAAATTTGTTATATTCTAGAAATATTTTATGAAAAAACTTCAGCGTTTATCTAAATTCGTCCATTGAAGCTCTTGCAGTTACTCTTCCCACTTCTTGATTACTAAGTCTTCTTTTTCAGCGCTCAACACGAGGCACCGTTCAAAATTATAACCTTTCCCACTCTTGTTTGCCAATACGGTATAGGTCTTGCTCTTCCTCTTACCACATCGAATATGTTTAGCGGAGCCTCTAGACCTTTATTACCTGTTTTAGTCTGAGTCTCACAGCGAGCGTTCATCAATTAGACGCAGCGATCATGCAACTTGGCATTCCTCGATAATTTACTCTTGGCTACTTTAAGTTCTTGAACGTTGTTAGACAGTATCGCTAAAAACCAAATGGAAACTTTTTCAAGCTGCCTGTAGATCCATACAATCTTATGCTGCCCAAGTGTGGGGCTATATATGATCGGATGAGGTCGACAAACTGCAAAGATACTTTATCAAACGGGTCCTAAGGATATCAGACTTCACGCCAAACTGAGCAATTTTGCTGCAAAGCGAAGCTGAAGAAAGCCACTTTTATACATTGGGTTTACATGAAATATATTTTTAAAACACTATGTGAATATTAGGGCGGGTCGATTTAAAAATCGTTCATTGTTCTGTGAAAATCGTATTCTAGGGATCAAAATAAGAATCTTTGCCGAAGGAACCATACCTCTAAAACGAATTCTGATGTACCCCAATTTGGGTCGAACGAAAAATCCCACTTTCACCCATTTAGAGTGCTCCAATCGAGTCCAAATGTATGATCGACCCCCACTAACTTTGGACGGCCGATCCACCCATGCCAGTGGCACACCCCCTGGAACTTCCCTGGGGGGTTCACGATACAATAATTTCAAAATATCACCATTTTTGGCCTTTACATGAGAAAAGAAACTAAAAAGTTCGACCCAAATTGGGGGACATCAGAATTCGTTTTAGAGGTATGGTTCCTTCGGCAAAGTTTCTTATTTTGATCCCTAGAATATGATTTTCACAGAGCAATTTGCGACTTTTTTGCCTCCCCACAAATCGACCCGG
This sequence comes from Anastrepha ludens, assembly GCF_028408465.1. Classification (NCBI taxonomy): domain Eukaryota; kingdom Metazoa; phylum Arthropoda; class Insecta; order Diptera; family Tephritidae; genus Anastrepha; species Anastrepha ludens. The sequence continues at coordinate 26,538,611 of NC_071501.1, read as the reverse complement.
CCTAATGAATATAAAGAAAGCCTGAATGAAATGGGCCCGGAATTTGGATTAACTTTCGACGAATGCATAAATAGCTTGCAGTGGCGCATCCTTCGCATACATTTGCGGACAGAATTAAAGACCAAACACACCAGAGAACATAGCGGAAAGGCACTTGAAAGTTCTTCACGCATAGACAAATACTTAGACCGAACCTACATGAAAGAAAGAACAACGGGTTCAACCTTAGACCGAATAAAGGGTTCAACCTACATGAAAGAAGGAATGCGAATTGAAGATATCTCCCTGATTTTTAAAGCACGATGTGGCCTGCTTATGTTAAATGCCAATAAATTCGGAAACGTGTCAAAAATGTGCACTCGCTGCAGTTTGAGCGAAGAAGAAAATGTGAAGGAAGCATATTATTGGAAGTTGTCCTGTACTCGCTGAGTTTAGAAATACTTATTAAACAAATTCTAATTAACAGAAAAGGAAATTATAAACCAATTTAATGGAGAAAACGAGGAACGTAGGTAGGTAGGTAGATGGGATTTGCTGTCGCAATGACACACTTAGATTTTTCGCAGGCCCATTGTGATACCACTGGAGTTTATCCTTACCTTATGGGTTCCTTTTCCAACGAGCAAAGCTTCGTTAGTTTTAGATGCGCTATGTCTGCTACATCGGTTAAAAATGCCGTATCACGAGTGCGCAGCCCCCTCTTAGCTAAGCTTTCGGACTCACATAAAAGGTGTCTGACTGTTTCCTCTTCTTCTGTATTAAGACAGCTTCTACAGAAATCGAAGTACGGGAGTTCTAACCTTCTAGCGTGGCTGCCTATTAGACAATAACCAGTTAATACCCCTATCATTTTTCTTATAGCTTCTCTGTTAAATCTTAGCAAGATCCTCGATCGACCGCTGTTCCAGTTCGGCCATGTCTGTCTGCTTAGTTCGCATGTTGTGAGATTTTGCCAGTTTGTATTTACCTTTTTAACGGTTTCCCTGTCTTTAAGTAATTTACAAGTGGCTATAGGCTTGGGTATCAGCGTATTTTCCACTTGAAGATCAAGCGTTGTACCGGTTCGAGCAAGTTTATCTGCCTTGCAGTTCCCTGCTATATTCCTGTGGCCTGACACCCAAATAAGGTGTACTTTGTTGTATTTTGATAGAAGTTTAAGACATTCTATTGATTTAGAAGTTTAAGACATTCTATGACTGTTTCTGACAAGTGTGTTTTAGATGAAGATGTTTGACAGTGAAACAATACACGAAACGTGTGTCAGCTGTTTTAACCAACTGTTTAAAAAGATAATAGCTAAAAAATCACCCGTTATATATGTGATAATTCGTATGAAAATAAAAAGCGAACCGACCACCCAAAGAAGCTGTCCAGCAGATATTTGAGCTCCATTTTAAGGGATATCGACCAAAATTCGAGAATTAGTGCTCCGAAATTGGTTCAACATATCTTCGAGACATCCGGAAGGAGTAGTGTTCATCTAAGAACTATTAAAAGATATCTTAATTAAAGTGGATATTTCAGCAGTACACCACGTAAAAAGCCTCGGATTTCAGAAAAAACCGTCGTCTTCGCCTTGAGCTGCATGGAAACATATTGGCAAGTGAATGGATTTCTGGTCAAAAGTTTTCTTTACTGACGAATAAAAGTTCGCAAATATTCGGAAGTGATGGCGGGGCTAAGATATGGAGGAAAAGATATGCGGATATTTAAATGAAAAATTTGATATCTGCTGACAAGCACGGCGTTGGTGGCGTAATGGTTTTGGGACCTATAGAGATACAGCATCTGACATTGCAAGGGTGTCCTTTATTCAAAGTAGATATTATGGACCGATATATATATAAAAACATCATTGAACAACATTTGAAGGCATCTGTAGAATGCTTGAGTCTTGGGCAAGGTTTTCGAATAATACAAAGACCCTAAGTACGAGTAAACTGCACTAATTGTCAAAGAATCTGATAGAGCATAACTGGGTGCTTTGAGAGAGAAAAATTCGACGAAGTATAGCAACTGACACATAATTGACAAATAACGCAGACAGAGCTTACCCAACTGGTTGGATCAATGCCACGACGCCTTCAAGCACTGATAGGTAACGGTGGTGGGCCTACTGAATACTAAAAGTATTCAAGAAAGCTAGTTTTAAAATGGATAAATAACATTTTTTAGCCAGTGAAATAATTTAATTTTTGCAAATTTACAAATTAATATGAATTCCGAAAAAAACTTTATTAACAGTTTTTTTTTCAGTTATTGTTGGGAAACAAGTTCGTAGCGTTGTTACCGAAGACTTTTACTTTGTTATTTAAACAAAAAACAATAATTATATCAATAAGTTAATCAATTATATATTCGCCGTTGCTGTTTGCAACTTCTTCCCACCTCTTCCCACCTATCGACCAATTTGTTGATGCCGTTCCGCTAAAAATCTGATTCCGCCTGGTCTGGTGTCGAAGAAGTTGTTGAATCAGTTTTTAAGGATCTCTTTGTTACCGGTGGAAAAGATGGTAATTAGTCAATGCAAGGTCCGAAGAATACGGCGGATGCTGAAAGACCTCCGAGCCTAAGAACCTATGCGAACTCTTAGAGTGCGGCTTTGACGACTTGTGCAACATAGGGCCTGGCGTTGTCGTGAAGGAGTACGGTTTGACCATGTCGATCAGGCCTTTTCAGTCGAATAGCCGCATTCACGCGGAGTAGAGCCCACATGTTGACCGCGGCGCTGTTTATGGTCTCGTGTTGTTCGATGGCGGGCAAGGTGCTGAGAAGCAATTTGAAGGCGACTTTCTTTGTTTTTTTTAGTTTCGCAATTCATTTTTTTCTTCGAATTCACGACTGGTTTCACGACCATTTTCATTCAAAAGTGATTAGAGACGTTCTCCATCGAAGGCAAAAGGCCTTCCACTGCGGGACGTGTCTGTGTCGATGTCAAAGTCGCCAATTTTAAACTTTGCAAACCATTTCCGTGCTGTAGACTCGCCTATGACTCGCAAATGTTGCGGGCTGCTTCGGTCTTTTGACCTCGATGAGATGCAAAGAAGAGCAGGTGTCGAAAATGTTGATTTTTGCCTTCTAGGTATTCCATTTCTGAGCCTCAAAACTACAAAAAAAAAACATGAAATAACTCAAAATTATAAATAATATTGTTTTGTAGAGCAGAAAGCAATTATTGGACTTTGCATTTGCTCCCACCGAGCCCAAATTGTGCAGGATTATTTGACCAAACACCAAGAAAATGCCATCGTGCAAGCACCGTAGTCACCTGATATGGCCCCGTGAGACTTTTTTTGTTTCCCAAGTTGAAGTTACCACTTCGTGGAAGGAGATTTCAAGCGATAGGGGAGATCAAAGAGAATGCGACGAAGGAGCTGAAGGCCATCCCTTCGTCGGTCTACCAGGGGTGCATGGAGGACTGGGTTGAACGTTGGCATATGTGTGTTATTTCAGACGGGTCATATTTTGATGGAGATAAAATAAATATGCCTGAAATTTAACTCTGTTTTGTTTTATTTAAACATTCACGGTACTTTCTAATCATAGGGTATAAAGTTTTGTACCATTCGAAATATATATATAATATATATAATTGGCGCATACACCCTTTTTGAGTGTTTGGCCGAGCTCCTCCTCCTATTTGTGGTGTGCGTCTTGATGTTGTTCCATTCGAAATAGGACTCATCTTTTTCATTCAATCAAAGACTTACCTAAAAATGGCACAGCTTTTATTTCACACTTCTAATATATATAAGTACATACTTTTATATGCATACGCATATATGTACAGTGGGTATTGTGCACCTATATATTTAGTAATTTTATATTAATGCATGTCTTTCTGATGAAAGACTCTCCTCTCCTGCTGTGACTAATATGCCGAAGACTTGCCATAACTTGCCTAATTCAACTCACAAATCATCAGTTACTACATTTAAATCGCGCTATAAACATACATATATACTTATATATCTGAAAAGTAACCCAAATTGCTTCCACAACGAAACAAAATGTGCCACGCAGAAAAAAAATAAGAAAAAACAAAAGCAAGCAGCCAGCCGCATTACTTAAAATAAAGTTGTAAATCAACGAAATGGAGGCATTTCTCATTAAAACACGAGAACAACAAAAAATAAACCAGCTGCTACCATAAACAAAAAATTGAGAACAACTACATAACCACTACCAACATCCCACTTCACTTGCCGCTCCCCACCACCTGCCTCTCCCCGACCGCATACACTTCACTGGTAGCGCGCCATTCCCCTACGAATACACGGTACGAGTATAGGCTGCGCCATCGTCTACCGCCGTCCAATCAAGCATTGCCTGGGCTATGCGCCCATTTTCTGAATACGGCAGCGGCAGGTAATATCAATCTACATAGTGTATCTCGATATATTATGGCAAAATACAATTTACTACAACCAAGAAAACCCAACCACAGCAACAGCAACAACAACAACAACGCCAATGACAGCAACAACAACAACCACAGTATCTCCAACAATGGTAATAAAATTAACAATAAACAGCAACATCGAAATGATGTTTGCGAGTATTCAAGTGAAAGATTCTGGCCAATAGTGATGCGAGCAGCAGCAGCAGCAACAGCACAAGCACCAGCCGACTCCTTGGCAACAACAAGCAAGCAAGTAACAATAGTGTATGCGCGCCACGCCGTTGCTACGGCAATGAAACACCCTCCCGGGCAATGATTGATTGCTCGTCATTTTTCATTCTTAATGAAAATGCACCCTGCTGCTGTGGCCGTTGCTAGCTGTTGTTGTTGTTGTCATTGTTGTTGCTTTAGCTATTGCTGCTGCTGACGCGCACAGCCGGCTAGCATGGCTGACATGCAGCTAAATAAATGTACACACACACACACACACACACACATACAAATACGCACACCTTTGTTTACGTGTGGCTGATTGTGTGAGTTGATTATGGGTGTACCTATGTATGTGTGCATATTCAGCGCTATTGCTTTTGTTGTTGCTACAAGTGCATGCCACTGCATACATTCTGCAGCGCTTGCGGGCGCAAATTGCAGCAAAGCCACGCAACACCTGAACTGCGCGACTTGCGACGTCTTTTGGCTGTCGTAGCCGCCGTTGTTTCCGCTGTTTTGGCTCCTGCAATGCACTTGGCACCCAATGTGTGTGTGTTGGTTTTCTTCTTATTGTTGTTGTTGCTGTAATGTAGGCTGAAATATGCGCGCCTGCAGCGCTGGCAAGCAGAAGGTGAAAAATGCGCAGAAACGCTGCCTTCAATTCAACCCGATTGGCCCGAAAGTGAAATGCCAACCAGCCAGCCGGTGAGCCAGTGAGCCATCCAAGCAGTGAGCCAACTTGCCAGGCAATAGGTGAAAATAAATAATATAAAATAAATAAAAAAATATTTATTAACATCCGTGTGTGGTGGCTGTTAAAATTTCAATAGCAATAGCGGTCGCAGTGGCAACAACAATAGCAACAATGTACTTACATAGTGCCAGCTGATGACAGCGTGGCATGTAAGCAGCCATGAGCGACGCTTCAGTCTCATCAATGTAAGGGAGGGGCTTGTGGGGTTAGCAGCTGCAGTTTTGTTGGCAAATTGACACTACCCACCACCGCATAGTGAGGCATTTTAAAAAGAAGTGAGTGTAGAAATATATAACTTAAAATTATTTAATTTGCAATGTAGCTTTATTATTAATTAGAAATTCCTAATTGAAGCCCATTCTTCTTCTTCTTCCTTCTCTAAATTCATATTTTTAATATATATTACTATTTTCACTATTCCCTTTTCCGGTAATTGCAGCATTATAATTTTCGGCGAAATATCTTAGGAAGCCCTTCCATCTAACCTCGCTGGAATAAGTCGTTATATGTGGAAAGTTTTTGCGGCCTCCGATATGCGTGTTGACACTGGTTCACTAATCCTTCGTAGAAATTTTCTCTCGCATACTCCTGCAATAGCTTCTTTTCATCCATGCCCCCACGGCATGCAATAAGACGGACCAGAAATTTATCGTCCAAGGGCAGTTTAAACGACTTTTCTTCAGAATCCGAGTATTTAGTATTTAGAGAGTATTTCTCTATTGCGCTGCAAAGAGCTATCAACGCTTGTACTCAGATAAAAGAAATCTCTATTGAGTTGAAGTCATAACAACCGTGACTTGAATGGCCTGACTGTTTGTTCGATATTCGTTCGGCTTCTTTATTCAGAACTAACTGTGGAGCTGTTATTTCAAAACCAATCAAGTCAAATCAATCTTATCTGAATATAAAATTACTTAAGAGATGCCGATTTGCAACCTTTGAAATGTTAGATTAAAAAAATCACTCCCTAGAGAGTCACCTTGTTAAATATACTAGCTCTTCTTCTTCTTAGTTTTCGCTATAACCGCTTACGCGATTTTGGCCGAGTTTAACAAAGCGCGCCACTCGTTTCTTTCTCGCGCTAACCGGCGCCAATTGGACACACCAAGTGAAGCAAAGTCCTTCTCCACCTGATCTTTCCAACGCAGAGGAGGCCTTCCTCTTCCTCTGCTACCACCAGCTGGTACCGCATCGAATACTTTCAAAGCCGGAGCGTTTGTATCCATTCGGACGACATGACCTAGGCAACGTAGCCGCTGGATCTTTATTCGCTGCGCTATGTCTATGTCGTCGTAAAGCTCATACAGCTCATCGTTCCATCGCCTGCGATTTTCGCCGCTGCCAACGTGCAAAGGTCCAAAAATCTTACGCAGAATCTTTCTTTCAAACACTCCAATCGTCGCTTCATTGGATGTTGTCATCGTCCAAGCTTCTGCGCCATACGTTACGACGGGCATGATGAGAGTCTTGTAGAGTGTTAGTTTTGATCGTCGAGAGAGGACTTTACTGCTCAGTTGCCTACTTAGTCCACAGTAGCACTTGTTGGCAAGAGAGATTCAGGGGTTAATACTAAATATCAAGAGTCAATATTCAATAGCCAATAGTCGATAGTCAGATGCCAATGTAAAATCGTTAGTAGTCAATAGTCAATAATTAATAGTCAACAGTCAGTAGCCACCAGTGAATAGGCTATATCCAGTATTTTTGTTTGTATGCAAAGAAACTAGTCTATAGTTAGTATTAAATATGTATGTTGTCAGTATTAAAAAATATATATCTATGTACGATCTATGCTCCACTAGGAGTTAAAGGAAAACATATGTAAGTATATATCTCAATCGCAATAGTCAAAAGTTAAAATACAATCGTCAGCCGGCATTACTCAGTAGTCAGTAATCAAAAGAAAATAGTCGATAGTCAATAGCCAAATAGATAGCCGATACCCACCAGTCAAGAATCAATAAAAAATAATTGCGACTCCTTAGTCAATAACCAAGTAGGGCTTTAAGCATTGAGCTATTCCCCGCCATCGTACCTAAGCTAGCGTATTAAGTTGCCACACTATTCCAGTATAACCGACCTTCTCCGCTTGAATTTAACACATTGACTGCCAAGGCACTTTCAGCAAATAAGATGCTCTGGGGCCACAGCATTTTTTTTTTTTTAAATCTCATCAGAGACGTCAAAATTGGAATTTAGGATAGTGCTGGTAATATTTTCTGCTTAGAAACAGGCAGTTTTTAACTAATTAGTATGTCACACACATATGTTCGACGTGGCGCCTACCGACTTTTTTTAACTCAGGGCCATGTCGGACGTACCTATATGCACGACAAAAACATTGGCTAAACATCAAAATACATCGTCGTCATACAAGCTCTACTTCGTTTTGCAAAAACAAAACAATTGGGAGTATGTTGCTTTTGCAAACAAACACCAAACAACGTTATATGACGACAATGTATTTTGATGTTTGAATCCGTTATTTTTGCAAACAGAAACAAGTCAAAGCTTATTACATGCTCAGTAAACAAGAAGACTTGATCGCGTTATATTGGTTGATAATATTTGTGTTACGGAATGTCGAAAAGAAATTTTTTTTTGAGCTGCGCCGAAGCCACTATAACAGAAATTTCATGGGAAGCCATATATTTTATTATTGCAATAAAATCATATTTATCGTCAATCGTTGCTGTGTGACATGGCGAGAGAGAATAATAGTCGTGTCGGACATATGTGTTCTCATGTAAATAAATCAAAAAAAAAAAATGTTACGTATTTTCTTTAATTTTTGGCAATGCAGGGAATTCAAACTTTATTTTTAGGGATATTTTTTATACAATAATAATAACGTTTATTTGAAACTTTTGCACTGATTACACGATTTTCTTTTCTCTTTTCAGATTTTGTTACCTGCAGCTCAGGTTCTGGTATATGCTTGTTATATAGTAGGCCGCTTCTTTTCGCCAAGCATTAGCAAGTGGCGAATAGATGAAGCAGCTGGTATAAACGAATATATCTTGGCAGCGCTGGAATGGAACTGCCAAAAATTACATTTGTTTGCAAAATAGTGAGTTATACCAGTTTTATGAGGTACCCTCGCGAATGTCGAATCTTCCTCGATAACTTTGCTGTGGCTTTTACATGCACATTTTACATCAAGTGAGCCGAGCAGAGAAGTGGCGAATATAAGATACCTAATATATCATACACAGTTAGGTCATTTCCTATCCTTTAATTTAAGATTTTTATCGAAAAGTTTGTATGATTCTAGCCAATCGGTGTAGACTAATTATCACTCCAAATCAGAGCCAAAATTTCAATAGCTAAGATTCAAAATTTTTTTATACGAAAACTCCAAAACAGAGCCAAAATTCCAATAGCTAAAATTAATAATTTTTTCATACCAAAACTTGCCTACCCACTGTACAGCAATCGTTCGTCCGTACCACTGCAAACGCTTAAACACTCAAAAAGCATTTTATGTCAGTTCGTCCAGTGGCGGCCACTGCTACGCCCGAAGCCAGCCGTTTGGTTGGGTCATTTGTCTGTTCACTAACCAAAGCTGGATAATTTTTCATGCCAATATGACTCGTATGTGCATACTAAAGTTACATAAATATGCTTTTACATACACACACAATTCTCTTCTTTGCCGCTTCACTGCAATCTGGCTGATCCATTGCGTCCGAACGAACTGCTGCTAAACTCATTTGCGCATTTTGATAGAATTTCAATGTCTTTACTTGAGATGAGGGCGCACATACATACGAGTACATACATAGAAATGAAGTAATCGACTAGGTGAAAGAATATTCTTGGCATGTATGTATGTAAGTACATACTCACCTTTCGCAGCCTTCCGCTGGTGTTGCTCCTTAAGCGCTAGTATTAGTTGTTGTATTGCTCTGATGAGCTGTTACAGCCACTGCCTACAGCGTATACTCGTATTAACATAAATCATTTTTATTTACCGTTTCGCGCGCAAACAGACAAAATGTACACACATACATATGTACTTATATATACACTTACGCTTGCATGTATGGGTGTTGAATATATCATGCAATTGTAAAAATGTTTCAGCATTTGAATGATATTCCACTGGTATGGTGGTGGTAGTGACGGTGGTGCTAGTCAAAATCCTGCCAGTTGTCTTCACTTTGGTGTAGACGAGGCGCTGATAGAATTTTGTTTTTTTTTTCTATATTTTTTTGTACAGAGCAAACGCGCTTTGACTGGCACTTCCTTCAATTACACGCAGACATATTTTTATCTAGGTAAAACACTTTTACACATCTAAATAAGTTTCTAGGTGCATATATACTTCTACAGGATGGCGCAAAATTAATCATCCAATTTTATTTAAATAATCTTTTTGCTTAAAAAAAAAATGTTATTTTGAGTGATGGAAATCTTTATGCAGCTAAAATATATTCTTGTGTAGTTTATTATACAAGGTGGCACAAAATTAACCATTAAATTTTTTTAATAACTTTTTTGTTTAATGCAAAAAAAATTATTTTGAGTGATGGAAATCTTTTGGCAGCTAAAATATATTCATGTGTAGTTTATTATACAAGGTGGCGCATAATTAGTCATCCAATTTTGTTTTTGAATAACTTTTTAACGAAAAAAATAAAAGTTATGTTGAGTGACGGAAATCTTTATGCAGCTAAAATATATTCTTGTGTAGATTATTATACAAGGTGGCACAAATTTTCTTATTCAATTTTGTTTCTGAATAACTTTTTTGCTAAATAAAAAACAATTATTTTGAGAGATGGAAATCTTTATGCTCAAATATGCTCAAATTTGTGGTTTATAATACAAGGTGGCACAAAATTAATTATCCAATTTTGCTTTTACATAACTTGTTTGCTAAATAAAAACAATATTTCGAGTGATGGAAATCTTTACGTAGCTAAAATATATTAATATGTATATAATTATACAAGGTGGCACAAAATTAGTCATTCAATTTTTTTAATAACTTTTTGCTAAATGAAAAAAAAATATTTTGAGTGATGGAAATCTTAATGCAACTAATATATATTCATATGTAGATTATTATACAAGGTGGCAAAAAAATTAATCATTCAATTTTGTCTTCGAATAGTTTTTTTGCTTAATTAAAAAAAATATTTAATTAGAGTGATGGAAATCTTTATGCAGCTAAAATATATTCTTGTGTAGATTATTATACAAGGTGGCACAAATTTACTCATTCAATTTTGTTTCTGAATAACTTTTTTGCCAAATAAAAAACAATTATTTTGAGAGATGGAAATCTTTATGCTCAAATTTGTAGTTTATAATACAAGGTGGCACAAAATTAATCATACAATTTTGCTTTTAAATAACTTTTTTGCTAAATAAAAAATATTTTGAGTGATGGAAATCTTTATGCAGCTAAAATATACTCATACGTAGATTATCATACAAGGTGGCGCAAAATTAATCATTCAACTTTGTTTTTGAATAACATTTTAACTAAAACAAAAGTTATGTTGAGTGACGGAAATCTTTATGCAGTTAAAATATATTCTTGTGTAGATTATTACACAAGGTGGCACAAATTTACTCATTCAATTTTGTTTCTGAATAACTTTTTTGCTAAATAAAAAACAATTATTTTGAGAGATGGAAATCTTTATGCTCAAATATGCTCAAATTTGTAATTTGTAATACAAGGTGGCACAAAATTAATCATCCAATTTGGCTTTTAAATAACTTTTTTGCTAAATAAAAAAATATTTTGAGTGATGGAAATCTTTATGCAGCTAAAATATATTCATACGTGGATTATTATCCAAGGTGGCGCAAAATTAAACATCCAGTTTTCTTTCTCAATGACTTTTTTTACTAAATAAAAAATAAAAAAAATATTTTGTTTGACGGAAATCTTTATTTGCACCTTTACACCCTTCATTGCTTGTCTGTTTGTGTACTGCAGCTGTCCAATTCACAAGTGTCAAATATGATTGGCATAAGACCCCATTTGCAAAAATTATAAATCTTCCAATAAGGTGATAAATTTTGCCTACCTTGTAAGTGTGTAACTATAAATCTTCCCATGGCGCTATTAATTTTGCGCCACCTTGTATGTGTGCACGTATGCTTCTTTGTGGGTACATAAATCTATGTGAGATCTTTTAACGCGCAGTGCTTTGAGTGCATTTGCTTCAATCTACTGCCATTTTTTCACACACACACATTTATACATATACGAGTATTTATATTTTTCATATTCATATTTTTATTATTCGTACACATCCAAACATTTCTGACATTCGTACATAGTTCGCAAGTTGTGTTGTCATCTAAAATTCACTTCAATGGTAATTTTTGTACCCTTCACCCTTATTTGAAATTCAGTAAATACATATACATACATACACGCTTGCACATACATTCACACATACTTATAAACACGCTTTGCTATTAGGACAGACGTCAAAAAGCACAAGAATATATAAATTATTACTGTATTCTATACTCTTAGCGCACATAAAATCCTTGTACATTAATAAATAAAATTTATGACGGACTACACTTCCCAAATTTTTATATTTTTTTTTTTGTTTTTCCTTTTTTTTGTGAGCAATAAACATAGTTACCAAAATATTATTTTATGTTTGCTTTAATATGTTATTTTGATATTTCTCACAAAGTGATTTGGAATTGCTTCAACTCTTGCATTGTATGTATGTAAAGGATGTTTTTAAAGGTTGTATCTTACATGAAAGTAACATTAGTTTGAGGGAAAAGATATCCATTATTTTTATTTATTTTGCGCAAATGGCTTCACACTCTTTTATGGTCGATCTTTAGCTCCGGGGTGATGGTAAAACTACTAGCATTTCGGTCAACTTCCATTATCCATTTCTGTGATTTTATCGACACTTTCGACGACGGGCCTGCCTGTACGAGGTGCATCTTTAATATCAAAAATGCCTGAATGGCATCGACGAAACCACATTTGCACGTAATTAGCTGTTAACGTATCGGCAACATAAACACCATACACAATTTCAGTCGCTCAGGTCTGGCTTGAATTTTCGCGAATTATTTTAGTGTGAAATGTCGCCTTGACAACGAACATAAACTTTAAATTGTTTGACCGATACTTTACGCGATATCGATCACTACAGCCATCTTCCGAGGAATAATGAATTTCTTTTTACCCAAACTAATATTTTCTATGCCTTTATGATAGCTATTGTACCATACAAGGGTAGAGAGTCTGCAAGACAAGAAGGGCCTCATATGTGCGTCTCCATATAAGCTGCGCCCGAAAATAGTTATATGTATTATATTTGTTATTATTAAGTAAAATTTGGGTAGTAATATTTGGTAGACAGTATTTTTCTCCGAGGTTTTCTTTATATTTTGCGCCCAATAATAAAATCACAGTAAAATAATCATATGCCGTATCAAGGACATCACTGCCTTCATCCGACTCCGTATGGACACACAATCGGTACACACTCCCACATTTTAATTGGTGAGAGGCCACCTCCCTGCCCCTACTGCACCCTGTCAACATTAACAGTTAAACACCTGTTGGACGACTGCACACATTTTATGAATCTCAGGAACACAAGTTTCAACAACCATCTTCCATCGGAAATACTAAAGACTCCTTCTCAGGAAAACATTGAGAAAATGACAGATTACTTAATTAGAGCGGATCTGAGAAAATTGATTTAAACCATAAGTCTCTTTACTTAAACATCTATAAAATTAACTCTCTAATAGCTTAACTTTTGTAGTAAAAAAATAATCTTATTAGAGTAGTGAGCCGTAAGCCTTGGCAGCTAGTGCTCCTTTTTTTTTTGTTTATTGTAAAATAATAATTTTTTGGTATTTTCCATATATTAAATAAATAAATAATCATGAAAATATATTGATTGCTTTTCAAAATACATTCTGTCAAAAAAATATCAGGGATTGTTAATTTAAAAAGCGCGCGTTACAAATATGTCTAAATTTTTTTTGTCGGAAGTTGGTACATCTGACCTCTATAGGTCGCAAAGTTAAGTTTGTGCGTGATCTGCCAATTAGCTTGTTTTTACATTTAATTATATCAGTCAACCGCAGGTGTACTCTGCGATTTTCACTATGAATAAAAATTTCGAACAAAGAATTTGTCTTAAATGCTTTGATTAGAACGGGATTTCGTGTGCGAAATCGTTGAAAATGTTGTAGAAAGCTTATGGCGAATGTGCTTTATCACACACGCGGGTGTACGGATTTTGCAGAGGGCCGAGCAGCCGTGGAAGATTTGCCCCGATGTGGTCGCCCATCAACGCCTTCAACGGATGAAAACGTTGACAAGTCAAGAAAATGGTGCTCAAAAACCATAATTTAAGTTTGAGGGAGGCAGTTTGTGACCTTCGCGTGTCTCATGAATCAGTTCGCAACATTTTAAACCATCAATTGGGAATGAGACATGCTCATCAATTGGACTGCTCGACTAGTTCCAAGAGAGTTGAATTTCTATCAATTAATTCATCGGAGGAAGGTGGCTGAAGACATGTTTGAGCAAGTGAATTCGGGCCCAACGTATATCCAGCGCATCATAACAGGTGATGAGACGTGGGTATATGAGTTTGACACGCAAACCAGTCAACTGGCAGTTGAATGGCGCTATCCACATGAGCCGAAACCCAAAAAACTACGTCAAAGTCGGTCAAAAGTGAAAGTCATGCTACTCGTTTTCTTTCATTATTATGGTGTTGTGCACTCGGAACTCGTTCCAAATGGTTCTACGGTAAATAAAGAATATTATTTGGAAGCCATGCGACGTTTGAGAGAGAATATGTGTAGGAAACGGCCCAATTCGTGGAAAGAAAACTCATGGATCTTGCACCCCGATAACGCATCGTCTCCCAAGGCTCATATTGTGAACACTTTTTTGACCAAAAACTCGACAAATATCATCGAACAACCACCGTATTCACCGGATTTAGCCCCCTGCGACTTTTTAAGCAGAATTCGCTGAAGGAGCTGAAGAAGGTCTCTTCAAACGCATTTAAAAGGTGCTTTGATGACTAGACTAATCGTTGCCTCATATGTATTGCTTCGAATGGAGCCTATTTTGGAGGCAAAAAAATCAATTTTGGTGATTAAACAATTATTTTGCGTTTTATTGAACAATTCCCGGTATTTTTTTTAAAGAATGTATTCTTTTTAGAAGTCAATACACTTCTACTTACATTCGCTTGAACCAATTTTCACAGCACTTTTGCCGCTCAGTAGTACATACCCACCAAGCGAGCTGTGTAAAGGTTCCGATAACTGCTTCACGCGTTAAAAGACGTTGACCTCGCATTTTAAGTTTGAACAAAATCATTAAGTGCCAAATCAGGGCTGTAAAGTGAAATATCCATTAGTTAGTTCTTTTTAGTGCTTAAAAACTTTATTGTGTCAGCCAATACGTGAGAGTTCGCATTGTCTTGGTGAAAGATGTTTCGTCTTCAGCGGTTGGTTTTCCTTATTCTTCGCAAATTTATGGCAAAAAAAAATTTGTGAACCACACAGAATTGACTGTTTTAAGTATCTCTTGTGGTAGAGTTGCGACCTGACCCGATTTTCCGCTAAAACAAGCGATACATTCGCGCACAAGTTTTGTTGGATTAAGCTCGTTTTGGGATTAGTCTTCTAAATATCGTCTATAAGGTTCAAGCAAGCGTAATGTGCGAAAGGCTGAGGCCCACCATCAACCAACTGATTGGACCATATCAGTGTGGCTTTAGACCTGGAACGTCTACCATCGACCAAATATTCACAATACACCAAATCTTGGAAAAGCCCCATGAAAGCAGAATCGACACACACCATCTTTTATGGATTTCAAAGCAGTATTCGACAGTACGCAAAGCAGTTATCTGTATGCCGCGATGTTTGAATTTGGTGTCCCCGCAAAACTAATACGGCTATGTAAGATTACGTTGCTTAATGCCAGCTGTGCCGTCAGAATTGGGAAGGACCTCTCCGAGCCGTTTGGTACTAAACGAGGTTTCAGACAGGGTGACTCGCTGTCGTGTGACTTCTTTAACCTGAAGTTGAAGAGGATCATTCGAGCCGCAGAACTTAATCGCTCAGACACAATTTTATATAAGAACATAGAATTTTTGGCATATGCCGATGATATTGACATCATCGGCCCTAACAACCGCGCTGTTGGTTCTGCCTTCTCACAACTGGATAAAGAGGCAAAACGAATGGGTCTGGTGGTGAACGAGGACAAAATGAAGTACCTCCTGTCTTCGAACAAACAGTCGGCGCACTCGCGTATCGGCACCCACGTCACTGTTGACAGTTATCATTTCGAGGCTGTAAAAGACTTCGTATATTCAGGAACTAGCATTAACACCGATCTCTCTTGCCAACAAGTGCTACTTTGAACTAAGTAGGCAGTTGAGTAGTAAAGTCCTCTCTCGACGAACAAATTTAACACTCTACAAGGCTTTGATCATGCCCGTCCTAACGTATGGCGCAGAAGCTTGGACGATGACGACATCCGATGAATCGACGCTTGGAGTGTTTGAGAGGAAGATTCTGCGGAAGATTTTTGGGCCTTTGCACGTTGGCAACGGCGAATATCGCAGGCGATGGAACGATGAGCTGTATGAGCTTTACGACGACATAGACATAACGCAGCGAATAAAGATCCAGCGGCAACGTTGGCTGGGTTATGTCGTCCGAATGGATACAAACGCTTCGGCTTTGAAAGTATTCATTGCGGTACCAGCTGGTGGTAGCAGATGAAGAGGAAGACTTTCTCTGCGTTGCGAAGCTCAAGTGGAAAAGGACTTGTCTTCACTTGGTGTGTCCAACTGGCGCCGGTTAGCACGAGAAAGAAAGTGGCGCGCTTTGTTAAACTCGGCCAAAATAGCGTAAGCGGTTATCGCGCCAATTGAGAAGGAGGAGCTCGTCTTGGGACGCCCATACTATCAATTGGTGTTTGTTTCCGCCTAATATGATCTAATATTATTGAGTCCTAAACGGGAAGTGTGATACGGTGAACTCGTTGAATCCGCAAAACGGGCACTGGGCTGCACTCTAACACGGTCGCGCTTAGTAACTGGAACAAATGGAAGCGGACTCGGAATAAATTAACTAACTAATTAATTTAACTAATTTCCTTTACAAGGAAGCATATACCACTCACAGTCTCCCCGCTAATTTTCAAGGGTGTGAAGATTCCTTCGAAAGATAATGTTAAATATTTAGGACTCATATTAGACAGGAAAATTACGTGGAAATCTAATATTGAGAGTAGGTTTCAAAAGGGCAAACTTTGCATTTCACACATACAAAAAAAAAGTGGTCGGAACCAAATGGGGATTAACACATCTTATCACATACTGGCTTTGTTTGCACTTCGGTAGTTCAGCCTATTTTACTATATGGAATACTTGTGTGGGGGCCATCAGCTCAAAAGGCAAGTTGTACGAAACTGCTGAGCAAGGTCCAAAAGGCTGCATTGTTACGCATCACCGCCGCTATAAGGACCGCCCCTAATAAAGCGCTCGAGGTGCTAGTCAACTTACCTGCTCTAAATCTGGTAGGAAAACACGTGACCGCCATTTCTATACTACCCAGTTTGAGTAGTTATAACCAAGAAATCGAGTACTCTTCCCTAAACTCACCTTCGACCGGCTCCTCAAGACTAGCATCCCATCAAGAAGAACGTGGCAAGCTCAAAGGCCGTGAAGAAAAGGGGAAATAAAATTTTACACGGATGGATCCAAGCTAGAAAATAAAGTAGACTATGGAGTTTTTTCAAAATAATTAGGATTCGAATTATCTGTCAGACTTGCGGACTACTGTAGCGTCTATCAGGCAGAAGTCTTAGCTGTAAAGGAGGTGACTTGGCCTTAAAGAAGATAACTATCATTGAAAACTTGAAAATTAAGGACTTATAAAAATATTATACAAGAGGCCAATACCTGTAGGTCATGGAGAGAAGAAAATACGTGTGTCTCGAGGTCGTGGCTTGTGTCGCCGGTCATTGGCTGTTAGGTAGGAACTCTTCTAGGCCAGGAATATTTTCGCATAAATCCTGCAGAAGTTGCAGAGACGAAGAGGAAGAGGAAGAGGATGAAACAGTTGAACATTTCCTCTTTAATTGACCAGTCTTAGCTCGGAGTAGAGCAGGGTTGTGAGGAAAATACCATTTTGATTGGTGCTGGTTCCATGAAATGTAAAAAGTAAGAATTGGCTATTTTTAAAACCGAGGGCCGTACCAGTTTTTTTATATCTATGTATGTATAAGTATGTGCATGTGAACTTCTATTACTACTAATCTAATTAAAATTCCTTTTAATAACGAAATTGTCTTGCCGCTCGGTTGGACATAAGCGCAAGACACGCCCACTCCGTATTTGCACAGTTCGCCGCAATTGTTGCAATTAAACTGCGGCTGTTGCGCATTTCTGATGGAAAATAAAGCAATTACTATTGTGAGTTGATTGGTTGCATTCATGTTGTTGTTCTTATTGTTGTAAGGTGCAGAATTGTATTGTTAAAAAATATCAAACAGAAAACTTGACATTATAAAAAAATTAAATAAAACACAGTTGGACATAACGAATGACAGCAAAATAACAACAAAAACAAAAAAAAAAGGAATCGCAAAATTTATTCAAGATCTTATCACAGCGACAGCAAATGCCTAACAGGCAGTTGCACAAATACAAACTTACAATACTTACATATTTGAGAGTGTGTGCGCTGCTAACAAAAGTGTCGCAACGCAATTGTAGTGTAGGTGTGTGTGTGTGCGGCGTTGTTGCAATAATAATTGTCACAAATTGAACAAAGCCAAATTGGAATGAGCGCTTGTCAAGATTTGCGAGCTGTCAATAGAAAAGTGAGCTTGTCTCGGCAGCGGATGGCAGGTGCAGCAATCGTTGCAGATCATAGAGTGTCGGATTGTAGGTGCATAAACACAGGCATAATTGTATGTACCTATATATGTATGTATGTATGTATAAGCAGTTTGCATGCAACGTTTCAAAACTAATATGCATTTGAACTAGGTTATGAACAAAGCAAAAATTATTTCGTTATTGCTAAGAGGAAGTTGAGAGTATGAAATAAGCGCAGTGTTAACTTCGATAGCTAAAAAGACACATTCGTTTTTAAATTAATTGGCAGAATAATTCAAAGTACAAAATGTGTGAAAGCAATACAAAATTAAGAATCAATTTGCTTTTGCTCGGTATGACTAACTTTTGCCTTGACTATTGACAATACGCCAAATCTTGGAAAAGATCCATGAAAGGAGAATCGGCACACACCATCTTTTCGTCGACTTCAAAGCTGCATTCGACAGTACGAAGAGGAGTTTCCTGTATGCTGCGATGTCTGAATTTGGTATCCCCGCAAAACTAATACGGCTATGCAAGATGACGTTGCTCAACACCAGCAGCGCCGTCAAAATTGGGAAGGACCTCTCCGAGCCGTTTGATACCAAACGAGGTTTCAGGCAGGGTGACTCACTGTCGTGTTACTTCTTTAACCTGATGTTGGAGAACATCGTAAAAGCCGCCGAACTGAAGCGCTCAGGCACAATATTTTACAAGAGCGTACAATTGTTGGCGTATGCCGATGACATTGACAACATCGGCCTTAACAAGCGCGCTGTTGATTCTGCCTTCTCCAAACTGGATAAAGAGGCAAAGCGAATGGATCTGGTGGTGATCGTGGAAAAACGAAGTACCTCCTGTCTTCAAACAAACAGTCGGCGCACTCGCGTACGGCACCCACGTCACTGTAGACAGTTAAAATTTCAAGGTTGTAAAAGACTTCGTTTATTTAGGAACCAGCATTAACACCGATAACAATGTCAGCCTTGAAATCCAACGTAGAACCTCTCTTGCCAATAACTGCTACTTTGGAATAAGTAGGCAATTGGTTAGTAAAGTCCTCTCTCGATGAACAAAACTAACACTCTACAAGGGTCTCATCGTGCCCGTCCTAACGTATGGCGCAGAAGCTTGGAGGATGATAACATCCGATGAAGCGACGCTTGGAGTGTTTGAGAGAAATATTCTGCGTAAGATTCTTGGACCTTTGTACGTTGGCAACAGCGAATATCGCAGGCGACGGAATAATGAGCTGTATGAGCTTTACGACGACATAGACATAGCGCAGCGAATAAAGATCCAGCGGCTACGTTGCCTAGGTCATGTCGTCCGAATGGATACAAACGCTCCGGCTTTGAAAGTATTCGATGCAGTACCAGCTGGTGGTAGCAGAGGAAGAGGAAGGTCTCCTCTGCGTTGGAAAGTTCAGGTGTAGAAGGACTTGGCTTTACTTGGTGTGTCCAACTGGCGCCGGTTAGCACGAGAAAGAAACAACTGGCGCGCTTTGTTGAACTCGGTCAAAATCGCGTAAGCGGTTATCGGACCAATTAAGAAGAAGAAGAAGAAAAATCAACTAATTTTACATCCCTAACATAATGTGAATCTTACTGATAACAAAATTTTCATATGCCTGTTTCAATTTATTTTTGTAAATTAATGAATATCGAAGTCCGGCGACTGTTATAACAACAGTAATTATTATTTCTTCCCACCACAAAAATATTCATCTATGCATTTACGTATTCATATCGACCTATCCTATGTAACAAAATGCATACAAAAAAAATTTAGTCGATTGAAAAACTAGTGACAGACAAGTTTTTAACTGACATTCGACTAAATAACTTGGCCGCTTGGCCGCTTGGCCACCATCAGCGCCATGGCCGACATTGGCAAGATTAGCCAATTGCGAGATTGATTATATTTGCTGATCGAAGCGGCGCGACGCAGCATGGCGCTCCTAAATGCTTGGAATTTGCGAGCGCGGTCGCGCATGCATCGCTTGTCGGCTTAAACGAGTTTTTCACCGCATTTAATTATACAGTGAATGAGAAATAATTGCATTTTGCGATTTGCCTATTTGGCGAATCGACAAGACGATTGTCTGCTATCGGTTGTCGACTGCTGGCTGTTTAGCTGTTTAGCCGTTGCTTGTTGTCCACTGTTCGCCGACGGCTAAACGTGAAGATTAAATGTTCATATGCATGTAGCGGGAAATGTGCATTTGGATGTATGACTGCATATGTTTGTATGTGTGTGTGTGTGTATGTTAGCTGCTTGTCACCGCTTGTAGTTGGCCGAAAATTGCGCATGCAATGTGCGTGTGCCGCGTGTGCCATTTACGAGTCAATAAAAAATTTACTGCCAACAACTGAGAAGCAAAAACGCGCCGCGCCGCGTCGCTTAATATTCGACTAGATTTTCCTGTATGGCAAAAATGCTGTTAACTGCAAATGCGAACAAATTAATCTAATTGTGTGTAAATCGTCGTAGTCGTCGTCGTCGTCGTCTGCGCCATTGCTCATGATTTTAAAGCTTGTACATTTAATTGCTGTGTAAAAATTGTGTTATCACGCAACTGCTTCCCGTCCAATCATGCACACATCCATACATACATACATACATGTGCATGTATTGCTGTGAAACTCGTAATGTAATACCGTCGACACGACGACTACGAGTATGTGGGAGACGCGGAGATATTTGAAGATTTCGATTGAATTTATTTTTAAATAAAAGTTACTACTTTTTGTAAATGGAGAAAATGTTAATGATAAATTACCTTCTGCAAATGAGTAATAAATCATGGCAGCGTGATTCACCAAATAAAGTTGCGGCTTTTCCACAAAATTACTCGAATCTTTTATATTTGAAGACTTCTGCTAAAATATTTGGAAAAATATTTCAGTTCATGTGAGCTCGTCCGATTTGAAAATATCTCACATACATACATATTTTTTTATATATTGTATAAAATAAGTTTTCGGAAATATTTTTTTCAAAAAACCTCCTCAGATGGTTGAAGAGTTTATTTATATATTTAAAATATTTAAAATTTGTTTCAAAATATTTAAAAACCTGTATCAACGCAATCAAAATAATGAGATTTTCGGCACTACTTTCAAATCGGTTCAATTCTTACAAATTTCAATGTTTTTTTAGAAATTTTCAGCAGAAGTCTTCGTTGGCTGGTTGAAGTAGTGATCCCAAAGAATCCAATTAGCGCTACCGCACCATTTTGCTAAGAGTTAACATTCTCGTCATTCATAGGGCAGAGCATTCACAGAGGAAGTGGCAGATAGTTTAATTTAATTAAAATATAGTTATTTTTTATTTTTAAAAGTCCGACGGTAAAAGAAAACAATTAGTTTTAATGTATGTATGTATATTACAGTGTATCCTAATGTATGTGTGTATATCGCCTTTGGTAGAACATCGAAAAGTTGGTTTTCTATCGCAGAACTAAAAGCCCAAACTATTGGGTATGGGAAAAAGTTTCCGCCCTTTCTTAGCCAAAGTTGCGAATTATCAAAACAACTAAATAATACTTGAAATTATGTGAGGTATGCACCATTGGAAGCTACAGCTTTGCTCCATCTTTCAGCCAGCACACGGATTCCTCTGCCGAAAAATTCGAGTTATCTTGACTTGATCCATTCACTTAGCCAGTTTGCGATGCTCTCGTAAGAAGTGAACCCCTCTCGAATAAGGGCTGACTGCATTGATTGGAATAGATGGTAATCCGAAGGTACAATGTCTGGGGAATACGGCGGGTGGGGCAAGATTTCCCAATTCAGTCCCTCTAAATATTTCTGGATCGACTTAGCTACATGTGGCCTGGCGTTGTCATGCAGCAAAATCAGTTTGTCATGTCTACCGTCCCATTCCGGCCGCTTTTCTTTGAGAGCTCAGAGCTTGATTCAAACACATTAGCTGTAGTCGGTAACATTCGCCAGTGATGGATTCAGATGGTGTCAGGAGTTCATAATAGATGACAGTCTTCTGATCCCAACAGATGCGCAACAAAACCTATGAAGTATGAATATTTTTTTTCGTTGTCGATGGACCTGGTTCACCTGGCAGGCTCCAACATTTTCGACCCTTAGGGCTATCATAATACATCCATTTTTCATTGCCAGTGACGATGCGATGCAGAAAACCTTTTCTTTTCTGCCGTTCAAGAAGCATCTCACACGTCACCAAACGTCTCTCGATATCCCTTCAATTGATGTGGCACCCAGTTACTTACTTGCTGGAGCATTCCCATCGCATGCAAACGTTTACCGATGGTTGATCTGTCAGCATCCAATTCTTTTGTTCTATCATAAAGCTGTTGTAGTTGAGTATCTTCGAATATTTTCGGTGCAGCTTCGCGACCTTTATAACTCACGTCGAAATTGCCACTTTGTAAGCATCGAAACCACTCTTTAGAAGTTGTATTAGATAGCGCGTGATTAGCGTAAATATTGATCAAAATACGACAAGTTTCAGCTGCGATTTTCTTTTAAAGGTAATAATGAAGCATGATTTCCCGCAAATGCAGTTTTTCCAGGACGAACGTAGACATTTTGACGTCAGATAAATAAGGATCTTCACGCTTCAAACGAATGTCAACTACAGCGAGCGAGACTTCACCTTCAAATCATCAGTATATTACTAGAGCTAAGCCAAAAATAGTATCATCAGCAACATCTCCTTTACGAGGGCGGAAACTTATTTCTACACGCAATATTATTTGCCTCATATAACTTTTATGTTACCATCATCATCATCGTTTGCCGCTACAGCTTCTTGTGAGCTTTGGCCTGCTGAACAGCTATGCTACTCTATCCGTCGCCGTTATCATCCAGTTCTTTAGATTAAGCTTTTGCAAGTCCTCTTTAACTTTATCTATCCACTTCGATCTTTGTCTTCCTTTTGCTTTATTTGTGTATGTACTCGCTTCCAGAATTTTCCTTTGGCCTTTTGAACTGTCCATTCTCATAACGTAGCCTAGCCATCGTATGCGTTGCGGTATGATGTAATGTACTACATTTTCGCCAATTTCGACGCAGTAAACCCATTATATCAGGGGATGTATGGTGAGTAGCGCCGTTTTGTTGGAACCAAATGTTGTGGACATCACGCGCTTCAATTTGCGGCATGAAAAAGTCGTTTATCATGACGCGATAGCCTTCGCCATTCACTGTTACATTGTCGCCAGTCTCGTCTTTGAAGAAATATGGGCCGATGATTCGTCCAAAGGCTTGTTTTCAATTGATGTAATAGCTGTTCTGGAAAGGTTTTGAGTTTATCTTTAGCCGGCATATGGCAATTTTGCTTATTGACGTAGCCATTAACCCAAAAATGGGCATCATCGCGGCCTGAGCGCCTGACGATTTGTATACATTGTTGAGGCGTATGTCTTTGATGATGCTGTCAATGAATACTGAAAAAAATTATGTGTTTAGTTCAACAGTAATCACGCGTGATTTGTCAGAAAAATACTATTGGAGAGCTACCACCAATCTGATCACCCTTTATTTGTTGTAGGCTGAGTCATATTTTTATAAAAAAATGAATGAAAATTCAAATATTATAGAAAAGTAGTGAAAACTGTTCAAAATGTCGCGTTACTGTATACATAAATTTTGTTTGTTAACGTACCCATTTAAAAAGAAGTAAGCTTTGCCCGAAAAAAATTATTTTTAACTAACGATTTGTCGAATTAACACCTCGTGTTGCACATTGGCTCTATACTTCTGTAGTTAGACTAATCTTAATGTATGGAATACTTGTATGGTGGCCATCTGCTCAAAGGCGAATTACGCTAAAATCATGAATAAGGTCCAAAGAACAACTTTTTTATGCATCTCTGGCGCTTTAAGGACTACCCCAAGCAAAGCGTTGGTAGTGCTAATCAATTTACATACACTAAATTGGGTGGTTTGGCCAAGCTTCTATTTTGCATAAACAAGAAATATACTACCCTATTCCTAGACTCACCCTCGAAAGGCTCTTCAAGACGAGTATACCGTCAAGAAGAGAGTGGCAGACACCAAGGCCATGGAGAAGGGGGGAATTAAATTTTTCTACAGGTGGGTCCAAGCTAGACGATAAGGTTGGCTATGCAGTTTTCTCGAAGGAATTAGGACTAGAACTAGCCATTCGACTACCAGACTATGGCAGCGTCTATTAGGCAGAGGTTCTAGCTATAAAAGAAGTGGTTACATATCTAAATACGCGCACCGTAACAAAAACGACTATAAATACAATATATTCTCGGAAAGCCAGGCGGTCATCAAATCAATGAATGCGGCTTTACTAAGATCGAAGGTTACACAGGAATGCCGAGCAGCTCTAAATGATATTAGTGACGTATTCAAGGTCAACCTTATTTAGGTTCTGGGACACAGAGATATTGAGGGAAACTGTAAGGCAGATGAGTTAGCCAGAAAAGATACTGCTCTTCAACTGCTCAGTGACAGAAGTACCATTGGAATACCTTTGGCCACGAGTAAACTAATAATAAAAATCACATTATCCAAGAGGTCAATAGGTCATGGAGAAATGAAGATACGTGTTTTACAGCTAGGCTACTATGGCCGCAAATAAACAAGAAAAAGAACAAAGGAATTGCTTAGTCTCTCAAGAGATGATATCTCGAAGGTCGTGGCTTGTTTAACCGGGCACTGGCTATTTGCAAGGCATTCCTTGAGACGAGGAGTTTGCTCCGATGAATATTGCAGAAGTTGTAGAGATGAGGAAGAGGAAGAAACAATTGAGCACTTCCTTTGCGATTGTCCAGGCCAAGCTAAAATCAGAGCAGGTTGTCTTCTTCTTCTTAATTGGCGCGATAACCGCTTACGCGATTTTGGCCGAGTTTAACAAAGCGCGCCAGTCGTTTCTTCCTCATGTTAACCGGCGCCAATTGGACACACCAAGTAAAGCCAAGTTCTTCTCCACCTGATCTTTCCTGATGGTTCCCGAAGGAGAGTAAATGGGGTTTCCGTGTAGCACAGTGGTATCACAACGGACATGTAAGGTCTAAGTGAGTTGGTCGTACAGACCGACTACCACCATAGCAGAGCCTAACCTAACCTAATGAGTTGGCGACGTTACCGATGGTCTTATGACTTGAATCTTTTTTCTAATTACACTTTTTCAGGCTTTTTTCTGCCAAATTTTTACACAAAATTCCCTTTCACTTAAATTTTTGCACTAACTGAACTTTGTTTGAATTTAAGGATCAAATATTGGCTGAAAAGGCCTTTGAATTGACAAATTACATACATTGTAGTTTTTACGTCTGATATCAACCGAGACAACTAACACTTTTATGTCAACTTTTTATTCCAAGCTCTGCTGGATAGTTAATAACTACCGGAGAAATTCACAGTTTTTCGGAAATGCAAACTTTCAGAGATCCACAATTTTC
This sequence comes from Anastrepha ludens, assembly GCF_028408465.1. Classification (NCBI taxonomy): domain Eukaryota; kingdom Metazoa; phylum Arthropoda; class Insecta; order Diptera; family Tephritidae; genus Anastrepha; species Anastrepha ludens. The sequence continues at coordinate 26,512,944 of NC_071501.1, read as the reverse complement.
ATAGTGATTTCGAGAGGATTCAAACTTATTTTAGTAAACTGAAGATTTTTCAAATAAGATCTGTTAACGAACTGTGAAGAAACAAAAATGCTGAAAATGAAAATCGAACTTGAAATACTCCGTGCTTAGAAAATCGCAAAAAGTTCTATAATCACTTTTTCGAACAATTTTTTTCCTAAGCCGCCACCCACATTTAAGTGCATACATAGCTAATTCACATACATATTTACGCATTTTTAATATTTTCATACGCACACACACGCATACACATACACTTTACACTCATGCACTTTCCTTATATTTACGCGCACGGCCCAATTCGACGTTTGGACTTCATGGTTGCCACCGAAATAGCCGGCAACAGGTTAATTTCCTCATGCGATTGCCACACATTCTGTTAAATATGCAAACAATACATATGTATGTGTGTACTATATAGTATGTATATTATATAAGCGTCTGTATGTATGGCATCATGTGCTTTCACAAGCATTCACACAAAGGAAAGCGAAAAATAAAAGTGAAAAGAAAAAACAGAACAAAAATGCGGGAAAAGTTGCAAAAAGTGTGATGGCAATAGGCAGCACTATTTTGCCACATGCAACGGAGCGCTCACACTTGCAGTTACATTGAAATGTCTGTTAGTTGGCTGGTAGCAGCAACGGTGACGGTGACGATGATGTGGCGGCAGCGGCTACAGCGACGCTCGACACGCAATGTTGAAACAATAAAATGCGCTGACGGCCACGGCAGCAACAGCAGCGGCTCAACAACTCTGCAAATAGACCCTAGCAAGGCAGCAAAAAGAACAAGATAAACAACAACAGCAACAACTATAATAAAAACAATAATGCCAACAAATCGGCAAATGTTTTCAATTTGCAACAACAACGCAATCGGCACCAACTGGCAACACCTGAGCGTGGTAGTAGCGAATTCCCTCGACAGCAGCCCACATAAAGACAAAGCCACCACGAACGAGTCATTGGAACAATATTTTTGCTGGCTCATGCGGGCGGCGGGCGGTGTGGCCGACGAGGTCGTTGTCAGTGCTTGGCTGCTTGGGTGCTGCCGTTGCAGTGCAGTGCAGTACAGTAGTGCGTTGCACGGTGGTGTGGAGGTGTCATTTGTAGCAAACATGCATTTTCCTAGTTGCAGTTACAAATCGTTCCGACAAACGCGGCCGGTCGACCGACTCGAGACAGTCACAAAGTGGCTGGCGGCTGGCAGCGTATTTGGCGAACGGGCAGACGAAGTGGAGTGGAGGGTGGGTCGGGGAGCTGGCAATAGAAATCTAATAATTTGTACAAATGTTGGCAAATGCTTACATATCTACATAGCTATGTGTATACATGGGTGTGTGTGTGTGTGTGTGTAAGGTTCGCACGGAAGCGCTTATTTTCATATGAATGGGGTGCATCGAAAAGTAAATAGGCGCTGCTTCACAGAAGTCATTCAGAATTGATCGATAGTTGTATGTATTTTGTAGCAGCCTAAAGGCAGTAATCGAATACGAAATTTGTAGGCCCAGTAGTAAAAATTTGATTTAAATTTATTTTCCACACCCCCCACTGGATAGGTTTTTCTATTACATACAACTTTTGGTGGACTTTGGCTTCGCTTATTGTATGCCGCAAACCTTTAGAGGCGCACAGAGGCCATGCAAGCTAATGAATATAGACTTATGGTAAATGTATATAAAGGGTCTGCCATTTAAAAGCCTATTTAGAATTTCATGCAATTTTATTTTTATGATCGTACAGCTTTGTTTTCTGATAGCTTTTGAACACTGATATTTAGTTGTGGAAGATTCTACTACTAAAGGACTTCGAGATTCGCGCCGCAGTAATATGAATTGGCCATAAGATTCGCCGTCGTTGGATAAATTTCATTTGAGTTTCTTCAAAGAAAAGTGAAAAGAATAAGTGCTGAACTGAAATACTAATTCCGTCCCACCACAGATGAAATTGAACCATCAGTGATGGTCCATCACTATGAATACGAAAGAGCTAACAAAAGTTCGCTTTTTTTCACAGAATGTTCAAAGAGTTGATGGACCACGAGATTTAGGTAGGTGGGTTGGAAGAATGGTTGAAGTACTTGACTGGCACTTCTCAAGTAGCACCAAAACGCCGTCTGATACTGTTATGAGACCTCCAATGGGCAGATATCTGCAGCCAAGAGGAGTTATTCATATAAGGCTAATGAGATTTAGGTTGGAGCACTGCCCCAGGCTGTCGAAGAAAGGAGCACCCAGCGACCTTAAATGTTTGGACTGCCGCACCCGCACTTTTACAGAGAAAGTTGAGCACAGCCCTCTTCTCTGAAATGTCTCCACAGCTTCTGTAATGGGGATTAAATGGTAAACCCAGCTCTTCTGCTTGAGTACACCTCGTCTAATGACCGATAAGCACAACCGCAAGATTGGAAATTAATTGGCATGGAGTACCCAGGACTATCTGCTTCCTGCGTCTATTGCACTAGGGCCAAAGGATTTTTGAAATAGCACTTGAAGAAATGTAGCTCCTGAGAAATAAGTTGTGCAATTCCCCTTGACCAACATTCAGGGGGATGCCGATAACCGGGTGGGAGATCTCTGAAACCAATTCACTCCGCGTAATCTTGGCTCCATTACGTTCTGGATACTGTTGCAGCTGAAAATCCCACCTCTCCAGAATTGACCCCGGCATACTCAGTATACCGGGTTGCCAATATTCAATGGACCCATGTGTTTTTTTTTTAAATCAAAGAAAACCACACTTTTTTTGTTGTTGACGATAATAATCATTTTATTTGGTTCAAGTAGATTTGTTGAGATCCCTTTTTGAATATGATATCTCTCAAATGGCCGCCTTGAGCCTGTACGGCGTATTGTGCCCGTTTTGCAGCATTTTCCCTAGTTTTAGCTAACATTTCGGCTGGAATAGCAGCTATTTCCTCACGGATGTTGTTCTTGAGCTCTTCTATGGTCTTTGGCTTCTTAATATAAACATTTGATTTTAAATATCCCCACAAGAAGAAGTCAGGTGGCGTTAAATTGGGCGAACGCGGTGGTCAGTCAAAATCGCCATTTTTCGACATCAAACGACGAGGAAACAATTTCTTCAAAAAATCGATTGTGGTGCGAGCTGTGCGTGGTGGAGCGCCGTCTTGTTGAAACCAGAATGGTCTCATACGCTTTCGACGAATAATTGGCATCACAAAAGTGGTTATCATATCTCGATGACGCTCCTGATTGACGGTAACAGCTTGACCATCTTCATTTTCGAAGAAAAACGGCCCAATAATCGTTTTCGCACTAACGCCGCACCAAACAGTGGCTTTTTCGTCGTAAAGAGGTACCTCTTGAATTTCGTGAGGATACAGGGTTGCCAGATGGGGCCGTCGAATATGGGTAACCCTGTATGTCCAGCATGTGAAGGCGCCCCGCACGACACTAACCACCTTTTCACATACCTCATCAAACCCACTCATCTAACACCCCTCTCCTTCTGGACCCAACCTGTCGAAAGAGCAGGTTTCTTGGCTCTACCGTTAGATGAGCTAGACGAAGATGACCGGTAATCTACACTATACTGGAAGGGTTGAGTACACTGCTACAACAACAACCAATTCAATCTACCAGCTCCTGGCAAGTTCATCAGCAATTCAATTTCCCTCTATGTTCCTATGTTCTGGAACCCAGATCAGAAAAATGTTACCTGCTCAAACAAGAGATTTGATCTCCTTCTTACAGGAGTTAACTAGCTTGGATCTGCATCATGGCATTGTCAGAGCCTTGATCGCAGATTGACTATGGGAAATTTTTCTTATCTCCCGCACCCATGCGTTTCCTAAAAAGTCTGCATGGCTGCAGGATCGCAAAGACTTTTGCAAGCTGCAGGATCGCTAAATTCGGCAGTTTTAAGGAAATATAATAGGAACATTGGCTGAATTAGAGAAAACCCCTGCTTCAACTCTCGATACCATCTTGGAGCCGTCAGTAAAGACAGAGCTACCAGCCTCGGTACAGACACGAGAGTTAAATAGTTTTAGATGTATCCGCTTTCGCTTCTTAATCGTTTCGACTAACTGCCCACATTTAATACCTTAGGACCACTAGCCAGGATATAGTTTAAAACAGGAAGGAGTCTCCCCTTTCATTCTTGCTGCTCCGACGTTTCGGAAGTCTCTGTAGTTTATTAAACTTACTACATCTGCTGAAGTAGGTGGCAATTTTATGTATGTTAAGTCAGGTGAAAAATCTTCTATGAAAACGAAGATTGCAGCTCTAAAAGTATTCGATGTGGTACCAGCAGGTTGGAAAGGACAGATGAGATCGACTTGGCTTCTCTTGTTCTATCTAATTGGCGTTGGTTAGCAGGAGAAAGAAACGACTGGCAACAAAAAGTGCTTGGAATTGTAAAATCAAAGCAAATAATTACTTAGAATTGAGTATATTTTTTATGAAAATGAGAAAGAGAGAGAGAGAGAGGTAGAGAGAAGAAATAAGCTGAATACAAATAAACTCCAAAATTTCGCATTTTTCTTCTGACGGTCGAAAGAGAGTGAAAACGAGTGGAACTGAAAGTTTTCCAGCAATTACGCTATACTCACTTCATAGGAAGTAAATTGAGCTACAGCTCACAATAAATCCTTCTGGGCACTAAGACCATCTTACCTGATCTTACTCTTCTTTGATAAGCGCCCTCGCCTCATTTTAAATGGTGTTTTTTGGGTGTTTAAAGATCGTAGTTCACACGTTAACGACATTCATGCTGAACAAGAAACTTTTTGTCTTTTTGATTTCAGACACCTGTGAGTCCAGGAATCCGTGTCGCCAGCGACATACTTTTATATTCTAAAACCACTTTTTGAAGGCTGACAACTTTTTGAACGAACCTCGTATGGCCAAGACAGAATTTTTATTTTTTAACAATAAATCAAAAAATAAAATTCTCAAAACAAGATTGAAAAGCTTTTTTTCCTTTCCGTTTTACATGCATTTACAGAAACACCCAAAAAATACCATTTCAAATAAGGCGAGGGCGCCTTAAGAGATCAGGGGTTTATATGATATTACTGCCCGGAAGGTTTTATTGCAAGCTGTAGCTCAATTTACTTCCTATGAAGTGAGTATAGCGTAATTGCAGGAAAACTTTCTGCTCCAGTCGGTTTTACTCTCTTTCGACCGTCAGCAGAAAAATGCGAAATTTTGGCGTTTATTTTTATTCACCTTATTTCCTCTCTCTCTCTCTCTCTTATTCTCATTTTCATAAAAAATATACTCAATTCAAATTCTAAATAATTATTTGCTTTGATTTTACAATTCCAAGCACTTTTTGTTGTTTTTGTTGCAGCGGTATTAGTCCAACGCAATCACCTGTCAAATTGTCATAGGTTAGTGACAATTGACACGCACTTTTTGTCATTGCGGTATTTTTTAACAACGCACGCAACGCTGAAATTGACACATGCAGTTTGACACATGAATTGCGTTAAATTTAGTTGTCAAAGTTATGTCACAAATTGCTAAAAAGGCAGCAAAATGAGCACGAATTAGTGGAGCATAGAGCAAAGCAGTTAGTGAAGAAAAGTGGGGAGACAAAGGACAACGCCAACGCCAGTGCGCTAACTTCGGTCCAAGGACATCAAATTAATATATTTTCTTTGCTCAGCTACACCTGTGAATCAGTATTGCTTGTTGGAAAACATGTGTATGTACATACATACAAACACACATATGCAATTACATTCATACAGATGTTTGGCGCACGCACTTTTCTGCGAAGGTGTAAGGAAACAAGTGGAACATGGACATGTGCGTTTAATTTGCATGACACATGCCGATTTTTACAGCCATGACGGAGAAAAGGTAGAAAAGAAAAGCAAAACTAGAAAGACACAACCGCAAGCACAAGTGCAAAAGCAAAAGCAACAATTGACAACTGACCGCCAGCTGCAAAATCGAAAGCAAAAGCTGCGGTACAACGAGGACCCACCTTTGCAAGCTCGCACAGCCATGGGGATGGAAATACGGGCATACTCAGGGCATATGTATATGTATTGGGTGGTCCAAAAAGTGTTGCTGATAGATAGTTTTGAGCTCGCAATACTATTAACAAGTTGCAAAGCTTTTGGCACAGGTTTCTACATGGCTAATAAAATTAGAATTATTAAATATTTTTCCAGACTCGATTTCCAGCTTATGAAGGCCAAAATTTTAAAATAACGTTCTAGAAATTTTCTTTTAAGTAATGGTGATGGGGAGCCATTCTTTGCAGTACGTACCTCATGTATGGGAGAACTGTCTGGTGTTTGGGCAAGAGCACACTTTAAAAGCTTCAGTATTTAGATATGTTGAAACGCAAGCCTTAGTCTTTAAGACGGATCATGGCTTGCAGTCTATAGAGGAAAAGCTATTAAAGCAATTATTCATAGAAATCATGTCCAGAACTTAATTTTATAAGCCTTATTTCAGCTTTTTTGATGTTTCATGTCGGTATGTAAACGTTGAATAACTTTGTCATTTATCAACCGATCGACTTCAACATATATGCATGTTTTTGATACGTCAATTTAGGTCAATTTCAAACATGGATCGCTTTACACCTAAACAACGCGCTGAAATAGTGCCGCTATACATCGAAAATAGTCGTTCTATTGTTCGAACTCAACGCGCATATCGTAAAAAGTATCGCGACAAAGAGACACCGTCTGACAATACTATTCGTCGACTGATGTCGATTTTTTTTGAGCACGGGACAGTAGGAGATCGTCAACATGCCGTTCATCAACGACCAAGACGTTCCAATGAACTTGTGGAAGCAGTGAGGGAGAGCGCTGCCCAGGAGCCAACAGTGTCGTATCGTCGTCGCGCTCAGCATTGTGGCGTCAGTGAAACCACAATGCGGCGCATTTTAAAGGATGATTTAAATTTGTTTCCGTATAAAGTGCAATTGATACAAAGAATATTAACGACAGACCATTCACGTCGCTTGGAGTACGGCCAAACAGTCGCTGGAATGGTTGACACTGAACCCAATTTTTGGAAGACAATTTTAATGACTAACGAGCCACATTTTAACCTCTCTGGCAGCGCGATAAAACAAAATCGCCGCTTTTGGGGAATTTAGAATCCACGCGAGATCCATGAAACGCCATTGCATGACCCGAAAGTAACTCTTTGGGCCGGCATTTGCGCCAAACCCATCATTGGGCTATATTTTTACCGTGAAAACAAAACGGTCGATGGAAACCCATACCGATGGATGTTGGCTCGTTATGTCTGCCCGCAAATGCGTGTGAAAGGCTTAGACGGTTACTGGTGGCAACAAATGGTGCGCCATGCCACACTGCGAATGCAATAATTGAATTTCTGCAACGAAAATTTCCGGTACATCTAGTATCAAAAATAAGCGACATCTACTGGCCCACCAGATCACTTGACATAACGTAAGGTTTACGCCAACAAGCCGCAGATTATTTTGGACCAGCTTAAGGCAAACATTCGTGCCGAAATCGACGCTATAAAGCCCGAAATGCTGGACAAGGTGAAGCACAAAAAAGGTCGCAGGAAAAAGATCGCGGTTTGTGATTGCTAATAAAGGTGGCCACTTGATTGATATTGTATTCAAAAAATAGTTTTAATAAATTGTAAATATCCAAACCGAATAAAAATACCTCACTTATACCCATCAGTTGTTGATTTTTTTTTTTAAGTTATTCAATGTTTTCATACCGACATAATCACTTAAACGCTTTACAAAGAAATGTTTTCTGAAGATATAGACGAACTAAAGAGCCTTGTGATCTTGATATTCTGACAAATTGTGTTAGAAATGAAGCCACCATTTTTTCAAAAAAATTTTGAACATAGTCCCCTTTTAGAAAAATACATTTCTCACAACGCTCCGGCCATTTTTTAATCCCTCCATAAATATGATTTGTCGAACTCTCCAATATACGCATCTGTCTCGGCGATCACTTCCTCGTTTGAACTAAATTTTTTGCCCGCGAGCTATCTCTTTATGTTAGGGAAGTCGTAGACTGACTTGAATAATATTGGGTAGTCGAAAAAGTCTTTTCGTATTTTGTCAATAGATGTCGTTGAAGTTGTGTCATATCATATGGTGTTAAAAAGGTGATATTTTAGGCTTCATTTAACCAAAAAAAAACAAATTAAATTCGGAGAAGTTGAAAAAAAGTTATAGCTGTTCAAAAATGAGTGAAAATAATGAGGTAATTCGCTATATTTTGAAATTTTTGTATAAAAAAGGGAAGAATGCCACGCAAGCCACCAATGAAATTTGTGAAGTTTACGGAGACGATGCTGTATCAGTTCCTGTAGCACAACAATGGTTCGCTCGCTTCCGTTCTGTAAATTTCGATGTGAAAGATGCACCTCGCTCCGGTCGACCTATCGTCGAAAAAGTCGATGAAATTATGGAAAAGATTAACCAGGGCCGTCACATAAGCTGCCTTGACATCGCCAAGGCACTAAACATTCATCATCAAACGGTTTTGAACCATTCAAAAAAGGCTGGTTACAAAAAGAAGCTCGATGTTTGGGTACCACATGAATTGTCTGTGAAAAATTTGATGGACCGAATTAGCATCTGCGATTCTTTGCTGAAACGAAATGAAATCGAACCATTTCTGAAGCGAATGGTAACAGGAGACGAAAGGTGGATCAAATACGACAATAATGTGCGAAAAAGTTCATGGTGCAAGGGCGGTGAAGCTCAACAAATGGTCGCAAAGCCAGGATTGACGCCTCGAAAGGTTATGCTGTGTGTCTGGTGGGATTGGAAAGGAATCATCCATTATGAGCTGCTCCAGCCTGCTCGAACGATTGATTCTACACTTTACTGTCAACAACTGATGAAGCAACCAATCGAAAACGGCCAGAACTTATCAGCAGAAAGGGCGTCGTCTTCCATCAGGACAACGCTAGGCCACACACATCTTTGATGACTCGGCAAAAACTGGGAGAGCTTGGCTGGGAAGTTTTGATGCATCCACCATATAGTCCTGACCTTGCACCATCGGACTACCATTTGTTTCGGTTAATGCAGAACTCCCTTAATGGCGTAAAGTTGGCTTCAGAGAAGCCTGTGAAAATTACTTGTCGCAGTTTTTCGCCGAGAAACCACAAAAGTTTTACACTGATGGAATAATGTCTCTAGAAGAAAAATGGCAAAAGGTGGTCGACCAAAATGGTACATATTTGGTTTAATAAAGTTCATTATAAATATAAAAATATGAGCTGAAGTTTGATTAGAAATACGAAAAGACTTTTTCCTATATATGAAATGGATTTGGATGGTTTAGTCTGCAAACCTAATGCTAATATTTTCATCAACCTAAATTTTGGATTTTTGGATTTTATGTATTCCGATATTATATATTTGAAACCTTTCTTAAAGAAATATTAAATTCCAGCGAAATTATAAAATAAATATCCCATTTTCAAACTATTCATATGGGGCATGTGCTTTGAATATCGGAATTTCGCATGCAATAACGGCAATAAAAATTATTACCCAAAGCCAAAGGTATTTTTGTGCATAATAAATATATTTTATGTACACTGTTACAAGTGGATAAATGTGCATAGGCGTGTGTACGCGCATACGAATGAATTAAGTCTTCCATATGCAGTTAGTTACGAAGGCATAATTGTGTGATCACAACCAGACACATCTCACACACGCGGCACAATCTGTCGCTTCACATACATACAAACATACGCACATACATACAAACACTCAGGCGTACACACACATACATACCTACTTACTACCTTGCCACGATCACATGTGATTTGCCACTACTTATTGTTGCTGCCGGTGCTGCTGTGCTTGATCATCTGTTAGCCTTTTTCAGCACCGGATGTATAACATTTAAATATGGATTTTCTTGTTTGCTTCTCTCAAACAATAATTGGGTAAATTAATTATCGCTTCTGTGTTTTGGACGCGATAAGGACGCGGCAACTTCACAAGCAATTCGATTGCCAGCCAAGAGTTGAGCATTTCAATATATGCGCATATATACACACACATACACATAATACATACATACACATATGCATACCTACTTATGCGCCTCAATGTTAGCCGTGTGATCATCCCAAAAGTGGGTTGTATGTAGCCGGCTTGCTGGCCACTGATCCATTTCGTTGTCGAAATCATATTCAAAGTGCCGCACTTTTATTGCTGCAGCAATGAATTCTCGAAATGAGTTTGTTTAGCGCGTTTTAATTATTCTTAAGTAGTAGATCTTAGAAGCCAAGGTAAATATTGACAATCTTTTTTTTTGTTTTGAACTGGTTGCTTCTTATTAATCCTACCTGCAATTCTGTTTGCTCTTAACGGTGCTTTCTGGACGCATTTCGAAACTGTTTGATTAACAATAAATTTATTGCGCCACCAACGCTGGCCCAATAAAATTTAATTAAAATGGACCGAGTTAATTAAATTTCGAAATTAAAAATATGAAATAATAAACTTTGACCTATAAATTTCTTTAGTGGATTTCAACATGCATATTTTTATAATATTTGCGCCTCCTTTTTTTAAGCTTTGGGATCGAAATTGTCGTAATTTTTATGACCAGCATATTGCTTAGTGTAAACTGTAACACAGGTTGGTTGAAAAGTAGTGAAAGAAAAATTAAAATAATCCGAATTTTTAAATGAAATTGCAAGGTAGCGCAAAATTAATCACCTTATCAGAAGATTTATAATTTTTGTAAATTGACTCGACAACATTCTGCAAGGTGGCGCAAAATTAATCACCCTATCGGAAGATTTCTAATTTTTATAAACTGACTGCAAGGTGGCGCAAAATTAATCACCTTATCGGAAGATTCATAATTTTTGTAAACTGACTCAACATCATTCTGTTAGGTGGCGCAAAATGAATCACCCTATCGGAAGATTTATAATTTTTGTAAATTGACTCGACAACATTCTGCAAGGTGGCGCAAAATTAATCACCCTATCGGAAGATTTCTAATTTTTATAAACTGACTGCAAGGTGGCGCAAAATTAATCACCGTATCGGAAGATTCATAATTTTTGTAAACGACTCAACATCATTCTGTTAGGTGGCGCAAAATTAATCACCCTATCGGAAGATTCATAATTTTTGTAAACTGACTCAACATCATTCTGCAAGGTGGTGCAAAATTAATCACCCTATCGGAAGATTTCTAATTTTTATAAACTGACTGCAAGGTGGCGCAAAATTAATCACCGTATCGGAAGATTTATAATTTTTGTAAACAGACCCGACAACATTCTGCAAAGTGGCGCAAAATTAATCACCCTGTCAGAAGATTTATAATTAATGCAAGCGCCGCTGAACGTCAATCATATTTGACATTTGTGAACTAGACAGCTGCAGTATACAAACAAACAAGCAAAGGAGCGCTGGAGACCCAAATGGGGATTTCCAGCACAAAAAAATAGCTTAAAAAAAATAAACTAAATAAACTTTTTAATAAAAAAGTTATTGAAGAACAAAATTGGATGATTAATTTTGTGCCACCTTGTATGTACATGGGTAGCGAAATGTTTCATATTTTCCAAATAACTTTTTGTTTTTTTATTGTAACTTTTGTATATATCCCGACACACAGACACTACAATCCTTCATCAACAAATGCCTCCGCATCATCTGCAAAATATTTTGGCCAAACACCATCAGTAATGACGCACTGTGGAGATTAACGAGAGAGGAACCCATCTTTAGGCAAATCAAACGGAGAAAATGGCGATGGATAGGTCACACGTAGAGAAAACCACCATATAGCGTCACGAGAATGGCACTGGACTGGAACCCGCAAGGGAGCAGAGGTCGCGGTCGACCAAAAACCACTTGAAGAAGGTCGATGTTGCACGAACTAGCCGATGCCGACATCTCATGGGACGGTGCATTTCTTTAGCCAAGATTACAACCTTTTACTTTTCCCGCCTTCGTAGGCCCTTATCCAGAAACGTCAAATGACACTCTAAAATTAAACTAACAGGAAACAAAGGTGACGGAAATATATATGAGCAATCAAATTGAATTAAAAATAAATGATGTCGTTAGTGAGAAGGGGCCCCTCATTCATTTAGGTGTCAATATAGACAAAAATATGATATATAATGAGCACGTCCAATATACTCGTATATGCAAAAGGGAAGATCAACGATTGGCCAAATTTTCGTTCTAAGACAGATTTTAGAAAACTCTGGCGAATACCCGTATGACATGACAACGTATTATCTTTTCATAGAGTTCAATGCAGCTTCCGACAGCATAATTAGGAACCAGCTCTGCTTAGCGATGACAGAATTTGGTATTCCCGATAAGTTAATGCGTTCAACACGCTCAACCATGCATAATGTAAGGCGCGTTGTAGAGTTCAGAACAATCCGTTGCGAGAGTTCGCCACCTTGAACGGACTTCGGCAAGGGGATGGGCTCTCATGACTCTTCTTTAATATTGCCCTTAATATCAGGAACTCTGCCATAAACACAATGAATTTAAATCCTTTGGGGTAATCATTAATCATGGCAACAAAATTTCTGCAGAGATCGGCCACAGAATCCATATGGCCAACCGTCGCTATTTTTCGCTGTATCAACACCTAAAGAGTCGCCTCCTAGACAGAAAAATAAAAATTTCACTGCATCGCTCTATTATAATTTCCATTTTGCTATACGGTAGAGAAACTCAAGGATGCAAATAAACAGAAGCTACTGATTTTCGAGAGAAGAGTTCTGCGAAAATTTTTTGGTGCGATATGAACTCGAAAAATTATATGCGTACCCATCTGTGATATGCAGGTCACATATTGCGGGCTAACACTTATTACCCACCTCAACAAATACTCTTCGGTGAAAGCCACAGAGAGAAAAGAAGGGGCCGTCAGCCGCTGAGATGGATAGACGGCATAGAAGAAGACGCAGGCTTATTGGGATTTCGGGCATGGAGAACATAGGCACGGAACCAAGACAATTGGAGGCATATACTACAGCAGGCGAAGACCCGACCAGGGTTGTCCGCCAAGAATGATGATGATGATATAAGATTGGTTCTCTGAAATCGACACAATAACTGCAATAAATATTTATGATGTTTTTATTAAGCCACATTTTGAATACTGTTCAACCATCCTACACACGATTCTTATTGTGACTAAAAACAGCTAAATATTGTAAATTACAAAAATCTCAAAATAAAAGAATGAGTTGCAAATTAAAATGTAACATCTACAAAACTGTTCAAATAGTGCATGGAATGCTGAAATGGTTAAATATAACACAAATACTTCAATAGAATACCTTAATGATGATATTCAAAATCAAGAATAATAATGCGCCAACTTATCTGACTGATAAACTTGAATATGTAAAGGAAGCACAAAAATACCACCTTAGAAGTTCGAAAGATTTCCGATAAAATTCAAAAGTCCTACAGCGGCATAAAACTCGCTCATTTATAAGAGATTTCAGCAATTTAACACCCTTCTAGGGAATATAAAAAAGGGCATAAGTGATTAGGGGTAGTCAGAATTTTCAAAAAATTTGATTTTTTTGTATTTTCTTAGAGTATAATATCTTAAAAATATTGTGTGAAAGTTTGAACTGAATCCGACACATACTTTTCGAGTTATTCAAGAATTAACAAAGAGCGCTCGGGCGCTGCGGAGCGATAGCAAAACTTTAAATGCATTTTTTGAACTGGTGCTCATTGTAACTTAAAAACCGTGCCTGATCAAAGGATTTTTTTTTTCAAAAATCTCGATTTTTTTAAACTGAAAAATATTTGCTGAGGCCGCCATATTGTTAATTTTTAACAAAAAAAAAAAAAACTTCGATCAGGCACAATTTTATTATCTATTATTAACACTAATTTCTCTTACCCCATTTATTTTAGATGAATCTCCAAGGACTTGTGATGATCACCGCAAGGGACTACTGGAGAAACGGGCTCCACACAAACAGCGATAACTTTTGCAATTATTAATTTTTTTTTTGAAATTTTGCTAAAGTCAAGTCAAAACATGAAGTTTTGTTTTTATTTTTGTAAAATAAACAAATTGACCCAAAAAAAATTATTGAAAATCAAAATTTTTTCGGGCCATGACTACCCCTAACCCCATAATATAATAGGCCTATGAATAAGTTCGTGCGGTTTTTTTCGAAATTTGAAACTTTATTGACGTAAAATGGTTACAAATTTAATATTCAAAATATTGTCCATCGCTTACTACTACTTTTTCCCATCTTTCTGGCAATTCACGGATTCCCTTTGTGAAAAATTCGGTCGGTTTTGCCGCAATCCACGAATCGATCCATTTTTTGACTTCATCGTAATTACGGAAGTGCTGGTCAGCCAGGCCATGTTGCATCGATCGGAAGAGATAGTAATCGGATGGCGCAAGGTCTGGACTATACGGCGGGAGGGGTAGGACATCCCATTTGAGCGTTTCTAAGTATGTTTTGACCACTTGTGCAACATGTGGCCGAGCATTGTCATGTTGCAAAATAACTTTGTCGTGTCTATCGGCGTATTGCGGCCGTTTTTCTCGCAGTGCTCGGCTCAAACGCATCAATTGTCGTCGGTAGACATCCCCCGTAATCGTTTCATTCGGTTTCAGTAGCTCATAATACACAACACCCAGCTGGTCCCACCAGATACACAGCATAACCTTCAGGCCATGAATATTCTGCGCCGACGTCGATGTTGAAGCATGGCCAGGGTATCCATACGTTGCCCTACGTTTTGGATTGTCGTAATGGACCCACTTTTCATCGCCAGTCACAATTCGATGCAAAAAACCCTTTCTTTTGTGCCGTTGAAGCAGTTGTTCGCATGCCATAAAACGGCGTTCAACGTCTCTTGGCTTCAATTCATACGGCACCCAATGGCCTACCTTTCGGATCATTCCCATGGCTTTTAAACGTTTGGAAATGGTTGATTGATCAACTCCCAAAGTTTTTGCAACCTCTTCTTGCGTTTGAGCCGGATCTTGATCGAGCAATTCCTCCAATTCGGTATCCATGAACTTTGGCGGCGCACCCTCGCGTTCTTCGTCTTCCAAGCCAAAATCACCACTTTTAAAGCGTGCAAACCACTTCTGGCACGTTCGCTCAGATAGAGCATGCTCACCATAAACTTCCACCAAGATACGATGACTTTCGGCTGCTTTTTTCTTCATATTAAAATAATGAAGAAGAATTCCCCGCAAAAACACATTATTTGGCACGAAATTCGACATTTTCAAGTGTGGTAAAAATATTGTTGTTTACGCTTCAAATAAAAAACTTATACTGACGTTTGTGCCTTACGACAGTAGCTCTCCAATGAATGTTTGGAAATGTGGATCGATGGAATAATAATCAAGTTACGCCATCTGTTGTAAAACCGCACGAACTTATTCATAGTCCTATTAAATATTGTATATTCAGACGAACTTGCGGAGACCAAACTAAAAATTTGTAAATCACACTGCCCAATCTGTATGAGGTAAAAAAAATTCAAGCTTAAATGTAATAGAATCAAGAATAAGTGTAAAATAGAGTATGAAAAACTCTAATAAAAATTAATAAATAATAAAAAAATAATGGCTATGCGGAACAAATTGAAACGACTCCACTTATTACTGTTTTTGCCTTTAATGCCCTTCATTGTGGTGAGGAGCGTAAAATATATTGGACAAACGCCGCCGTGGAACAAATTATTTGTATTTTACATTTTTATTATTTGTATTTCAATTTTTATTTATGTTTCATAAATTATTGGATATGAATATTTTCTAAGTTTTCCAACACACTCGCACTTTATTTGAGATGCATAGGCTACACATACAAAAGCCCATGAATAATTGCCTCTCTGTCTGTTAAGCGTCTCAGTTTATTAAGCGCATCTAAGCTTGCTGACACAAATAGCTTTCGCTACCAAAAACTCAAAAAATTCGGGGCATCATTTCTGGCTAACTCTACTTTATATGCCATGTACAGTGTGTTGTGTTAAGGTGCCGTCAGACATCGCAACGGAAGTGATTTTTCTATTCATTTTAATGTCAATCATTTTGAATTTCTTCTGTGATTATTCAGAAAGTAGTTAAAAAAAGTTATTTTCCTCACTTCGGCAAACATCTTTCAGCAAAAGCTGCTTTCTGAATATAATGAGCATTGAACTGATAAATTACCTAAGCCGGGGACTTGCAAAGCGGTTTTCCCGCACAAAGAGAGGATTGAAGTTCTCTAGGCTGTCTGTGGTCTGCTTCTGAAAAGATGAGCTACGTGCCAGCTCACCGTGTGCGAGGCAAGAATACTAATTTGTAAGGTCGTGAGATCTTTATGACCACGCGTGGCTAACAAACGCTCAAGGAAACGCCAAAAGCTACTAAAGCCTCAGTTGTCGTTAGTTGTGGATGTTCCATCCAGTTATTGTCTATTAAGCATTCATGCGACGATGCAATTTGGCATTACTTCGAGACCTTTCTTCGACAAATGTGTGAAGGATGAGAAGAAATCATTTCAGCACCTACTCAACTGAGTAGAGAGCACAAGAGACCATGAGATCGAAGTGCAAATCTCAAATCAAATATGATCTGGTTAATTTAACTGCTCTCATTATTTAAATACGCCTGTGGAAACAGCAGACCTGCATATTAGACAACTGGCGATTTTTATTAGCAACTCGAAGCGAATACCAGAGTAGTTCTGTGTGGTAATAATAAAGTATTGCAAATATTTTACTTTAATCTGTTCATGACTTCAAAGACTTAGTTGTAATCTTTGCTCCACACTTTTCATTCAATAGTCACATTAACTTTTTTGTATCCACAATGGAGAGATTAATAAGGTGGCGTGGATCGTTGTACCGCTACTTTGCTCTCAGTGAATTCGACAGAATCGCTGTGTGTATGACGTCGCACTTGTTCAATTTATTCGTGATACGGCATGCGGCTACCTTAGCGGCAAAGGCCACGGGAATGCTAAACAGATTAAAGGGAAACATCGGCGGATTAACGCAGAGCAAAAGAAGGCTGATCATGGCTACCATAAAGTCACTACTCTTGTACGGCAGCGAGGTATGGGGAGGTCTGCTAAGCCGCAAAACCAATCTCAAAGCGCTGGAGTCTGTATAACGAACAGCGACAGTCAGAGTTCCTTCAGCCTACCGCACTGCTTGAAGAGCAGCAGTTCTTGTAATCAGCTGGGAGATACCAGTCGACTTCATGGCCCGGAAACGAATGGATGCGTGGGACGTCATCACTAACGTCGCGGAACGGAGATACCAAACCATGCTGCGGCAAGCTAAGCAAAATCGAGTATTGCAAAGCGCCGAGCCTTAACGTTGAACACCCGATTTTTAGTTGTGACAGATGGCTCGCGGAAAGAGATGCTCTGAGGAAGCAGATTGGCGACATCGCGAGAAGTAACATAATCAGCAAAATACTCGCACGAGAGGATAGCTGGAATGCGGTAAAGGAATACATTGAGGACCTACTACGGAAAAAAAGATAGACCTCGACACAGTTCAACAAATTGCAGCCTCAAAGATATAGACACAAGGAGACGAGCCCATAGCATGAAAGCTTGCTACAGAAATGGCGGAGCCAGACGTGGGTGAACAGAATTGGTCCTTTACAGGTGGTGGTCTGGGTATCTTCCCAGAAGGAGAGGAGTGATTGCTTTTTGTGGTCACACCTCTCAACGCAGTAACCGGTGGTCGGTGTAAATGGAAAGGCAATTTGAACCCTACCTCAGCCACCAAAAAAAAAACAAAATGAAGGGTTTTCCAATAACTAGTGCTACTTTGAGTAGCCCGCTATTTCGGTAGATGTCACTTTTGAAGCTGTAATTTTTTGATATATGACAAGTAGAAACTACGCTATTAATAAAAATTAAACGATACACGCATAAACAACGCATTCAAATTATTAAAATTCACTATAAAAATAGTGAAAACTTGGCAGAGATGTTTCGTAAAACTCGAACATTTTTGGGTCGCCGTGAGGCACCTTGTCGGACCGCAGAAGTTGGTGAAAAAATTCGAAGAAAACCCAAGTTAGTGATGTGAAGAACAGCCGTCGCTCAAGAACAGTCGAAAATATTTCTGTGTAGCCGAAAGTGTTGAAGAAAACCCGAGTTTGTCCATTCCTTGTCGTTCTTTGGAATTAGACATTCCACAAACGTCATTACACCGTGTTTTGCATAAAGATTTGGGTCTTAAGGCTTATAAAGTCCAGTTAACACAAGAACTCAAGCCGGCCGATCATCAACAACGTCGTGTCTTTGCTGATTGGGTTGTTGAAATGCATGAAAATGATCCGGAATTCCATCGGAAAATCATCTTGAGTGATGAGGCCCCTTTCCACCCCGGTGGCTTCGTTAACAAGCAGAATTGTCGGATCTGGGGCTCAGAAAATCCAAGAATTACTGTTGAAAAGCCTCTCTATCCTCAACGTGTGACTGTTTGGTGCGGTTTATGGTCCGGTGGAGTCGTTGGACCTTACTTTTTCGAAAATAAAGCTGGAGCAACAGTTACGGTGAATGGATTGCGCTATCGAGAGATGATTAACGATTTTTTATGGCCCGAATTGCATGGTATTGATCTGGACAACGTTTATTTACAACAAGACGGCGCTTCGTGCCACACAAGCAACGAAACCATTAATCTTTTACGGGAAAAGTTTCAAATAACACCTCTTATTGGAAAACCCTTTACATTGCCCGCGCACTAAGAGGACTCAGTGAGTTAACGGATTTCTTTGGCGTTTTGGTATGAAACAAGGAATTCTATGAACTTTTGGGCTAAGAAATAAGATAAATTCTGAACTCAGTTGTAAAAATTTCACGAAAGAATAAAGACCAGCCTCGTCTGGAACCATTTTTTTGTTAACCCCAGCTTACAAGTTGTTTAACTTACATAAGCTATGCTCAAAAAAAAATTCTTTAACAAACTACCCGGAGGCCATATTTACCGAGGCGCAGGGATTTATTGCCCAAAGCTGGACACCGGGCGGCCATTTAAGCTGCCTTACCGTTGCCGTATTTTTCAAGCAGACGCCTTTGCGGTAGGAATGGCTGCAGAAAGAGCACTAGCAAGATCGAGCAACTTCAACTCAAATATATACGTTGACAGTCAAGCGGCAATAAAGGCAATAAACTCTTATGAAATTTCATCTAAAAACGTTCTTAGGACCAGGGAAGCCATAGAGAGACTAGCCGCAGACAGTCGCTTACACATCTATTGCATACCCGGATATAAGAGCATTGCAGGAAACGAAATTGTAGATGAGATTGAAAAAAACGCTGTTCGCATACAATTCGAACAAGAGAACGACATACTGAAACCTTTAAATACGGTGTATAATGACATGAAAATACGGACAGAGAGGAGGTGGAATAATCTGGCCACTTGTAAAACCGCGAAAATCATATGTACACAGAATGCAGACAAACACGCCAGATTCGTACTTGTCCTGTCTAGAAAGGAAAGCAGAACTATCGTAGGTATACTGACAGGCCACAATTTGTTAGCTGCACACGCATAAAAGATGGGAATTGCAATGATTTTGCAATGAACTAGAAGAGAGCGAAACTCTTGAACACCTTCTATGTTCTTGCGCTGCATTAGCTATAACCCGAATAAAATGTTTAGGAGCTCTACAATATGAGAGGTTAGAATGTCTCTCAGAGCTTCAGAGCTTACATAGATTCGCAAAAGACGCAGGCTTATTACAAACAGCCTACTACAAGGAAACCTAATTGTCAAGCTCCATCAGTGGAGACAATAGGTCTATGTGATGGCTTTCAGCCAGCCAGGTCAACCTAACCTAACCTACCCTTAGTCCAACTAACTAATTTTCTTCTATTTGTTTTTTTTTTGTTTATCGTAACCGCAATTCGTTGAATTACGATCAGTTCCTTTTCTTGAAAACAAATGCCACCTATTCATAAAAAGAGTGAATTAACAAAACCGCCGATTACGTAGCCGAGAGTGTTACTTTTCGTGAATAAAATATTATTTCCGAAAAACATTTAATTTATTTATCCCCAGTAAACACTTTTCGAAATTCTCCACTTTCTTTCTGGCACACACATCTGACGGCTTCTTTATTTGGTCACTGCTGACAGCAGAACCAATTAATGCAGATGTGTCGATGTGATGCTGAGTCGCTTGTCGCTTGATTCGTAGATGTCATTTGGTACGAGTAGAGAATGGAATGACGAAGCCGCGTTTAGTTACTGGAGCAGCTTCGCTTTGTTTTCACTTCTTTTCTTTTAAGGTTTAATTATTAAGGTCGTTATTTGAATGTTTCCTACCACTACATCCACTTAGTTGATTTTCTTTTCTCTCTCTTCCTTTCATCTTCGTTTTGGGGCTTTTATTTAAATTGCTTTATATACATTTTTTTTGAACTCCGACGTTAATGCTTTTGTGTCAGCGCTGTCGTCGATTTCATTTACTACTAAAATACTTTTGTAGTTCCACACACACACACACGCACCCACATCCACATATCCATACCCAAAGCCATGACATTACTTTGGCTTTGCTGGTTTTGCTTAATTAATGGCTCCCTGCTATATTAGACACATTAGTATGGTTTGGTCATAATTTATATAAATCATTCAAGCTCAGTTGCTTGACGAGTTTCATTCGGGTGTTTTGTCGAGCGATCGATTAGTGAGTGTTGAGTAGCTGGAGAAAAGCAACAGTTGCTAATTCCTTTTATACTACCGTTTACTGTTGGTTTGGCTTTTTTGCATAGTTTTGGAAAGTATTAAATTCTAATTATTTTTATATAATTTTGGATTTTATTAGAAGCTTGGCTAATACTATGAATAGGGCAATTAATATTTTATGGTTTTTGTTTCGGCTACACTTAAAATTGTTACTTAATTTTTCGAAGTACATATTTTTTTTTTATTTTTCATATGCAAATTTTCAGGTTAACTGTGAATGGAGTAAAATTTTTCATCCCAAAAAAAGATAGAACGAGGAGCGCTGGCTTGCAAAATAGTACAGCTATAATCGAACAAGTTCATGTAAAAGGAAAAAAATCTTTATAAGGTCTGGAGCTTAACTTATTAAAATTAATAAATAAATATTTACAATTTGAGGGTCAAAACAAAACAAACAAAATTTATAAGACATACACATAAATTAAAAGAAAGTCCAATATCAATTTTTCGCACTACAACAATCAGTTAATAAGTTAGCCCCCTATTAGTTTTTATAAAACTTGTCAGAGCTCCGAAGGATCTGTTTCACGTAATAAGTTGCGGAATAAGTTCGTAGTGTTTTTACCGAAGATTTTTACTTAAACAAAAAACTAATAAGTCAATCAATTATATACTCGCCGTAGCTGTTTTCAACCTCTTTCCACCTCTCGATCAATTTGTTGATGGCATTCCACCAAAAATCGTCTGGTATGGTGTCAAGGAAGTTGTTGAGACAGTTTTTAAGGACCTCTTTGTTATCCAAGACCGTTCCCTTCATATGGTTTGACAGGGAGTGGAAAAGATGGTAATCAGTCAGTGCAAGGTCCGGAGAATACGGCGTATGCTGAAGTAACTCCCATTCGAGTTCTTGGAGTGCGGCTTTGACGACTTGTGCAACATGGACCTCGCGTTGTCGTGAAGGAGTATTGTTCATGTACTATGTCGATCAGGTCTCTTCAATTGAATGGCCTCATTCACGCGGTGGAGCTGAGCAATGTAAAGCTCCTTGTTGACTGTGGCATTCTTATCGACCATTTCCCAGTGTACCATGCCTTCCCAGTCACACAAACACATATCATGATCTTCTTTGGGTGAAGATCCGGTTTGGCTCTCGGCTTCGGCGTATCTCCTGAAGCCACGGCCTTCTCTCTCATATTGGAGTATAGGCACCGTTTCACATCTCCTGTGACTATTCAGTACAAAAAGCGATGTTTATGACCGCGTGTTGTTCGATCGAAGGCGAGGTGATGAGAAACAATTTGAAAGCGACTTTCTTTGTTTTTTTCCCTGAGCTCGTGAGGCACCCAGATTCCCTATTTTTTTGAATTAATTGAAAATGATTGATAATGCTCACAGTAGATTTTTCAGCAAATTCACGACTGATTCGGCGACTGTTTTCCTTCAGAAGTGATTTGAGACGTTCTTCATCGGATTCAGAAGGCCTTCCACTGCGGGACGTGTCATCGACATCAAAGTCGTCATTTTTGAACTTTGCAAATCATTTCCGTGCTGTAGACTCGCCTGTGAGACCTTCTCCATACACATCGCAATTGTACTAGACTGCTTCGGCAGCTTTTTGACCTCGATGTAAAGCAAAGAGGAGAAGGTTTCGAACTGTTGATTTTTGCTTCCTGGGTATTCCACTTCTAGGCATCACAACTAATAAATATTAAATAACTCACAAATAGAATTAACATAGTTTGTTAGAGCAGAAAGAGTTCTATCGAATGAATACTTACCCTTCGCCAAACATCAAAAAAATCGTTGCAAAATGAAAGAAAATATAAAAACGCTATGAACTTATTCCCCAAGCCAATATAATTGGGAATGTGCAGTTTTTGATTCAGTTCGAGCAGCTACTAATAGAATGCTTCGAGTGGCGGCCCAAAAGTTCGCAAAATGAAGAGGAAGAGGTAAGAAATTATTTATGAAACTATATTTTTTCTACTTTCCTTTATTTCCTATAAGCTTTATCAAGAACTCGTCTGTTGCAGCACAACCGATCACTAACTACACTGAAAACTAAGCTGCCATAAAATATTTACAGTGAACTATTACTTCTTCCAACGTGGCAATTGAATGCAGATCTATTCTTAATGAGCTGCCTTGGAAAAGACCTGATTTTAAATCAGTCAGTTCTACCTAATATGTGAGCATCACTTTATCCTCAAGCAAGCTTTGGATTGGTTCCTAAATAAACCAATGGGTTGTGTCGTACGAATGGATAAAAATGCTCCAGCTCTGAAAGTATTCGATGTTTGGCTTCACTTGGTGTCTCCAACTGGCGCCAGTTAGCACGAGAAAGAAACGACTGGCGCGCTTTGTTAAGCCGCAGATGGACCACGGATCCAGGCAACAAGACAGGTGTTTTTTTTTTGTTTTGCGATAAAGAAGCATCGAAAGCTCAACCACGTTAAAGTATCATTCTCCTCGGTATTACCGTCAAATATATCGTCTGGAGGCGGTTTGAACTCAATACTTAACGACCGCTGCTGTCCTGATGCAATACATCGGAAGTAGCATATGTTTGTTGCCACCCACTCTTAAATTCGAATAGAGAACCACCTTCGTCGGAACAGCCAGACACCGTGGCCATGCCAGAGAGAGGTTATACATATATATAATTGGCGCGTACACCATTTCTGGGTGATTGGCCGAGCTCCTCCTCCTATTCGTGGCGTGCGTCTTCATGTTGTTCCCTAAATGGAGAGACCTAAAGTTTAAGCAGACATTTTTTATGAGGAGCTTTTTCATGGCAGAAATACACTCGGAGGTTTGCCATTGCCTGCCGAGGGGCGACCGCTATTAGAAAAAACTTTTTCCTAATTTTGGTATTTCACCGAGATTCGAACCTACGTTCTCTCTGAACTCCGTATGGTAGTCACACAAAACCCACCTTGCTTGCTCGCTGTACCGTAGTTGGTGCACTACTTCGGCAGCCACATGCGGTACCTCGTTCCATGGTATAGCAATGACACTAGACTCTCGGGCCTGACGCTGCATCTGAGGTTATCTTCTAGTATTTCTTTAAGTCATCTGATTCCCATTGCTTGCAGTATGAAGACGCTTAATTCCCAAAGCGGCGAAGGTGTGCATTAAAATTAATCTCCTTCCCTGTGCTTTCTCTCAAGCCATTCTTCCACTATGCGGATGAGGCGGTGGGTTCGCCTGCCTCTTGCTGCTCTATCCCATCGTGTCTGCCATCGGGCTACACTGCGCTGATTTACCATTCGTATGTGTTTTCTGGAATCAACTTGGTTTTGGTTATGATTTATGACTTTTATGAGGAGCTTTTCATGGCAGAAATACACTAAGAGCTTTGCCATTGTCTGGCGAGGGACAACCGCTTTTTAAAAGAATTTATGCCATCAATTGATGTTTCGCATCTGCGGTTTCGCACCTCTGTACTTTCGTTGTCAGGCACTAACCCATTCGCTGTGGCAGCCGCCGAATTGAGTGGTTGTGTGGGCTATGCAAAATGCCTCATCTTGGCTTAGAATGAGCTCAATGGATCAAACGAAAAGTATGCCTAATCAAGATTTCGGAGATTTTTCCTCACTTAAGCACTGCTGCGGTGTAGCTGCGTGACTGTGGCAGCGATGGTTGGAGATTGTGGGTAGGATTAATATTTATAATTGACGGTGTAAGGGAACGTTGAAGTGCATATCAAAAATTTGTCTCAGATGTCATCTTTCAGCAAGACAAATGCCAAAAAATACATCTATCGAGTGGACTGCAGATATAGAAAGTTTAGGTTTTCGACTGGTTTCCTCAATCGCGGCTGATTCGAATATGTTTAAGTCCTGTCTCTATGAAATCGTATCTGTGCCTCAGTTCTGAGCTTGTCCGCTCTTCCATACCTTTCTGAATAGGAATTTTTTCTGTAACTCAATTCTTAACCTAGCCTTCATACGCTTTGAAGTTCTTTCCCCTCCACTAACCTTACACTATTAATGACTGCTTTTCATCCGAACCAAAGTCCCTTGAACACCGCAGTGCTGTTTTACCAAATCTTACTGCCTAATTATAAGAAATATCAACCAATTGAGCGGTCCTCCCTACGGGCAATTTTGACTATTTTTCATATGTTTTAATAGCCCAATAATGAACAGGGCTGCCATTTATAACATTAATTGAAAATGCAGATATGTTCCCAGGCTGCTTGAGCGCGGCTTTTAAGTTACGGCGCTGGAGCTGTTAGCAGCCCCAACAGCGTCTATTAATGAATATCAGCAAATATGCTTGTAATTGTATGCTGGACAGTGGCATTTCCTTAGTTAAGATGGTGCTCGTCACTATGATACCAGCGAGTGTTCCCACTCTTCATCACCGTCGTCAACATCAAACTCATATGCACACATCTGTTGATTGGACACTACAAGCATCCACTGGCACAGCGGTGGCGTGATTGTTGTTGCTCATGGTTTTTTTCTCGATTTATTTGTTTTTCTGTTTGTTGTTGTATTAATATGATTCGTATTCATCGTTTATGTTTTACCTTTTTTGGTATGTTTCTTGTTTTTTGAGATTCATTTTGATGTTTGTTTTATTTTTTTTTGTTTTTCCTTTTCATTTAATTTATTGCTACTGATTGGGGCGTTATTCTTATTGATCCAGGTTATAAATTTAAGAACCTCTGACATGCTCATTTATTATGAACATTAGCGTTTGATTTGTTATTTTTCATATTGATATACGCCGCTGATTTCGTTGTCGAATTCGTTGTCGGTGCCATTGAGTCAGTTGAAAAGTTATGGCCGAAGTTGTGGCTGAACGCTGACCAAAGCTGGAGAGTTGAGTCTGAGACGCATTGCTTTGCAGCGGCAACGCGGTGCTTGATGTGGCATCGGTGGCAGCGTTATTGATGTTTTGTAGTTGGGTTTTGAGCGTTGAAAAGGGTAAAGATTTTTTGAGTTTAAATGAAACTAATTTGATATTGCATATTAATGAACTATTTATTGTTTTGATTTACATACGAGGGTATCTACACTTATACGTATGTGTATGTGTACTTATGTATGGGTGAGTGTACGGTGTGTATGTGTGTATATGTTTTAATTAAAAACTACATTTAACAGAAGTTAAGGTGATTTTTTTTAGTTAGACTTTTCTGAGTAATCCACAGCCTGCATGTGTAGCGTTCAAATGATTCATTCTTCAACTTTATGGGTTGAGATCAAATCAGAATACTGTACTTTTATTGAAAATAACATTTTTATTTCGTCGTGATATTTTTCAGTAAATTAATTGGCGAAATACAATGAACTACAAACTGATAAGAATACAGTGGTTTATAAATATAGGGTTTCTTTTATGGGGATGGGCCAAGGCTTAACCCTTAACGGCTGAACAGCCCTGCTACGGGGACATAGTAATTATGCGATAGAAAACGAAAGGCGCCAATGCGGGGACATGAAAGGAATTCAGTTTTCATTTCATTTATTTAATACCGCTGCCAACAAATATTGCAACTTTGTACATCCCTGGTGTGTTGATCACATAAAATTATAATTCAAGTAAATATTAGTTTATCACCTAATTTTCCGTCGTCTTATGGGCGAGTATTACAAAAAAAGTTATTGGCCGTTAAGAGTTAAAATTGTCTACCAAATCATTTATTTATTGGTGTATACCCCCACCGTTTTTCGATGGACAATCTAAAATATTACACAGTAGGCTGAGAAAAGGCTGTCTTAAAGACACATGGGACAAAGTTCAAACTAATTCCTTATAAAAAACTACTACAAGTGTCTCTTTGACAGTTTTGTGATCGTACGTTTCAGTCTTAAGTTATAGCGCGTCATCCAGTTATAGATGGAGTCCAACAAGCAAGAAATTCGTCATATTTTACATTTTTACTACCTTTCAGGTAAAAATGCAACGAAGGCGGCGGCAAAAAGTGATTAAGTTTATCGGCCTGATACTGTAACGATTCGCACAGCACAGCGTTGGTTCGATCGATTTCGTTCTGGTGTAGTAGATGTCGAAGATGCACCCCGTACTGGTAGGCCAATCGTCGTAGAGACTGATAAAATCGTTGAAATTATCCACAGAGACCGGCATGTGAGCATTCGCTCGATTAGTCAGGAACTAGGTGTAGACCACAAAACCGTTTGGAACCATTTGCAGAAGATTGGATTCCAAAAAAGCTGGATGTTTGGGTGCCACACGTGTTGACGCAAACAAATCTCTTAGACCGAATCAACGCTTGCGATTCTCTGCTAAAACAGGACGAACTTGACCCATTTTTGAAGCGGATCGTGACTGGCGATGAAAAGTGGATCACTTACGACAACGCCAAGCAAAAAAGATCGTGGTCGAGAAGCGGTGAGCCGGCCCAAACCATCGCCAAGCCCGGATTGACCGCCAGGAAGGATTTGCTGTGTGTTTGGTGGGATTGGAAGGGAATTAACCACTATAAGCTGCTCAACTATAGCCAGACCCTTAATTCGGTAGGAGGTAATGAAGTTGCCTTGACTTTGACCCAAATTGGGGGACATCAGAATTCGTTTTAGAGGTATGGTTCCTTCGGCAAAGTTTCTTATTTTGATCCCTAGAATATGATTTCCACAGAGCAATGGGCGATTTTTTTGCCTCCCCACAAATCGACCCGGCCTAATACATACAGAAAAATTCCGCAAAAAGATTAGCAACATCTTTCGCTTTCTAGTATTTGACAAAACTCTGCACTGCCTTTGGTTTAGCTTTAATATTCGACTTCACCCTAAGCATGTATTTCCTGTAAAGAAATTTATGGGGTTAGGGGTAGTCAAAGGCCCCAAAAAATTATGTTTTTCAATATTTTTTTTTTCTAGTCAGTTGCTTTATTTTACAAAAATAACAACATAGCATTAATACATCATGATTCGACTTGACTTTAGCAAAATTTCAAAAAAAATTAATAATTGTAAAAGTTTTCGCTGTTTGTGGGGAGCCCTTTTCTCCAGAGGCCCCTTGCTGTGATCATCCTTCTCGTCCTTGGAGATTCATCTAAAATCAATCGGACACGAGAAATTAGTTTTATTAATAGATATTCTTGTGCCTGATCGAAGCTTTTTTTCAAAATTAAAAATATGGTGGTCTCATTAAATATTTTTCAGATTTTCAAGAAAAAAAAACCGACAGCTAATTGTTTAAAAAATCGAAATTTTTGAAAAAAATAAAAATCATTCGATCAGGCACGCGTTTTTATCTTTTTCAAAAGCAGTATGAATTTTATTGAAATATACCAAGCATTTTTAAGTTGCAGTGATCACCAGTTCAAAAAACATAGTTTTGAGAAAAAAACACATTTAAAGTAATGCTATCGAGTTCCGGTGCGCCCGAGCGTCCTTTGTTAATTCGTGAATAACTGGAGAAGTATTTGTCGGATTCACTTCAAATTTTCACACATTATTTTAAAGATATCAAAATTTTTTGAAAAATCTGACTACCCCTCACTCTCTAACCAAACAGTCAATCTCTTTGAGATATCTCTAATATTCTACAAAAAAAATTTGGCTTCCAGATTTTTTAAACTTTTAAAAACATTTGTTCCTCATGTTCTTTAAGTTTTGTAGCTTGCAACTGGAATGTTTGAAAGGTGCGATAACACTTTTGAACATTAGAGGAGAAGAATAACTCTTCGCAATGAAGCTTAAAAAGGCTATTTGGGTTTTGAGTAGGGTTTTGTAGTCTCGTGGTTAGATATTTTTTTAGGTGAGTATGCAAACTCTTCGTTACATCATCATCATAGCATCACAGTTCGGGCTGAACCATTGCTTCCATCACAATTCGTTTCCACGTCACTCTGTTATTAGCTGTTCATTTGATATCAGACATGCCAATAGCTCCAGAGTCGCCTTCGATGCCATCTCTCTATCGTTTCCTCGGCTAGCCTTCTCTTCTGTCGCCTTGTGGATTTGTTTCGAATATCTGTTTTAGAGTTCTATCGTTTCTCAGTCATAAAATATGACCGTACCATCGAATCCTTTGCGGTAAGTACCGTCTTCAAGTCCAACAGGTCCATTTTTTTTTAGAATTTTTTCTTTCAAAACAATTTAACTGAACGATTTCGCTGGATTTCAGAATCCAAACTTCGCACCCGTATGTTCGCACCTTATGCCTGTTTTGTAAATTCGTAGCTTCTGGTTTCTAGAAAGTAATCTTGACTTCATCAACTTTGTGTGTGCGAAGTAAGACTTATTGACAGCTTATTTGAAGAAATTCTTCATTTAACCTGTGTAAAAAATTCATGGCGAAATCAATTGGATCAAAAGTTCATTGGCTGAAAATATGCCTTAATCTTTACATGCTTAAGAAAATATAAAGCAAATTGAAAACTTTGAGGCTGGTTTTCTCAAAATTTTGACTTTTTGGAAATGGCCGCAAATGCCGAAACCAGACGATATGTAATGCATTGTTTTTCTTCAGCGCCATAATGTGTCTCAGTGCTTTCCCGTGATATCTTTACAAAGCATAGCTCAACCCAACCCATCCACCAAAAATGGATTAAGTTGCTAACTAAAATATTTAAATTACCTTAATTTTATTTAGATTTCTGTAGCCTGATTAAAACATTTTATGCTCTTAAATATTAGCACTCGTTTTTCCGTCAACTCCAATCACTCGCGACCAGCACGTCAAGTGCCTCTAATGTGCCACAACAGTAAATTCAATGACTCTGTGCGCGACAACAATGACAACAAAGCCAACTTGCAACACAAATCGCACTTGAATTTGGCGCTGAAAAGCACGAAATCGAAAGCGTAATTTATCTAAGCACCACCAACAACAACAATAACCGCGAGTAGTTTACGATAATAGCAACAACGGCAACAAAAATAGCCAACAACTATGAAAGAAAAATGATAGCATAAACATCAGCATCAACAATGACAACTAAAACTGCAACAGCAAAAACAGCATTAACAACAATAGCAACAACGATAATAATACAAGTGCACAAAAGCATGAAAAGTACTCAACAACTCGCTTGTTGAAACAACTGCCAGCAAATATCAAAAGCGGCAGCATACACGCGCGCGACTCTGCGGCTGCCAGAGTAAGGCGTTAAGCATTAGGCGTGAGGCATGCGGCATGCGGCATGACTTTTTGTACAGCCAGTGCAGCGGCGCATATGAGATTGTGGTGGTGGTAGTGGTGGTGCGGACTCGCCATGGCAATCCAATTCACAGGGCGTGTTCATTCATTAATTCGCGCGAATGTTCAACTCACCGTCGCCGGGACGGTTGAATGGCTAAATAGCCGGCGAACCGTCGAACACATTTGTGCGACGCGGTGGCGGTGGGTTGCGGCGGAGGTCGTTGGTTGAAGCCTTGACGTTTTGCATTTATTATTTGTGGACGCCAAACGGTACGCGCGCTTAGTGGCTGGCGGTGGCCGATGGTGAGGGCTTGTCCGTATCCCAAACTACTTCTAGAGCCAGTGCCAGTGCCTGTGAGTTGAGTTGTACCAATCGAGGCTATACCACTGCACGCTTGCATGCGCATACATGTTATTGCGCGTGAATGTGTGTGTGTGTGTGTGTGTGCCAACAATAGAAAGTGTGTGAAAATACGCGCTGCTTTGTGGTGCATGACTAGCTGGCACCTTTCCCACTTCAAATGGCAACTGTCAACTAACAAATGCACAACTAACAGAATGGACAATAATAAGAAACGAAGAAATGGAGCAACGGCCGTATTAGCGATCGATCGCTCCATCGATCGCATGGCCAACTGGTCGACCGACATAGCGACACATACTCACATACACACACACACATGTGTGATATTCAACAACGACCGACTGAGACAACAGCTGTCAACGCGTTGGTTAAAATATGTACATACATACATACATACATACATACATACATACATACATGGCATGACATAGTCTATAGTTTTGAAAAATAAAACTATGGGGAAATCTGCGTCACGGAAAGGATGTGACTATGACAATTGTGTGCGCACAACCTGTACATGACAGTGCCTGACAGCAGTTGCAAACTTGTCAAAATGCGCGCTATCAATACATTTGAATATATACAATATATACTTGCATGTGAATGTATGTGTGTGTGCGTGTGGCATTTGGCGAGTGCACGCGCAGACAATGCAGGTGACACACGAAAGTAGGAAGGGACAAAGCAACAAGTTCCTGAATGCGTTTCAGATACATAAGTGCATGCATACCTGTGTGTGTGTGTGTGTAAGTGTGTGTGCAACATGCGCTCGTTTGGCCGTGTTATTTAATTGGCATTGCCCACGCACGCGCCTATTCACACGGTCGCCCACTTAACGCTTGCCATGTGACGCAATGATGATAACAAGCTTGCAACTGACCGCGTAGACCTAATGATGGACATAACAAAAAAAAATACAAAAGAAAAGTATGGACAACTTGAAATTTTACTGACCCCATCCACTAGACAATTTGTCAATATTTTATCAAATGCAAGTAACCACAAGCAAAATGGATTGAAGCGCGCAGATGGTAAGACTGCTGCTATGGGCGATTACGCCACAGTCTTTCAGGTGGAGATGCATGGCATAGAATTTGTTGTTAATGGTATCTAATAGTTGTAGAGGTTAGGCTAAGGCCTTTATGCACTGCGACCAGATTGAAATATTGTGCGCCCCTAATTACTTAATTATAAGTATTTAGTATACCGAGAAATCGAACCAGTTCGTTAGGAGGGAGCTATTGTAGGCCTTCCTCCTCTAGTAGGTACGAGCCCAGGATTCTGTGTCTCCTGTAGCCTAATGTCTCACAGTTGGGGATTAAGTGTTCCATAGACTCCTCTTCATCACAGCAGAACCTTCATGAAGTTGTACTAGATAATCCTAAAGTGTTTATTAAAAGGCAAAGTTTCCTGTAAGTGCTCCACAGACTAATCTGAGGCCCTTTTTATCCAGGGTTAGAGCAGATCTCGCTCTGTTGTCATTGAAGTTCAAAAACTTTTTGGAGTGATTAAGGCCGCTTGTGCCGTTCCAGTGCTCCCTGATTTTAGTTTGGATCCATTTTTTGGTTTCCTGTTTTATAAAGGGTGGTTAAATTTTAAGGGCCGATGTTAAATGTAAACCACACTTAAGTGTCAAGTTTTTTTCTGCACTCCATTTAAAACTTTTCAATTTCAGACTAACTCAATTTGAATCATGCAAAGACACACAATCGAGCAGCGCGTTATAGTTATTCAGGCTTATTATGAAAACGGGCGTTGAAAACAAAATGCATATCGCGCACTTCGTGATTTTTTTTCGGCCAATTTAATGGTCCAAATGTGCGTATAATCGGAAAAATTGTGCAAAAGTTGGAGCAAACCAGGTCTGTAGGAAATGCTCGTACAGCTCGTACTGCTGAAAATATTGCTGTTGTTCGCGATAGTGTGGTTGAAGAGCCGTCCACCTCAACTCATCGTCGTGCCCAACAATTGCACCTCTCACGCTCGTCGTTGATGAACATTATGCATAAAGACTTGCATTTACACGCTTAAAAAGTGCAATTGACTCAAGAACTAAAGCCTCTTGACGATTTCAAGCGTCGTCAATGGTTAGAATGGTGGCAGGAAACGGCAACAGTGACTGACCAATTTTTGAAGAAAATCTTCTTCAGTGATGAGGCACATTTTCACCTCAGTGGATTCGTCAGTAAGCAGAATTGCCGTATTTGGGCGAATGATAATCCAAGAGTGATTGCCGAAAAACCAATGCACCCACAAAGAGTGACTGTTTGGTGCGGTTTATGGGCCGGCGGCATCATTGGGCCGTATTTTTTTCAAAATGAGGCCGGTCAGGCAGTTACTGTGAACAGTGTTCGCTATCGTGAGCTGATAACGAACTTTTTATGGCCCAAATTGGAAGATATGGATGTGGACGATATGAGGTTTCAACAGGACGGTGCCACTTGTCACACAGTTAACGAAACAATGGCTCTTCTGAATAATCGAATAATTTCACGTCGCGGCGATGTCAATTGGCCGCCAAGATCATGTGATTTGACACCGTTGAACTTCTTTCTTCCTACAACCTCAAGCAATCGTCGACATTGATAAACATGAAACGACGGGAAGAATGTTAACCCTGGGCAAACTGCTGTTCGAGAGTCTCGAGCAACTGTATGGCTTAGACGTCAGCAACCTAATAAGGTTCCTAAACTGCACAGACTGGATATTGTCTTGCTGTAAATAACTGTTAAACAAGTTGCCAACGAGGATGTGGCAACAAAATGGTGCGGAAGCGCTAGTTGGATTCTGGATGAATCATCACTCTAACCAACCAACCAATGAAGTATCAAATTCGCTACTTAAGTTACATTCAATATTTCTCTCATAATTGGCTAAATTCAAGAATTATCCGTAAAAAACGAAATTTTAATAATAGCTTTAAATTTGTCGAAGCGGTACAAGGATATAACACATAGGCTGAAAACTCTCGGGCCTAACAAAAAAGACACGTTTTTTTTTTGGTTCAAAATTAGCTTTATTCATCAGCTTAATTTTCATCGAGAAAAACGCAATAATTTCAGCGCAGTTCTCACATTTCAATAGCACTCTTGTAGAACGATCCGATCATTAACCTCTTCATTCGAGCGAAATATCTTACCGGCGAGCATTTTTTTAGATCTGCGAAGAGTCAATTGCTGCTGGGAGCCAAATCTGGAGTATACGATGGATGTGGGAGCAATTTGATTTGATTAATTTGTTACACTGTGCGTTGTCTTCATAAAACAAAACAGTAAGCAAATGTGGCACCCATTTTGAACAGAGCTTTCTCATAGTCAAATCCTCAAGCAATATAAGGCCAATAAGTTCTTTTGATATTTTTACGATATCACTTCACTTTTCGATCATTCAACAAGATTTTATTGATTTTTTTGAGGTTTTCTGTTGTTACCGCCTCATTTGGACGTCCACTGCGTTATGCGTCTGTTTGCATTGGTGCCTCTACGACCACGTTTGAAGCCAGCAATCCATCGTTTTAGGTATTGTTGTTTCTGATGGAGCGGAGTCTGTTAAGGTTACTACTAACTGAAAAAAGAGGTGAGTTCAATAAAACTAGCGCCATCTATGTGTTAGGTCCAGGACTTTTCCGCCCTTGTGTTATATGTATATGCACTGGCCTCTCAAGTAGAGCAGGTACTTCGCTAATACCTCATAGCAGCTTGTTTGATTTTGTGTCGAACTGCCCATATTGGAAAAATCTTATTGAGGAATATGAAGCCTCAAATTATTTCGAGCAGAAAATGTGTTTGAATATTCATACACGCATGCCTTCTTCCCTTCACGTGAAATATTGTTGCTAGATTTCAGGCAAAGATCTCTTAAAGTTCTTCCCTAGATTTATCGCCAAAGATTATTCGGCAAAGTTTCTTATTTTGATCCCTAGAATATGATTTTCACAGAGCAATGGCCGATTTTTTTGCCTCCCCACAAATCAACCCGGCCTAGTATATATGTATGCTCTCACATACTCACACATGCACATGTATGTATTTGTTTTTATTTTGTGTCTTTTAATTTAAAATCAATTCGAAAATCCCGCATAATAAACACACATAAATAAATCAATCACTATCACCATAACCGAAATCAAAATCCAAACGAAATCATTTCAACGAAAATGTGTACATATCAACGCATGTGTGTGTGTGTGTGTGTAGATGTGAACGAATAAAAAATGTGAATAACAGACAAAAAAAAAACCACGAAAACAAAACAAGACATTTAAATAACTTTGCGCGAAGGAAAATGGAAGAGAAATTGAAGCGCGAGCAGTGCAACTGCAACAAAAAAATAAATAAAAAATGAAATGGAAATAAATAAAGAACTAAAAAATCATCGAAGCTGTGCATTAACGCGACCGCATCAGCGACAACAGCAACAGCGACTCACTCGACTCCTAATCCCCAATAACGAATTTAACCAATTTACTCAAATGCTAATTTATGGCCGATTGATCCCCAGGTAGCCAAAATGTGCTGGCTGTTAAATTGTGGCCATTGCTGGCTGTTGTTGCCGATGGATGTACATAGGCTGATGTTGTTGATGTGGCAAGCGAATCAACATCCCGCTGCAATGGACAACAACACCACAAGCCAGCGGCCAACAGCCAACACACATACGCGCGAGCTGTCAGTTGAGCAACGTGAGACGAGCATAGACATGCAAGTAATCAACAAAAGTTTGCTGCAACAGCGCCAACAACGTGCAACAACAACAACAAGAACAAATTATTCATGGCTAGCAGCAGACATGGCAGTGATGCCAACAGCAACAGCAACAGCATGAAAGTCAAGCACATCTCAAGCAAAGGGGGTTACACTTACAAGCGCGCACATGCCAACAAACATACGTGAATGTGTGTATGTATGTATGTACGTATTTGGTATACAAATGTACACGTGCGATCATCACAGTTCGTTGCCACTGCTTAGACTACACCGGCTGTTGGCTACTGGCCACTACTTGCCACATTGATCGCGCGCATCGTGGGCAACAACATCGCAGTGGTGGCGGCAGCAACATGACTTGCAAATGAGTTAAGACTCAGCGCGCCGCGGCCAAGTTATGACAGCACGCTCGCAAGCAGGCGTAGTGGCCATTGCCGCGCTGGCACATCTGACATCTGAGTAACTGATGCCATTTTGTGCGCTGCAGCTACAGGTACTCGATCAGTGGTAAGCTGATGATTTGTTTCCTACCGAAGCCGCATCAGCCACTTTTGTGTAGAACAGATGCACTCTGCATTCGTTTAGGTATGTTTGTATGTATGTGTGTGTGTGTGTGTATGTGCGTATGTGGTGGCTTCTATGCTCAGCGTATATGGCTAATATGAATGCCATTGTATTTGCGTGTACTGTAGATCTGATATGAAAAATTGATTCGTTTAAAGTTGCCTATGCTTACGTCTATATAAAATGGTACGAACAGAAGCATTATTGGGACAAAAATGAAAAGTTGCATTTGTAAGCGTAAAAAATTGTGATTTTCACTCTGCAATATTTGTTGGTGCACACATACATATATAAAGGCATCACCTTGATCAAAAAGTTCCCGGAATATATTCAGAAAATTTATAAAAAAAATACAAGTTTATTCCAGAAAACTGATATTATCACCTTCAAAGTATTCCCCATCAACTGCAACGCACTTATGCCAGCGTTTGATTCAGCTCTCGAAACATTTCTGGAACTCTATTTTCGGTATAGCCATCAGAACCGTCTTCGATTTTTCATTTTTTTCATTACTTCCTTTCGGTTGTTTCGGCGGTTAAAACGCGTTCCACGTAATAGTTTTTTGACTCGATTGAACAGAAAAAAATCGCGAGGAACCATATCAGGTGAATTCGAAGGCTGTTGGATGGAATTCGTTTCGTTCTTGGTCAAAAATTCACAAATAATGTTAGCACTGTGCGACTTGGTATAAAATCCACGAGTTGTATTCCCACACAACCTTTCTTTTTTGGCGGATTGCTTCACGTTCACAATGCCGGATAATAGCTTTCACCGCGACCTTTCAACATGACCTCTTTCATGCTGAAAAGTCTCAAACGGCTAGTGGAGTTGCATATGCGTTAGAGGTCGCTGAAGGTTCACCCTCTCTCTCCATTTCAGCAAGCCTATCAAAGTGGAAAATCCTGCAAGTCGGCACTGCAAAACCTTGTTGCTAGGGTAGAGCGGGCCATCGACAGGAGGGACTACGCTATGGGCATCTCTTTGGATATAGAGAGGGCTTTTGATAATGCCACTTTCGACAGTATGTGCAGCTTTGCCAGTAGACGTGGTGTAGACCGAATGCTGGTGAATTGGATTCGTTCAATGCTAGCCCTAAGAATCGTCACAATGCGGGCGGAGGAGGATCTGCTGGTGTCATCCGGGATAAATAGAGGCTGCCCCCAAGGTGGTGTGCTGTCTCTATTGCTCTGGTGCATGGTGATCGATCCTCTACTCACCATCTTAAATGATGCTGGAGTTTACACACAGGCATATGCGGACGATGTTGCCTGTCAGATAACGGGCCCCTCGATTATGAACATCTGTAGAAAAGTGAAGAAAACTCTGGATCGGATTGACACTTGGTGCTGTGCGAATGGGCTATCGCTATCGAAGGAGGAAACTTGATAGACTCGTTCTGCCTAAGCTAAAAGGAGTCACAATCCAGTTATCCAAAGAAATCAAATATCTTGGATAGTAAACTTCTTTGGAAGTCACACGTTGAAACAAAGACATCCAAAGCACTGACAGCTTTCTGGGAAAACGGGGTGTCTTTCTCCTAGCAAGGACCTATGGATCTGCAACGACATATTTTCACCTATGCATCAGTGGTCTGGATGAGTAGACTCTCTCTCGTGGGAGTCAGGAGGACGTTATCGAGACTACAACGCACTGTGGCCATCTCTTGTACCGGAGCTTGTCCGACTACTTCAGGCCCGGCATTAGATGCTCTGATTGGTTTACCACCACTTGATGCTTTCATTCAAGGAGAGGCCTTGAAGGCCATCTGCAGGCTGAAGCACAATGGGAACTAGTACGGCCCCTGGTACCGGCGTTGGAAAACAGAGAAGGCATGGACTTCGATCCAACGATTCTCTCCATGCCCCTTGACTCCATGCCATCAAGAGTCGGACTTGAAAAGAGATACAGTGTGGTGCTGCCAGAGGCTCAGTTGTGGTCAAACTCTGAAAATGAGCACGGCAAACACTGTTTCCGCATTTTTACGGATGGCTCCAGGACCGAGCATGGCTCCGGCTCTGTGGTCTACGTGGAATCCAGCAGGACATAACTGCACTTTGCTCTTGGAATGCACGCATCTGTGTTTCAAGCGGAGGTGGATGCAGTTCAAGAAGTGATGACCTTTGTTGATGGAGAGGCAGATCTATATGTGTCTTCAGCGATAGCCAAGCTGGGCTCATGACCTTAGACAGCCCCCCAACCACATCAGTGGTAGTCGAGTCTTGTAAATCGAGGCTGAACTATGTCGATAGACATAATAACCTGATGCTAACATGGGTCCCGGGGCACGTGGGTAACGAGACCTCTGACTCCTTACCTAAGATGGGCTCTGAGGCCAACTTCTTTGGCCCAGAGCCCGTTTTGCCACTCCCTTCTGCGGCCATCAAAGCCACGGCTAGCAAATGGCTTACTACAACTCACAAGCGAGCGAGGCTTAGAGAGGCTGCAGATGGACTAAACTGATGTTAGCTGTCATGTCCGATCGACTGTCGCAAATATACTGAAATCGCAAATTTAGCTCTATGAACTGACATACATTTTTATATTGTTCATCGCTACAATCTGCCAAGCAAAAAAAAAAACGAACCAAGAAAAAAGATTTTTTTTTTTTTTTGAGTTAGAATCAGACCAATTAATTCAGATATCTTTGACGACAGAGTTTTAGCGATAGCGAATACTCGGTTTTATGTATCAATTTACTTAGGCTATTTCGTGTTGTTGCTTTTCATGAATGCAAAAGAATACAAGGGTAGAAATATTGTTCAGTAGAAGAATTGCGCCATCGGTTGTGAAATTTTTTGGTAATTCTTCGGTTCTCAACTTACTTTCAAAAACCATTTTAAGTATTAAAGGTTGGTGGCCTGTCGGAATTTTCACGATGCTCCCGGAGCACCACTACAATTAGTGCTCAGGTTTTACTGGCAACGACATCAATAGCCTAATAGAGCAGTGATTATCAGCTTTCCATTTTGCCGTGGTCACGTAGCTAATTTGCTGCTGCTGGTTTATAATTGAATACTCGCCGCTGCAGATACTTCTAAAGCGACGTAAACTTTTTTAAAACTTGAAATAAAGAAATAAATAAAATTTCAGAAATCCCGGAAATTTAGATTATTTGCTTGTATTATTTCTTTATTTACTTGATAACACGAAATTTTCATAAATCAAGCCAGGACTACGCAGTTTTAGCTGTGAGTAAGAATTTTTCCATGCATACATTTGAATGTACAAACACAGGTATACAGACACATACAAATGTAGGTATGAATGTCTACCACCTCGCAAGAAGACACCCATTATTCATGTCAATACCCAAAATGAGAAATACCCCTTTTTTCAATAAATCTATTTATGATGCGTACCAACTTCACGAAAATACACTCAACTCGCCTTAAAGCGCGCTGATATGGAACAATACCGAAGGCAACTAATCAAAATTTGACAATAAAATCCACCTCTCCGTGCCAGCGCTGGAAGCGGTGGAGCGAGCGCAAAGACACACGCGCGGCTTTTGATACGCAGCGTGTGTATATATGTGTGCACCTTCCTTTACATATATTTATATGTATGTATGTATGCATGTACTCAATGGCATTCCCTCGCTTCCTCGGAAATGTCTCCATGCTTTGAAAATCGCATGAAGAGTGCGTTGATGTAGGAATGTGGTAAATCAATGGAATGAGACGAATGTCTACGAAGTGGTTGCTGGAACATGGCGGCAATGCCGGTGATGACGGTGGTGGTGATGGTGTTGGTGGTGGTTCTGTTTCGCAGCTGAAAACAAAACTTGTCGTAAATATGCCTGCCTGACTGCCTGCTCGCTTTCCATCACATCAAAAAATTAACACTAAAGTATAAATATAAAAATACGCACAAACGCATGAAAGAAAAGGACCATACACACACACGTATATATGCATACATACACACAACGTTGACACTCAAGCATACAGGCAGGCTGACAAACTGAAACAATGTCACGCAATTTAAAAGAAAATGTCAAAAATTGAGTGATTTACAAGCAGCAAACGGACGGATAGGAGCAGCAGCAGCAACAGCAAGCAATCCAACGCTATCGCCGCCATGTGTCGCCGGTGTCGACCCTGTAGGGAAATGGTGATTATTTACAACTAATTAATAGCAGCTTTCCCAGTGAATTCTCTGAGCGCAAAAGGAAGGAGTGGTCGATGGGTTGCGTAACTAAAACACTTAATTATTTGCTAGAAAAAAGCAACTTAGCCTGTGATATCTTGGCTTATTTTTTACTCAAAAGTAATAGTTCCGCTTTTCAAGTTTTCAGCAGATATGGTTCTTCATTCCTTAAAAGGAATTTGAGTATAGGCCTGCAACAGCAACACTTCACATCTGCACTTCATAACTTCGATTGGCTTCAACTGCTGAGTCATTTTGGCTGACTTCAAATAAACGGACGAGAAGCTTTTCTTTTGCGTACAAGAAACAAACATTAGAGGTTACCGTGTTCAAGTTAGAAACATAAAAGTTTGCCAATTTCAACTCCTTTTTGCTTTCCTATTCAAAAAGTAGATTCTCTTTTATCAAGCAACACCAGGAGGCCATATATGTAGAAACATACTTACTTATTACTAACCTCTTCTCCCAGTCAAGCATTGGGACTCGACTACCCCCCCAAAAATCTAACTCTGTTTTTTGCTTCTCTTCAAATTGGGGTCCACGTATACCCATTGTCAACCAGTGCGCTGTCAGTAGTTCTTCGCCAGATTTTAGCAGGTGCGTCTGGTCAACGGAATTCCTAAGTGTTCCACCTTAGTGCTTGTTTTGCAATGTATCAGGTCAGTCCATAAGTTCGTGCGTTTTTTAAAGGTGGTTTTAAAATTAATAAAACAGATGTTTAAAGTATTTATTAATCAATAATATAATAGGACTATGAATAAGTTCGTGCGGTTTTTTTCGAAATTTGAAACTTTATTGACGTAAAATGGTTACAAATTTAATATTCAAAATATTGTCCATCGCTTACTACTACTTTTTCCCATCTTTCTGGCAATTCACGGATTCCCTTTGTGAAAAATTCGGTCGGTTTTGCCGCAATCCACGAATCGATCCATTTTTTGACTTCATCGTAATTACGGAAGTGCTGGTCAGCCAGGCCATGTTGCATCGATCGGAAGAGATAGTAATCGGATGGCGCAAGGTCTGGACTATACAGCGGGTGGGGTAGGACATCCCATTTGAGCGTTTCTAAGTATGTTTTGACCACTTGTGCAACATGTGGCCGAGCATTGACATGTTGCAAAATAACTTTGTCGTGTCTATCGGCGTATTGCGGCCGTTTTTCTCGCAGTGCTCGGCTCAAACGCATCAATTGTCGTCGGTAGACATCCCCCGTAATCGTTTCATTCGGTTTCAGTAGCTCATAATACACAACACCCAGCTGGTCCCACCAGATACACAGCATAACCTTCAGGCCATGAATATTCTGCGCCGACGTCGATGTTGAAGCATGGCCAGGGTATCCATACGTTGCCCGACGTTTTGGATTGTCGTAATGGACCCACTTTTCATCGCCAGTCACAATTCGATGCAAAAAACCCTTTCTTTTGTGCCGTTGAAGCAGTTGTTCGCATGCCATAAAACGGCGTTCAACGTCTCTTGGCTTCAATTCATACGGCACCCAATGGCCTACCTTTCGGATCATTCCCATGGCTTTTAAACGTTTGGAAATGGTTGATTGATCAACTCCCAAAGTTTTTGCAACCTCTTCTTGCGTTTGAGCCGGATCTTGATCGAGCAATTCCTCCAATTCGGTATCCATGAACTTTGGCGGCGCACCCTCGCGTTCTTCGTCTTCCAAGCCAAAATCACCACTTTTAAAGCGTGCAAACCACTTCTGGCACGTTCGCTCAGATAGAGCATGCTCACCATAAACTTCCACCAAGATACGATGACTTTCGGCTGCTTTTTTCTTCATATTAAAATAATGAAGAAGAATTCCCCGCAAAAACACATTATTTGGCACGAAATTCGACATTTTCAAGTGTGGTAAAAATATTGTTGTTTACGCTTCAAATAAAAAACTTATACTGACGTTTGTGCCTTACGACAGTAGCTCTCCAATGAATGTTTGGAAATGTGGATCGATGGAATAATAATCAAGTTACGCCATCTGTTGTAAAACCGCACGAACTTATAAATATACCTATTATTTTCCTTCATTATTTACAATGTCTTTCTAACGTTTAGGCAAATTTTTAATTCCCTGCTCAAAAAATTGTTTGTCCTTGGAGCCAAAATAGGTTTCGATATCCCTTTTTATAGCTTCTTTTGAAGAGTAGTTCTTGTTACTCATATGGGATTGAAGTCCACGGAAAAGGTGATAATCACAAGGTGCAATACCCGGAGAGTATGGTCGATGCGCCATTAGCTCCCATCCGAGCTCGTTCAACTTGCCTAATGTTTGCCTTGCGGTATGAGATCTTGCGTTGTCGTGGTGAAACAAAACTTTGCGTCTATTCATTAAAGGCGGTCGATTTTTGTTAAGTGCCTCATTCAGGTTTGATAGCTGATTGGAATAATAATCAGCAGTTATCATCTGGTTTGATTCCAGAAGTTCATAATAAACAATACCGGCCATATCCCACCAAATAGACAGGAGAATCTTCTTGGGGTGAAGGCCATCTCGAGGGGTCGGTTCTGGTGTTTCATCTTTATCTAACCATTGGCGAACAGGATTATTGTAAAGCACCCATTTTTCATCACAAGTAACGATACGGTTGAAAAAACTTTCATTTTCAAGCCGTTGCAGCAGCTGAGATCACACATTCACTATTCACTCTCTGCTGAAGGTTGGCGACGGAAAGTCTATGCGGAACCCATTTTCCCAGCTTTGAAACCTTTCCCAACTGAACTAGATGCCTGCGAACTGTTCCATGCGATGAATTTAACCTCTGAGCTATCATATCGACTGTCCAATTTGGCTCAGCTTCCACGAGTTCGAGAAAGGCTTTGGAGTTAAAGACTTCAGGACGACGAGCGCGCGGGGCATCCTCCACGTCGCACTTACCGCTTCGGAATTTTGAAAACCACTTTTGCGCAGTCCTTACACTCACGGTATCCTCTCCATTAGCAGTGTTTATTTCTGCAGCAGCAGCTGTTGCATTTTTACCACTTTTATAAAAAAAATACAAAATTTTTTAACAACCTGCGCTTCTATCCGCGATTAAAATCACTTGTTGAATGCACAATATATCAAAGAAATTATAAATAGTTCCGTTATTTTCCGCGAATAATTTTGTGTATGCAAAAATCGTACAAAAGTGAAATTAAGGGTAAAATACGCACGAACTTATGGACTGTCCTGATAGTTGGTCCCTTTACAAAGTGTGTGCCAGATACATTGCCATTTCCGCTACTTAATTTTAGTGCTTCCGCATACTTGATTGGATCGATCCCAGAGCTCTTCATTTGATGTGCGAACTGCCCACCATGTTTCTAGAAACTGCAGTAAGCACTTTTAATAAAGACTTTGATCTTATGATCACCACACTAAACGTGGCTTTTACCTTAACAATTCAGATAGCAGCGTCTTCGTCGGCGCTACTCGTATTTGTGGCTATCCTACCTAGGTATGAAAATCGATCTAATAACAAAGATGGCCTTTGTCTTGATCTGTAGCCGCTGCTCATTATTTTGGGTTTGTCATTGCTTAGCATAAGGCCAGCAAACTTTGCATTTTTGCCTAAACTCGCTAAATTATTCTGGAGGCCATATGAAGAAATAATACTACCAAATTGTATTCAGCAAACTATTCATCTTTTAACCTTCCGAAAAAATCTGTTGAGCCTTCTTGAGCGCTATCGTGGTCTCGACTTAATATCGCGCGGTATTACAGGTATTGTGAAAAGTGGTTTTGGTTAGTCGAGAGAGAACTTTATTTTAATATTTTCCCAGTCTATTTAAATATATTTTTACAGGTAGTCCTCTAATAATACCAAATGGTATCTACTACAAATTAAGGCATTGTGCCGAGATATAGATTAGCTGACTATTCATTTAAAGCGAGGTCAGACTTCGTATGGCACTTATTACTCAAGAGAGCTACACCTTTCGATACTTTTTGCACATTATACAGGGTGGCTGATGAAAGCCGCTACCAAAAAAACATTGAATAACTTTTTTTCTTTTTAAGTTATCTGTTCCATTTGTGTTTTAATTTGCAGATTGATCTTTAAAATTTATTAAAATGGATAACTGGGACACGCAAACAAGAATTTGGATAGTCCGCCGTTATCACGCACTGGAGTCCGTAGTTTTGGTACAGAGAGAGTACAGGCGGATGTTTGGCGGCAATCCCCCGAGTAGATGGACCATAATGAGACTGGTGAATAATTTTGCTGAGCAAGGAACAGTCGCAAGAAGGCCTTATCATCGAAACCCACCAGTTCGGACGGAGGAAACGATCGCTGCTGTAGCTGCAGCTATACAAAGCAATCCAAGGGTTTCAACAAGAAGCTTATCTGCTCAACTTGGTGTCAGCCGACAGTCTTTGCAAACAATAATGCACAAAGATTTAGACTTATTTCCCTACAAAATTCAAATGGTTAACAAACTGAATGCAGCAGACTTGCCAATTCGCTTGGAATTTTGCCAGAAGATCCTGCAAATGGTGGAAGAAGACCAAAACATGTTAAACTGCCTTTGCATGTCTGATGAGGCCCATTTCGATTTAAACGGCAATGTGAACAAACAAAATTGTCGAATATGGAATACTTCTAACCCACAGATACTCCACGAGACGGAATTGCATCCTCTTCGCGTGACAGTGTGGTATGCGGTTTCTTCACGCTGTATTGTCGGGCCTTATTTTTTTTGAAGAAAATGGTCACACCGTTACGGTTACTGGAGACCGTTATTTGAAAATGCTGAAAGAATTTTTCTATCCAGAACTACGCCGAAAGAGAATTCTTTTCAACTCTGTGTGGTTTCAACAAGATGGGGCAACGTCTCACATAGCCCAGACTGTTATGACAGAGTTGCGACGAAAATTTCCCAATAAACTGATTTCAAGAAACTCCGAATTTCGTTGCCCCCCAGGTCGCCTGACCTTACTGCACCTGACTTTTTCTTGTGGGGTTTATGTAAACAAGATGTTTATAAAACAAAGCCAACAAATTTGGATGAACTAAAACAATCCATTCGGGCAACAATTGCGGCTATTCCTGTCGCAACTCTCAAAGCAGCAATGAACAACTTTTTACTAAGATGC
This sequence comes from Anastrepha ludens, assembly GCF_028408465.1. NCBI lineage: Eukaryota > Metazoa > Arthropoda > Insecta > Diptera > Tephritidae > Anastrepha > Anastrepha ludens. The sequence continues at coordinate 26,468,263 of NC_071501.1, read as the reverse complement.
CGCACTTGTGTCAACGAGCATGGGGGGCATTTAAATTCAATTATTTTTAAAACTAGTTAAGCTACATTTAATAAAATTTAATGACCTTCAACTTGAAAAAAAAATACATGAATTCCATACACTAAAAAAAAAGTTATTTGAGTTTCTTAATGTAGCAAAATTCATCAGCTACCCTGTAGAAAGCAGAAATAGGAACGAGCATTAACACCAATAACTAAGTAGGCAATTGAGTAGTAAAGTCCTCTCTCGACGAACAAAACTAACACTCTACAAGGCTCTGATCATACCCGTCTTAACGTATGGCGCAGAAGCTTGGACGATGACACCATCCGATGAAGCGACGCTTGGAGTGTTTGAGAGAAAGATTTTGTGGGAGATTTTTGGACCCTTGCACGTTGGCGGCGGCAAGTATCACAGGCGATTGAACAATTTGCTGTATGAGCTTTACGACCACATAGACATAGCGCAGCGAATAAAGATCCAGCGGCTACGTTGGCTAGGTCATGTCGTCCGAATGGATACAAACGCTCCGGCTCTGAAAGTACGCCCAACTGGCGACGGTTAGCACGAGAAAGAAATGACTGGCGCACTTTGTTGAGCTCGAGCAAATTCCGTTCTAATTAAATATGCCCTTATTAACTTCCTGGCGCTTACCTATGAAATAAAATGTAGGATTACGAATGGTTAGGTTCGGACAAATGGTTGCCCACGTGAATTGTTCACTTGGACAAAGAATAAAATTTCTTCCATTGCGATGCCATACAGAGGAAAACAAAGAGAGAGAGAGAGGAAACATTAAAGAAGGGCTTTGAGTTGAAGTATGATGAACAAACGGATGACGACCGAACGGACTACGAATGATAACTAAAGTGAGATATGACGAACCTAGACAGGGAGCATTAAAAAACCTGGCTAATGAGCATTAGAATATAATTAGTCGAAGCATATCTAATGTGCATTAGAATATGATTAGTCGAGGCATAACTATCAATAGTCACTTTGCCACTTCCGTCGGTCTCTATCATTACGAAACTACCATTCTGCTGGTCACAAGTTTGATGCCCACCGAGTACATGAAACTGTAAATTTTCGAAAAAACAAATTTTCTTGTTGCTGTCTTTTTTTATCGGGCTTTTTCGTTACCAGTGAAATGGGTTCGTGTGAGACTACCAATCGGCTGGTCCCAAGTTCGATGCCCACTGAGCACATGAAACACCAAGTTTTCGAGAAAAAAAAAATTCTTGTTGCTGTCTTCTTTTTATCGGGCTTTTTCGTTACTAGTGAAATCGATTTGTGCGAAACTACCACTTGACTGGTCAAAAGTTTGATGCCCACTGAGTACATGAAAAACCAAAATTGCGAAAAAAATTCTTTATTGTTGTTGTCATTTTTTATCTGGCTTTTTCTTTACCAATGAAATGGATTTTTGCGAGACTACCAATCGGCTGGTCAAAAGTTGCATGCCCACTGAGCACATGAAGCACCAAGTTTTCGAGAAAAAAATTTTAGTTTGCTGTTTTTTCGGGCCCTTTTGTTACCAGTGTAGTAAATTTGTGCGAAACTACCAGTCGGCTGGTCCCAAGTTCGATGCCCACTAAGCACTTGAAACACCAAGTTTTCGAAAAAAACAAACTTTTTCTTGTTGCTGTATTTTTTTATTTTTATTATTATTTTTTCGAAACAAACATTTTATTGTTGTTGTCTTTTTTTTATCAGGCGTTTTCGTTACCAGTGAAATAGATTTGTGCGAAACTACCATTCGGCTGATCAAAAGTTCGAAGTCCAGTGAGTGCAGTGAGTAGATGAAGCACCAAATTTTCGTATATCTTTTTTTTTAGCCATCACGCGTCTGCAATTTTCTTATACATTTAGTTACTTAAAACTGTATGCCTTTGCCAAAGGGAAGCACTCATTCCTACAGGGAAGCGTTCAGCGATCAAGCGACCTACACTTAGGCACACCTACAAATACGTTGAGATCGGGAAAAGTGTGCATACGCGCGATGTTGTGTTTGTTCCCACTTCTTCATCTCTTTATGAAGAATTCCAGTGAAAATGAGTTCATAATTCTAATGTTTTGCTTTCCGCTTTGTGCCGCTCATATTTGAAATTCCATGCTTTCACTGCATGCAGCGTTTTTCCATGCGCTATGCTATGCTATTTTATTTCTCATGCAACAAGAGCAGCGGGAGAAGGGGATACACGTACACAGGAGCACAGCATGAAAGCATTTCTTTCGTTTTTTCCTGCTGCTGGTGGCATAAATTAGGCAAATTTCGAAAAGATGTATTCGAAAGTCAAGACAGGCCGCAAAGGACACTTTTGGACAATTTAAAGAGTGTCAGTTCATGCGTGTATGCGTGTGTGTGTGTGCGCGCGCGTTTATGTGCATGACTTGAAGAAAGGACATTTCACGCAGTATGACGTAAACGCGCAACGAGCGTTGATGTATTGTAGCATGCAGCTAGTCGCTTGTTGCACGGCACATTGCTACTTGCAACCTTGGGCGAATGCATCCTTCATTCGGCGATGCTGAGAGGAAAGTCAAAGGATGCTTGTCGTAAATTACGTCGCACACCGCTTGGCAGCTAATTAAGCAGAACGCTTGTATGTATGTGTGCGTATATTAGCTTAGCGCGAAGCAGCAGCTGCCGCTGAAGTGCAAGCGGGCGAACCTTGGGATATCTGATTTCCACACATTGAGTTGAGTTTGCTGTTGGCATAATGTGAAATTGTAAAAATATGAAAATTATGATGATTTACATGATGGCTTCCATTCAATGCCTTTGTCCACAAGCATCAGTTACGCTGTTATGCCACTTTTGTTGCTGTCTTTTTTTTGTTTTTGTCTTTTTTTTTTGTAACAGACAGTTCTTTGACTTTCTAGCAGCACAAGCAACCAAAAACAAAAAAAAATTAAAAAAAAAAAAATCAAACTGTTGAAAATTTTATGTGCCCAAATCGCTACGACTGGTTAGCGTCTTATGGCCTGCCAGCCTGCACTTTTGACATGTGTAGAAGTGGAAAGAAAATTATCAGATTTATGGCATTTTGGCCGTCATTGAAATGCCATCAACGCCTAAAATGCAACGCGGCCTTTCTCTCCAACCGCTTTTATCTTTTGTTTTTTTTTTGTTTTCTCTCTCAACTCTAAATTTATTGTTTCGTACCAACTTGCATGCGTCCATCAGCATATGCAGCTAAATGCATCTGTATGTATGTACGCGTATGCATGCATGCATTTTCAATACATTTAATTTCATTTCTCTAAATAATATTTGGTGCATGCTGCGCCCTCCATCGCCGTCACCACACCATCGCCTGCGCTCTCTAATATTTTTATGATGCACATTTCCGTTTTGAGTGCAGTCCATAATTACTGTGACTGCTTTTCTTCTTGAATCTCTAGATTTATGTTCTACTCATTGTCGCCATGGGTTTCTCTCAAAAATCCATAAATTTATTTGATTGGTTTATATTTCGGTAGAATTTTCATATTTGTAAGCATCAACGAAGAAAACAACAACAACAACAAAGTACAAAACTCTTATGAGACTCATAAAAAAGCAACAAATTTTCACATTTTCGCTGCGTTGTGAACATTTAATTCTTCATTTTTTAATTCTTTCCCACAATCGGCCGGTTACTTGTGCCTTGATGAGTATGCACGCGTGTATGTGTGTGCGTGTTTATTCATATTTCCTACTGCGTACACTATACGATTAACTAAATTATGGCGTTAATGACGTAGAGGATATTTTCAATTAGTCAAGGCAAGTTATAATGTTTGGAATTATGCTGAAGGAAAGATCTGGTTGTGTGTAGTACAAGGTGGCGCAAAATTAATACTCCAATTTTGTTTTTCAGCAAGTTTTTACTAAATAAAAAGTAAATCAAAAAGATTTTGCGTGATGGAAATCTTTATGCAGCTAAAATATGTATATTCACAAGCAGATTATTATCAAGGTGGCGCAAAATTAATCATCCCGTTTTGGTTTGGACGCATATTTTAACTGAATAAAAACAATTATATTCAGTAATGAAAATCTTTATGCAGCTAAAATATGTTCAAATGCAAATTATTATACAAGATGGCGCAAAATTAATCATCCAATTTTTTTTCGAAGCATATTTTAACTGAATAAAAAAATAGTGTTCATTAATGGGAATCTTTATGCAGCTAAAATAGATTTATATGTAGATTATTATACAAGGTGGCACAAAATTAATCATCCAATTTTTTTTCGAAGCATATTTTTACTGAATAAAAAATAATATTCATTAATGGAAATCCTTATGCAAATATATTCAAATGTAAATTATTATACAAGTTACAAATTTAAATTTTTAAATCCCCTTTTTACCAAAAAAAAGTTTTTGAAGTGATGGAAATCTTTATTTTGACCTTTACGCGCTCCATTGTTTGTCTCTTTGTATACCCCAGCTGCTAGTTCAGGGCTGTAAAATATGATTGACGTACGACGCAATTTGCAAAAATGTTAAGTCTTCCAATGGGGTGATTAATTTTGTGCCGCTTTGTATTTACAACCCGCGACAAATGATAGCACACAAATGTTTCGACCAGTTTTGCTCTTTTCTTAATTCTTATTATTTTTGAACAAAAATAAAATTCATTGCGTGACAAAAAATATAAATATAATTTAACAACTTTATACAAAAATTCGAAATATTCTACAAACTTTCCATCCCCATGCCACGGTTTTTATTTAGAATTTCTAAACAAAAAATTTTGGTATGCAGATTTTAGTATAAAAGTATAATAAATCAATTTATAATTAATTTATAAATTTATAACTAGCCAAAAAAATTTGAAAAAATAAACGAAATTTTACGCAGCTTTGAACAAACTTCATACATCATACCAAAGATGTCAAGTTTTATACTTCTGACTGCAGTACTAAAGAAAATATAATATTGAGAAAAATATTTTAAATCCATCTGCCATCTACAAACACCTATTTTGAATGACTCGCTGGAGGACTTCGGTCCGTATATCGTGAATAGCTTTTGTAATGTTGGCTTCCAATGCCTCAACCGAAGCTGGTTTATCCAAACCACCGAAACGACGGCGTAGTGAATGTTTTTTTTTTGTTTTACAGATTTTAAATTGAAATAAAACAATGAAAACTCAAATTCATTGGGAAATCTTTATTATTTTTGTGTAGAACCATTCATGACATTTATTTGTCAAAGATAATTTCTTTCAAATGTTGGCCGCAACTGCGCCGTAAATCGCATTGCTTCACGGGCTGTATGGCATGTGTGGCAAGTGTGGCAAGTAGCGCCGTCCTGTTGGAACCAAATGTTATGGAGATAATGGTATTCATTTTCCGATATCAAAAAGTCGTTTATCCTGGCGCGATAGCATTCGCCAATCACTGTTATATTGGCTCCAACCTCCTCTTTGAAGACATATGGGCCGATGATTCCTCCAGCCCATGGACCACATCAAACGGTTGTTTTCAATGGATTTAATGGCTGTTCTTGAATGGCTTCGAGTTTCTCTTCAGCCCAAATACGACAATTTTGCTTATTGACATAGCCATTAAGCCAAAAAGGGAACTCATCGCTGAACACCATAAGTTAGCCTGAGTCGATGATGAACACTGTTCACAGAGCGTCAATTTTTTTAGTAGAATTGAACGATTTGTAAACCTTGTTTAGGCATAAGTCTTTCCATGATGAAATGTCAATGAATACTGAAAAAAATTATGTATTTGCTTGACAGCAGTCGTGCGTGATCTATCAAACATCGCTGTTGGAAAAAGTACCTCCAATCTGATCATCCTTTATAAAATATCCTGCGACTCCACCCAACGTCTAAAATTTAGGTAATTTCCAACAGATTTCAAATCTTTAAACAAATTTCTATACCGAAATTATATTTCAAACTTTGAAACCAATATTATAAAGGATTCGAAGTCTTTCTGGTGTTTCACTGACTTCAGGAAATCTTGCTTCTCAATCCCAACTAATATCTTTTACAATAGTCATTCCGCGAATTTTGCAAACCTTCGCGCGGACTTTTCTGTGCCAACTTTTGTCAATGGGGAGAACTGCAATTTATCGGGTTACGCTTCCCCTAGTGAATTTTCGTCCTTAATTATTTCAATTGAGGATGAAAATAAAGATATAACTGATCTCAGGGCTTCGTCTCAAACCGATTATGCCTAACTGAGCTTCTTACCTTTATCTTCAATTACTCTTTGGTCTCAGTTATATTTGTATATTTGTTGTTGGTTGGAAACAAACGTCTGTAACTCCCGCCTTTAAAAGTGGCGACAAAATGATATCAGCAATTATAGGCCGATCTCAAGGCTATCTTCAGTTTCCAAATTATTTGCGATTGTTGTAATTATCCTTTGCCGTTAAAAAGCTCATTTCTACAAGCCAACATGGGCTCGTCGACAATTATTCTACGGCCACAAATGTGTCTATTTTCAGCGATTTCTGATTCCTTGCTTTTGAAAATAAGTCTCAGGTTGATACTGCTAATTTTTAACAGACTTCACGAAAGCTTTCGACAAAGTATTACATCGTTTGCTTCAGCTGATATTCAACTCTTTTGGTTTTCATTCAGCAATCTTGTCCTCGATAAAATACTTGTCCTTTATCCCTACATAACCTTTCCACAAACAATAATTGCTAAAAACTAATCAACCATTATTAAACCATGTCAAAAATATTGGAATGGATTGTGACGTGACTACCATTCAGAAATGCGCAGATTCAAATCTCCGGGCGAGGAACACTAAATGGAAGAAACAGTTTCTTCTAATAGCGGTCTAAGCTCGGCAGACAATGGCAAGCTACGGATAATATTTCTGCCCCTCATAAAGAACTATCTGTCGTTCGAAGTCGGCTTAAAATTGTAGGTCTCTCCATCAAGATGCACGCCACAAATCGGAGGACGAGCTCGGCCAAGGGCTTAAGCGCCATTTATTTTTATCAGAAACGCGCACGAACCAGCACATTTTGCCACGCAGAAGACGATGCACGCGATCAAACAGTTTTACTGGATACCACATCTGGAGAGTAAGGTTATACAGTTCGTCAACAATTGCGTCAAGTGCATCCTGTACAACAAGAAGTTGAGAAAAAAAGTTTCCTTAATTGCATTAATAAAGGTGACCTGCCGTTGCATACGATCCACATCAATCACCTCGGTCCAATGGATGCGACATCAAAAAGTTACCGATATATTTTTGCTGTAGTCGACGGATTCACTAAGCTTGTGTGGCTATACCCCACAAAGTCAACAAGCTGCGAGGAGGTTATCCGGAAGCTGAGCGGGTGGTCAATGATCTTCGGCAATCCGACACGCATCATAAGTGACGGAGGTGCTGCATTCATATCTAACGATTTTAACGAGTTTGTTACAAAAAACAACATAAACCACATTTTGACCACCACTGCCATCGCAAGAGGCAATGGACAAGTAGAACGGGTCAACAGGGCGATCTTATCCATTATTTCGAAGCTCTCGGCAGCTGATCCTGCAAAATGGTTCAAGTTTGTATCTGAAGTACAAAATACAATAAACGCTTCTTTTCACAGCTCCACAAAGGCGTCGCCATTCGAAATTATGTTTGGCATTAAAATGAAAGTTGATGTCGAGAGCCAAATTCTCAATGCTTTACGAGATGAACTGGTTCACAACTTGGATATCTACAGACAGCGAGTTCGTGATGATGCGAGGACACAAATTCTGAGGACTCAAGCTACTTACAAGTGAAATTTCGACAAGGGCAGAAAGGCGGAAATAGGCTACACGGTTGGCGATCAAGCGCACTCAATTTGTGGCTGGTAAAATATTGGCCAGCGAATATCTGGGTCCTTATGAAATCAAAAACGTTAAGCGCAATGGTCGATACGACGTACGCAAAGCAGCCAACGTAGAGGGTCCCAACAACACGTCTACCAGCTGTGACAACATGGGGCTCTGGAAGTATGCCGAATCCATTGAAGAGCTCCTGTCTTCCAAGGCGGATAACGATGATCAGGACGGTCGAATGTAACAGTGGTTGGCTGAGCTGGCGATGCGTGTAGTAGTACAGCACATCAGCAATTGTCAAGCAGCCGCGCAGTGGAGAAGTTGCCGGGCAGTTGAGAAGTCGCCTCCCAGTTGAGAAGTCGCGTGTGAAAAATAATTTTACAATAAATTAATTATCTGTCTGTATCTATCTCGATTCATTTATTCTGTTACATTACATATATTTAACATTTTGCGAACTTAATGAACCATTTAGATTCTTATAGCAATATTCAACACTTGTTCTAGTACTTTCGAAGCGATATTATCCTCTCTCAATGAATGATTGACAGGCTAGAATGACTCAAAAATATTCATGCAGCTGAGAATTTTTTTCTGTTTTGGAGCTATACGCTTAACAAACATACATACATAGGATCCAAATTTTAAAGTTCAATTCATGTAGTTTTGCCACTGCTCAGAGTCATCAACACGTTCTTGGTTTTGGTGAACAGTGAGGAAACGCGGCACCCACTTCGAACAGATCTTTTTCATAGTCAAATGCTTTTCAGCCTATGCACTAAGTAAACTTAAGATATTTAATACAATAGCTCTCATTTAACGTTTAAATATCCTCGCAAACTTATTAGAGATGACCGAATAGGGATAGACCGACAGCCATTTCCGCTCATATCTGTTATCCCTGATTTTTATTGCAGATTTCCATTACTTTATTAGAGGCGGTAACCTAAATTGCTATATTCTCTAAATATTCATTGCATGTATAAGTATGTGCAAATGTATGTTTGGGTATGTGTTTATATATATGTACATGGCATTTGACTGGACCATGATGAAATCTTCAAGTTCGTTCAGCATTACTTTGATGGCGTCCATTATATAGCTCGTTGACTAAAGCAAGCTACGACAACTCGCCACACTCACTCACTCACTCACTCACCCATTCGCTCAGTTACTTCCAAATAAGTACATTCACATACTCGTATATTCCATTGGATTGACAGCTTGATTTAGTGTTTTCAATAAATGTTGTCCCTTTGTTTGGCCATCTCGTTCACGCAACAACACCAAATGCTCGAAGATTGCTGGAGATGGGCATGCCAAGCAGAGGATTGAATGCGTGATTCAGCCTCATCTCGTAAATTTTTAATAGTCCAAAGCAAAGGCATAGCACAAGCAAAAGCAAAGCGAAAGAATCATAAGAAGTCATATGAAAATTTTCAAGGCAAAATGGACGACAACGTGGAATAGTGTAAGTACGACGAATGTGAGTTGACTTGCATGTTCTGGTGACATTTCCAATGCGACATCACAAAAATATGTACTCGTATTTAAGGGTTACCCCGCTCAGTGTATGGGCGTTCGGTCGACTGACCATTCTCTAAGTAGAACGTCAACATCTACGATATCCACAAGATTGCTCTGCTAAGCAGAAGAGCCATAAATGTCTTGGCGGAAACGGGAGGCGGGACGCATAGCGACGCTACTTGACGGTTGGATGACAGTAGGAAAGTTATGGTGATGAGCCATGACAATGTCGCTCTTGCGCTGATGTTGATGTTGATGTGGATGTGGTTGATGTGAATGTTGACTGACGACGATGCCACCAACAGCAGTGGATGTCATTCTTCTGAGGCGCACAGAGTGTCGGTTATAGTGAATTAGTATCAGTGTGACGCAGTTCTTGCTGTTATAGGATTTAATGTAGTATCTTTATGTGAAATTGATATCCATTCAGAGTAGTTGGCTAGCGCTGGCTAGCGCTAATGGTTACTAACCAGTGCTTAATGCAATCGGTGGCTGCTGGCTGCTGCGCACTCACATTTCTACTTTTATAGTTGTACGGTTGTGTGTGTGCGTGTGTGTTACTAAGTTGCGTGCGAACATAAATCTGTCACAATGCTTTCTTCCACTATCTGCCCGTTTTTATGTTTTCTATTTCAATGTTTTTTTTTTTTATTTTTGTTTTTTTTTCTCTTTTTTGCCTTTCTGCGTGGCTATTAAAGCGCCCTTCACTCGGCAGTGCTGTCAATTCAAACAAAAATTATGATCCTGAAAAGTAGATTATCCTTGATTTATCGTCACATCATTGCCGAGTTAAAAGCCGAACGCAAACGAAATGTAATGTAATGAAATTGCTTTTCAAATATCAAACACACGCGTCCGCATCATCATTCTCGATACATGCATACATATGCGTGTGTGTGTGTGTGTGTACATATATTTATATGGTAGTTAGTGCGCTCCTGCGTGTTCAATTGTGTATAAAATACATCGATATATTAGTGCGCAATCACGCACACACACACTCACGCACATGCACATGACTTTCACTACCTTATTGCATCCTTCTCACGGTTCACTATTGTCGCCTTTCAATCCACATGTACACATACACGCGCACATATGTCCATCAATGTGCCCCAGACAGTTGCTTTCTTTGCTAACTATTTATGCGTCTCCTTAGAATTTTCTTAAAAACACGCACATGTGCCTGTGTGTGTGTATGCGTAGCAGCATGGATTTAGTACTACGTACTTTCTATGGACCCTTGCACTGTCACTCGAGATTTGTATTTTACTATTGGCATTACTTTCTTTTATTTATTTCTATTTTCACCATGCGTGGCTATAAATTACACAAATTTCTGATACCCTCTTTCAGCTGGACAATGATCGATAAAACATGTCAAACGTCTCAAAGTGGCTAAGTAAGAGCCAAACGTCTTTGTGCATATATATTAACATGCATATATATACTTGTATGTATGTGTGTAGTAAGCATTTTCAGCTGGTTGATTAGTTGATTCGTTCCAGGTAAGCGTTTAACTACTCACAATAAGTTTTTATATAGTGTCTATGTGCATATGTATTGGTGTCATATGCATATGAGCGTGTATGTGATGTAATGCCGTATTCAGAAGATTTTAGTAAGAATGCAAGAACAATAGGAATTTTATTACACTGTTAGATTTAATCAACAATACTTGCTTATAAACTTCAAAACGCTTTATAAAATATTTTAATTTATTTACATAAATACATTCTTTTGCATATCGTAAAATTTGTATGATAAAGAATGTACATGCATATGTGCGTATACCAGATTGATCAATAAGTTTTGCGGTTCGATAGGAAAAACACTATTTTATGGTTTGGGCAAAAAGTAAGGTGAATTTGGTTTTAAAATGAAAAATCTTTATTTATTCTTGTAAATCAATTTCATCCCCTTCAAAATAATCCCCTCTCGATGAAATACACTTATGCCAACGATTTTTCCAATCCCCGAAACATGCCAAATAGTCCATTTCCGGTATAGCCATCAGCACCTTCTTCGATTCAGCTTTTATCGCCTCAATCGGCTCGAAACGCGTTCCCCGGAGTGGTCTCTTGAGTTTTGGGAATAGCCAGAAGTCAAACGGAGCCAAATCAGGCGTGGAATTTTTGGCGAAATGGTCACGAAGAACGAGTGCAGTGTGAGACGGTGCATTATCGTGATGCAAAAACCAAGAGTTGTTGGCCCATAATTCTGGTGTTTTTAGACGAATTGCTTCACGTAAACGACGCATAACGCTCAAATAATATTCCTTATTAACAGTTTGGTCAGGTGGAAGGAATTCATAGTGCACCACACCACGAAAATCGAAAAAAACTAACATCATGACCTTTATTTTTGAACGACTTTGACGTGCTCTTTTCGGTCTGGCCTCGCCTTTAGCACGATATTCGCTTCATTGGTCGGTTGTTTCAGGGTCGCAAGCATAAATCCAAGTCTCATCTCCCGTAATGATGCATTTGAGCTTGTCCTGATAGTCTGAAAGCATTGTTTCACTCACATCAACTCGACGACTTTTTTCCAAGAAATTGAGAGTTTTTGGTACCAAACGAGATTTGACTTTTCGTAGGCCCAAATGGTCTTTCAAAATGGTTTTCACAGATCCTTCTGATATTCCGATCATATCAGTAAGGTCTTTAACAGTCTACCGTCGATTTTTGAGCACTAACTCCTTCACTTTATTGACATGTTGGTCATCTGTTGACGTCGATGGTCGTCCGGAGCGCTCCAAGTCATCAACACGTTCTCGACCCTCTTTGAAGTCTTTGTACCACTTATAAACATTTTTCTGCGACATGGTCGAATCACCAAATGCCTTCTGTAACATGCTAAACGTTTCCGCAGCCGAAATTTCATTCCACAAACAAAATTTGATGGCACTTCTCTGCTCAATCAAATCAGACATTGTAAAAATCGAAAAATGAAATCGAATGATAGATAGACAGATATGTGAATGAGATTTGCACTTCGACCTCATGGTCTTTTCTACTCTCTACTCATCATGGTACCTCATCCAAGCCAAGTTCCCTTATTAATCTCAGGATAGAGCTGCGTTGGATTGAGCGTATGCGCCTTTACTTTAGCTGCAGTTGACCCAGGTGTATCAACCTTCCCCGCGCTATAGCTAAGGATTTCGCCTGGCGTAGCGTTATAATTCGCTGCTAGTAAACCTCCCTTGACCCTAGCTTATCACTCCTGAGCTTCTGCTTGATGGTGTGTTGTCCCATAGCCTCTCTGACTAATGTGTCCTCATTCCCAGTTACACTCCTGTATCCTGAGACCCAAATCAGCCAGATGCAATTGTGCGTACCAAGTAGATTAAGTTTCGCGATACACTCAAGTACCAGTGAGGATTTGATCTCACAGGACGATAGAGCCATGTGGGCCGCCTGACTGTCTAATTTTATCTCTGCCCGTAGACATACATATATCTCTACCCCTGGTATACATCTCTGCTTGGAACATGCTAGGAAAAGTGCCCATCGGCACAGAGCGCTTGGTTCTGAGACCGTAAATTCCTGCGCCTATGTAGCCGAATGGGTTGTTGCGTGACTACCATTCGGAATTCACAGAGAGAACGTCGGTTCGAATCTCGGTGAAACACCAAAATTAAGAAAAATATTTTCCTAATAGCGGTCGGCCCTCGGCAGGCAATGGCAAACCTCCGAGTGTATTTCTGCCATGAAAAAGCTCCTCATAAAAAATATCTGCCTTTCGGAGTCGGCTTGAAACTGTAGGTCCCTCCATTTTGTGGAACAACATCAAATAGGAGGAGGAGCTCGGCCAAACACCCAGAAAGGTAGTACGCGCCAATTATATAAATATATAGGACTATGAATAAGTTCGTGCGGTTTTTTTTCGAAATTTGAAACTTTATTGACGTAAAATGGTTACAAATTTAATATTCAAAATATTGTCCATCGCTTACTACTACTTTCTCCCATCTTTCTGGCAATTCACGGATTCCCTTTGTGAAAAATTCGGTCGGTTTTGCCGCAATCCACGAATCGATCCATTTTTTGACTTCATCGTAATTACGGAAGTGCTGGTCAGCCAGGCCATGTTGCATCGATCGGAAGAGATAGTAATCGGATGGCGCAAGGTCTGGACTATACAGCGGGTGGGGTAGGACATCCCATTTGAGCGTTTCTAAGTATGTTTTGACCACTTGTGCAACATGTGGCCGAGCATTGTCATGTTGCAAAATAACTTTGTCGTGTCTATCGGCGTATTGCGGCCGTTTTTCTCGCAGTGCTCGGCTCAAACGCATCAATTGTCGTCGGTAGACATCCCCCGTAATCGTTTCATTCGGTTTCAGTAGCTCATAATACACAACACCCAGCTGGTCCCACCAGATACACAGCATAACCTTCAGGCCATGAATATTCTGCGCCGACGTCGATGTTGAAGCATGGCCAGGGTATCCATACGTTGCCCGACGTTTTGGATTGTCGTAATGGACCCACTTTTCATCGCCAGTCACAATTCGATGCAAAAAACCCTTTCTTTTGTGCCGTTGAAGCAGTTGTTCGCATGCCATAAAACGGCGTTCAACGTCTCTTGGCTTCAATTCATACGGCACCCAATGGCCTACCTTTCGGATCATTCCCATGGCTTTTAAACGTTTGGAAATGGTTGATTGATCAACTCCCAAAGTTTTTGCAACCTCTTCTTGCGTTTGAGCCGGATCTTGATCGAGCAATTCCTCCAATTCGGTATCCATGAACTTTGGCGGCGCACCCTCGCGTTCTTCGTCTTCCAAGCCAAAATCACCACTTTTAAAGCGTGCAAACCACTTCTGGCACGTTCGCTCAGATAGAGCATGCTCACCATAAACTTCCACCAAGATACGATGACTTTCGGCTGCTTTTTTCTTCATATTAAAATAATGAAGAAGAATTCCCCGCAAAAACACATTATTTGGCACGAAATTCGACATTTTCAAGTGTGGTAAAAATATTGTTGTTTACACTTCAAATAAAAAACTTATACTGACGTTTGTGCCTTACGACAGTAGCTCTCCAATGAATGTTTGGAAATGTGGATCGATGGAATAATAATCAAGTTACGCCATCTGTTGTAAAACCGAAACGAACTTATTCATAGTCCTATATATATATATATAGGTATATGCCTTTTGGGGTCTTCGAGCCATCTATTTACCAATGCAGGGTACACTCCTGGAGTTTCTTTTCAAATGCAGGTCTACTCCCTTTCAACTTATTGTTCAGTTCAATTGCATCAGCATGCCTTTTCCTGTTAAGCTTGGCATCCAGGACAAGACCAAGATACTTAGCTTCGCTTACCAAATTAATAGCAACTCCGCCTACGCTGATCTCTTTCATTGCTGGTAAGTATTTTTCAGTATAGTCTCCCTTGGTTTCTGTATTCTCTTAATTTAGGATGAGTAGGAGATTAGCCCTCTGCATCCGAGCCTGGATCCGGGGCTGCGGGTTAGACTCCAGGCTGGCACTTCAAATAATTATTTGGTAGTAAAAAGGTTCTTTAAAAACAAAAATTGGACGCTTACATTTGTGCCACCGGTTATAATCGATTATAAAGAGTTTTCAATTTAGAGGTATCGGATTTTAAATTGAAATAAAACAACAAAAATTCAAATTGATTGGGCAATCTTTATTATTTTTGTGTACATACTCATGACATTTATTTTTCAAAGATAATTTCTTTCAAATGATGGCCGCAACTGCGCCGTAAATCGCAGTAATCGGTTCACCGAAATGACGGCGCAATAAATCCGGCATGAATGGCACATATCGTTGTCTTGTTGGAACAAAATGTTGCGGAGATCACGGGCTTCAATTTCCGGCTTCAAAAAGTCAACCAAGCTTGTCGTGACACGTTAGCGGTTGCAATTCAGTGTTACATTGGCTTCAGCCTCCTCTTTGAAGACATCTGTTGCTGTTGTTTTCAATGGATTTAATGGCTGTTCTTGAACGGCTTCGAGTTGCGCTTCAGCCCAAATACGACAATGGGCCTCATGACTGAAACAAATTCGTGCCACAAAATGCGGTTCTTCGGCGAGTTCTTCAAGAGCGCGACGCCTGAAATTATGACGCTTTGGAAGATCAGCCAGCTTAAAATCTTGCACTAGCTGTATTTTGAAGCTTTCAAATCAAGATATTTGCGTAAAATCGCCAAGTAGTGCTAGAAGATAGGACAAGTTGTTGTGATCGGCGTCGGAATATTCACTTCACTTCGGGCTGTTCGTGATCTTATCGGTCGAGTAACCTCCAATAATGTAAAATTATTGTCAATAATATGGTTTGCCGAATAGTGCATTCGGTGGGAGGGTTATGTACACCATAAGTTGGGCTGAGAGCGCGGTGAACTCATTTGTAGTCGTTGTTGAGAGGTAAGTCTCTCCATGAAATGTCAATGAATACTGAAACAAATTATGTATTTAGTTTGGCAGTAATCACGCGTGATCGGTCAAAAAACTCTATTGGAAAAAATATCTCCAAACTGATCACCATTTATGTCCTTATCCAATTCTTTATTCAAATTCAAAAATTCAAATTCTTATACAGTCTGTTACATGAGAGCGTGGTCACTGTTACACGTAGATAAAAAATCAGAGCGTCCTGTTTCTTTTTCTACGACATAGAGGGCATCTCAGTCCTTCAAGCTTTTTGTAGAAAGTCAGCTGTCTGTCAAATTTAGTCTTCAATTGAGTGGTTTTTCGAAATGAGTGCTGTTTACGCCTCTTGCATTGAGGCAATTTTTCTATGTTTGCATGAAAAAGGACCCAAATTAACGCAAACTGCTGCTGCGAAATATTATATATGGGAAAGTCGAAGCAGTTCGTTAGCAAGTGGATAAATCGCTATAAAAAGGTTGGTAATGATGATTTTCCTGATCGCGGAAGTGCAAGCAAAGTCTCAAAAAAAGACGAAAAAAAGATTCTTGCATTGTTCTCGAAAGATCCAACTCTGACTTTACATGGAGCTGCGGTGAAATCGACATATCTTACGGAACGATTCGCAGGCACTTGCTTGCCAACAAACTGAAATATCGCAGTACTTTGGAAAAACCAATGTTGAGTGCAAACCACGTTGAAAACGAGTGGAGCGCAAAATGGAGTTGCCACTTTAGATTGGCCATCTCAGTCACCGGATGCAAATCCCATAGAAAATGTGTGAGCTCTGATGAAAGTGCAGCTTTGCAGACGCAAACCATGTAATTTAGATCAACGTTTTCGACAAATTCGGAAAATTTGGAAGTCTTTTCCGGTAGAATATGCAGAAAGCCGACGGTGCCAGGCCATAATTGACAATGTACGATATTGGACTTGCTACTGAGGTATTTGCATTGAGTATTGACGACCAATTAATATCAATAAATTTGCGAATTTTCGAAAAATCAATTGTTGTTATTATTTAACAGTGACCATGCCCTTATGTAACAGACTGTAAAAACGTATCGCTCGTTTGCTGGAAGAACGCCATAAAAACAGAAAAAAAAAACAATGTATAAGGTACTATATATAGTATGTAGAAATTACCACCAGCTCTTATTTTATGTTGTGTAAAAATTTCATGTCGATATCTATAGACAGTCTACAGTCTCTCATTAGAAGAAATGTGTTCCTTTTCTTTTGCCAAGGAAATTCAAAACTTTTAAGTCGGTTTTCTCGAATTTTGGATGTGTTGAGTTATATCGTTCTTCCTGAAAACGTGCTATATATATATACAGGGTGGGTCATATAGCGTTTGCTTTTTGAACCACCTATTTTTTTCAGAATGGTAACACAAATGACATGTCACGTTACTGTAGAGAAGCAAATGCATCCACAACGAGTCACTGTTTGGTGCGGTTTTTGGTCTGGCGGCATCATTTTCGAAAATGAGCGAGGAGCCGCGGTTACAGTAAATGGCGAGCGTTACCGTGAAATGCTCAACGAGTTGTCTCCAAAATATGAAGAGGATGACATGGACGACATTTGGTTTCAACAGGACGGTGCAACTTGTCACACTGCCAAAGTTACACTCGAACTTTTGGCTACCGTTTTTGAAAACCGAATAATCAGCCGAAATTCCGATATCAATTGGCCGCCTCGGAGCTGCGATTTAAGCCCGTTGGACTATTTTCTGTGGAGAGCCGTTAAGCACAAATGCTATGCGAACCATCCAGAGACGATTGATGCTTTAAAACACGAAATCGAAGTTGCCATTCATGAAATTGGAGCCCAAACAATCGAAAATGTGCTTAAAAATTGGGTTGATCGAATGGCCTACTGTAAAGCCAGTCGTGGCAGTCATTTGAACGATATTATTTTTCATTCATAAATGACAATGTTCAATCTTCAAAATAAAAAAAAAAGTTTGAAAAAATATTAATTAGTTTTTTGTTTTATAGGCGATTGAAAAAGCAAATTTTGCATGGCCCACCTTATACAGGGTGGCGCACGAATCGTGCTACAAAAACAAAACGTAATAACTTTTTTTCTGTGCTTTTTTTTTTTATTTTGCAGATTAGTATTTAGATTTACAAAAAATGGAGGCTTGGGATACCGAAAAGAGGATTTGGATAGTGCAGCGGTACCATGCTTTGCAGTCCATCATTTCCGTCCAAAGGGAATTTAGGCGGGAGTTTGGCGGCACTCCCCCGAGCAGATGGACCATTATGAGGCTGGTGAACATGTTTGCTGAATCTGGAAGCATCGCACGCAGACCGTACCATCGAGATCCCCATGTTCGGGTCGAAGCCACAATCGCGGCTGTAGCATCGCCAATTCAGGCAAATCCAAGAGTTTCGACTCGTAACTTGTCGGCGCAAATTGGAGTTAGCAGACGGTCATTGCAGCGGATAGTTCATGATGACTTAAACTTGTTTCCGTACAAAGTTCAAATCACAAGCAAATTAAACCCTCTGGATTTGCCTATTCGCTTGGAATTTTGCCAAAAAATTATTGAAATGGCCGAAGAAGACAACAACTTCATAAATTGCTTGTTTATGTCTGATGAGGCCCATTTTGATCTAAACGGCAATGTAAAAAGCAAAATTGCCGTATATGGAGTTAATCAAATCCGCAAATACTCCATGAGATGGAACTACACCCAGAACGAGTCACAGTGTGGTGCGCAGTTTCATCAAGGTGCATTGTCGGGCCACACTTCTTCGAAGAAAACGGTGTAACAGCGACTGTAAATGGGGACCGTTATTTAAACATGTTGAAGGAGTTTTTTTATCCAGAACTGCGGCGAAGACGTATCCCTTTTAACAGCATTTGGTTCCAGCAAGATGGAGCAACTGCACATATAGCCAGACCGGTTATGGAGGAGCTCCAACGAAAATTTAGAAAGAAATTGATATCCAGAAATTCCACTTTCCGCTGGCCCCCAAGGTCACCTGACCTCACTGCACCAGATTTTTTTTTATGGGGTTATCTCAAACAAGAGGTGTTTAAAGCAAAACCAAGTAATTTGACTGAATTGAAGCAGTCCATCACAACAATAATTGAGGCGATCCCGACTTCAACCCTTCAGTGCGCAATGAACAATTTTCTCATCAGGTGTCGCATATGCGTGAATGAGCATGGAGGTCATTTACGTTCTATTATTTTCAAAACTAATTAGTTACATAAAATAAAATTGAATTATCTATACAATAAAAAAACAAGAAGTTAAATACATTGATTAGAAAAAAAGTTATTACGTTTTGTTTTTGTAGCACGATTCGTGCGCCACCCTGTATATATATATATATATATATATATGTACTATACATTTATGTATGAGTACCAAAAAAAATAATTGCAATAAGTCTACTTAATTAAATTTCAAGGGCTGTGCGTTTTTTGGCGCAACGGTGGCTATCAGTCAACAGCGCACAAAAAGGCAAATGTCAGACGATGACGTATAACGGTGATGGCGGCAAGTACATAGGTACATGTATATATACACACTTCTACACGTGCATACATATACACACATACATTCACACGTACACATCTACATAAGTACGTATGTATGTATTTGAGGGCATAGCCAACTGTCAAGGAAGTTCTTTATAGTGAACTTCTAATTTGGTAGCGTTCTTGTTATTGCTGCCCTTTTACTCGCTTACGCCATTCGTTTTAATGTCAACGTCAGCTATAATATACTTATATACATATATTACATAGTATGTGTGTTGAAGTATGCATGTATGTAGGCATGGAAGCGAACGATCGACCCTCATTTTGGAAAACCCGAAATGCGTCCATAATTCTTTTATTTTTCTGACACGAATAAATCACTCAATTGTACGAAATTAAACGATAGCAGCGAACCGCCACACACACACACACAGACTGGCACATACACTACCACCACCATTCCAACTGTCAAGCTGTGAAGCGAACGTAAAGCAGCCAACGTAAGCGTGTGAGCGAGCAAACGTGACGTACAGGACTAAACGACATCGCCATCAACGACAACAGCGACGGCGACGGCGACTAAGAACATCGAAAGACAATAAAACTGAGCGAAAAGGACGAATGCCAAGGAAGTAGGGAAGCGTAGCGCTGGTGGCGTCGCTTTGTTTGTTGAATAAAATAATTCTGATTCGTGCAATGGAATAAATCATCAGATTGGACACAGATATCATAAAAATAATATCCTGCCTGTTCGCTTGCCAATGTTGTTGCTGTTGTCGTTCTTCTTTTATTTCAACATTTTCGCGCGCGCTACGTTTGCATTTCTTATACCTCAACTTTGCCACCGCTGTGTTTGATTATGGTCAGTCAGTTTGACTTTGGCAACACACACAAGTTTTGCATTCCTAGCGGCGGTGGTGGTGGTGGTGGTTGCTGCGCTGGCAAAGCGAAAGCCCAAGGCAGCTGAATGAAGACGATGACGAGCACTTTGGCTGGCACTGCCTGTTGTGTGGCGGTTAGTGGTCACGGAACACACGGCAACAATGTCACTCCAGCTCAAGTTTGGGTGGTGTTGGTGGTGATTATTTGCACTGCCTTACAGATTTTACTAATATTCTAATGCCGCGAAGGACACTGAGTCACACATGTGCGCCAGCCCACCTTGCATGCCGTCCATAAATATGTGTGTATGTATGTGTGTACGTTCAAGTATATCTATCACATTTTATTTTAATAACTATCACACGCTATAATGTGATTTGTGATTTTTGATAGGAATATGAATTATTTGATGCCCAGCTACATGCATACTCACACACACACACATGAAATCCAGTTCCACCACCCAAAAATTAGGCACACAATTTGTTAGCGGCGCATACATACATACAAACATACATAGATACTGTTGATAATAGGAATATGCGCGTCGTCTGTTGGTGTGTGCGATGCATTTGTCTGTCGACGCTGTGGCTTAGGCTTTGACAGCGCTCCATTGCCCATCCATAAATGCTGTTTGTCGCCACAGTTCGGTAATGGATGAAAAGGCTGCATTTTTCTGCAACCCTTACGACGCATAAATTATTTTTATTACCTGTCACCGTGCGCGCAACCACCGTTTTTGTCCACATATCTACGTGTGTATGGGTATTCATAATTGCTTAATAACGCATATTCTATATGCGCTGTTGTTTTTGTTGTTTGCCTACCATCACTTACATTTGGCGGCAGATTGCAATTATTCTCATTTATGAGAGATAACTAAATAATTGGAAGTCGTGAATAGGAGTTCCAATTTATGGATGATTACAGTAGAAAAACGAGTTAAAGAAAATATTTTTTCTATTGCTGAAAGGCTTTTCAATATGAGCGCTTGTACTTTGATGCTGTAAAGCAAACCATCTTGGTAGTGCTACAGCTGTGAAATTTGGTGGAAATACTAACTACATCGAGATCATCTGTTCCTTTTGTTCCAAATGGCACATAAGACCCTAACTAAATAACTTGGCTTTTTGTAATGAACCAAGAAATTCCTAAAATTTAATTAATTTCCTGCCGCGTTCGCCGAATGTCGCGTAGTTATAACGTTCATGGCCTTTCGAGGCTCATTTTTGATCAAAAGATTTCATAAAGAAGCAAAATTCCCGGATTTCTGGTATCAAAAAACCACTGGAGATTCATAAGATTCATTCATTCAAAAAGTGATTATTTTGTGCGCATTTTGGTACGGTAGTATCATCGGGATGCTGAAAGAGATTAAAAAATTCTTCACTAGACCGCACCACATTCAGCGGAGCCACCCCTGCATTTGCCCAAAATTTTATTCCACTACTATTGTAATTGTACGGCTGTTCGAGTTTTTTCGAAAAGAAGCTTGTGTAGCACCAAAACCATAATAGATTCCATATCCAAGGAAATTATTTCCTATTCCATAAGAATGTTTGCAGACTCAGAACTATGGTTGAGTGCTCATTTACATATATCTTCTTGCTGAGACATTTGTTTCGAATATTTTTAATATATATCGGAAAGACCGAGATTCCCAGCAAATATGATTGTCAAAGCAAAGTGGAGTTTCAATAGCTATTTGGCGTCGGTATGAATCATCGTTGGTGCATTTAAACGTAGTTGTCAATTCTTCTTTGAAATTTGTTCAATAAGCAGGTACAAAATATGATAAACGTCAATAAGACATTATTTCAATTTTTTCCAAAATAATTCGACAGTGGTGTTGACGGGCAGGAATTTCGGCGCAGATTTCCTGGTCGTACAACACCAAGTGTGCAAAAACTATCTCCCCGCTTTGAAGAGTATGAAATTACTCGAGATGCTGCCAAGTCTAGTCGGACTCGGAACAACCCTGAGAATATCACAGCTGTCGCTGAAGATGTTACAGGGGACCCCGAAATATGAACGAGACGACAGGACACGCCATTGAGCATGAATCTTGAGTCTGTCTTAACCGAGAATTTTGGTAATAGACTTGAAGAAGTTCCCTTACAAGGTACGGGCAAAGCATCAGCACTGCCTAATACGTCAAACCTACACCCTAGGACTAAAGCCCCGTTTAGATACCATTACAGGACCTCCAACAGGCAGATAAATTCAGCTAACAAGAGCTGTTGGTGTAATGGAGCAAGTTGATGGGATTTTGGTTGGCGCACTGTCCCAAGCTGTCGAATAAAGAAGCATCTGATGACCTTAATCGTCTGGCTGCCAAACTTGTTTACCTGAGCCTTCCGTATATTCCACTGGGACTACAGGGTTTCCGAAATAGCACATGAAAAAATGGAACATACCATTCCAGATTTCTTTTTATGGTAAATTTTTGAAATCACAAGTCTATCTCAACAAGCCTCAAACTTTTGAAAGTCTCATAGCGAATATTTGTCAATAACTTAACAGAACCTATTGAAGCAAGTTCTGCCAAGAGCTTTAAAAATGCTATATGTTGGAATGACCATCAACTCAGGCGGCAGCCAAACGTCCGGTATCATTTTGTAGTCGTAATAAAACGAAGTTAAGAAATCAAGTAAACATAATCCAAAAGCCGAAGCAAAGTTTTTCATTTTCAAAGAAAATTACAGCCAAAGAACTTCGGGGGAAGATTTTTGCGCAACCTTGTACCTAAGTCCACGTATGTGATATAATATATACAGTAATGAAAAAGTAAGGTAAAATTGGTTACAACTTTAAAAATATGTCTCTATTCTTCTAAAGCCTTTTTATCACCATCAAAGTATTTCCCTTTCTCACAGATACCGTACCATTGCTGAAATCCATGTCCGGAAAGCACGCAGCTCGGTTTTTATCTCCTCAGTCGCATCGAAATATTGTTCCAGCGACCAAGAATACCCAGGTGTCACACTATAACTACTAAACGAGGAAAATACGATAGCTTCGAAACGTTATTTGTTGAATTTTAGCAATATACACCCGAGGTAACAGTGTAAAAGCTGATGCATTGAGTGTAATTGGCAACAAAAGAGATTTCACGCTTTCCAACCGCAAAATAGCTCTCACAAAAGTTTCACAATGAAATACTTATAGCATAATGAAGATTTCTAATTTTTACTCGAGGATTTTTGAGCACCAGATCTGTGATCTCCTTCACATGTTGTTCATCAGCTAACGCTTATGATAGTCCAGAACGAGCTTCGCCTTCAACACCTTCTCTGCGATTTTGCTGGTCAACCGAAACTCCCTAATCGCGGCATTTAACGAAATAAAAAAGTATTCCCCAAAGTCACACATCCTCTAATCCCAACTCATCTAATTTCGATACTAAAACCTCGTTCAACATAGAACGGTATCGTTTGCCAATGACGATTTTCGCGTTTCTATTGTGGTTTCCAAAAAGGATGACCCATATTCTGAGTAAGCAGCGTAGCATATGGTACCTTTTGTTGATGAAGAGGTGTCCATCCACGAGGATTACCCAAAACGTTTTATTGTGCTTGCTCGCCTGCCCAGTGAGGTGGAAATGTGTATCGTCGCTTATCATGAAATTCTCGGAAAAATCAAACAATTCATTATTCAGTTCCAATAACCACAAGTACGTCGATCGACGCGCATCATCTATTGAATCATCCGAATTCAATACAGAATATCTTTGGTTCCTTGGTCATCTTTGAAGGGAAATGACAAATTTCATTGAGTGTTTTAGGATCGGTGCTGGTGGCTCCTCCTCGTAGATAAATCTCACAGCTAGGATATTCTCATGTGGCCAGCTTAATTACCAGTAATTTTCGATTTCGAGATGATTCAGTTTCTTTAATGCGACTCATCACATGTCGCGTTATTTAAGCATTATTTTCTTTTTGAAACTTCAAAACTTCACAACTGTTATTTAAACAATAATAAAAAAAGTCAACTATATACTCACATGTTTCGACTCCATACACGACTCGCTTTGGAATAAATCGCTAATAGAGAGATTGGATGAATCGAGCGGCATTACTAACTTCTCACAGGTCAATGAAGATGGTAAGAAAATACATATTATTGGCTTAAGTTGGTTCTCTGATTACCTGGTATATTGCTGGGAACTCGTACCTATATCAAATGATGAGCGAACTGATCTGCCATCAAGTTTAGTAATATTGAGCAGATTTGGCAACTAAAAGGATACCAGAC
This sequence comes from Anastrepha ludens, assembly GCF_028408465.1. NCBI lineage: Eukaryota > Metazoa > Arthropoda > Insecta > Diptera > Tephritidae > Anastrepha > Anastrepha ludens. The sequence goes on along the minus strand of NC_071501.1, from coordinate 26,443,902 downwards.
GTTTAGGTTCGAAGAAATCAGGCTTAATGTTTCTCATATTCTCGTTTTGCGGATGAACGCTTTTGATTCCCAGAAAAGTTTGGGAATGTAATTTAAAAGCGGAATGTAAATAAGGACTTCTTAATAGGATAATTGTACGCAATCAGTTGGAATTGTTGCATTTTCATCAGTGCGTTATTATCGGAGCAAATGGAGTTGTATGTTTTGAAGATCTCTATTGACCATAATACCTTCATTTCAGTGATAGGGTCCTTAACAAAAAGTAGGCTTTCATTACCACAATACTTGTTCGAGATATTTTTGGTGAAAGTCTGCTCTGGAGCAAGTAAGTTTTGGTCCATGAGCCAGCAGGTCTCTTCAACCAAAATACTGCGCAATATGATCTATACTATTTTCCTGATACTAAACTTTTCTCAATTGTAGGAAAACTTTTCTCTACTTGTGAAAAATATCAAGCCGAACACCGAAAATAGGAGGAGGAGCTTAGCCAAACATATAAAAAGGTTTTGTTTGTTTTAGCTGTATGAGAGCTATCGATATCGATATCGATATCTATGATTTGACAGCTGAGAATAGCAAACCGTATTAACATTTCTGTTCCGTAAGGCTTTGAAAGTCATCATGAAGCGTTTAACCCCAAACCAATGCTTCCAAATTGTGGAAATTTACTTTGAAAAAAAAAAAACAAAAATCATTAGTTTACGCCGATAATCCAGCAACTCTTGAATCATTGGAAGCCAATATTCAACTCACAATTGACGTCATACTGGTAGATTTATTGGAAAAAGTAGTTCAAAATTGGACTGGTCGCATGAACTATGTAGCTTGTGGCAGACATATGCTGGATATCACACTAAAAACCTCTCCACACCTCTGCAGAAGTCACTCCGTTAGATCAATTTACATTTGCTAAGTAATTTCTTGTAATATCTTCGGTATGATGTGATATGGTTGAAGAATTTTCTTTTGAATGTAGGTTTTTTACCAAAGAAATGCCCTCTCGTTTCTATGTGTCTTTCTGAAATATGTCATATTTAAAACCCTGCTGCATATTCCTGTGAAGTGGAAAACTAAATCATACTTGTGGCAATCGGTATTCGTAAGCTTCCAGGATTGTGTTTGTGTGTCTGACCCTTACTGTACCGAATTTGTAGAATACTTTTTAAGCATCCTCCCGTTATTGAACACTTTTCAGCCATTCTTTCATCCGGCTTCATTACTGGTGTTTTGATCACATCACTCGCTTTTATTCAACGCGTAGCAGCTAATGGAGACAATCTGCATCGCAGCAAATCCGCTGCGCGAAAAACTGGCATACAAGAAAATTGTCTACTAGAATTTAGTAGTGGAATACAAAACCATTTTCTTAAAAGACCAAAGTATCAAACTAAACTTTAGCTGCCTCATAAAAAACTACCAAAACAAATATGAATTGACAACAATGGGACATGCAAACAAAAACCAAGCCAAAAAAAAAAAAAAAATGGTAAAACGATGATAACAACTCAGCAAAGAGATCAACAGCAGGCAGCTGAAGCAGCGGCAGGAAAACGAACAGAAGGCGCAGCACAAAAGCTTCGAACCTCTAAAATGCAGCAAAAATGAAAAAGAAGAACGGTTGCCAACGAAAACATATTCAGCCAGCCAGGAAGACGAAACCAGCGAGCCAGTCAACGAATTGAAACGAATTGAGCGAATTGTAAGGCAGGAGCAGATATAGCCGCAGTCAAAACAACACAACTATTGCAACACATTGTGGCGATTTCACGGATTTTGATGGACAGAACAATAAAAAGGGGTGGACGATGTGTATGAATGCAAAACGAAAACAAGAACAATCAAAAATTGCAACAACAATACAACAAAACCTATACATAGCAGCATGCAGTGGAACAAGCCAAAGTGGGTAAGCAAGTTAATCGAAAGCTATACTTAGGCGCGGAGGGATCGACAAAAGTGCCTTAGTAGCTGGGGTTTCGATTATTTCTTTTTAGAACGTCCGAGGATGGTAGATGTCACGTTGTTTTTCTTTCTTACAATATTTCACTTTTAAACCCTTAGAAAAATTAGGTTGCAATGAAGACGAAAAGATTAAAAAATTTAGCTAGCCGCAGAAGAACTTCGTCAAGATCACTCATTTTCTTTAATCGATACGAGGGCCTAAGTTCTGATAGAGACTAAAAACAGTTGGATCAAATAGGGTGTTTTTTTTTTTTAGATATAGCAGTGCCCCTAAAAAGTGGCTCAATGCTTGGACGAAGCTTAAGCGGTGCCATGAACATTAAACAAATACTTGACCAAAGATACTCAAAAAATATGAATTCTGATTAATTTCTCTCAAGAATATTTGATGGCGAACGGTTTTCAAAAATTGTAACCGATGATGAAGCTTGATGTAACAACCACAGACTACTTTGTGCTTAACCAAAACGGTTGCGATTTTTCCACCGGAATTACAATTGTAGTTTATTTTAAGACTTCAGCCAAAAATTTTAGAAAAATACGAGGTGTGTTTTTAAAGTAACTACCGTTTTGACATAAAAACACAACAAGTAAATTTTTTCCAAAAATAATTTATTCACTTGAAAGGCCATACTTTACTCTACTTTTCTACATATTTCCCATTACTATTGAAGCATTTATCGTATCTTGGGACCAGCTTTTGTATGCCATCGTCAAAGAAGATTGCCGCCTGGTTAGACAGCCACTGCTTTCTGTCTCAAAACACAGTGCATATGATTTTCTGAGCAGAAGTTGTGTGTTTGAAGGGATGAGGAATGCCGCCATTTCATTGATTGCTGCTTCGAATCCGGTGTAACGTAGGCTACCCATGTTCCAACGCCTGTGACAATATGGCTTAGAAAATTATCCCCCTCTTTACTGTATCGTTCGAGAAAACTCAATGCACTGCCCAATCTTTTGGTTTTGTGCTCATCAGTCAACACAATTTTCGATAATTTAAACAGAAGAAAACAGGAGGTACTTCGTTTTGTCCTCGATCACCACCAGCCCCATTCGCTTTGCCTCTTTATCCAGGAAGGAAAGCTAAATACTTTTATTATGTATGGGTGTTCTGGGGTCTTATGATCACTCTGCTATGCTTCTTTTTGTAAAGAACACTTCTTGAGACAGCAGGAAACTTTTCAGGTAAGGTCGAAATCGTGAATCATATATTTTCTTTCACTTTAGAGTCCTCTTTTTGAATCAGTTCATCGGTAATGACTGAAGGTCTCCCACTACGTTCCTCATCATGAATTTTTGTGCGGCCATCTTTAAAGGCCCTAACCCATTTCCGCACCATTCCATCACTCATAATGTTTCCACCATACACTTCACTGATTTGGTAATGAATGTCAACTGATTTGAAGCCTTGAGCATAGAGAAACCGTATTACAGCAGGAACTTCACAGTCGGTGGGATTCTTAATAGGTGGAGGCAATTTAAAACCACGCAAACAGATGTAGACTAGATCGGATGGTTCCGTAATGGCGTCTTGGCGCCTACATCCCAACAGATGTAGCTACACGACGCGGATGCGCTAAACGGCGATCGCAGCCAGCCAACGTAGCCGTGGGATCTTTATTCGCTATGTCTATGTCGTCGTAAAACTCATACAACTCATCGCTCGCTCGCCTTCGATATTCGCCGTTGCCAACGTGCAAAGTTCCAAAAATCTTCCGCAGAATTTTTCTCTCAAACACTCCCAGTGACGCCTCATCGGATGTTCTTATCGTCCACGCCTCTGTGCCATACGTGATGATGAGAGTCTTGCGGTCCTCTACATATATATATATATATATGAAGGGCTTGCGTTTCGGTGGTGTTAATCCGCATTACTTTGATCCTTGCTATGTTAATTTTTAGACCTGTTTGTGCTACCGCATGGCATACCGCTTGTAGTTTAGCTGATGCATCTGAGCATTTGTGCGATAGTAAACAAATGTTGTCCGCATAGTCTACGTCTTCAAGCCGGCCGCATAAACTCCATACATATATTACATACATATAAAGAAAATTAAATATATTATAATATTGAACGGTTTTCATGTAATGCGAATAAATATGTGCCGTAGTCGAATGGGTGCCGTAGTACTGCATAGGTTCGAATCCCCGTGCATGAAAACCAAAAAAAATTATAAAAAAGTTGTTTCTAATAGCGGGCACCCCTCGGCAGACAATGGCAAACCTCCGAGTGTATTTCTGTATTTCTGCCATGAAAAATCTCGTCATAAAATATCTGCTGCTCGAAGTCGGCTTAAAAATGTAGGTGCCGCCATTTGTGGAACAACATCAATGTGAATAATTTGAATTTTTTTCATTTACGGTCCAGTTCAGTTTCTTTTTTAATCAGTTTAGTAAACAAATTTGCTTACTTTTTACAAAACTTTTGTCTTTGAAAAGTAGCTAAATAATCATACCGCAGATTGCTGGAAATGATAGAGGTTCGGAAAATTGTGTATTATTACAGTTCTTGAAACGGTAGCGAATTTTTCATAAATACTTCACCGAAAAGGCCCCACATATTGAGAAGTTTTGACTATTTACTTATTAATTTTTTAGTTCAAAACTTTTTTGTATAAAAATATAGTTCATTCTATATCAAGTACCATAATAATACTAGGTAAAAGTCGACTAATTTTCATTAAAAATTCGACTAATTTCCATTCAAAGTTTAAAAAGCTTTTTTTTGTAATTTGAGTACACCGCTTTATAGCCCATTCAATTAAAAAAGCAAAAAACGTCTTGCATTCGTTACATGAAGAAAATGCGCAACACCTTCAAGAAGAAAAAATGAGCAAAAATCAACGAGAAATTTAACTGATCTCAAACTTATTCTTTGCTGCACTATTAAAATACCATTATAATAAAACTATTTAAAATTATTAAAATATATATACTTCGGGATATAAAAAAAGCCGCGTAATCGAACATTTATTGCTCACCCCCTTTTGCAAGCTTATCCCTTCGTTGGCCCAACATCAATTGCCAAAGCTGCATCGGGGGGTGCACTGAATTACTGGGCAATCGTTGATTCGATGCGATTTGATTCGAATTTCGATTTGCATTTTATGAGCTAAAGAAGATTAACAACAACAAAGCACTGGCAAGCCAACAAGCAGGCAGTCAAACGAGGAAGCGCACACAATCCTCGTATGCAAAGTGGCAGCGTTAGAGAAAGAGAGAGAGAGAGAGAGAGAAAGCGAGTGAGCAAGCGAATGAAATGGTTAACCAAACGAGTCGTCACAAGCCATCATTGAGCAACGGAACAATGAAGTAAGTATGTAAATGAAAAGGAAAAACAACAAACATCAGCAGTGCAATGAACGACATAAAAATTGATGGATTCCTCTGTTTTACCACCACCTCCGCGTCACTCATGCGAACCTTCACTTGACTTCATTTCATTTCATTTCACTTCGCTTTGCTTCTCGTTTTCGTCATTGTCAGCATTTGAGTGCGCATCAGGCAGCGGCATCATCACTTTTGCCAACGCCAACATCACCAACACCACCACCACCAACGCCGTTCGACCTCTCGAAGCACACAACACACAGCTCAACTGCACCAGCCAGGTACTTCTTCTATGTGTGAGTATGCATTGGTGTGTATTTGCTTGCGTATTGGTATGCGAGTTTGACTGTTCTGCTTCAACTTTTGTTGTTATTGCGCTGTGTATAGCTTTGTTCAGTTTTTGTTAGCATTAATGTTGTTATTCTTGTTGTTATTGTTATTGTTGCTGGTGCTGCCCTTTTTCCATCCACTCGCATACGCTTCAAGTACGAGCATTGTTGTTGCTATTGCTGCTATTCATGCTCATCGTTGCGCTGTGCTGTGCAGTGTTGTACTGTCCATTCGCTTGGCTTCTCCATGCCGACACACACAAACACACACGCACACACATAGTTGTTCGCATATCAGTCTGTCCAGCCCAGCCTTTCGTCTGTCCACTGACGAGATTGCATTGAGCTGTCAGTCACTCTGTGAGAGCAACATACAATAAGAGCAACAACAATAACAACAATGACAACCAGATGATTTGCTTGCACACGGCATAGCCTGTTTCTTTGACTGGGCTGACTGAGCTGGCTGGCTTGCTGGCTGCCTGAGTACGTGTATATACTGGCCGCTTTAACTCAGCTACATTTAGCTGCGCTGATGGAATCATCTGAGCGCGGGCTGGAAACCATCGAAAATCCAACCAATCAGGCAGCGCACATGCTTTGCTCATCTTATTGTTCATCTCGTCCTCTGCTGTTTATTTTGTTCTACTGCTTGTGCTTCTTCTGCTTCTTTTAGCGCATCGTTAAAGGATTTCACGTACTCGAGTGTTCGGCTCGTCAACCGTCATCAGTGTGCAGTGCAGCAGTTTGCGAGGTGCTTTGTGCGCAAAATGGAAGACGTCTTACTTTGATGCGACGACTACGGAGATGGTGTGGATGATTTTGGTTGTTGTAGTGGTGGTGGTGGTTTCACTCTGTTTTCGTTGAGACGACGCACATCAACCAACCTGATGCATCAACGTACCTCTGCACAAAGGAAGTAAGAAAATTTCTTTAACATAGTAGCTAAGGATAAACAAACATTGTATAAAATACGCTACTCTTTACTTTCAATAAAATATTTGTAGTTTGTAGCTAAGCCCTTAAGGCCACTATTTTGTAGGTGCCTCAATTTAGGCTTCACATTGACTAGCTGATAATAGCATCTCCTGGGTCTCTAGTTCACTGCTCACCTAGCGTGATGAGCGTCATTTCCATACCGTTACTACCTACTTTACTAATTTATCTTACACTTTTTAGTTTGTTGTTCTTTACATCGAGTTTTGCTTGAGATAAGCGATTATGAACACGGTCTTGACATTCACTGCCTATTTGTGGATTTTAAAAAAGTTTTTGATAGCATCGATAGAAACAAACTGCCTTTAATATTTCATCGACAAGTTGTTCCAAAGAAACTCGCGTCTTTGGTATCAATGACCCTGACCGGAACAACATCCAAGGCGGTGATATAAGGAAAAACTGCAAACTCCTTTGATGTTGTCACAGGTGTGAAACAAGGAGATACAATCCGCTTTTTGCGTAAAATCCAAAGAATGATATTTGGACTAGTAAGGGAAACGGATGGATCTTACAGAATCAGATACAATGAGGAGATCGAACAGTTGATATCAGGCCAAAACATTATGCGCTCCGCTAAAGCTCAGTGGCTGTGATGGTTTGGACACCTACTCTGAATGGGCGACAGCAGGATTACGAAAAACACCTTCAACCTTCTTATTATGGGCAGTAAACAGCGTGGAAGACAGCCAAGAAGATGGGCAGACGATCTTGATGCAGATTTACGCCTTATAAATGCTAGGAGAAGCGAGGCAATGAACTGAGTCGTAGGGAGTGCAATTATGAAGGAACCACTAAGCTCACCCCGAGCTGCAATTGCTATGATGATGATGAACCAAAAGTGAAATTTTGAGGGAAATATATTGGTGGCACCGTTTAACTCTCTAACTCCCTTTAAAATATTGATTTTTGGCTTGGGAGCGCAAAAAATACTCATTATAAGAGCCGATACCTGTAAATGATTAGTTATTTCCAAAAAAAAAGTCTGAAGATTTTACCATATCAAGATTCCATATCAAGTGATCCAAATATTTTTGGAATGGTTTCAAATTTTTTTCGAAATTAGTTTATATGAACCTCACAACATGCGAACTGAGCAGACAGACATGACCCAACTGGAACGGCGGTCGTTCGCAGATCTTGATAAGATTTAACAGAGAAGCTTTAAGAAAAATGATAGGGGTATTAACTGGTCATTGTTTAATAGGCAGCCACGCTAGAAGGTTAGGACTCCGGTACTTCGATTTCTGTAGAAGCTGTCTTAATACGAGTACAGAGGAAGAGGAAACAGTCAGACACCTTTTATGTGAGTGTGAAAGCTTAGCTATGCGAAGGCTGCGCACTCTTGATACGGCAAATTTTAGCCGATGTAGCGGACATAGCGCATCTAAAACTAAAGAAGCTTTGCTCGTTTATTAAAGCTACTGGATGGTTTGAAAAGGAACCCGTAAGGTAAGGATAAGCTCCCGTGGTATCACGATGGACTTGCGAAAGGTCTAAGTGTGTCGTTACGATAACCACCTAACCTATCTACCTACCTAGTTTATTTGAAAAAAAGTACTAATTTTGGCATTTACTTAATTTTGAACATTTTAGTGTAGAGTTCTTTAATGTCGAATATCTTCGGCTCTTTTTAAAATTTTTGCAAATATTTTTATTTTAGTTATTTTTTTGTATGCTTTGAACCCAATTAAATTTTTTTTCCAACATTTTTCTTTTGTTTCTTTCTTTTTAGTTTTTGCCATTTGTGAAAAACATGCAACCTTCGCCTAGGATATTTGAATATAACTCGAAATGTTAATGCAATCCCAAAATCAAACGTTCAGGGATGCTGAAGCATGGCCTCAGCTACTTCCAAAAAAAAAACAACAAAACATTTTAGGGTTTTTTGTAAACAAATAAGAGGAATATTTTATTCCTAAACATGAAAATAATTCAAAATTTATAAAGATTTTAAATTAGAAAAACTTTATAAACTTAAAACTTTATACAAGAATTTTGAACATTGAATAAGTCTCAAAATTATACATTTGTTTGAAAATTGTTTTCAAATTTACATCGTATTGTACTCAAGCCTACAAATAGGCTAATTTGGAGGTATTGCTCAATGAGGATCCGTGTCAAACGCAAAAAGAGCTTGCTTCAATATTAGGAGTTACCCGCCAATCCATTTCCAAGCGATTGCATGCTTTGGGAATGATTCAGAAACAGGGGACTAGGGTTGATTATGAGTTAACACAAAGGAATGTTCAACGTCGTTTTTTCGCCTTTGAACAACTGCTCCAGCACCAAAAAAGGAAGGATTTTCTTCATCGCATCGTGAGAGGTGATGAAAAATGGATTCATTACAGCAATCCAAAGAAAAGAAAGTCATGGAGACTACCCGGTCATGCTTCTACATCGTCGCCCCGGCCGCATATTCACGCTGCGACGGTTATGCTATGTATTTGGTTGGATCAAGTTGCTGCTATTTGTTATGAACTGTTAACATAAAGCGAAACCATCACTGGGGATCGGTATCGACTTCAATTAATGCGATTGAGCCGAGCACTGCGCGAGAAGCGACGTGGAGATGCATAAAAAAGTGATTCTACAGCATGAAAACGCTCGGCCTCACGTTGCCAAGCCCGTTTAAACCTACTTGAAAACACTGAAACGGGAAATTCTACTCCACCCGCCATACTCTCCAGATATTACGCCGTCCGATTATCACCTGTGCCGATCGATAGCACATGGTCTAGCTGACCAGCAGTTCCATTCATATGAAGACATCAAAAATTGGATTGATCCGTGGATAGCCTCAAAAGATGAACAGTTTTACCAAGACGGTATACGAGATCTACCAGAGAGATGGGAAAAAGTAGTAGCCAGCGATGGGCAATACTTTCAATGATTCACTTGTAACCATTTTTTCAGAATAAAGTTGAATTTTCATCAAAAACACAAAGAGAACTTAGTTGCGCACCTATACATGGGCTAAATTTGGTCCATCTTTCTTTCTTTGACGAAATATGCCTGGAGCCAGCCTTTGAGCTGCAAATTGACGCAAAGTGCTATGCAGGAAAAGTCTTCAATTATTGCTGGAAACCAAAAAAAATATGATCAACTTTGTTAACGTTTGGTAGTCCTCAGTAAGCACATACAGATATAATAACTCTCCACACATACACAAATATGCACATATGTACATATCTGCGTATTTCCTTCTATTCCAAGTGTATCCCTACACCATTTAGTGTGCACATCTTCGCCGGTGGCTGTTACAGTCTGTTGGTGGTGTCGAGGTCGCTGGCATACAAATCGCTACACTCGACATACTTAATTGAGATACTTGAGTAGCGCAATTTTTCATTTTGTAAAATTGAAAGAAAGAAAAATTTCCCTTATTATGGCGGTTGATAGGCGCATCCGTTCCCTCGCGCCGGCCGCAACTCCTACTACTGCACAACTTGTTGTCGGTTGATTGCTTTCACTGTTTTTTCCACTCACAATTTTCGTAATTTAATTAGCCGCTTTCCAGACGTATTAATCTTCAGCGCCTAGTTCTCAGCCAATTGCCACTTGAATGATGCTGTTGCACTTGGCATTATGGCATGTCTTTATCTGCATATCTTGAAGTGTACATATATACATATGTATGCGCGTATGTATATAGTTAAATAGTTGTTGGCTTTTACCTGTGCCTGCGTGGGACAGTATCTGCTTTAACGCTCACTTTCGCAGTGACATTTCTATTTAGTTGATTTCAGTTTTCTTTTTTGTATCGTTGGAAAGAAAAGGATCTTTTCGACGTTTTTTTTGGTGTGTGTGTTTTTTTTTTTTGTTTGTTTTATTTCCTTCATTACGATCCCACTGCACTTATTCAGCGTCAATAAACACATTGTTGTTGTTGCGTATGTACGAGCATGCTTTCTTGTTGCGTTTTTGTTGGGTAGTTCTTCTGAGCGCCTGCGCAGCTATAACTTCGACTGACAGTGGAAATTAATGCATCAAATTCACTGTCTCAATTCACTGAGCTCTGAAAGTACATCCTATGAATTATCTTTCGAATACCATTCACTTTGTACTTCACAAATTTACATATGTATATGTACCGGGGTATGTATATATTCACCCTTACATACCCATTAATTCAATTAAAATTTTGAAAAATTATGTCCGTCAGTTTCAAATATGTTAAAGCACCAACTACATCAAGGGAAGATCAAGTGTAATTGAGGCAATACAATAGGATGTCGAATACTCGAATAGACATTAATTAATTTGTCGATAATAAGTCGTGAATATTTCTTCTCGTTTTCTTCAAAAACTTCATTTCAACCGCGAGGTGTAAGTATTCTAAATTAACATTTGAGTTTATCCGTTGGAGTACCTCCTCAGGCGCGGTATTTATGGAAAAATTATATCATCTGATGACGCTGATATGGGACGATGAAATGATGCCTAGTGTATGGAACACCGCACTTATAATACCAATCCTTAAGAAAAAAACGGCAAAACAACTACCGCGGAATACCTCGTCATCTAAAGGGTCGTTGTTGAATGTGAGCCACACCCAAACGTCAAGATTTTTTCTACATTTCATTTGAAATTTTTCAATTTCAGACTAACTCAATTTGAACCATGGAAAGATACATAATCCAGTCAATGTTCAGAATGGTGGCAGGAAATGACAACAGTGAATGACCAATTTTCGAAGAAAATCATCATCAGTGATGAGGCACATTTTCCCTTAGTGGGTTCGTCAATAAGCAGAATTTCCACACTTGGGTGAATGATAATCCAAGAGTGAATGCCGAAAACCCAATGCACCCACAACGAGTGACTGTTTGGTGCGGTTTATGGGCCGGAGGCATCATTGGACCGTATTTTTTCCAAAATGAGGCCGGTCAGGCAGTTACTGTGAATAGTGTTCGCTATCGTGAGATGATAACGAACTTTTTATGGCCCGAATTGGAAGATATGGATGTGGACGATACGTGGTTTCAACAGGACGGTGCCACTTGTCACACAGCTAACGAAACAATGGCTCTTTTGCGCGAAAATTGTGATGGACGAATAATCTCCCGTCGCGGCGATGTCAATTGGCCGCCAAGATCATGTGATTTGACACCGTTGGACTTCTTTCTTTGGAGTTATTTGAAAGAAAAGTTGTACGTCGATAAGCCAGCAACAATTCAAGAGCTAAAGAACGAGATAATTGGGCGCATTAACGGCATAGAACCTCTACTATGCCTCAACGTCATGGAAAATTTGGACCATCGGATGGAGGTGTGCCGCCGAGGTCGTGGCGGATATTCGGCCGATATTTTATTCCATACGCAATTGAGCTCTACAATTATTATCATAATAAAGAGAAATGACAATAATTTAGAAAAAGATTGTACTTTATTGAAAATCAGCACCGGCCCTTGAAACTTAACCACCCTTTAGAAGTAAATTACAAGCAAAAATCGTCAACAAAAAGCTTACTGTGGAAGCTGTGGAAGCACAATGTTGAGGAAAGCCTGGAAAAGGCCAGTAATGCGCTGTACGCATGTGAAAGTATGCTGGGCTTTACTTGGAGGCTATCGCCCTCACTGATGCATTGATGCTACACGGCAGTAGTTAAACCGATATTGCTGTATGGGGCCTTAGTATGATGGACTGCGACAAGAAAACAGATATACTTAATACCACTGAAAAGGATTCAGCGACTCGCTGCTCTGTGCAAAACAGGAGCGTTGAAAACCATACCAACGGCGGCGCTGGAAATGATACTCAGCATGCCACCTATTGATCTTATGGCGGAAAATCTGGTGGCTGCTGGAGTATTCACCTACAGAACCTTCGGTCACAGCTCAATAGGAAAGTGGAGCTTTTGTTTGCACAGACTACATGACTCTGTACTTTTATTGGGAGAGAAGGTTTCATACTACAATTGAAGAGGAGGGATGACACAAAGGCATGAAGCCTGGTCATAGGCCTTTTCACATCTACACAGACGGCTCTAAAATTTTGGATGGAGTGGAAGCGAGCATTTACTGCTCAAAACTAAGGATTAGGCAGTCTATCAAGCTGCCAGCCCAAAGCAGTATTTTCCAAGCGGAAGTTTTTGCTATGGGAAAAGCCGCGAAGGTAGCCTATACACGAACAAGAAGGAACTCAGTAATTAATATATACGTGGACAGTCAAGCAGCAATAAGAGCAATAAGCGCATATTGTATTAAGTGCAAACCTAGGGAAACCATAGAAAGGCTTAACTGATTAGCCTGCTTCTGTTCTGGACTTCCTATCCAGTGCCGCATGAATTCATTGTCTCACAAATATTTGATAACTCCCTTTATCTGGGCTTTGATGAGCCCACAAAAGGATTCAGGTCCCTGGAAGTATTACGTATACTCTTGTATCAACTAACTTCGCTTCAGATAAAATTTTCGATTGACAAAATTCTCATGAGAAACACAAAGTTTACAAAAATTATTTTAATGTAGACACACTTTAATGTATTGGAAAATTAACTGAAGTATTTATAGAGCAGTTTTTATTTGATATAAATTATTTTCGAACTGATGTAATAAGCGATTTGTCATACGCAAAGAATCTCTGCTAAGCCAAAATAAGGTGACAGACAGAAAAACAAGTAGTCGTTCTCGCGTGGTTCGAACCAGTGCAGCCATAAAAGACCGTTTGAGAAAGAATTCGCTGAAATCCCCTTACTAAGCAGGAAATCATGTACAGGGAATAAATATATCGACCGGATCCATGTTGAGACTAATTAAAGCTGATCTACACATGAAAGCCTTCCGTCGCTCAACTGGTCATCTTTTGGTCTGTCAACGGCCAAAAAAATATTCTTTTCACAGATGAGAAAATTTTCACTGTTGAAGAAGCTTTTAATAAGCAAAACCACAAAATCTATGCTGAAGCTTCTAAAGACGCAAAAAATTTTGCTCCAAGGGTTCAGCGTGTCCACCATCCTTCGTAACGGTTTGGTGGGGAGTGTCTTGTAAAGGCGTCACATCTTTTCGTTTCTGCGAGAAAAGGGTTAAGTCTGGGGCGAAAGTGTACCAGATGGGTGTCGTAGAAAGCGTGATGAAGCAGTTGAGCAGTACTCTCTACAATGAAGAGCGTAGAATCTTCCAGCAAGATTCTGCCTCAGCCCATAAGGCAAAAGCCACCCAGCAAGCAGTAGCTAGAAAACAATATTTTTGGGTTCATAGCCGAAGAAGATTGGCCGTCTGGAAGCTCAGATCTGAATCCATTGGACTACAATTTGTGGCCAGAATTGGGGAGCATGGCCTGTCGCAGACCTCACAGAAATTTGGGGAGCTTCAAAGAATCCTTGCTTCGGGCAATGACGTCAATATCCCTGGAAACCGTGCGTGCTGCAATACCAGAATGGCCTAATCGTTTGTAGACTTGTGTAAAAGAAAATGGGCAATATTTACTTGATAAAATAAAACTAACTTAATTAAAAAAGTATTGATTTTTTAACATCTATAACGGACTTAACTTGCAACACAGCTTATGCCAGAACTAAGCAGATATAGTCTGATGCGAATGACTTTTGGTTTTGATTTTTCAAGTCGTTTACTCACCGCATACTAGAATACATATTAACAGAGACGGCAACTCTAGCAGCTCCACGGCACCATATTCGCCACTTATAGGGCTCGGTTGATTCAGTTCCGCCAGTAATTGATACAGCAAACGGTATGAATGACGCTGCCACAAGCGCTGCCACGGTCGTCTTCGTCATCATCATCACTTAACTTTGAGCTGAGACAGCGCACCAAAACCAAAAAGGCTAGTATATCATATTTGAAGTGTCAGAATGTAACAAACAAACAAACGTACAAACAATACAATCAGATTTGTACAGTCACTTAGGCGTTATGTCGCTCGTATGTATATATGTGTGTATGTATGTACGTGCAACATGAATGGCAGCAGCTAGGGCGGCAGTGGCAATAGTGGCAAAGTGGCATTAGCTGCAAAGGGAAAAAAATCTACAAATAAATAGCATCAGCAATAGAACCAACCGCATTTCAACAATAACCACACCACCATCTAAAGCCGAGAAATAAAAACAACAACAAAAACAAAAACAGAAACAGAAAATCACCAACCAGCAAAAGTAGAAGAAGTAGCAACAAAAATAACAAAGACGCTGCTGCTGTTGCTGCTGCTCTTGATGACGACGACACATAAACGAGCGACTGAATCTAACGTAGTGGAAGAAATGGATTTTTGACAGATTTATGACTATCGGAGCCGTCTTCCATTTTTTGAATTATTGCCATCGAAATAGACGAGAAACGACTGCCTCAATTGTTATGCTCCCGCTGTTGTTGCCACAGTTGCTGGTTGGTGGTGCTCTTGCTATGGCCTGCTACTTGACTATTGTTGGTACGGCTGTCGCCATTGTTACACTGATGTACATACATACATATATGCACTCACCAAGCTCAAGCCCAACCAGCTACTTTTCCTAGCCACAGCTATGCCAAGCCCTGCTGCGGAAAGCAGAATACATCAGAAAAAAAGTCCAACATTACACAGGAAATGCTTTCTTTACTTTCTTCATCGTTGCGCTTCTTCGATGCAACACTTTTTCTTTCAACTTATTGCTTGGGGCGTTTTCTTTTATGTGATGAGTTATGACGCCAAGGTCTGCGCTGCAACATCCCTTTTTTTATGCGGCCAAATTCGACCGCACGAAAAACAGCGATTCGCCGCCGCGCGGTTCATAAAAAGTGGTTTTTAAGTCTTGCACTTCAAGCAAAATGGGCGTACATGGTTATGTAAGTGCATGTGTGTGTGTGTGTGTGTTGAGCATACAATTGTAGAAATGCGAGTCTATTAACGGAAATGGACAACGTTTTAAAGCTAATTTATATAAAAAAATCCCCATTGCAATACGAATCATTCAATTTCAGTTATGCAAACTTCGTCAGCTTTTACAAGACCGCAAAATCGGGGAAATTTTCTATAAGAATAAAAATTGCTGAGCTTTTGAGCGATGTGCGGAGGCCCTGTGTTCCATTCCGGATGAAAGGAAGTTATGATGCTAATGATGCTGATCAATGTTCTAGGCAAACGAGTGCTATAAACGGCTCTTGCAACTTCAAAAGCAGAGCAAATAACATCAAACGTTAGTTTGGTTCTGCTACGAGGGGTGCCCTTTATATGCCGGGATTAGAGAACAAAAATAAATTTTAATCATCGAAAATCACTTTATTGTTTTTCAAAATATTCTCCATGAAGATCTATACACTTTTGCATGCGTTTGAACCAATTGTCGAAGCGCTTTTGCCACTCTGAATGAGGTACCTCCAAAACATGCATTCTGAGTGCCGTAACCGCTTCCTCAGGTGTCGAAAAACGTTGACCTCTCAGTTTGCTTTTTACGTACGGGAATAAAAAGAAGTCATTCGGTGCCAAGTCAGGACTATACGGCGGATGACCTATTAATTCGATGTTTTGGGTGCTCAAAAATGCAGTTGTTTGAGCCGATGTGTGAGAGCTCGCATTGTCCTGGTGAAGAGTGATCCGTCTTTGGCGATTGGTTTTCCTAATTTCTTGGAAGACAACTGGCAAACAAATGGTTGTGTACCACTCAGAATTTACTGTTCTGCGTTGTTCTAGTGGTACAGTTGCGACATGTCCAGTTTTTCCGAAAAAACAGGCGACCATTTGCTTCGAAGTGCTTTGTGCGCGAACAACTTTTGTTGGATTTGGCTCATCTTGAAACACCCATACAGTCGACTGCTGTTTACTTTCGTGCTCATACGCATAAATCCATGATTCATCACCTGTCACGATGTCATAGACGTGTTTCGAAGCCCCGCGATCGTAGTTTTTGAGCATTTCCTTCGACCAATCGACACGAGCCTTTTTTTGAGCGATTGACAAATTGTGTGGGATCCAACACGAACAAATTTTTTTCACAGTCAAATGTTTATACAATATTGAATGCATGCTGGTCCCACTAATGCCTAAGATTGTCTCAATCTCACGATAGGTCACATGACGATCTTGCAATATCAGTTCGGGTCCCCTTTTGCCTCAATATGCGGGAAACACGAGCTCTCCATTCTGCTCTTGTTGTACTTTACCTTATTGTAAAACCAGTTCTTTTCCGGGTCGCAGTTTATCCATAAATAATTTCAAATTATCTCTACTACCTTCTTCTCATCTCTGCAACTACAAAATAACTCATTTGACGGAGAGCCACAGGCCATACTTTGTTGGGTGTTTCACCGAGATCCCTCTTCAATTCGTTGCACGATCAACAAACAAGCAACAAGCAAAAATCTGGTAGCTCAAATACACAGAATTACTAGGAAAGTTACTTAAGGGCTTAAAATTATTAAAAAAAATGTTTGGTTTCACTGCACGTCAACTTTTTTTAATATCTATTGAGGGGTTCGAAATTTGTCTGTTTTTTTTATTTTTATTTTTGGCAATGAAATTTAAGCCAATCCTTGAAAGTTAAATATGGCTGCTTGGTAAAGCTTTGAATTTACGATTTATCACAAAATTATTCCTACTTCTTATCATTAAAAAAAATGTTTCTATTGCCAACTCTTTTGCAAATTATTTCAAAAACTCGTATGCCACTTATCTTAAGCGCCCACTGAATAATGTCCTGCTATGATTTATCCACTTTGTCAATGGAAGAACGGACAGTTGGGATGAGAGGCTTAGTTACGAGGGGGTTCAATAAGTACCCGTGTTAATAATGAAGACACTATTTTTAAAATTTTTATTTTTTATTTTTTTTCAACATAGTCCCCTTTTAGAAAGATACACCTCTCCCAAAGTTCCGGCCATATTTTTAACCTCTCCAAAAAATAGGATTTGTCGAACTTACCAAAATACGCCTCCGTCGGCGATGCCTTCCTCGTTTGAAGTAAATTTTTACCCGCGAGCCATTTTTTTGTGTTAGGGAACAAGAAAAAGTCGCAGGGAGTCAGATCGAGTGAATCATAATGCAATTCATGCAGTTTGCCGGCGACAACTCCGGATGAATGTGCTGTTGCCTTATCGTGGTGATACAGCACCTTCTTGTTCGCCAAATACGGTCGTGTCTCTTTCACGTTTTTGTGAAAGCGGCCCAATAACTCACTGTAGTATTGTCCAGTGATCGTTCTTCCTTTTTCTTAAAAAGCCATAAGGATGACGCCGTTTTCATCCTAAAAACTCGTCGCCATGACCTTTCCGGCCTGTTTTTGCCTTCTTTGAAGCAGATTCACCGTGAGCAATCCATTGTTTTGATTGTTGCTTAGTTTCTGGTGTGTAATGATGAATCCAGGTTTAATCAACGGTCACAACTCAACACAAAAATTCATTAGGATCTCTCTTAAATTGCCCCAAACACTGCTTCGAAGTTAATAACCGCATCCGCTTGGTGTTCACCGTGAGCAATCGCGGCACCCATCGGGCCGACAACTTTTTCATCGCCATCTTTTCATGTAAAATATTAATTGCCGTTCCGGTCGACACGCCTTTGGCCTCTGTTACTTCGCGCACTTTCGTTCGTCGATCAGATCATGCCGTAGATTTTTTGAATGATTTCCTCTGTAACCATATCTGCCAGGCGTCCTGGTCGCTTCTCCTCAAAAATGGATGTTCGCCCATGTTCGATATGCCTCATGGTGCTTCCATAGTCGAACTATTATTTGCTAGTCGAATGAAAGTCGATCCAAGCCGCTGTGTATTTGAAGAGAGAAGAGTAACTGTCTTATCATCAGAGTTTACTGGTTGCAAATTGGTTCACTAACTTGCCAACTGGTATTCCTAGAAACGTCCGAGGTCCATAGCATATTCGCGCAGCTCTTACAGCCAGCTCATTCAATGCCTTTCCTCCTTCCAACGCTAGGGTAGAGATTTCATAGGAGTATTGTGATGGATTGTGTACGGACGTGTGCACTTTTGAGAGAAGGCCTTTTTGCTGGAGAAGGCAGTAGATTTTGGATCCAAGTAGTTCCCTCCTCTCGAGAGGTGCTATGAGAAATTTGTTTTTAAAGCAAAACAAGTTTAAGATGGTTGACAAACAGAAATTGGATTAGTAACAAAACAAAAAAGTGGAAACTATCTGGGATGATCTGATTGGACAAATGCTTGTGGCTTTAGATCTGGTACTGCTCACGTCTGATATTTTAAACTGAAAGACTTTCAGAAGAATTACTAATGCAGGTTAAGTTATGCTCCGGTAAACTGTTCTTTTTTTACCTTCTTCTTTTTCTTCTTCGAAGAAATGGTTCCCAAGAGATCTTTTTTTGTATCGAGGTGGCAAAAAGCATTGAAACTCAGAAAGTTTGAAACTTGTCTTTCAACTCACCTACTAAAAACTCAACCCATTCCCGTTTTCCTGGAGCGGAACAACCGTAAAGTATTACTTCAACAGAGGTTGGGCGGCCTATTGCCTCTTCGTGAAAATCTGCGCTGTTGTTCAGCACGCGACGCAGTTTGGTGGTTACTATTTTTGCCATATTACTGACTGCGGCCCAATGATTTTCTGAGACAAGCAGTCAAGCATAATATCCACTTGGTTACTAATCATTATTGGCTTCCCAACCTTAATATTCAATTCTTCCATTTCGAATCCAAAACGAGGGCAGACAAAGAAAACATGCTCTGCGTCTTCAACTAAGTTGTCACAAAAAGTTCAGTACGAGTAGTTCTCAAGCTTAAATCTATGTACATAAGATTTGAAGCATCCATATCCACTAAGTACTTCGGTCAGGTAGAAGTTTATCGGTTCATGTTTTTGATTTATTTGATGGATATATTCGGAATCAATCGATACGTCCATCGTCCGTTCATGGAGTTCTTCCACTCCTCCTGCCACGTATGGATGCTTCGCTGCCGTTCGGTTTTCCAGTTGGGAGATCTGAAATGTTTTCTTCATACCCAGAAAAGTCCACTGTTGTTCGTAGCTATCTGTCTCCGTTCTATCCGTCTTCTTAACTTGTCAATCTTGACAATCGCGATGCAGCTTGAAAGCTTTTTCTTAAGATTGCTCTCAGGTTTATTTTCTACATCTTCCTTCTTCTTTATTTGCCGGAACACTGTGATGTCCCAGTATATAGCTCAGATGCTTGATGCTGTGCTGTTGAAAGGTCTAAAGAATTTTCGACATTTTTGTACACATTTCGAATACAAATTTTTAATATTCGCAAAAGCCGAGCAGCTGAAAAGAAGATATTTCGTTGATTCCACCTTTTCATCTTTGGAAAACCGCTATGTTATAACTATAATATAATTGGAGTTTGAGATGCATTATAATCAGGAAAAATACCCGCTAAGGTACGCACTGCTCGCGAGAGTTGCGCCTGGGCAGCTTCCGAGTTAGTCTCCATTATATCTCTGAGTAGATGAAGCTTGTGGCATTACATCCACGGACCAGCTATGCAAATATGGAAGCCAGCTAGTTCGAAAAAGATATTATATTATTTCTTAGAGTTTTAGCATAGGATTACCAGCGTGTGCCATTTTAACTTTGAGTACGATATGAGAGGAAAGTAATGGGAATTTTTTTCGAATTGTTTCAATACTATTTTGAGCTTAATATTCTGCTTATACTTTTCTTAACTTTGTATAAATAAAGGGGCCTGCAGTTTTATACTTAAATGATTGATGACTTTGGTGAGACTTTTTTTCTTAGCAGAGATGCACACCGAGGCTTAAAACAAATAACTAATTGGCGTATACACTTCTGTTAGGTGTTTGGTCGAGCTCCTCGTCTTATTTGTGGCGATCGTCTTGATGTTATTCCACAAATGGAGGGACCAACATTTTTAAGCCGACTCCGAACGGCAGATTTTTTTTTATGAAAAGATTTTTCATGGCAGAAATACACTCGGAGGTTTGCCATTACCTGCCAATGGGCGACCGGTATTAGAAAAAACTGGTTTCTACCTTTGCTACGGAGATACGAACCTATGCACTCCCGAATGGTTACGGCGACTGGGCCCCTAACTTAAGCGATTGTTATTGACGTAAGAAACCAAAAAGACATGAATCTATTGCCAGTAGAGCTCACCAGCAAGACCTATAATGGTTGACGGATGTCCGGTGGAATTTGTCGAAAGCTCCTGCTACCTCGGTTGCACTATCACGACAGACTGTTCAGCAGATAAAGATTCAAGTACAGGCTAAACAGAGCAAGAACGGCGCTCTGGTGAATGCATACAGTATGGGCGAGTTCGCAGATCTCCAGGCGCACTAAACTACGAATATTCAGCTCATGTGTGAACTCTGTACTGTTCTACGGAAGTGAAACATGGCTGGTCTTCAACACCATCACACAGAGGCTACAATATTTCGTCAACATATGCCTCCGCACCATCTCTAGAATATTCTGGTCGAACAACGAATGAGGAGCCGATTTTATGGCGAATCAGACGCAGAAAGTGCGATGGTTGGGACATACGCTTAGAAAATCACCAGGTGGCATCACGAGATACACTGGACTGGACCCCACAAGGGAGCGGAGATCGCAGTCGACCAAAGATCACTTGGCGAAGATCAATGCTGCGCGAACTATCAGATGCCGACATCACATGAGACGGCGCAAAAACAACAGCCCAGAACCGTGTACGATGGACGAGTCTTGTCTTGTCAAGGCTCTATGCTCTCGAGCGGAGTGAAAAAGGATATAAAAAAGAATTCACCATTGACGGATACTTTGATGCCATCTAAAGTTTTTAAAAATTATGGGTCAATGTGCGAAGTGCGCTCGTAAATATCCACGATTTGTAAATGTGGATCGACTGCAAATCATTTTGCTACACATAAATGTTGATATTTAATTACTTTAATAGCTGGTTAGATGAATATCCATACCGAATACACTGCTCGTCTAGTAAAAACACCCGTTACAAATAAAAAATACATCGATTCGATAATTTTACTTGGGGTGGCCATTTGGACTCATTTCAATCTCCGATCGCTAGCGTTGCTGCTACTGCTGCTCTTACTGCTGATGTCGCTTATGCATTTTATGATGGAAAGCAGCCAACGCTACCACTGCGCACTTACACATACATACACACACGCACACACATACACATATTTCAGTCAATTAGAACTGTCATAATTCATTCTCCAGAGTTATTTACTTTACTTTGCGTTTTGTTTCGTTCGCCTGCCGCTATGCGCCACAGCGGCGATTGCATTACGCCAACAACAAATGCGCGGCATCTCTCTGCTATTCATTTCATTTGAGTTCAGTTCAGTTCAGTTCGATTCTATTGCCATTGCTACCATAGGCGCTGCTGCTGCGCTGTTATGGGTGTTCGGGCGACTGCGTTATTATTTATGATCTCGCTTATGATGAGTTCCAGAAAATTAAACAATTTTTCCATTTTTAATGTGCACAAAAATGAATTTTGAATTATGTATAACCGATATGATTGCTAGGCGAAGAATACGATTGTGTTTGTGTGTTTTTAATGATTGTAGGTACATTTGGGGGGTGGGGGGCGGTACATGTATACATACATATTAGGGCGGGTCGATTTAAAAATCGCTCATTGCTCTGTGAAAATCATATTCTAGGGATCAAAATAAGAAACTTTGCCGAAGGAACCATACCTCTAAAACGAATTCTGATGTCCCCCAATTTGGGTCGAACGAAAAATCCCACTTTCACCCATTTAGAGTGCTCCAATCGAGTCCAAATGTATGACCGAACCCCACTAACCCTGGAACTCCCCTGGGGCGTTCCCCATACAATAATTTCAAAATATCACCATTTTTGGCCTTTACATGAGAAAAGAAACTAAAAAGTTCGACCCAAATTGGGGGACATCAGAATTCGTTTTACAGGTATGGTTCCTTCGGCAAAGTTTCTTATTTTGATCCCTAGAATATGATTTTCACAAAGCAATGGGCGATTTTTTTGCCTCTCCACAAATCGACCCGGCCTAATATATATGCTTGTAAACTGCTCAAAATTTATTTATACATAAGTACAACAACTAAATTTTAGGTTACACTGCATACATACATACATACATACAGGCATACATATGTAATATATGTACACTACATGCAGTGCGCCGTGAACACGCCTCGATTTTATTGATATAATAAGGCTTTAAAAAAACAGGAGATTATGAACTGATTAATTAAAAAAAAAACGCAAAACGTAGCAAAATTATTACCAAATATTTGGAGGTCATTAAAACAATTTAAATCATATTTTTTCACTGTTTATTATTTGAAATTAGTTGGAAAAAATGTAAGTATGTAATGTGTATAAATTTCATATTTAGAAAATCTTCATACATTTTTATACATTTCAACCGAGCGATGCCAAGCATATACAGAGTCCGGCACTCGAAGGGTATCCAAGTAAAAAGGTCATAAATTTAGTTTAGAAAATTAGTTTTATTCAATTCAAAGTAAAAAAATGTGTGAAAATAAGACAAAATTAAGATATGACCTCCTTTTGCCTTCTCTATAGCCTTGAGACGGTTCAGAAACGAATCGCTAGCTGCCCGAATGTGACTTGCAGGTATTTTGGCCCACTCGCGGGCAATGGCTTTTTCAGCTCCTCGAGGCTGGTGCATCTTTTAGTTCGGACTTTGGCCTCCAAAAGGGCCAAAAAGAAAATAATACATCGGGTTCGCGTCTGGTGAATTTGAGAGCCAATGTGTGGACGTTATGAAGTCCGGAACGCGGTTTTTTAGCCACTCGTTTTTTAGGTTCACTCGAGCTTGTGAGACGGTGCCGAGTCCTGTTGAAACGTCCATGACCTCCCACCGAAATCTTTGTCTGACCACGACTTCAAAGTAACCTCCCGAATACTTTCCCGATAATATTTCGCATTTACCTTGACGCCAGGCTCAATGAAAACAATTGTAGAGCGCCCATCTGCGGTTACAGCGGCCCAAAACATTACCTGTGGCGGGTGCTGCCTCCTGATGGCCAATCGATGACTTAAATTATCGTATAAACGGTCGGTCAAATACACCCTCTTGTCTTGGGAGTTTACGAATTGCTCAATTTGAAAAATTTTCTCGTCAGAAAACACAATGTTCGGAAATTTACCGCTTTCGGCCAAGTGTGAGATCAAGCGCGTGATTTGGATCTTATAAGGCTCGACTTTAAGACCATTTTTCAGTATGCGGCGGATGCTACGGTCAGATATTTTCAGTTCTTTCACCATTTGATTGGCACTTCGTCGGGGATTTCGCTCAAGTCGCTTCTTCACTTTTTGAACCATTTTACGTGTCGTTGCTCTTTTTTTTCGTCTTTTGATGACCACCTCCATGACGTTTCGCGATGTTTGCAGTATCATTGTGACGAGTAATTGTGCGATAAACAAAAACTTTATTTACTTTAAGGTGCCCGACCTCATGAACAATCGCTGGTTGTGATTTTCCAGTCCAATATAAAGCAATCGCACTTTTACATTTGAAATCCATTACTGATTTTCTTGTTTCGCGTTTACTCTCGGCAAAATGCTTCCGCGCGATTGTAGACAATACTCTGAATTGTCATTTAGCCAACTAACACGAGCGGTCTGAAGTTGGTTTCACTTCAAGTGCCGGAGCATGTAGAAAACAGAAAGAAAATCTTGAGAAATTTTATATATCTATTCGCATGAAGTGTCGGACACAAGCATGAAAAAGTCCATGGAAATTAACTTTTTAGCCGCTAAAAAAAAAAAAAAGAAATACATACAATTGCTGAAGCCGAGACTACTTTCTAGAAACTACGACTTCACAAAACTGTCATAAAACCTACGCTCACATACGGTGCGAAGTCTGGGTGCTGAAATCCTATGAAATCAAGCTAATTAATTGTTTTAAAAGAAAGATTCTACGAAAAATATTGACATATTTACCAGGAGTAAAAATGTAATCAGGTACATCAAAGCTCAAAGACTTCGATGGTGCGGTCACATTGTACGAATGAGCAACGACAGAACTCTAAAAAATCTTCGCAACAAATCCACAAGGCGACGGAAGAAGAGCCGGTTGAGAAAACGATGGAGAGTTGACATTGAAGACGACTGTGGGGCTATCAACATATCTGATAACAAACGAAAAGCTGATGACCGAGTGACTGTAATGGAGTACCGCGAATTGTAACGGAAGCAATGGTTCACCGCAAATTGTGATGCTAAGATGAGGATGATGATACATACAAGAGGTGGAAAAGGTTTTCGACAAGCAGGGAATACGACCTTTATGATGCTCGAAAATGATGCTCAATGTTCTAGTTGCAGTGCTTTCGGCATTTGTATTAAACCCCCCTATCGTTCGTCTATGTATTTTAACTTGGATTAGATTACAAGGATTGCTTATTTACATTTGCTTTTCAAAAATGTTTCAAGAAAATTTAGTAAACTCCTTTGATCAACATAGATTTATATAGCATTCTAGAATTGTGCCTCGTTTCTTGGAAGCTGGCGCAAAGCTGAAAGTACCTATGTTTTTGTCGATCTAAATATATCAGGTCAGTCCATAAGTTCGTGCGTATTTTACCCATAATTTCACTTTTGTACGATTTTTGCATACAAAAAATTATTCGCGGAATATAACGGAACTATTTATATTTTCTTTGATATATTGAGCATTCAACAAGTGAATTTAATCGCGGATAGAAGCACATGTTGCTAAAAAATGAAATGGAATCTTCGAACGCGTATAAGATGCATATTTTGTTTTTTTTTTTATAAAAGTGGTAAAAATGTGACAACTGCTGCTGCAGAAATAAACACTGTTCACGGAGAGGATACCGTGAGGGTAAGGACTGCGCAAAAGTGGTTTTCAAAATTCCGAAGTGGTAACTGCGACGTAGAGGATGCCCCGCGCGTTGGTCGTCCTGAAGTCTTTAACTCCGACGTCTTGCTCGAACTCGTGGAAGCTGAGCCAAATTTCACAGCCGATATGACAGTTCAGAGATTAAATTCATCGCATAGAACAGTTCACAGCGTCTGGTTCAGTTGGGAAAGGTTTCAAAGCTGGGAAAATGGGTGCCGCATAGACTTTCTGTCGCCAACCTTCAGCAGAGAGTGATGAATGCGTGTTCTCAGCTGCTGCAACGGCTTTAAAATGAAAGTTTTTTGAACCGTATCGTTACTTGTGATGAAAAATGGGTGCTTTACAATAATCCTGTTACAAACGCCAATGGGTAGATAAAGATGAAACACCAGAACCGGTCCTCTAGGGCATTCACCCCAAGAAGATTCTCCTGTCTATTTGGTGGGATATGGCCGGTATTGTTTATTATGAAGTTCTGGAACCAAACCAGACGATAACTGTTGATTATTATTCCCATCAGCTATCAAACCTGAATGAGGCACTTAACAAAAATCGATCGTCTTTAGTGAATAGACGCAAAGTTTTGTTTCACCACGACAACGCAAGACCTCATACCGCAAGGCAAACATTAGGCAAGCTGAACGAGCTCGAATGGGAGCTATTGCCGCATCCTATATGAATAACCAGAAGTACTCCTCAAAAGAAGGTATTAAAAGGGATATTGAAGCGTATTTTGGCTCTAAGGACAAACAATTTTTTGAGCAGGGAACTAAAATTTTGCCTAAACGTTGGGAAGACATTGTAAATAATGAAGGAAAATATATTATTGATTAATAAATACTTTAAACATTTTTTTATTAATTTTAACACCATATTTAAAAAACGCACGAACTTATGGACTGACCTGATACAATGATTCCATTATTGTGTGCAAAATATAAAAACCAGCCCTCGTATTACGTAGTAGGCTTGGATATCTGGGAATAAACTTTTAGGTGGTTACTACACCGCGTAGAGGAATTTGTGTTTATTGATAAATTTATTCTCGATTAAATATAATGAACATTCGAAACCACCTCGGTATCGAGACTTTTACTTGTTTCTGGTAAGTCATATCTTAAGAAGCGAATTTTTTTTCAGTAGTTTTTTTCTTTTGGTTCTGATAATGTGAAACTCTATAAACAAAGGTTAGCAACTTAGTGGAAATTAAGAGAAAATTATCAAATCAGCTTACTAATACTACCGGTTCAATGTGCTTTAGGTTAGGTTAGGTGAGTCTATGCTGAGACCATTTTGGTCCATAGCGATACCAGATACGAGTCGGTTATTGGTTTGTTTTAGTTAGTGAAGCACAGGAAATTTTTTCTTAATTTTTAGTAAAAACTGTTTGTTGTCCACTTCGCTTTCCTATAGATTTATGGAATGCCTTTAACGCCGCTGCTTGAATGAAGGCCTGTCACGATAAAAGCGAATGAAAGATTATAGTCTACCTCTCTCCAGATATGATGTTCGTAGTAAACGTTACAGGTATCTACGCACTCTAAACTCGGCATCTTCCCATTTGTGTTTTTTGTCGAGTGTTTATGGCGCGTTAAGAACTCTATAAGTAGCAGTCAGCTTGAAAATTCTGATGTAAATACCATAGGTAACCAATCTATAGCGACAGTGCCCAGTTCTAAACTTGATTTTTTCCTCTTGCTTCTCGCTCATTTCTTAAATTGATTTCGTTCCTCTTGTTTCCCGCAGTACCCCCTCTCGATATGGCCTTTTTCATCTTTGCCATATCTTGCGTATCGATAGTTAGTCTCGTTGACTTTCGAATTCTGAATAAATAATGCCAACTTTTTAAGGACATACGTGTGGGAGTATAAAATGTCTACTACGGCTTCACTCGCTGCTCGATCACCGCCATCGTCACCGCCACCACCATCATCACTTCACTGCTATGAATCACCATTTGTTGTCATCTCCTGATAAGGCATGCGCACAGCAGCAAACAGGCATTTAATGCAAGTTCAAACTTAAACAATGGATCATTATCCGTACGAATCTGCGCACAACGCAAGCTGGCTGCTGCCTAGCTGGCCATCACGCCACGATTGTGCGCGCAGTACATCGTTTGCGATCGAAGCGATCTGTATTCCCAACATTTACAAGTTGCAACCATAACGACATGGCTTTATTGATTACATTCCAGATCACAAGACAATTGTTTCGGGCAATACTTGTGCCGCTGCCACTGCCGCTGCTGCTGCTGCTGTTGCGGTTGGAATGTTTGCGTCTCAAATTCGTGCGCTTGTCAAGGCGAGCAGTTCAACATCCCCCAACTGGTGGACATACAGGCATGCAAACCTAACCGGAGGCTGATCTTGTAATCTTACTGCAAGTAGTACGTGAACAAAAACAACAACAACAAAACACAAACGCACACAATTTGCGAAGGAATTGAAGAAAATATCGCGCGCGATATGGTTTTCAATGACAACAAAGACAACAACAACTTGAGCATTTACTGAAACAATTGTTGCATGATCCAGAAAACGTTGATGATGGCGAACGGACGGAAAGCAACAAGCTGTCCACCAATCGGCGACGCCATTCGCCAACGGCAACAGTAACAGCAACGGCAAGTGGCCATTGACCGCATTGATTGTGCACCGTGTTGCATGCTGTCGTCAAATAGCGCGCACATGTGGCACCCGTTTGGAGGAAATAGCGAAATGGGTCTACGCCGCGCAGCTTTGTATTTAAATACGAAATATCAAAATTAGCATTTTCACAACAATAGCCAAAATAGGAGCGGTCAAATAGTCAAAATAATGATGCCAAAGCCACTGCCGTAGTTTGGAGCCATTGCTGGCTGCCGGCTGCTGACTGTTGGCTGCTGACCTGTGTCGCTTGGAGAAGCATTGCCATGCCAGGGACTCGCTGCGTGAATGCATCAGAATGTGGTGAAAAGTTCCTGTGCCTTCGATTGCGGTTTATTTTTACTTTTTTTGTTTTTGTGTAAGCTGTTTCATTTTTCCTTGTTTATTTTTTGTAATACGCCATTGTGTTTTTTGTTTATTTTTTTTGCCTGCTTTTTTTATTTGGGATTTTTCCTTTTTTGCTGATTGTTTCTTCTACCCAGTTGTATTTGTTCCATTTAATGGGGAGGCACTAAATTTTCATTGGCAACGTGTGATGTCGTCTGTAGCGCTGACAGGCACAACAATAACAAAGCGCATAGCAAACTCAACTAGGCTTGTAGAGACGCTCTACTCGCTTGCTGCGGCGCCCGCCACTGGCATTGTCGCGCACACAAAAATTCCAGCAACACAGCAGCCAACACATACTCGTTTCGTTAGCAGCGCTCCATATAAGAAGCGCCGTGTTTGCAAATCGTTTGCTTTGCTAGACTACGAGTACATTGTTGACCGCGCTCGAGGCGCCTTCACTGCGACCCCCAACTGAAATTGCCCCGAACTATCATTTGTAGTGTAGTTTATGTGAGCGCGTGCTCAGGATGATCTGTGCAGAAATGTTGTTATTGTTGCTGTTGTTGTCGTCGATTTTATTTGTTGTTGTGATTGCAATATCAATTGTCAAGTAAACCAAATAGTCGATAGATTAGAATTGTAGAAGCGGATTAGGATAGGTGGGGTGATTTGGTAGATTGGCGGTGACGACTGAGGTGCCTACGGTGGTTTCATTACAGGACCCAAGCTAAGCTTAGAATTACCCATCTAATTTCAGAGTGTTGCATCTATGTGAAAATACTTTCTGTACAACTACAAATGCTCGACAAAGCAGCTATATTTGTAAATTATGGCATATTCCAGCGGGAGACTTTATTTTATTTTTATTATTTTTTGACAAATTAAACATTTAGATGAAATTCTCAATTGAAAATAAACAAACTATTTAAGAAAAACATCATAATGCATATTATATAGCTCTTAGACAAGTTTTGTCAGCTGCTACGTGTCTGATTTGGTTCCAAGTGGTGGTGGAAGAACTTTCGTGCGGGATTGTGCGCATTCAAGCTCGACTTTCTTGCGGATTCCATTAAAAAGCCATTTTGGCAACATTATCATCTTCTCTGCGCAGAGTATGTCCAATCCTATTCCATTTTCGTCTCTTTATTTCCGAATTAATTGGGAAGCTTTTATTAAGCATAAGAAGGTCCATATTGGAGATTGTTCTCGGCCAAAAAAATACGGCACATAATTCTGAGGCATTTATTGATGTGGTCAGGCACAAGTCAGGCCTCAGCACCAAAGATTTAACGCTGGCATTAAAGATTTTAAGTTTTGTTTTTAGTGATAGGGTGCGAGATCGCCACAGCTGCTAAGCTTATGAAACGCAGTTCGTGCTTTTCAAATACAAGTTGCCACTTCTACAATTGCGCGGGCGGGCTTGTTAGTCATATAATATCCTTTAATCAAATCCTAGCGAGTTAAGAGGAGGTGAATGATATTATGCTCAGTACCTCAGTCAGTCGTCGTCTCTATTAACTAGGTTACCGGCCGTGGAAACATAAACGGAATTGAAAAGGTCGACAAATTTTCTAAGGATGATGTAGAAGGGGAAAACTCACATAATTACTGAAAACGAAACTCTTATGATTATGTTTATGTTATACGAGCATACCAGAGTGCAGCCTCACAGCTACGACTTGTAGTCTCACCGCTTTCTACGTTCTAACTCCTCCTCACTATCAACCACACGCAAAAATGTATTTTCCCACAGGGCTGGTTAGCTCATAAGCTGCTAGTTATTGATGCCGCTTACATTTGCGTGTAGATTGGACAGTATGGGGATCAGCGATGGTGAAATATATTGTGATATTTTCAAAATATCCTGTGTCCTGAAAAAAATTGAGTAGGGTGGTAGCTTAGTATTAAATTATGAATCCATCTGACTTTAGCTGCTCTGCTCCACCGGTCATAGCGAAGGACGGTGGAACAACGCCTTTCTTCTACTTCGATATATTTTTGCCATATGCGAAAAGCCTTTTAAATGTCACTTTCTAAGTTTCTACAGGAATAGGTCTCGCAACGATAAAGGAAGCTTCTTCAGACATTCAAACTTACACAAAAGATCTTACAGCAAAAGATCTTTGACCCAACTACTGAAGAAGAGAGAAAAATCATCTAACTTACTATATCAAGGATGATGATTTAGTAATGTAGCTGCAGGAAAACCCACAAATTAAAAAAATAAAGTTCATCTACAGCAAAACTTATTTCTGCCAGTGTTCTTACTGCAGCTAATTTCCGAGCTGTTACATCACGTTTTTTCTGTTATTCTGTACAACTTTTGTACTGCAATTTTTATTCTAGATAGTTTCTTTTTAGGAACTGCTCGTCTAAATTACAATTATACAAATATTTTAATTTACCTCGGTGTATCACAAAGGGTCGAATTATCGAAGTGTACTTCTATGCATACCGTGAAGAGGGTAAATCACATCAACCTAAGTTTAAAGAAATATTGTCAATTATATCTTCAAATAAATTCAAAAATCTTGATTCAAGTTATGGGCATACATGCATTGATTCACAGAGTCGTCAAGGTAGTAGTCTGGTCAAATACTTATTTTTTATAGATATTTTTTAGGATTTTTTTTAAGGAAATAGAAACGATCGTTTTGATTTCATAGTATTGACATCAAATAGTATACAAAAACAATTTTTTTTTTTTTAACATATTTTTTTTAGTAGGGTGGCACCAAAGTGAGCGTCTTAAAAAAAGATAGGTAGCTTGTCAGCATGATTTTGGCTCTTCAGGACATCTGAAACGAAAAATTTAAACTGATTATTATTCTGTAAACTTGTCATTCTGGCAGGTGCTACTTTCGTTTCATTTCAGCCTTAATTTTCCATACTAAAGCCCGAAAAACACACCTTTTTTTCAAAAGCCCGCCATTTTGTTATTTTTCAAAAAAATGTTACCATTGTAGACCTATGATCTGCAAATACATAGGTTTACGGAACCGAGACCATCCTGTGTAACATACAAGTCTATTATTATTAAGTGTGTAAACCCAGAGCAGAAAAAGAACTCAGGGACGATAGGCTGAGCAATTTGGTTGTCCGTTCAGTAGAATAAACCTTCAGTTATCAGATAGCGCAGACTTTTAGTTACTCCTTACTGTCGGCTACAATCGACTACTTACGGACTTTAAACAACTAAATTGCTTAACCATCCGCTCGCATCCGGGTCTGGCCAGACTTTTTCGACTTTGAACTAGCGAATGAACATGAATTTAATATATCTCTATTATAGCTAACGCCTTGAACTTCCAGTTAACTTCCTAAAATTAATTTTTTTATGGATTTATGGAGATAACCTTTTAGAAAGAATCCTCGAACAGGACGGAAAGGACCAGACCCGGTTGCTCAAAGGAAGGTTTTAAAAGAGGTGTCCAACGGAGGGTTAATTAGTCCTGTGGATGATCAAACTGAGCCCGAGAGTTCACTTTTGAGGGCCTGTAGAAGTTCACTTGTATTTAATAGGCACTTTGGATGACTTTGCGTAATTCTTATGAATTTATTCTTATTTTCACACATTTTTTTTTTTCTAAAAATTTCTTTTATCAAAATATTTCTAATTTGTTCCTTTTATACAAAATAACAACATTCAGCTCTATGGTTGATTGGGTATCGACGCTCCCGGTCTTCGAGTGCAACACATCACTGGCCCATCTCGTTGCAGTAGCCATTATTCTTTTCAACTATTAGGCGATTTCAGCTATTCGTAGATGTCCATAAATGTAAATGAACCGAAAATCGCATTGCAAATTTTATTGTTCCTTTGGAGAATGCAGAACAGCAAAAGGAAAACTGGAGAAAATTGGCAAAAAAAACGTTACAACGATTCGTCGTGGAAAATTTACGATCGATCGAATTGAAGTTAACTGTATGCGAAAATGCAGATAACGAAGGAAAATCATAAAATTCTAACATAGCCAACCTAGCAGCGGTACCAGTCGTTGCAGGGCAAAAAGACACGAACTAAACAAAAAATAAAATAAAAAAATAAAAAAAAGAAATAATCGCAAATGCGCTGTAATAAGCAGGCAGCAGCGTATAGCAGTAGCGCGCAGCGACACAGGTACGAGCCGATAGCGCTGATTCAATTGGAGCGAATGCTTTTGTTGTTTAATCGCTTGAACGGAAACACAAAGAAGTGGCAGCCATTTTGGAGGCATCAATGGGATCGCGCGCACTCAACAAGTGTGGCATGCAGATGAAATGCCACTGAAATGCTAACACTCCAGGGCCGGGTAGTGGCCCTGACGGTGCGCAGTGGATTAGGAAAAAGGTAACAGATTGTCAAGGGCCATCAGCTGAAGTGGCGAAACGCAACAGCGGCGCAAGCACAACAAATTTCATGCTTTAAAAATCGAACTCGAAATTGACTTCTGCAGCGGACAGAGCAAAAAAAAAACCACACTCTTAAATGAAGCATGCAACAGCAAAGCTTTGATGAGCCCATATGCTACTAAGTCGCTCTACCTCCCCGCCCCCCCTTTACACTTGCCACTATGCACTCCGCACAATCATCATCAGCATCATCACTACCAGTTGTTGTAGTTGTTTTGGAGCATACAGCAAACAAAAGCAAATTCGCATAGCTTACACGGGACATTGCATCCCCCACCCCAAAATGTTGCAGCGCCGTGGCGCGCCAACTTCAATGCCGCAGCCGCAGTCGAAGCCGCAACCGTTTGGCAATTTCGCTTGGCTCTGATATCAGTTGCATGCAACTGTGGTCACGATTTGGCAATAATGTTTCTTAAATACGCTTGCTGCCTGGCGTTGCAAGTAGCGCGCGGCAAGTGAGTGGCAAGTGGCAATGGTGGCGATGGCGATTGTGCTGCCGTTTTGCAAAAGTAGAGGCCAAAATACTGCCGCGCCAATAGCTGCCCTGCCCCAACAAGCGTGCGGTTGTTTTCGTTATTGTGCTTGTTGTTGCTATTTCTCTAGTGGCATTAGGGCGTCCACGGGCTGCCACTGTGAAGCAAGCAAATAGAAAATAAAAACCAACAACAACATCTCATACAACCTACCAGCTACCGGGTGCACTAAAAATATTACTATTAATTCAGTTGCAACAAATGTTACAACAACTGCACTAACAACAAAAATAACCATCGCTATTGCAACTGTAATACATTCATATTCCATTTGCTCTCGCTTTAGATTTACTTTTGGGATAAAAATTAAACGCTTACATTTATGTAATGCTCGGTCGTTCGGACGGTCGAACGGTCGGTCAGCCAACCAGCCGCTGCTTGGTAGTTGTCGCTTCCGTTGTTCACTACCAACGGCTAACTCATGTCTCTACTACTGTACCACTCTGTGCACTCTGGTCGCCTGCAGCACACCCTCTATGGTATATGCTGTGGTAGTGTTGTTGTACTACAACAAAACCGATTACTTTGCTTTATGTGATCAGTTTATCACATTTGAGCGCGGCAATCGCGGGTTAATTTCTTCACTGCTACTTGCATACTTGCCGCATGGTGCGCATATGCCGATTGCATGACTACCAACGGTAATTGCAATTAGTTGCAATCACTTTGCTGGGTAAATCTCGCTCGCTTGAGAATTTACAGTATTGCTGCGTTGCTGCGTTGTTTTATGGATTTCATATTTTGTCATTTCTTAATTGCTCAGGCCGAGCTTAAGGAAATTGCCACGGAAGGCCGTACGGAAAATTGTTTTCGCAACTGAAAGTTTGATTATCAAATATTCTCGGACGTGAGGGGTGCGAAGGGTGTGCAAAACTCAACCGGCCACGTAAGTGGTAGGCAGTCAAAAGCAAGTGTGTAGGTAAAATATTTAGATCTCAGCATATAAAATTGCATCATTTACTTAATCACTTAAATAGCATTCGGTACAGTGAAGTCATTAAAGAAACTAATTAACCACCACTCATTACCATTCTGCACCTTTCGCAAGCGAAAATTTTAGCTTTTTCAAAGAAGTCGAGGTCTCAGTATGTGAAAATACTTCCATTTGGAAGTGCCAGATGTGATACTGCGTGCATGAAACACCAAATGATGGGAAAAGTTGTGTCTTATTGTGGCAAAGACAAATCTGCGAGTGCATGTTTGCCATGAAAAAGCACCTCATAAAAAACCATCTGCCATTCCTCCAATTTGTGGTATGCGCCTTGATGTTTTCCCACAAATGGAGGGACCAACAGTTTTTAGCCGACTCCGAACGGCAGATATTTTTATGAGGTGCTTTTTCATGGCAGAAATACACTCGGAGGTTTGCCATTGCCTGCCGAGGGGCGACCGCTATTAGAAAAATGTTTTTTATTAATTTTGCTTTCACCGAGATTCGAACCAACGATCTCTCTCTGAATTCCGAATGGTAATCACGCACCAACCCATTCGGCTACGGCGGCCGCCTAAAAGTTAAGATCTGAGGCTAGGAAATTTAGGCTGGTGCCAAATTACGGGGCGATAACCGACGAAATCCTTACTGTGGAGGTAAAAACAAACGAGGTTGAGACACTGAAAATACTCACGTTCATTTTCACTGGTCACTGCAAATTGCTTAGTCATCTGCACAGGATTGACATATGATCCACTGACTCTTGCCGTTTCTGCGGCCAATCCCTGAACACTCCAGTACAACTTCTTCCCGAATCTAATGCTACACATAGCGCGAAAAAGAATGAGATATCTAGACGGGATGCATCCGGAAGAAAGGCTTTAACGCTCAGCCCAACGCAGCTCTATCTTAGGTATTCTAAGGCAACTGGGTTGGGATGAGCTACTATGATGTGTAGGGGACACAAAAAGCCTTGGCTTGAAGTGCAAATCTCATTTTTCGTTCACCCAATCCATGACTGCTAGGGTTTTGGCTACCAGCGACATCTTAGTTTTTATTAGGGACACTGAAGACCCGTACACGACTGCTTCCTTGAATATTTACACCGTTTTCAGCTGGCCGACAGTCATTTTTGCCCGAGTTGCTCGAATACAGTCGAGAGCGCAGAACATGTGGCCTTTCACTGCAGACGTTTCAGTGAAGAACGAGCAATACTGGTGAAGGCACACACCCGCCATCCCACGCAAGATTCGTCCAGGATATGTGCTCGACCATCACTAAATGGGACGCCGCAAACACGTTCGCATCTACAGTCGTGACGAGGCTCAACCGCATTGACTGGGAAAGGAAAGCCCAGAAACTACAGCAACAGTTGCTACTGCAGCAACAACAGCGGCAGCAGCAGTAGACGCAGAAAGATAGACTAAGCATTCAATCCTATAAGGTACTAAATTAATTAGGTAGCAAGACCAGCTGGATTATTTTTTATGCAATGTGCTTAATCCAGCCAAGCGATAACTCGACAGTTCTTAGGAGAAAAGGAAGGGGGGGAAAAAAACCAAACAACCTTATAAATATAAAGCCTATTTGTTGATTGCAAAGTTTTTGGTACCTTTGCTAGCAGGTGAACAGTGGAGATGAACTGTTTTAGACAAACCGACGACAGACACAGACGCTTGAGCCAAACACTGACAACAGTACCGAACTGAAGACAAGACAATAGTTTGTGAGTATCGGACTATAGCATTTTCTCCGATGTTTAATTCCCTCCACAACCGCTTTCGAGGGAGCGGAACCTGGACGCAGGAACCTGTTATGTCAATAGACATAAACGCGGCTCCACCTTGAATAAATGCTAACGTGGTTCCAGGTTGGATATCAGCCGAGGAGGAGGAATGTTATAGTGTTAGTGGGAGCATGCCCCACATACCATTGGTGTGACGACACCTGTTTCAGACATTTTGATTTACACCTCCTGACTAAAAAAAATAAAAAAAATAAAAAATAAAAACAAGGAACACTGAAGAGGATTTGGCGGCAGCCGTAGTTGAATGGATTGGTGCGTGACTACCATTCGTAGTACGTAGGTTCGAATCTCCGTGCATAAAACAGAAAAATTATAGCAAAAGTTTTATCTAATAGCGGTCGCCCCTCACCATGCAATGGCAAACCTCCGAATGTGTTTCTGCCATAACAAAGCTTCTCATAAAAAACCCTCCGCCATTCAGAGCCGGCTTAAAGCTGTAGATCCCTCCATTTCTCCAAATACCAAACAGAAGTATACACGCCAATTATTTATTTTTATTTAAGAGGATTTCGGTATTGGAGGTTAGAGGAGCGATATCGTGACACAAATGCTCGTCCAGACCACTGTTCTTTATCTCCGTTTTCGTATCTTATTTTAACTTACTTTCCTTTCAAGAAAAAATAGTTTTTTATGCTCAAAATAAAACAATAAATGAAACAACAAAACAAACTTAGCACTTCCTTATAATCCTACTCATTCAAATCAAATATAAGGTTGTCAAAAAAGTCTTGCGGTATTTTTATTGAATTTTCAATTGTTCATAAAATTGGTTATAATAATGCGATCTAAGTCAAATATGCGCCGTTTTGTTCGATGACGAGTTCCCAACGAGATGCCCCTCTTATAGAAGCTCGCTTCCCTATTGTCAAAAAACTCGGAGAGCCAATTTTCACAGGTCTCTCTTGAGGACAACTTCCGACTACCAAGCTCGCTCGCCATGGACAGAAATAGGTGGTAATCACTTGGTGCGAGATCCCGACTATACGGTAGATGCAAAAGAACCTCCCATCCGAGCTCCCGGAGCTTCTGGCGCGTCACCAAAGACGTGTGTGGCCTGGCGTTGTCCTGATTGAAGACAATTCGGCCTCTGTTGATCAAAGATGGCCTCTTCTGCATGAGTGCTGCATTCAAGCGGTCCAGTTGTTGGCAGTACAGGTCCGAATTGAGCGTTTGGCCATAGGGGAGCAACTCATAGTGGATGATTCCCTGCCAATCCCACCAAACACACAGAAGAACCTTCCTGGCCGTCAATCCAGGTTTGGCCACCGTCTGGGCAGCTTCACCGCTTTTCGACCACGACCGTTTGCGCTTCACGTTGTCGTAAGTGACCCACTTTTCATCGCCAGTCACCATCCGCTTCAAAAACGGGTCGATTTTGTTGCGATTCAGAAGCGATTCGCATGCATCCATACGGGCAAAAATGTTTTCTTGCGTCAAGTCGTGTGGCACCCATACATCGAGCTTCTTTTTGAATCCAAGCTTCTTCAAATGGTTTATAACGGTTTGATGACTCATGCCCAGCTCTTGGCCAATGCTACGGCTGCTACTATGCCGGTCTCTTTCGATAAATTCAGCGATTTTATCGCAATTTTCGACGACAGGCCTTCCGGACCGTGGCGCATCTTCGATCACCTCTGCACCAGAACGAAAACGTTGAAACCATCGTTGTGCGGTGGAAATGGAAACTGTATCGGGTCCATAAACTGCACAAATTTTATTGGCAGCATGAGATGCATTTTTGCCTTTATCGTAGTTGTACTGTAAAATATGCCGTATTTTCTCTTTATTTTGCTCCATGTTTGCGACGCTATAACTCACGAACGACTAAAAGCAAACAACAATTAATCAAACACGTGTTAGCACGTGAAAAGAGCTTTCCAAAAAGCTCTAGCGTGAACCGATGCGACGAATACAACTAGAACTACGCGCTTGCAAAGACAAGCTTGCGGAAATACCGCAAGACTTTTTTGACAACCTTATAGAAAAATTTTATATGGAAAAATATTGTGGACGTAGTAAACATGGTTAAATATGACGAAAAAAACGTACCTCTTCTTCTTAAATATTTTATTATTCAAACAATTAAAGGAACTGAAACAATAAGCCATCAAATCGCCACCATTTGTCAGATCGACGTTGTGTCCGTGTCTCCGTGTCTCCCGTCCATATTTCTTACCACAATTCTCTACACACACATTTCTCCCATGACATCCGTACATATTCACATTCTTCCACATGAGATGTACGTACGAATGGTTTATTCAAATCGACATCAGCGAACATTTCTCATTCCACCACAATGTTTTTTGGGAATTCTATGAATTTGAATTTCAAAAGAATCCTGCAATGTGTTAAGTTATGCGGACGTGGTCAAGGATAATACGCCTGCGCTTGTGG
Source organism: Anastrepha ludens (assembly GCF_028408465.1). Classification (NCBI taxonomy): domain Eukaryota; kingdom Metazoa; phylum Arthropoda; class Insecta; order Diptera; family Tephritidae; genus Anastrepha; species Anastrepha ludens. The sequence goes on along the minus strand of NC_071501.1, from coordinate 26,405,480 downwards.
CGCATCAACATTGTCCGCAATACACATACACACACACACACATACCCATGCATACATATATACATACCTACGATATACCTACTAAATATTTACGAGTACGAGCGTAACAGGCTTGTTCCCAAAACAAATATTGTCACAAACTACATAAATCACTCAAAGGCGCACGAGCGTAGCCCGATCTGCGCTTACCTACCTCTTCTGCCATACACACACACACACATTCACACTCAGCTACGCATTTTGGGGCACGGAAGGGTCGCCGTTCAACATAACCAACAACGGCCGCAAATTTAGAATGCCATTGGAGCACGTACACTGGCTCTGGATGAATCCGTGGAATCGTATGCGGACAGACGGACGCACTGATAGCAGACAGACAGACAAGCTGCCAACTTTAAATGGGCCATTGTTTTTGTGGTAATGCATGTTTGTTGCCACAAATATCGCAATGCGATGGCAGCGATCGCGATTGACTGAGCTCGAGCTCGATTGACTTTGTTCCGTAGATCTGTTTCGGGGAACGGGTGGGTTAGTTAGTTGCTTGATTTGAGACAAATCTTCGAGTGCATTAACGTATAAAATGAATATTGAAGCGAACCTTACTGGTATTTGGATTTTTTATTTTGTTTTGTTTTCTCCTGCGCTGATTTATGAGCACCGCATTTGTTTTTGGAATCATATTGAAGTTGTGTAGTGAAAATCTGTGTGTGTGTGTGTGTGGAATGCTTGGTTTCCTCTAGTAATTAAGTAACACGTGAAGAGTAGTTCGTAGACGGTGCAGAAGAGTTCTCAGACGACGCCGACTCATGTTTCTAACTACAGTAGCTACAACTAATTACTTCGTGGCATGAAAGGTAATCGTTGAACCAAAAGAAAATTGTTCGTGAGCAGCTTTTTTTTAGGAAAATTTGAATGCGTTGAAGAAAATTGGAATAAACCTTTCTAACCCATCCGAAAAATAACCGCTCGCAATACTTAAAAAGTTCACTCATGAATCAACTAAACAAAATCAGGTAATAAAGAGACGGGTGCGTTGTTCAAACCGGAGCAATAAGAATCTGCCACACTGATGTGCTCAGCGCACTTGTAGGAAATAAGGAAAGAAGCTTTCCTAGAAGCACTTAGACTTGACCACACATCTGATCAAAAACGCGGAAGTTTCTCAGGACACATGAAAATAGGGAAGAAATTCATAAGCCATCCTGTAGTGATGCAATAACCCCTGTGCTAAAGGGCTCCATAAGTTCCAAGAGATTGGATGGCTTACGAGTCAAGTAATCCAATCCGGTAAACAGATTTTAGTCTTTAGTGACAGTCAGGCTGCACTAAAGGCTCTGGAGAACACAAATCAACCTCAAAGATTGGTCAAAAATGTAAGAAGAAGCTTAAATCTGTTGCAAGACAGAATAAGCTAGTACTTATATGAGTTCCAAGACACTGCGGGCTTCAAAGGAAGGAAATTGCCGATGAATTGGCCAACTGTGGATTAGCGGTTACCTCACAGGGATCAATGTCAATAATAGAAATCAGTTCATGACATAGAAATGCATATATATAAAATATGTGGCGGAGAATGCTTTCGAAGAGATACTACTTCGAAGCACCTGTATTTTGTCAAACAGCCAAGCATCCTTAAGTACACTGTAGTCTCACTGAATAACGTATAAGCACGTCGAAGGATACTTCGCTGTCCACAATACCGTGGGGGCAAGAAACACCGGCCTGCAAGGTTTGGTACCAAGATATGAAGGTTCAGAAGGTTATGACGGCAACGAACAGGCGAATTTCCTGGCGAAATTCGGCGCCATATCGAACTTTCCTGGAAACCTGAAACCTTTTACGAGCTTACCAAAACCCATATGAAGGGGGTCTGAGAAGACTGAGAAGATACGGAAGTCACACGACACTGAATTTAGAATCCAGGACAGAAGAAGACTAAAAATAGTTGACACATTCTTTCCTTCAGGGACGCACCAAATAAGCTTCTAAACCTGGATCGAGTGGTCTTATGAACCCCCACTGGATACTGCACTCTTCGTTATCATTTCAGCAAATTAGCACTAGCAGAAAGAAGCGTCTGTCGTGTTTGCAAGCTAAACGATCAGACGCCAAAGCTCATCTTCTGCGAATGTGCAGCTCTCGCAAGATGAAGATTCACTTACCTAGGAGGAGTGAGCCTGTACACATTGGTAATATGGAACAAAGAGCGCGGGAAAGTTCGCTAATTGATTAAAAGGCTCCAATTATAGGCTCGTGGTCAAGCACAATAGACCATACCGATGTTGCAGTGGCCCGATATAAATTCGAAAATCGAACTAAGGAGGTAAGTAAAGAAACCGAGCGAAATCTCAGTTTGGTTGAAAACTTTTGAAAATAAAAATAAAAGAGAGAGAATATTTGAATGAAACTTGCTCAGCTTTGGTATACCTACTCCAATGATCCTCTAATAATATTACAAGATGAAGTCCAAAATAAACAAAACTGAGCTAAAATAGAAACGACAGAAGCTTTGCTCTGACAATTTCGAGTTTATTTATTCAAAATAGTCTCCTCTGGCCTCTGTACACTGTTTTGCGGGATGTAAAAGTTTTTCGAAAGAGTATTTCAGGTCATTTACCGGAATGCCCTTCAGGATGTCGGCACAAGCCTTTTGGATGGCCTCTATGGACACAAAACGTTTTCCTTCCATGGCCAAATGCAATTTTCCGAATAGGTAGAAGTCATAGGGAGCCATATCAGGCGAATACGGTGAGTGATTGATGGTTAAAATGCGATTTCTAGTAAAAATCAGTCACAAGAGTAGATCGATGAGATGGTGCATTATCATGCAATAAGCGCCAGCTTCCTCCTTCGCGGTATTCAGGGCGATTTTGACGAATGCTATGCTACAAACGCTTCAAAACGCCAAGATAGATAATTACATTGACGGTTTTGCCCATTGGCGCGAACTCTTTGTGGACAATTCCCTTGGAAACGTAAAAACAAATGAGCATCGGCTTCATTTTTGACTACTCCAAACGCGATTGTTTGGGTGGTGGATCGTCTGGGGCCTTCCATGCGGCAATTTGACGCTTAGTTTCAGTTTCATGTTGGAAACACCACGTTTCATCAACAGTTACAAAGATGTAAAGGAACTTCTCGTCTTTTCTCGCCTCTTTAATGAGGTCTTTCGAATGTTGGATTCTGAGCAATTTTTGGTCCTCAGTTAACTTGTGCGGAATGGAACGCGCACAGACCTTTCGTAAGACCAAACGGTCAGTTAAAATGCGATGTGAAATCGATGTTTTGAAGATATTCAACTCCGATGAATTTCAACGATGATTTTGGTTCGTTTTTGATAAATTTACGAACAATTGCGATAGAGTTTTCGGTGATTACTGATTTTGCGTGGCCCGTATGCTTACTGCCATTTATGTACTCATAACCAACTCTAAAACGTGTAAGCCACTCATGAACTCTGGCACGAGATAGACCATCGTCGCCATAAACTTTTTTCAACAATTAAAATGTTTCGGTAAACGTTTTGCCGATTTTAAAACAAAATTTGATATTAGTTCTCAGTTCGAAATTCATTTTTGTACTGATGACACAAACATGCTGACACTTTAGAGGCCATAACTTCGCTTCCACTGAACCGAATGTCACCAAGTTTGCACTGAAAGTCAGCTAGAGATGTTTGGTCTTCACCTTGTATGCCTGCACAAGATTTTAGTGAAATGCCGTAGAGGAAAGTCATACAAGGATCATCATCAATTTTTTATTCTGATAAATGCAAATATTTGCTCCTATATAAAAAATAAACAAAAACCTTTTACAAATGAAACCAGCCAGTTTAAGTATAATTTTAACAAATATTTTTTATTAAACATTTTATTCTTCATCGATACACAACTTTGCACGCTTTTCCAGGTTATCAAACGAGCTTTTTTTGTTCTTTCTAGGAATGTTCTTCTGGATGGTAGTTACAGTAGCTTTTTGATTACTTTTAAATAATCACGCATTCCTTTCATCGCCGAACGCGGTTTCGGGTATTGATATTAGTCGCAGAGTGTCAAATCAGGTAAATGCGATGAAAAAAGTGTAATTTTTGGCTGAAATGATGTCCTCACATGGGTCACAAATCTAGATTTGAGCTTACTTTGTGGTATATTTGAGCGAAAGAAAATCCATACCGATGATCATCTTTCAAGCGGATACTTATATGTATAGCAGTGTAAATAAATATGGACCTCCGCTTGAAAGATGATAATCGGCATGAATTTTCTGATATTTCGCTAACATTTCTCCCTATATAAACTTATATATATCATATAATTTTCTTTGACTCCGGTTGGAGCGTAGGGTCAGAATGTACATATGTAAATATATGTGAAATTTTTGGTAGAGAATATTTTCAAAGTAGGATAATTCATTATGCTTCCGTGTTTGATGCTCACTGTGGAAATAAAGCATCTAATGACCGTAACATCTTTAATGCCATGAAAAAGTTTCTCAAAAAATAAAAAAACGAAAGATATGCCAATCCGGTCCGGTCATAAACCTATAATAGGAAATTGGCGTTGCACTATTAAGTTGTGGTAACATTACTAAATCACTTAATTTTTTTACAATATTACCCTGCTAAATATTTAGCTTTAATTTTTTTATAAAATAAAGCCAAACTTTGTACAAAATTCACATGATTAAAACACTAAAAGACTCCCAAACATGAGCTCTATATGGATGAATAACAGATGCAAAAATAATGCCTCCAAACCGTCACCTCCTTCACTAAAATTTAACAGGCTATAAAACTGCATACCCAAAAGTTTTCTAGAAATTCTGATTAAAAGGTTGGTAATTAAAAAACAAAAACTGATAATCAAATTTTTTTAGTTTTTTAAGTTTCCGTGATTTATGTAAAGAGCTTGAAACCTTTTAAAATTTATTATTTAAAAAGTTGTTTTCTAAAATGAACTATATTTAGAAAAAATGTGCTAAAAACGATATCTAAAAAAAATTAAATTACTTCAATTTAAATGAAATAAAATAAAAATAAAACAGTTTTAAATAAAATTATGTGAATTAGATTGGAATAAAATAAAACCCAAAAATTAAATTAAATGTAGTAAAATAAAATGAAATGAAATGGGTTGCTCATATTCGACGGACCCATCTGGCAACCCAGTATTTTTTAACAGAGACGTCACATCGTTTAATGACATACGGCGTTGGAAGCGTCAGTCCAAGCAGATTTTTACCATGGAACAGTACACGCCTCGCGAGAGCTTCCAAATTGTTGAAATTTACATTCAACAGAAGAGTTCAAGAACAACATCCGCGAGGAAATAGCCGCTATTCCAGCCGAAATGTTAGCTAAAACTATGGAAAATACTGCAAAACGGGCACAATACGCCGTAGAGGCTCAAGGCGGCCATTTGAGAGATATCATATTCAAAAAGTGATGTCAACAAATCTACTTGAACCAGATAAACAACAAAAAAATTGTGTTTTTCTTTGATTAAAAAAACTTGAACCAGATAAACATCCAAAAAATTGTGTTTTTCTTTGATTAAAAAAAAACACACACATGGGTCCGTCGAAAATGGGCAACCCAGTAAAATAAAATCAAAAAAACAAAAAAAATATATAACGAAAAATGAACTAAATTAAAATAAAAATAATAAAATAAAATGAAATGAGATAAATTAAAAGAACACAACATAAAATAAAATATAAAAATTAATTTTTTTTTGTGGCTGAGGAGGTTTACAACGCCTAATGCATCATCAAAGCTGCCGTCGCAGCAATAGTATGTCCGGAGGCTAAAAAACTCCCCCTCGTTGAAATAAAATAAAACAATATTCGTTTAATAAAATGAAATTAAGTAAAATAAAATAAAATAATAAGAATATAATAAAACAAAATTAAATAAATTAAAAAAAAAAAATATATAAAAAAATTAACTAAATTAAAATAAAATAAAATTAAATGAAATTAATAAAAAAAAATATATTTTTATTTATTTATTTGTTATAAAATGAATTATGAATTAATTACAGGCAAACTAGGTAAAGTTATAGTAAATTAGTTAAATAAGTTTCTTTAAATCGGTCTGTGCTAAGAAATCTGATATTTTTATAATAAAAAATAATAATAAAATAAAATTATGCGAAATAGTATGAAGTAGAATAAAAAATGAAATAAATTTAATTAAATGAAATAAAATAAACTATAATAAATTAAAATATTGAAAATATAATAAAACGAAACGAAGTAAATTAAATTAAGTAGAATAAAAAAAAATTATGTGAAATAAAAATGGATATATAACAGGAAAAATATAAAAAAATAAATTTAAACTAAATCAAGCAAATTTAAATGTAAATAAAATAAATAAACAAATAAATAAAAATGTAGTGAAATTAAATAATGTTACAAAAAATTAAATTAAATATAATAAAATAAAAATAAAAAAGCTATTTTGCATAGAAATTAAAATGAAGGCTGGGATTCGCAATAATGTCTATTGGGCAGTTTTTGGCAAACTATAATGACTTTATTAATGAAACTTCGTAGAGATGTTAGTGAGGTGATAAGGAACACTCTTTATAACTCCAAATTATTCGGGAAATAATAATTATAAATTATAATTCTATAATTATATATTATAATTCTATAATTCTATAATTATAAATTATATAATTATAGAATTATAATTTATAATTATTATTTGCCTTCAAAGTACCCTCGGGAACTTCACTATAGTTTGGCACATTGCACTATATATTTTTTAACACTTCACTAAAATTCACTAAATATACACTCACACGCGTGTTTTTACTTATTTTTATCCTTATATTCGAATTATTTTCATTCAACTTAAATTTAAATGCATTTGTCCATACAATCACTTTATAATTTTAAACGCGAATAAGCAGAAGATGGGAACGACAACAGTATGGTGGTGCCGGATGCCTGTAAATGAAAACAAAAATATAAACAAAAATGAAGTATATCAGTTTAGTGTTAATGATGTGCCTCCTTATTACACACACACATTTGGGTTCAATGATTTTAACACGGAAAGAAGTTCCACGCAAAAATACTGTGAATTGCGTAACCGGAGTTGGATTGATGAGGGTTAGTTTTTTGAAGCGCGGCCGATGGCCGCCCATGCGAACAAAAATCTATGCACAAATTCTACAATTCTACAAAAATATTTCTCAATTTTAAATTACAGCAAAAAATACTGCAATGTTACAATCAACCCTGCACTGAACATCTCTGCATACGAACTTCGTTTTTATTGCAGGTGTATGGCAACACCAACTTTTCGCTAAATTACAGAACTTTAACATTAAATTACTTAAAAACTATGGAGGTTGAATTAGTTTTAAAGGCTTTTTCGAAGATTTGGGGCTTTATTGTGAAAAAACGGTACAAAATATTTTATTCGAAGTATTGGCCATCGCTAGCTACAACTTTCGCCCATCTTTCGGGCAATTTCCGGATGCCGTTTCTCCAACATTCTGGCCGCTGCTTGGCTATCCATGACCCAACCCATATTTTGGTAGCCTCGTACGAGGAGAACCGCTGGTCCGCCAAATCGAGACTCATATGCCGGAACAAATGATAATCGGAGCTATGTCTGGACTATACGGCGGGTGGGGTAACACTTCCCAGCCAAGCGTTCCAAGGTATTTTTTGACAGGTTGAGCAACATGCGGCCGAGCGTTGTCATGTTGCAAAATAACCTTGTCGTGCCTTTTTACCGTTTCCGGCCGTTTTTCTTTCAATGCCCGGCTTAAACGCAGCAATTGCAGTCGGTAACGATCCCCCGTGATTGTTTCGCCCGGTTGGAGCAGCTCAAAATATACGACGCCGACCTGATCCCACCAAATACAGAGCATGATTTTCTTGCCGTGAATATTCTGCTTGGCCGTCGACGTTGATGCGTGGCCGGGCAAACCCCATGATTTTTTGCGTTTTGGGTTATCGTAGTGGGTTCATTTTTCGTCGCCAGTCACCACCCGATGCAAAAAACCCTTCCGATTTTGTCGCTCGATCAGCAATTCGCACGTAAAAAGTCGCCGTTCGACGTCGCGCAGCTTCAACTCGTACGGGACCCAATGCCCTTGCTTTTGGATCATTCCCATCGCTTTTAGACGCTTGCAAACGGTTGATTTATCAACGCCCAATGATTCAGCAAGCTCTTCTTGGGTTTGGCACGAGTCCTCGTTTACCAATTCCTCCAATTCCGCGTCCTCGAACTTTTTGGGCTGGCCAAGACGCTCCTTGTCTTCGGTGTAAAAATCACCACTTTTGAATCGTCGAAACCAGTACTCACATGTTGAAATCGACGGAGTATGGTCTGGGTAGGCCTCCTGCAGCAATTCACGGGCTTGGGCTGTATTTTTTTTCAAATTGAAGCAGAAAAGCAAAGCTTCCCGCAAATTGCGTTTCGACGGCACGAAAGTTGACATACTCGGAGCACGAAAACACTGCGTTGTTTATACTTCAGCGAAATGACAGATACTGATAAACAAAGCCTAGGGATGAGGCTTTGTCATGAATATATATTCAGTATTGCCAACGCGATAAAGTGATAAATAGCGCCATCTGTGTGTCACCTTTAAAACTAATTCAACCTCCCAATATAAACCTCCGGCGGGTGCGGTTTTCAGTTTTAAGATGGGGATACACCCCTCTAGCCCCCCCTTTTAACCTTTTTTTCAAAGCAATAGACATTATACTAAATATTTCCCAAAATGAATCAAAATATAATAAAATAAAAAACATTAAAATAAAAAAAAATTATGATATTAAATACCAAAAAAATATGTAACATTAAATGAAACAAAATTAAATTAAATTATGTAAAATAACAAAAAAAAGAACATGAAATTAAGTAATAAAAAGAAATAAAAAAAATAATCAGAATATAACAAACTAAAATTACATAAATTAAAGTAAAGTAAAATAAAATAAAATTATTTGAAATAACACTAAATATGTATATAATTTAGGATAATTGAGAAATAAACATAAAGTGAAATAAAATGAAACGAAATAAGGCTAAATAAAGCCGCTAAGAAAACTAAAATATGGAATAAAAATTAATATATATTATTATCATCACTTGCGATTAATTTGAAACAAACAAAAAACTTTCTAAACTTTCAAAACTGCAACTTCACTAGTATTCAACATTTGCTATTCAATATATGCACACACACGCATACAATACTGACACAGTTCAACTAATTTTCGCAATAAAATCAAAGTCCAACTAACCGAGCAGTTGACTCACTTGAAGCGCTGCTAATTGTATTTACACCTGAAGTAGTTATACTATAAATTCAAAAATCACTCATTAGTAGTTTAACGCCTCACTTAATGCGCGCCGCAACAGGTTCGCTCTCTCACTCGCTCACTCACTCACTCACACGCACACTCATTCGTTCGTGCATTCATGTGCCCATTACTCGCCGCCATTGCACCACAGCAACAACCCCCTCCTGTAGCCTTTTGTATGCGGAACTTCTTTTGTAGCAACAGTTGACGCACGATATGTACGCGCGTGTGTGTGTGTGTGCGTGTGAGTGACTGAGCTGTGTGGTAAGAAGATGGCAGCGAGTAACGCTAAATCAACTGGCAACTGCCGCAACTGCCAATAATGACGACACTGATGCCACTGGATTATGCTCGCACGCCATTTGCACGACAGCCCAGCAAGCACCGTACGGCCGGTGCGGCGGCACTAATGGAATGGGACATTGGGCAAATTACAAGCGCAACTTATGGTCAAACAACTGTGATTGGAATTATCGCTATGCAATTGTATGCATATAAATATGAACGTATCTACATATATATATACTTGTGTATATGTATGTGTTAATGTATATGTATGTGTTTATGTGTATATATGTGTTTATGTGTATATATGTTTTAGCGCAAATATACAACTAAGCACTTGCGCCGGCGCATACCACATAAGCCAACATGAAATGCACCAACAAGCACACCAATCTACGCACTAACACTTAATAACAGATACATTTCCACATTAATAAACATACGCACATGCATAAGTATGTACACAGATATGCATATTCAAATACTAAATGGCATTGTTATTGTCTAGCCAATAATTTAACTGTTGTGCCACATGTGGCAAACAGCAGCTGGCTTAGCAACAGATTATTGTACTTGTTTGCCAATTGAACGTCACACACACACGCACAAACATACGAACATGCACACACTCATTCATTCATTAATTCATTCATTCATTCACTCACTCACTCACTCACTCGCCGACTGGTCTAAGTAGGCTACTTTACTTAATTTGCCTGTGGAATGACTTTGCCGTCGGCAAATTGATGCACCTAATAACTGCTTCGGCATCCCACCCAACTCAGACTAGCAACTAAATTAAAACACGTTTCGATCTCTTTGTTTATTCGATTGTAGCCCTTAAAAGGGCTTTGTTGTTGTTCTGGTTTTGTGAAGCTGTAGCTGCGCTCTCTAGTTGGGACACATCCTTTACAGTGTAGATGAAACGCTTGCGAGGTTTACCGACGGTAGGCTTTCATCCTGCACTTTTTAACGTTTTTGGTGGCACCACTCTTCGGAATCAGCTTTCCAGCGCGCACACCAGCTTTAATGGAGGGCGCTCTCGGTGGTTGTCTGATGCTAGCAGTAACCTTGCTTGGCGCTTTCGTCGTAGTGAGGCCTCGAAACGATAGCCATAATGGTGGCATGCCTGCGCGCCCTCTCGCCATTTCTTAGATTCCAACGACTGCCTTTGCATTCTATGCCATTTTGGTCCATTCACTAACCTCCGTGCATTTTGACTTCAAATCAAGCGTTTTCTTTGCATTCTTCTCTTCTCAAGCATTCTCTAACGCATTCTTCACTTTATCTGTCCAGCAGGCGTTGTCCAACGTTTCATTACAAACGCATCCTTTTGGCAACAAAGTTTGGTGAAGTTATTTCGTAATATCGGGGGAAATTGGCGCGCATACACAAACGACTTAACTCAGCCGGCCAGTTGTTGCTCTCCAACTGTGACTCTTAATTTCTCATAACTGCAAGTAAATTAAGAAGAAAAAGGAATTTCATGAAAACCACTTCATTTTGGTGAATGTTTGTCGGATAGATCTATTTCAACGCTATTTAAAACGATACCGGTTTTTGCTTAGAAAAAAAATTTAATTTATAAAAGAAGAAAAGCCCTTTATAAAGGTTAGCTGTGGTCCAGTATGCGTGTGAGACCATTCGGTTGGTCCCGGCTTCAAGCCTACTGTGGATGTGAAACATTAAATCAAAGTTCCTTCAGCAATCAATCCGAGCTCATTTCAACCATAAAAAATATTCTCATAAAAAACATCCGCCCTTCTTAAGCTGCAAAAACTGTGTAAAACGAGTTCATTTCAGCCATACAAAATCTCCTCATAAAAACCAATCAGCTGTTCGGAGGCTGCATAAAACTGTAGGTCCCTTCAATTCAAGAAACAACATCAAGTCTACAAACCAGAGAAGAAGCTTGGCAAAATACCTAAAAAACGATGCACCACTGAAACGAAACTATTTCTTGCTGGGCGAAGTCCGAAGTCTTACTTACCTCGGCAGTGCTCTCGTGGCGAACGGAGGATCCAGTGCAGATATTAAAGAGCGAATAAAGAAACCACAAGCAGCCTCATATGCCGCTCGCAACAGATACGTAGAAATACCAAACTACGAATATTTGAGTCCAGCGTAAAGTCGGTCCTCCTTTGCGCCTGCGAATCAAAAAAGCTACGCAAGCACTTCAAAGCTTTGTAAACCGCTGTTTGCGCAAAATCACAAATACACGTATTCTGGCCAAATACAATTCAAAATGCCGTGCTCTGGCAAGCCACAAAGCAAAAAATTATTGAGATTGAAATTACTAAACGTAAATGGAACTGGCTTGGCCACTCCTTACACAGATCAAACAACGACATCACCAGAAATGCAGATGATTGAAACCCACAGAACAGCCGCCGCAGAAGAAGACCGGCAAACACATGGAGAAGGATGATAGAGCTGGAGATGGAGAAGACGAACAAAACATGGAACAAAATTAAGTTACTGACGCAGAATCGGGACCAGTGGAAACAATTTGTTGAGGCCTTATTCCATATAGGAATAAATGGATCAAATATAAGTCCGCACTTCAAACTCAAAGTTTTGAAAGTTGTCTCTCCGGAAATTCTAGATGTCAGGCGCCAACTGCAAATGTTACGAGTTTGCGTTTATTAGTAGGTCAGCAGCCGAGCTGACTTTGCTAGTTCTGGTTGCCAGATGCCAGTTAACCGCCGGCTGACTTGGCCAGAAATTTGCCCGGTTTCTAATGAAAATTTGCTCCCATGCAACTAACAGAAATTGTGAATCTTTCGATACGCAGTTGTGGCGAATTTTCTTATGAAGATCTCGACTGAATTCCTTACAAGATCAAATTAACGCAAGAAGTAGGGCCTCATAATAATGTCAAATGAAGCAGCAGGAGCTCACCAACAATATCGAGTGCGAAATTTACTATGCTGCGTTGGATATTTGAGTAGAAGTGGTGGAAAATTGGGTGCAGGGAGTGGTCGCAAACGTGGTCGCCAAAGTGGCCGTAGTGGTCACATAAACCATGTGGAATTTCTAATTTAATTTAACATGAAAACTACAAGTGAAATAATCAGGCGGATATTCCTCATACATATTAATATACAGCTTCAGTTCTACTCTAACCAGATCGCTGACAGGTAAAAGCAGACATTTCAATGTCCAATAAATAAGCGTATCCTGCATCTAACAACTAAAAAGAAGAAATGTTCTAATCGATTGACTCGTTATTATTGTAGCAGCAACTATTGATCATTTTGTATCACATTTCTGCATATTTCCACGCGCCTTTTATAGACTACCTCAAATTGTTTGAATATTAACCTTCCCAAATAGCTAAGCTCTAAAATGCAAGCAGACCCTTGCAAATCGGATCATTCTGTGCGAAGTTATCACATTACATAAGTATTTTGGGACTTGGGTATCCTAAATTTAACAAGTAGAAATAATAAATATTCGAATCCATCGATTCGTTTTCGATGTATTATAACAGGAACTATTCATAATTTTTTATTACATTTTTGCAAATTGACACGCCCCCTCTCATGTCCACATTCACCTTCTTTATTTATAAGATTTTTCTAGTAAAATACAAAGTACTAATACAAAATGTACGTAGGCGAATGGGTTGGTGCCTGACAATCATTCAGAAGCGTGTAGGTTCGAATCTCTGAGCATTAAACACCAAATGATAGAAAACGTTTCTTTTAATGGCGGCCTGCCGAGAATGGCAAATCTAGGAGATTATTTCTGCAGTAAGAAACATTCTCAAAAGACCCTTTGCCGTTCGAAGTCGGCTTAAAATTTAGGTCTCTCCATTTTTGGAACAACATCGAGACACACGCCTCAAATAGGAGGATGAGCTCGACCAAACATCCAAACAGGTAATTGACATTTGAAGAGATCAAATAAGAATATGCAACCCTAATAACGAATATGTGGGAGCAAACAATTATCTGAGACATTTCGATGCTACCAATGGAACGCACAAAGAGGATTACTAATTAAACTACATTAAAAAAAAAAAAACAGGAAAAACAATTCTCAGAAAGTAAATTTAGTGCAACATTTTTTCAAATTCTTAATTTTGTCAACTGAAATATCAGGGAAAAGGCTTTTGAATCCCGCTTTCCCCAAAGCTTCTGATGTGAATAAAGCAAAAACAAAAAACAAAATTCCATTTATATATTTTAGTCACTCACCTCGCGTTGTGTCGGCGGGGCTGCATAGTTTTTGCATTTGCCACGGTCAAGTTGAGTTCATCATCGTCATCGTCGTCGTCGTAATTATATTTTTTTTCATAAAAAAATGTTTGCATCTCCCATTTGCTGTTCTCGTTCTGCCCGTACAAGCTCTCTGCTGGGAAAACCCCTCGTTCCGTGGCGCTTTGGTGAGGGCGCACGGTGAGTATTCCCATATTTAGCTACAAAGCCGATCGCAGCAGACATTTTCGTTCGCCCACGCAGGAGCCCATTCTTCGTGGTTGGACTCATTTTCGTACCTTTCTTACTCTCCTTCGCTTTCTCTCTCTCTCTCTCTTTGACATTCTTCAAAGCGGCTTTTAAACTTTGAAGCATCGAACTGACTTTCTCGGAGTCTTAGTTATCTCACCATATTCTCACTCTTCATTTTCAGCATGAAGCAGTGCTGTTGAAAGTCACACACTCAAAAGTTTGTTTCAATATTATTTTTATTTAAGTTTTTCGATTTTTTTTTTTTTTTTTGATTTTTACTTTTTTTTTTTTTAATCCGGCGTCCGCATCTCACAAAGCCCTGTGCGGCGGAGTGCGGCTTATAAAATGCATTCGGACACGACGCGTCCACAGCATGCGCGCGTCGAGCGCGCCACTCGTACACAAAAAAGCCCAACACCCAGGGCGTCAGGTGGCAAACAAAAAATTTTTGAAATCTGTTTCTTTCTCGCGAGACGAAAAACAAAAGGCTGCGATTTAAGCGGTTTTCTCTTTTTTTATGCAAAATTGACGTAAAGCAGCAAGCGAATTGGATGTGGTGAGATTTTCGGGTGAATCGATTTTATTGCTTAACGACGACGGCATTGCTGATGCTTGTGTGCGACTATTGGGCGTGGTGGTGTTGCTGGAGCTGCCAAGCGAATCAAACATGGAGGAGAGTGCATTTAGCGAATCGCTCGGATATTTCTTCTCACCATCGTATGACTTGATACTGGATGCTGGCGATCGGGGTGTAGCCGAACGATGACTGTCGGTGGGACTGCGTGGTGTTAACACCTTGTTCAATACAGGGCTAACGGGACCAACTGACTTGGGTGGTGAAATGCTGCGCTCCTTGTTGTTATTATTATTGTTGTTGTTATTGGTTATTGAAAAATCAGCACCATTAGCGACATGCTGTGCTTTCTCATTGCCATCGGCACCATTTTGTGGGCTCTCATCGCCACGCTCCTCATCTTCAATCTCAGACTTGATCTCCATTTTGATTTGTGGCGCTTGTTCCATCAAAACATTTGCATGCGCTGATTTTTGTTTGAGTGCCTCCAACTCTCTTTTCATTTCAGTTTGTTTCTGTTCCATGCTCACCATCTCAATTGGCTGCATCTTCTCCGGTGTGGATACATCCATTTTTCTAGCCTCGACATGTGTTTCGGCACTACACTCGCTGCCGCTGCGTTCGCTGCTCGTGTAACGATAATGCTGATAGTAGGGATCTGAGGTGTCTATCAATGGTTTATTGTAGTCTACAGTTTCGTCGATACCCAGACGCTTCAATATGCTCGAAGCTACGGGCGAGGTATTCTTGGTCGACGAATTTGATGGACTGGTGGCCGGCAAGCTGGCATGGCGTGGTGGCGTATCAAAACTAGTAGTGAACATCTGCTCGATGGCGCTGAGCACTGATGATGAGCCCGCCGTGGACTTTGTGGTGCCATTTTTCGGCTCCAAATCTGGTGACTTAGTTTTGTTCATTAAACCACCTAAGCTCAGAGCAGACTTGGCCGCTTCGTCGTCCGCCTTGACACCCGTTATGTATTGGCGCATGCGTTCGGCGAATAATGCCGCATCCGATTTGTCATTGCCCGGCCCGATACCGGTGCCCTCGAGTGGCATGCGCTTGGTATTTTCATAACTACGCTGCATCTTGGCCTCCATGCTCTCCGCTTCGTTTTGCGCACCCTTCATCTCGAGCAGCTTCCTCACTGGCAACGACTTCTCGCGCTTCTTAGGTGCCGGGCGTTTGCGACTGCCAGCACCACCTGACATAGATTGCATCAACGGCTCGGCGTAATGATTATTCTTAGCCATATGATTACTGAGATCGCCCAGCGAATTGAATGCCTTATCACACACTTTGCACGTTAGCACGGCGCTCAGTGTGCGGCTCTCTTCGGAGCTCAAGCTGTTCTGACCATCCTTCGCATCACCGCCGCCGGAGGATTTCATTGAGATCGTTTGTTCTTGTGACAAAATGTTTGTGTAATGTTGAGTCTCCTGCATGTGTTTGGTCATCTCGCCGAGCGAACGGAAACTTTCACCGCAACGCATGCATTTCAATATCTGCATGGCCTGCTCCACGCCTTTGCCCAGCCATACATTTTGTCCACGCACCAGCTTGCGCGGCAATGGTGTTGGTGGATCGCCACGATATTGGAAGGCGTTCTTAGCCGCCGCTGATGGTTGGGAAGACGAGTTGGATTGCGAGCCGCCACCACCACTTCCCGGTGGCTTGCGCAAGTTGTGCGAATGTTGGGATCCGCTCGACTGCGGTGGCGGTGGTTGATGGTGACGATCAGTGTTGGGCAGATTACCGAATGGCGGCACATTCACGCCACAGTGCTTGCTATCCTTCATGTGCGTGGTGAGCGCTTCTAGTGTGGAGAAACTCTGCTTGCACCACACGCAACGGAATACCGAGCTGGCCACACCTTTATTTTGCCAGTGCGACTGCCAGATATTGTGTCGCGCCTTAGACATGCCCTCCGTGGAGGCGGTTAGTGTTGTATTGGTCGAATTTGGTGTGCTTGCAGAAGGGCCAGAAGTAGGCGGTTGCCCTGCAACAGACTGCGCTGTGGGTGTATTGCTCGCTGATGAGCGTGAAGACTTCTCCTTGCGCGGCCCCTTTACAATATCGGACATTTTTTCCAACGGATCGATTACCAAATCATTCTTGCCATTCCAATCGGGAAACTGACCGGTACGGAAAATATTTGCTGCTGCAACTGCTGCCAAATATGGATTGACTGCGGGCAACAGGGGTGCGGCTGCCACCGTCGGTGGTGGCACCAGTGGTGGGCTATCGGTTTTGAATATTTTCTTCACATGAATTTGTCCGATGGTGGAGTCGGGTTCATGATCGCCATCTGCTGAACGCTTACGCGTGCCAACCGATAAATCAAGTGGATTATTAGCATCGTTAGCTTCTTCGTCGTCTTCCTCTTCTTCGGATGGTGCGCGGTCCGCAGAAGCGGTACGTCCAAACAGATTTGTGCGAAAATCTAGCGCCTCTGAATTGTTGCTCGAAGCGGTGGGTGATGCTTGTGGTGGTAGTTTGAATGGAGCTGGCGCATCTGTGGGCAAAGGTAGCTGAAAACGTGGGCCGGCAGCTGCTGCAGCGGCTGCACCCAATGGAAAGCCATATTGCTGAGCGGCGGCGGCGACCATTTGCAGATATGCCTCCATCGAAGGTGGCTGTGCGGGTAAATTTTGAGGTACAGCTGGGAATGTAGCGGCCATTGATGGTGGCAAGGGAAGCATGCCGGCGTTCGCAGCAGCAGCTGCGGCAGCGTTAGCGGCGGCGTTGGTCATTTCCCGGCTTTCGCGACCATTCTCCGAAGAGTTGGAATCGTGCGAAGGGCAACGCTCGCTTGAGTTGGCCGACTCTGTGGAACGTGGACGTGCTGTCGGCAAAGCGCTGCAATGATAGAGAAAAGGAATTTTGTGTTAACTAAATGGTGATAGAAGGAGAGCTCATAAAGACATTTATATATGTATATATATTAATTAAATTAGTCATTGAAAATATGTTTATTATAATTGTAGCGATTTCCGCAAATAGGGTTGCCACAAATTAATATAAAAAATGCAAAAATTCTCGAAGTTAGTTTAGCAGGTTTTTTTTTATAATTCTAGCGATTTTCTCAAATAGGGTTGCCACAAATGAATTAAGAAAAAATACTTAAGCTTTCGAAATTAGATGTTTTCATAAACTTAAATTTTAAGTAATTAATTTCCTGAAGTTGTTAAATAATATATTTTAGCTCAAAAATAATTTTTGTCAGTGTTGTCAAGATTTGTTGAATATGTATAAGAGACTTTTGGAAGATTTGTTTAGATTGAAAAATATTATATAAATATATACCAGCATTACCAGCCTACCAGCATAACTATTATCAATTTGACCTATTTGGTAAGCTAATTACTAAATTTTTTTGATCGGATTGAGGACGAGAGGAGCACTCATTCACACTAACCGAGATAAAGACGCGATTTCAAATTAGCACATGGGCTGAAAAGTCCTGAGACTAGCAAAGAAAACACGTTTTTGTTTGGTTCAAAATTTGCTTTATTCATCAACGTAATTACGGCGGCCGAATGGGTTGGTGCGTGACTACCATTCGGAATTCAGAGAGAACGTAGGTTTGAATCTCGGTGAAACACCAAAATCAAGAAACATTTTTTTCTAACAGCGGTTGCCCCTCGGCAGGCAATGGCAAACCTCCGAGTGTATTCCTGCTATGAAAAAGCTCCTCTTTTCAGTATCACTTTTGTAGAGCAATTTATCTTTGGTGTCAAAATAGGTCTCAGTTTCAACGATAACCTCTTCATTCGAGCGGAATCTCGTACCGGCAAGAATTTTTTTTTTTTTTGATCTGCGAACAGCCAGTAGTCGCTGGGAGCCAAATTTAGCGAAACGGGGGATATGGGAGCAATTTGAACTTCAGTTCATGTAGTTTTGTCATTGTTTTGATTGACTTGTGACACGGTGTGTTGTCTTGATGAAACAAAATTTCTTTCTTTCGTTTATTTGCAATTTCGGCCTTCAAACGCTTCAGTAACGCTAAATAATATCCACTGTTGATGGCATTGCTCTTTTCAAGACAGTCGATGAATATTACACCACGCCCATCCCAAAATACTGAGACCATAATAATCCAGCCGATTGTTGTGCTTTCGAGCGCTTTGGACGAGGTTCACCAGTGACCGAGGCTTACTCAGATGGCGATCGTTTTTATTCCGGAGTGAAGTGATGGATCCACGTTTCATTCCTTTTTCGCATATCAATGCAAAAATTTCGATTTATTACGTTTAAACATGGCCAAACACTGCTCAGAATCATCAACATATTTTTGTTTTTAGTCAACAGTGCGCAAACGCGACACCCACTTTGAACATAGTCTTTTCATAGTCAAATCCTCATGCTATATAAATCCAATAAGTTTTCTTGATATCTTTGCGATGTCAGGTAACATACGCTCCCTCACTTTTCGATCTTTCAGCACGATTTTATGGATTTTTCTGAAGTTTTCTTGTGTTACCGTCTCATTTGGACGTCCGTTGAGTTGTGCATAATCGGTGTCTCTACGACCACGTTTGAAGTCAGTAAACCATCATTTTATTGTTGTTGCTGATGGAGCGGAGTCCTCATAACTTTTTTCAAGCCATTGTTGCGCTTGAGCGGCATGTTTTCACATCAAGAAGCAGTGTTAAATTAATACTCGTACAAGAAATTATTTTTGATTCATTGTTTTGAAGATAACAAAAGTAGCATCACTCTTAGCCCAACAACTCACGAACTACTGCATAGAATATCATGAAATTTTAACAGCTTTCTTTTTAAAATTAGTACTACCTGAAAGTCGAGTGTTCAGTGTAAAAACTCATTGGGTAAACACCCATTTGAATTTAGGTCCATTGATTCCCACTCCTGTTCTACCATCTTCTAATTTCGACCCATCAATAAACCATATCTGGGAGACAGGCTTGGAAGTGATAGAATAATTTCTCTAGGCCGTAGATTCATTAATAAGAACTTGAAAGTTCACGAAGAGAATGGGTTTTAGCTTAAATTGGTGTCCTTGCGAGGACCCACTTAGACAAACAATTGAAAATGTAACCGTTGTGTTACCATAAACGCAGAAGGCAAAAAGGAGAATGGAAGGAACCAGACAGGTGGAAGAAAAGGAAGAAGGGGCTTTGGATTAGAGGATAACGACCAACAGTGGTGATTTAAGCCTATAAAAAATAGGATTATCTTGCGAGTCTTCTAAGATCTTTAAATGTCATTTCATATTCCCACTTTTTAGATCGGAGATGCCTTTTCATTTTTAAGCGCTCAAACAAGTTCCGTCTTTAATTAAAATGGGACAGCATTCCCCAATGTTTGAGTAAGAATTTAATTTGAGTTAGACCTACCTTCGACAAGCTCTTCAACAAAAGTATACCGTCAAGAAGGACGTGGAAGACACCAAGGCCATGTAGAAGGGGAGGAACTAAATTTTTATCCAGATGGTTTCGAGCTAGACGATAAGGTTGGCTATGGAGTATTTTCGAAGGAATTAGGACAGGAACTATATATCCGACTACCAGACTACTGCAGCGTCTATCAGGCAGAGGTTCTAGCTATAAAACAAGTGGCTGAATATCTAAATACGCATGCCGTAACAAAAACGACTGTAAATATATCCACGCATAGCCAGGCGGCCGTCAAATCAATGGAGGCAGTTATACTAAGACCAAAAGTTGCACAGGAATGCCGGGCAACCCTAAATGATATTAGTGACGTATTCAAGATCAGCCTTATTTGGGTTTCGGGGCACAGGAATATTAAGAGAAACTGTAAAGCCGATAAGCTAGCTAGGAAAGGTACTGTTCTACAACTTCGCAGTGACAAAAGTACCATTGGGATGCCTATGGTACGAGTAAATTACTAATGAAAATCAAAATTATCAAAGAAGCCAATAGGTCATGAGAAGATGAAGATGAAGATACGTGCATCATAGCTAGGCTACTATGGCCGCAAATAAACAACAAAAGGGCAAAGGAATTGCTAAGTCTCTTAAGACATGATATCTCGAAGGTCATGGCTTGTGTCACCGGTCATTGGCTATTTGGAAGGCATTCTTTGAGATATCTCCCATGAATATTGTAGAAGTTGTAGAGAGGCGGAAGATGAAGAAACAGTTGAGCACTTCCTCTGCAATTGTTCAGCCTTAGCTAAAATCAGAGCAGGTTGTCTAGATAAACACTTTTTCAATTCTCTTACTGAACTGTCTAATCCCCATAGACCAATCCTGCGCTTCATAAGAACCTCAAAATGGTTTCATAATTTTGCGCCACCGTGTTTTACAAACCACTATACCTAGGTACGCAATTATAATTATATCTTTTATCGTATTTGTTTAACTAGTTTTTTAACCAAATGTCACTAATTATTCATAAAATAATTAAAACTAAAAAAACGGGTTTGAATAAATTAAAAAAATTTGGAAAGAAAATTTTTTTTTTCCAAATTCTTTTTATTTCCAAATTTTATAAAATAATTTAAATTTTTTTTATTTCCAAATTTTTTGACCGATTTCTTTAACAAAATAATAACTTTTACTAAAATGAGTAAAGATGGGTTGTAATATTATTATTGTACGAAATAAATATTAAAAAAAAAATTATTTTTAAACTAAGTAGCAATTTGTGTTATCAATACTAAATTAAATTGAAAAACAGGTTCGCGTATAAATACGATTATTTATTTACCAATGAATTAAAAAAAAAAATCCATCAAAAAAAGATGTTTTACTGCCTAACTAATAATATTTCGAATCAAATAATCGATTTGAGTTTATTACTGAAGTGTTAATTTAAATCTGGTGTACTCATTTATTTGGGCGATAAGCTCGACGAAATCATTTAGTTGATTTCAACAGCATTTTATTGAAATTTATTAACCGTCACTCAGCATTTCGCGCTTTCACGAGCAAACAAATCAAAGAGTCACAAATCAAATGGTACGCAACGATACATGGACTCCGGTTGAGGTGGTGGGGCGCAGGTGAACCAGCGATTACGCACCACCACAAATCCATGAAGATGATAAGAAAAAAACGTAAAGTCAGACCACTAACCGGCGGACCAGCCGGCCACTTGGCAGCATAATGAATTTTCGAAGCGTAAAATCAAACACACAAATAGTATACAATATACTTATGGGCACATATACCTAAGTATGTATGTATGTGTGTATGTAGGTATATAGTGTACAATTTCAATACAAGTACAATAAAATGCTTCAAAAGCTGCGATTGCCTTTAGTTTGTTTGCCGATTGTTCGCTTTGTTTGACGAGCAAAAGTAGCGGAGTTCTGGCAAACACGTGCATACACATACATACAGGCATATATAAACGCCTAGATACATATACAAATGCCTGCATACATATATAAATACTTACACACATATAAAAATACATGCGCACGCACACACACGTCCATTTAGCGCACGCACACAAACCAGCTCACTAACTAACTGTAGCCATTTAATATTTGCTTCAACATTCAGCTGATTGCCTTGATTCGTTTGGCGTTGAAGAATGGCTTCGTTATTTACTGCTGTCGGCTGCGGTTTGCAACCCCTCTCATGCCATTGCCGCCCCTTTGCTCAACAACATCCAACCCCAGCCAGTGAGCCATTCATGCAGTTTGTGCGTGTGTCTCAAATGTCTTTCAGTCTTTCACTCGCTCAAATAATTATCCAGCTTAACTCATTCCAATGGCATAAATTTTCTTTCTATGTCAATCGAACTCGATCAAATCGATGAATTCGAGCAGCGTAGCCATAGTGCCGAGGAGCATCGTGTAAATTGTACGCGTCGCAGCTGGTATTTTCACGCTATTTAAATACTTTGCATAAATTATGAAAGCGAAATATGAGTATGGATTTAAAATGAGAGAACTGGAAAATTTATAAATAGAAGCATGCATGTACACATGTGTGTATATAGGCACATATGCATGAATAAACTCTTTCTTTTTTTGAGTAGGGGAAGCACGCGATCTAAATTTACGAGTTAAAATTTTAACGACGGTTTCTTTTGTGATAATGTTGATGGAACGCTTGAAATTTTCTTCGGCAAAGATAAATAAAACTTCGTTATATAAAATAAAAAAATTCTTTAGATAAAATGACAAGTTATTTGAAATTAATTAAATACGAAATTATATAATAGAAGGTGGCGCAAAATTAATCCTCCAATTTTATATTTGAATAACCAAAAAAAAGTTCTTTAGATAAAACGACAAGTTATTTGAAATTAATTCAGTACAAAATTATAATACAAGGTGGCGCAAAATTAATCATCCAATTTTGTTTTTGAATAACTAAATAAAAAACTTTAGATAAAATGATAAGTTATTTGAAATTAATTAAACACAAAATTATAATACAAGGTGGTGCAAAATTAATCATCCAATTTTATATTTGAATAACTAAATAAAAAAGTTCTTTCGATAAAATGACAAGTTCTTTGAAATTAATTAAGTACGAAATTGTAATACAAGGTGGCGCAAAATTAATCATCCAATTTCGTTTTTGAATAATTTTTTTACTAAATAAGAAAAAGTGATTTGAGCGATGGAAATCTTTATTTTGGCCTTTACGCGCTCCATTGCTTGTGTGTTTGTTCCGATAGGGTGATTAATTTTGTGCCACCTTGTACAATAGCCACTCGAATATGTGAATTAAAATAAAATATTTATTTTTGTTCATTATTCAATAACTATCTATATAGGATTTGTTATTTTCATGGCGCTCTCAAATGTTTTTTAGAAATTAACATCTTTTATATCTTTCAAATATCTCCCGCATGCTAACATGAAGATTCTTTTGAAAAAATGTTCGACTACTTTTAGGCATAATTGATGGTAGAAGTCGCCAATTTTCCCCAACTTTTACACTTTCAATGCTCGAATTGTGTCTGACTAATTCACAAAAACTCTATTTCTGATATGGGCTCATAGAAAAAGCGAAAGAAATTTTGATTATTTCCAATGTTTCTTTTACATCAGTAATTAACAGAGCTGATAATGTGTTAATTGAATTTTGAAAAGAAGAGAAAGAGACGATTTCGCACCTTTAATGCCAATGTCCGGCTCTATACAGACGTAGATTTACTATTTTAGGTAGACAGTTTTTTAATGAATTGGAAAGTCTCAGTACTGTGGAAATCAGGAATCTTCTAAAAAATTTAAAAACCACACATTGAGTTTAGAAGAGATAGAGACAAGTTCCCCACGCAGCATCACAACCCCCTATGAGCCTGCGTGAGTTCCATAGTAGACAACCGCTTCAACCTGAGCTAACCTGTCCAGGTCCAGTTGTTGGTCTGCCAGTACTTTTTCTATCCCCGAAGAACCAGTTTGTTGAAATTGAATTTGAATTGTCGACTTATTTGGACTCATCATCGTGATGTTTGCATACAAACTGTGACTGAAGTAACGAAGCGATTTGCCATAGCTCACAAACAGCGAATAAAAAATCATATCAACGATGCAGCATTCAGCTTTCATCGACTGAATTCTTCTCGTCAAAGAAGTTTAAAACGCACAACGGCAGAGCGAATAGCGATTATATTGTAAAATGTTTCTTAAAACTAGTTAAATTATCAAATGAAAATTGCTTGCAAAAACAAAAATTAAAAAAGTCGCCATATTATTTTCACTAACAAAATTTCGAATTTCGGCATGCGTTGTTTTCATCCACCATTTCGACCCTTTTTATAGAATACATGGGCTGAACAGTCTCGGCCTAACACATAGATGGCACTAGTTTTATTGCATTCAGCTCTTTTTCAGGGTGCCGCGTTTGCTCACTGTTGACCAAAAACAAGACAACGCACAAGTCAATTGAAACAATGGCAAAACTACATGAACTGAATTTCGAGTTGCCCCCACATCCACCGTTTCGCCAGATTTGACTCCCAGCGACTACTGGCTGTTCGCAGATCAAAAAAAATCTTGCCGGTACGAAATTTCGCTCGAATGAAGAGGTTATCGCTGAAAATTAGGCCTATTTTGAGGCAAAAGATAAATCGTTCTACGAAAGTGCTATTGAAATGTTAGAGCGACGCTGGAATGATTGCATTGTTCTTGATGAAAATTACGTTCATGAATAAAGCAAATTTTGAACCACAAAAACGAGTTTTCTTTGTTAGGCCCGGAACTATTCAGCCCATGTATTAAGTTTCAATCATGTTAACGTGTTGTTCTATCGGCTAAGTGTCCATTATTAAATGCGTACATTTGTTTACTTGCCAAATGCCAAATATGTCCTAAACAGCGCACTGACATCTTAGCGTCACTTTTGAAGGAGTCTATATTTGGTCCAGTTCCATGCATTTTTGAGTTACATTACGATTATTTTTTAAATATAAGTATATATATAAATCTAAATAAAACAAAAAATATTGCGGAAAAAATATGTACGTATGTAGATATGTATTTTTATAGAAATCGTTACCAAGTGTTTTAAAGGGTGGTTAAGTTTTAAGGGCCGGTGTTGGTTTTGAATAAAGTACAATTTTTTTTATAAAATTATTGTTATTTCTCTTTATTATGATAATATTGGTATAGCTCAATTACGTGTGGAACAAAATATTGGCCAAATGGCTGCCGAGGTCTCGGCGGCACACCTCCATCCGATGGTCCAAATTTTCGATGACGCTAAGGCATAATTGAGGTTCTAAGCCGTTAATGTGCAGAATTAACTCATCCTTTAGTTCTTGAATTGTTGCTGGCTTATCGACGTTCACCTTTTCTTCCAAATAACCCCAAAGAAAGAAGTCTAACGGTGTCAAATCACATGATCTTGGCGGCCAATTGACATCGCTGCGACGTGAGATTATTCGGCCACCAAATTTTTCGCGCAAAAGAGCCATAGTTTCGTTAGCTGTGTGACAAGTGGCACCATCTTGTTGAAACCACATATCGTCCGCATCCATATCTTCCAATTCGGGCCATAAAAAGTTCGTTGTCATCTCACGATAGCGAACACTATTCACAGTAACTGCCTCACCGGCCTCATTTTGGAAAATATACGGCCCAATGATGCCGCCGGCCCATAAACCGCACCAAACAGTCACTCTTTGTGGGTGCACTGGTTTTGCGGCAAGCACTCTTGGAATTCCGCAATTCTGCTTATGGACGAATCCACTGAGGTGAAAAAGTGCCTCATCACTGAAGCTGATTTTCTTCACGAAGTGCGCGATATGCATTTTGATTTGAACGCCCGTTTTCATAATAAGCCTGAATAACTTTAACGCGTTGCTCGATTGTGTAGCTTTCGATGGTTCAAATTGAGTTAGTCTGATATTGCAAAATGTCAAGTGAAATGCAGAAAAAAGATCTTGACGTTTAGGTGTGGTTCACATTCAACATCGGCCCTTGAAATTTAACCACCCTTTATTACCAAAGTTGCAAATGTGTTCGCCCACACTACTGCAGATACAATCGCATGGCTGATACTCTACAGTATACAGCAAATATATATAAGAGGCATTTAGTGAGTCAATAAATTAAAAATTGAAAACTGACAAATACTTTTTTTATTTTTATTTATTTTTTTTTTGTCTTGTAAGAATTATTGAACACTGCATTCATGCGAAACAATTAACTTAGACGTACTTATCTACATCGACATAATACTTTTGTAATTAATTGACTTGACTATTGCAAATATGTGTAACAATTATTTGAACTTGAAGCTAAATAATAAATCTACGCCGCTCAACTTGACTCGCCACCAACAGCACAGACACACACACATACATACATACGCACACTTTTTAATAAGGCGAGTGTAATATTGAACAAACAGACGAATGTTTAATGCCAAGGAAATATACGTAAAAACAAGCCAGCAACTTTAATGCTTTACATTAGTTTTACTAAACATTTAATACATATTTTTAATGTACTCGTACACCATAGCCAATAATAATTTTTTCCAATTTATTTGATTTAGTTGCTTACGAGTAACGAATGCATTGAAACATGATTTGCGAGGAGATCACAAAGCGCTGATAAATAATTGATTAGAACAAGAAATGACAGGGAGAGTCGCATAGCAAACATTAAGCGACTGGTCATTGGGTGTTGAGCAGACATAAAAATATATGTGTCCGGTGGATGTAATGAATTAGTTGGAGACAATTTAATGTGACGCTGGCACTCATACAAACTCAATGTCGGCCGAATGCCGTGCTGAATATTTGTAAGTAACTAAGCCAGCAGTGAGTAGTGAATGAAGTCGGATGTGAAATGGGAAGAGACATATGGAAAAAAAAGAATGAGATTGATAAAAAAGCCTAAAGTTTTTTCCCTACTATTTTAGAAGGTTGTTGTTTAGTTATGTAGCTTTTGCTCATTACTAGGTGGTGCACTCGTTTTTTCGCGCATACTAAATTGTTGAACATTTTCAGTGTAACCATTAATTTTGTATTGAAAGGAAATGAGTGGAAAAAATTTCAGTTTTTCTCAACATGAAAATGAAGTAGTAAAATTTATGAGCTTAGCTTCCTCAGGGTTGGGCATAGTGCATTTAAATAATTAATGCAACAAGCGGATAGTGAAAACATTGAAAAACTGAAGATTTAGTGATAAGGAAACCCTCATTTTAACTACCACTAAAAAATTAGTGGTGATGCAAAATGCGCAACCCTGAGCTTCCTCTATGAATTGTCACCTTTGATTGGGAATCTGGGTAATTCAAAGGTGCCCTTTGGTTTTGTTTTTGTTGAAAAAAGAGCACAACAACACACTTGATGTATTGATCCGTCTATAATTTGTGTATACATACATACATATGCAGCGGGTAAAGACAAAAAAAGAGGACTTTTTTAAAAACGTTCTAAAAAGAATTGATTTTATTTATTCACAAAAAGTTTGCAATAAAATTATTTGCTAGCGTAGAA
Organism: Anastrepha ludens; assembly: GCF_028408465.1. Classification (NCBI taxonomy): domain Eukaryota; kingdom Metazoa; phylum Arthropoda; class Insecta; order Diptera; family Tephritidae; genus Anastrepha; species Anastrepha ludens. The sequence continues at coordinate 26,377,926 of NC_071501.1, read as the reverse complement.
CAATAAGATAGCACTAATGAATTTATAATTGAAAAAGTGCTTGGCGGCGCCTTGTGGAGATACCTTCGGATGAACACTAGACAGCATTTTTGTCTATTTTACAAACTCAAGCACAGATTTGTTTTTGTGGTAAAAAAGAAGCGGCAAAGTAAAGGAAGCGAGGAATGGAGAAAGAAATACATGGAAAATGTTATGAAGTTTTACATCTGCAATAAGGAGAATTAGTTTTGGATTTATAAAGGGTTGTTAAATTTCATGGGCCGATGTTGAATGTGAACCACACCTAAACGTCAACGACACCGTTGGACTTCTTTCTTTGGGGTTATTTGAAAGAAAAGGTGTACGTCGATAAGCCAGAAACTCTTGAAGCTAAAGGATGAGATAATTCGGCACATTAACGGCACAGAACCTCAATTATGCCTCAGCGTCATCGAAAATTTGGACCATCGGATGGAGGTGTGTCGCGGCGGCCATTTGGCCGATATTTTGTTCCATACATAATTGAGTCATGCAAATATTATCATAAAAAAGAGTAGTGATAATAATTTTCTAAAACAATTGTATTTTATTCAAAGTCAACAACGGCCTTTAAAACTTAACTACCCTTTATTTATCTTTTTAATTAATTTATTGTATAATGCATAATTTATTTTTTATTTTAATTTTAATTAATTTTAAATGAAAATAAGATTATTTCCCAAATGACAGAAAAAATCATCTAATATCAATCGGACGAGAGAAATTAGTTTTATTAACAGTAAATCTTGTGCCTTATAGGAACTTTTTTTTCAAAATTAACAATATGGCGGCCTAAGGAAATATTTTTCAGATCTTCGAGAAAAAAATTGTTTAAAAAAAATCGAAATTTTTGATCCTTCGATCAGGCACGAGTTTTTTATGTTTTTCAAAAGCAGTATACATTTTATTGAAATCTACCAAGCATTTTTAAGTTGCAGTGATCACCAATTCAAAAACATAGTTTTGAGAAAAACGCATTTAGAGTTTTGCTATCGATTCGGAGCGCTCGAGCGACCATTGTTAATTGTTGAATAACTCGAAAAGTATTTGTCGGATTCACTTCAAATTTTCACACAATATTTTTAGGATATTATACTTTAAGAAAATAAAACAAAAATTGAAAATTCGGACTTTCCTCATTCCCTAACCTCCCAAAAGAAAAATAAATTATTTTTAAGTTGTTTAATTTTTATCTAATTTAATTTATTCTACAATATTAATATAAAAAAAATTTAGAGGGGCAAAAATTTACAAAATCGGCAAAAACCATTTTTCCTGAAAATTAAAAATAAAATTTTGTTCTTCACAATTTTTAGCTCTCCAATTGTCCTTGGCCACCGTAGTCGTTGGTGCGTGACTACTATTCGAAAGTGCACAGGTTCGAAAGACTTCGGGCACAAAAGACTAATTAATAGAAAAAAATTTTTCTGCTGGCGGAACCCCAGGCATGAAACACCAATTGATAGAAAAAGCTTTTTCGGATGACGGTTGCTCCTCGGCAGGCAATGGCAAACCTCCGATTATATATCTGCTGTGAAAAAGCTTCTAATAAGTAAAAAACGATATGTCGTTCGGTGGCGGCCTAAAAATGTAGGTCTCCCCATTTGTGGAAAGACATCGGGATGCATATCACAAATGAGAGGAAAAGCCCCGCCAAACACCGAAAAAAAGAGTGTAAGGGCCAATTATACTTATCGGGTTTTTTTTAACTGCGTGCGAAGTATCGATAACTATGGTTTGGCAGATGAACTGTATTGGCAAACAGTATTAACATTTCTGTTCAGTCAGGGTTGGCAAGTTATCATGAACCGTTTCACGCCAGAGCAATGCCTCCAAATTGTGGGTGATTACTTTAAAAAGGGGCGGTGTTACTTCGTTGCCGTCTGAACCGTAGATGACTAGATGCAACACGCTCTAATTTTACGTGAGAATGTGCCCAAGAACTAGTTTGACTGACTACATTCAACTAACCTCACTTTACACATGTGGTTTTCATTTCTTTCGCCTCTCTCTCTCTGTCAAATCCCCTATGACGCAACAGCCATAGATACTCACACAATTTCGCTTCGGATGGTAAAATCTTGTAATCTGCCATTCTTGGGTATTCGGTCTATTCAAATCAACCAAGGCAAAGTTGCAATGCGATATTCAAACACATTTTCGCTGTATTTCGTTTAGTAAAAATCTTCTGAAAACCCCTAATGCCAGGTTATTAAGATGGTAAGCCTGAGATGTTTGAAGGCAGGTTATAAATGACAATTTCTGTGGTTGGTAGGGTCTGATTCTTACTTGGAGATTATGTTTTTAGACTGATATATCTTACGAGCTTACCTGGAAGTAAAAGTGCTCTGCATGCAAAGCTCACATTTCACTTGCTTGTGAATCAATCAGTGAATATTTTGATTTTTGAATTTAACAAAATAATAGAAATGATAATAATGCTTCTCAATGCAGTTTTCCCCTTTTTTTCCACTTGCCTTCACTTATTATTTCTCTTCTATTCATTTGCTACGTTTTCACGCCGAAGCCACGCCCTGGGATGGCACAATCCTGTGCTAATGCTACTCTCGCTGCTGTAGACGAAGTACGCGTACACGAATTATCAGCGTCCGTCAGCTGCTTAACGTTAAGTATTCTCTTTCAAAAGCAGTGCCTCTCGCTTGTGTGAACAAAAGAAAAAGCTATTCACAGGGTTTCTATAGATCAACATTACTACCTCCACGTTCTTGCTGAACTCCATGAGGGTATAAGGAAAAACGCAAAAAACGGTGCTGTGGATAGGAACTACTCAGGGGTTCTCTACCAGATGTCAGCTTAATTCACATTGTCTGTTAAGAAGTTTTTAACCAAGTGCAGCATATATCTAACTATTTGCCTTATTCACCGATTTTTGTGACTTTTGCGCGACTTTTATAAGTTTTCGGAAATGAAATCGGTATCAGAAGGAGCAAAGTTTAAGTTCGTTGAAGCTGAGAGAGGGACAACGGAGACTCTCAACACTGATCCGAACTATGAAAAATTTGCACGAAGGAAGACATAGGAGCGATGTATATTGAAGGTGAACCAAGAAAATATTTATTAAAACAAAATAAAACATCTTACAACGACAGTCTCGTTGTTCAATAGCCACGCCTCTTATAGTTATTCCTCCTGGTTTCCACATAACATTTGTTAATTTAAAGAAAAGTAAACCTGCAAGGACTGAAAAACATCTGGAATCAATCCAATGCGAAAGACCAATTATGCAAGAACACAAAAATTTTACTCTATGATAAATGAATAATTTTGACTATAAGAAATAGTTTTGTTCACATTTTCTTAATAATTTAAAGAAATGGGAGATCTGTAATGTACTCACAAGATTTTTGTTAAACTTTCGACAAGGTTAGAGTGAATCTTGGTGAAGACCTGTACTCATATCTGCTTTGACAACTTCTAAATGCCCCGCCGTGATGTAAAAGCATCCACAGACTGCGAAGTTTGTAGCAGTGGCTTTAGTGGTACATTTTCTTGGAAAACCCATTGTCATGTGTGGTATGACTGAAATATCATTCTAAATATGATGAACCCAAAACATGAATCAAATGATTGGCACATGAATTTGTGATGCATCCAATGTTCTACTTTTGTCTATCTGATTTGGTCTACATTTATTTGTACAGTCAACTCATAACTCTTCACTGTGATATGAGCATCCGTTGAGATATTTTTTATAATATTATCAACTATACAATGATGGAATGTCTAAGGCATATGTATGTATGTGTGAATGCTTGTAAGTCAACTAAGAAGGAACAATTCTGCTCCTGTTCTGTTGGTTCTGATGAGACTGGTTTTGCATTCAATTATAATATTGGCATCTGAAGTGGCGCAATGCCATCCGCAGGATAACTGAGCCATAAACCTTATCAGCAAAACTAGTAACTAACCGGCATGTCGCTTAGTGGGCTAGTTTTGATGGAAAGAGTTGTGAATTGATAGATTGCAGTACATTGCGAGCAGCCTAAGTGGCCTTGAGAACAGAGTAGTATTTAAATGCTAATAGCGCGAAAACAGGCTATAAATAGTTGGAATGTTTTATTAAATATTTCCTGTATTTTTTCACGTGAAACAGTTTCATGCCGAATGGAAGACATAGTGTACTAATGTGTGTACGTTTGTATATGTTATATTAAAAGTATGTACATACACGCCAGCATTCACAAAGACTCTATGCCAACGCTGCTGGTCAATAAATTTTTGGATTGAACTACGCTTCAAATAAATGAAATCACCTTCCATAAATATTGCGAATTCTTGGTCTTTCGAATAAACCACTAATATATCAAAAATAATTCATTAATTTTTTCTTATTAATGTCTTTACCGATATGTACCACTGCAAGGGGCGAAAGCGAGAGGAAACATAAAAAGTGCTGAATGCTTCCGCGAGATGCATTCGATGAGTTATACTCGTATTTAACGAAATATGCATTGATTCGGATTATTTTTCACAGTGACTTAAAAATAGCATTAAGCTTCAAGGAAAGTTCTATGGCAGTATTGTGTTTGCTGAATCCAGTTCATGCTACAAAGTTCCAAAATGCATGTTGAATGACACTACAACCAAAGGGAAAAATCGGAGCTGGCGGCCAAAAAAATTTTACCCAATACAGTATCGAATATAATCGCAAAGCGAGTACTTCAAAGATTCCATTCTAATGGTATGGATGTCTGAAAATATCGAAAAAATCATGGAAATCGTGGAGTCGGAACGGCATATGAGCACTTACTCCATTGCCCAGAAATTGAAGATTAGTCGGAAAACTAATAGAAACCATTGCCATAGAGATGATTATACTTGTATTATATAATATATTTCCCATGATTCCTAGAAGGAATAAAGTGTCTCTTTTGAGATAATTTAGTCATAATTAATTTTAATTTAGTTTTCATTTCATTGATTATTTAACAGTTTATTAGTACAAAAAAAAATCATTAACTGCCTTTTTATAATACAGCAAAGATTATAAGTAGAATAAAAATAAGAAGATGTACATGAATATGAATGAATCATCAAAGTAAAAGAAAATAGCTGTTGGGAACTTTTCACTTCGACTAATATTTTGCGAAAATTTATAAAATGGTGACACTGGAGTCGACATGAAGTATTCTCTGGCTTTGGGATGCATTTAGCAATGAAGTTGTCACACTTCGAGCATCATTCTTTAGTATTAAAAACTCACCGTTTCAATAAGATATGTATTTATTTATTAGAATTATTATATTATATAATATTGAAACTAAAACGAGAACGAGAATAAGTACTAGCGGCCTGGGTCTACTGCTCGATAGTTTGATAAAGGCGGTTGTTATTATTATCAAATCATATTAAATCATAGTAGTTAAGCTACAATATTTTAAAAAATTATTTAAAGCTGTCATATTGGTGAGAGAAACAGTAGCTGATAGAAGAGAAGGTTTGCTGAATCCGAAGTGTTTCTTTGTGATACTTTCTAGGGTGCGACAATCGTTTAAAAGATGGTCCGCTAATGGGTTTCTATTGCAAAACGAGCATTGTTGATGGGTACCTACTGGAAGGTTTGTGTGTGTGTTGGGTATGCTCTGTTCTGAGTCGCGCCTGCTGGCTTGTTAAATATCGAAGTGTATTGCTTGTGTAAAGCGACGTTTTCTTATGAATATATTCCTTATTATATCCTAATCTTATAACCTATGATCTAAGGAAGCAAAATTTGACTACTCGCTCGTGTTAACAGCTGGCAAAGCAACATGTGTTTTTGACGACACTCATATTAATGCATAATTATTTATAATATATTACAAAAGTATTTCTAAATATTTATAATAAATTATAAGCTGACGGCCTAGCCGCTAATGCTTTAAAATCATAGTGATTGTAACTAATTACTTTTCCAATTTTAAATAAAAAATAAAAAAAAATAAAAATATAAGAACAAATATATTTCAAGCAAAAGTTATCGAAATCCCTTTCACACAATGAATACCTCAAATAAATAGTTCAGAGAATTTTGCTTTGCAGTTTGTAGTTTTAATTATTTTCTATAAACCTTTGGTTTACTATGACAATTAACAAATCACAGGGGCAGCCACCAAGTGAGGTTGC